>NC_088395.1:19916000-20563250 GCF_037993035.2 Macaca fascicularis | reverse complement strand
AGTCAGAATAATTATTATTAAAAAGTCAAAAAATAACAGATGTTGGTGAGGCCGCAGAGAAAAGGGAATGCTTATACGCTATTAGTAGGGACTTAAATTAGTACAATCTCTATGGAAAACAGTATGGATATTTCTTAAATAACTAAAAATAGAACTACCATTAAATCCAGCAATCCCATAACTTGGTATCTACCAAAAGGAAAAGAAATCATTATATCAACAAGATACCTGCACTCATATGTTTATTGCAGTACTATTCACAATAGCAAAGATATGGAGTCAACTTAAGTTTCCATCAGTGGATGGCTGGATAAAGAAAATGTGGTACATATACAGCATGGAATACTGTGCAGCCATAAAAAGAACAAGATCATGTCTTTCGTGGGAACATGGATGGAGCTGGAGGCTATTATTCTTAGCAAACTAACTCAGGAACACCAAACCAAGTGCCACATGTTCTCGCTTATACGTGGGAGCCAAATGATGAGAACTTATGAACACAAAGAAAGGAACAAGAGACACTGAGGTCTATTTGAGGGTGGAGGCTGGGAGGAGGGAGAGGAGCAGAAAAAATAAGTATTGGGTACTAGGCTTAGTACCTGAGTGATGAAATAATCTGTACACGAACCCCTATGACAGAGGTTTACCTATATAACAAACCTTCACCCCAAACCTAAAATAAAAGTTTAAAAAAGCAAATGTGGTATATACACATGATTGAATACTACTCAGCCAAAAATAAAGAATGAAATTATGTCTTTTGCAACAACATGGATGGAACTGGAGATCATTATCTTAAATGAAACAACTCAGAAACATAAAATGAAATACCACATGTTCTCACAGATAAGTGGAAGCTAAATAATGTGTATACATGGACATAGAGTGTAGAATGATAGACCCTGGATACTCCAAAGGGTAGGGAGCAGCAGGGGAGATGGGTGATGAGAAATTACTTCATGGGTACAGTTTACATTATTCTGGCGATGGATACACTAAAAGCCAAGACTTCACCACTACACAATATATTCATGTAACAAAACAGCACTTGTATCCCTTAAATTTATGCAAATAAAAATTATCTTACTTGTTTTTATTAATCTTTCTTAAATGTATGTATAGCTCACATTTATTTCAATGTTTAATATTAGAACTGTTTTGGATCTTTATTTAGAAGTTTAGTGATGTTTTTGTGACCAAAAATATGTTGTAGGAACTTACTCTTGTTTATGTCAATTTAAAATTGGTTTTGTTATACTATATTGTTTCACTTAAAGTCGAAGTTTCCAAGAACATATCAACAACATGAAGCAAAAACTGTACTATTATTCAATTCTTCTTTTGTTATTAAACTTTTCACTGCTCATATCTATCTCATCTCCCTTAGTAGACTAGATTTCTTGAAATTAGGATTATACAAGGCATTTTTACCTTATTTAGAGTAATCGATGCTCTCGGTTTGCCTCAGACAGAGGAAGTTCCCATACATGGGACTTTCAGTACTAAGACCAGGGAAGTCCCTAGTAAGTCACATGTGTGGTTCACCCTGCTTTTACATCAACCTTCATATTTAGTTAAATGCCTAATAAAGTTAATAGATGAATTTTTCTTTCCCACCTCAATTTTAATCACTGATTTTATTTCAGTTTATCATTACTTAAATGGGGCAACAAATCATAAAGAAGTGTAATTAATGACAGTAATAATTGAGTTATAGCTATTTCCTATTTTAAAATTTCAGTTTTGTGCATAATATATTTTCCTTATTTTACTAATATTTGTGATGAAAGATTGTTAATAAGAAAGTGATATTCTCCACTTATACACTGCTATTGGGAATGTAAATTAATACAACCTCTATTGGAAACAGTATGGCAATGTCTCAAAGAGCTAAAAGTAGATCTACCATTCAATCCAGTAATCCCACTACTGGATATCTACCCAAAGAAAAACAAGTACTATATCGAAAAGACAGCTTCATGTGTATGTTCACCACAGCACAATTCACAATTGCAAATATATGGAATAAACCTAAGTGCCCATCAACTGATGAATGGATAAAGAAAATGTGATATAGATATAGAAATAGATAGATAGATATCATTGAATACTGCTCAGTCACACAAAACAATGAAATAATGTCTTTTGCAGCAACTTGGATGGAACTGGAGGCCACAATTCTAAGTGAAGTAACTCAAGAATGGAAAACCAAATATCACATGTTCTCGCTTATGGGTAGGAGCTTAGTTGTGGGTATGCAAAGGCATACAGAGTGGTACAACGGAATTTAGATACTCAGAAGGGGGAAGGGTAGGAGTGGGGTGAGGGATGAAAAACTACCCATTGGATACAATGTACACTAATCGGGTGATATGAATACTAAAATCTGAAACTTCATGCCTATACAATTCATCCATGTAACCAAAAACCACCTGCACCCCTAAAGCTATTAAAGACATTTAAAATAATAATAATAATAATAAATACTTCCCCCACTTTATGGAAAAATAAGTAGTATTCTCAATTATACAGTTCAAATACTGGTTTGCTCCTGAAGTTCAGGGACTATGTGAATTCTTTTTTTTTTTTTTTTAATTATTATTATACTTTAAGTTCTAGGGTACATGTGCATAACATGCAGGTTTGTTACATATGTATACTTGTGCCATGTTGCTGTGCTGCACCCATCAACTCGTCAGCACCCATCAACTCGTCATTTACATCAGGTATAACTCCAAATGCAATCCCTCCCCCCTCCCCCCTCCCCATGATAGGCCCCGGTGTGTGATGTTCCCCTTCCCAAGTCCAAGTGATCTCATTGTTCAGTTCCCACCTATGAGTGAGAACATGCGGTGTTTGGTTTTCTGTTCTTGTGATAGTTTGCTAAGAATGATGGTTTCCAGCTGCATCCATGTCCCTACAAAGGACACAAACTCATCCTTTTTGATGGCTGCATAGTATTCCATGGGGTATATGTGCCACATTTTCTTAATCCAATCTGTCACTGATGGACATTTGGGTTGATTCCAAGTCTTTGCTATTGTGAATAGTGCCGCAATAAACATATGTGTGCATGTGTCTTTATAGCAGCGTGACTTATAATCCTTTGGGTATATACCCAGTAATGGGATGGCTGGGTCATATGGTACATCTAGTTCTAGATCCTTGAGGAATCGCCATACTGCTTTCCATAATGGTTGAACTAGTTTACAATCCCACCAACAGTGTAAAAGTGTTCCTATTTCTCCACATCCTCTCCAGCACCTGTTGTTTCCTGACTTTTTAATGATCGCCATTCTAACTGGTGTGAGATGGTATCTCATTGTGGTTTTGATTTGCATTTCTCTGATGGCCAGTGATGATGAGCATTTTTTCATGTGTCTGTTGGCTGTATGAATGTCTTCTTTTGAGAAATGTCTGTTCATATCCTTTGCCCACTTTTTGATGGGGCTGTTTGTCTTTTTCTTGTAAATTTGTTTGAGTTCTTTGTAGGTTCTGGATATTAGCCCTTTGTCAGATGAGTAGATTGCAAAAATTGTCTCCCATTCTGTAGGTTGCCTGTTCACTCTGATGGTAGTTTCTTTTGCTGTGCAGAAGCTCTTTAGTTTAATGAGATCCCATTTGTCAATTTTGGCTTTTGCTGCCGTTGCTTTTGGTGTTTTAGACATGAAGTCTTTGCCCATGCCTATGTCCTGAATGGTACTACCTAGGTTTTCCTCTAGGGTTTTTATGGTATTAGGTCTAACGTTTAAGTCTCTAATCCATCTTGAATTAATTTTCGTATAAGGAGTAAGGAAAGGATCCAGTTTCAGCTTTCTACTTATGGCTAGCCAATTTTCCCAGCACCATTTACTAAATAGGGAATCCTTTCTCCATTTCTTGTTTCTCTCAGGTTTGTCAAAGATCAGATGGCTGTAGATGTGTGGTATTATTTCTGAGGACTCTGTTCTGTTCCATTGGTCTATATCTCTGTTTTGGTACCAGTACCATGCTGTTTTGGTTACTGTAGCCTTGTAGTATAGTTTGAAGTCAGGTAGCGTGATGCCTCCAGCTTTGTTCTTTTGACTTAGGATTGTCTTGGAGATGCGGGCTCTTTTTTGGTTCCATATGAACTTTAAAGCAGTTTTTTCCAATTCTGTGAAGAAACTCATTGGTAGCTTGATGGGGATGGCATTGAATCTATAAATAACCTTGGGCAGTATGGCCATTTTCACGATATTGATTCTTCCTATCCATGAGCATGGTATGTTCTTCCATTTGTTTGTGTCCTCTTTTATTTCACTGAGCAGTGGTTTGTAGTTCTCCTTGAAGAGGTCCTTTACATCCCTTGTAAGTTGGATTCCTAGGTATTTTATTCTCTTTGAAGCAATTGTGAATGGAAGTTCATTCCTGATTTGGCTCTCTGTTTGTCTGTTACTGGTGTATACAAATGCTTGTGATTTTTGCACATTAATTTTGTATCCTGAGACTTTGCTGAAGTTGCTTATCAGCTTAAGGAGATTTGGGGCTGAGACAATGGGATTTTCTAAATATACAATCATGTCATCTGCAAAGAGGGACAATTTGACTTCTTCTTTTCCTAACTGAATACCCTTGATTTCTTTCTCTTGCCTGATTGCCCTAGCCAGAACTTCCAACCCTATGTTGAATAGGAGTGGTGAGAGAGGGCATCCCTGTCTTGTGCCAGTTTTCAAAGGGAATTTTTCCAGTTTTTGCCCATTCAGTATGATATTGGCTGTGGGTTTGTCATAAATAGCTCTTATTATTTTGAGGTACGTTCCATCAATACCAAATTTATTGAGCGTTTTTAGCATGAAGGGCTGTTGAATTTTGTCAAAAGCCTTTTCTGCATCTATTGAGATAATCATGTGGTTTTTGTCTTTGGTTCTGTTTATATGCCGGATTATGTTTATTGATTTGTGAATGTTGAACCAGCCTTGCATCCCAGGGATGAAGCCCACTTGTTCATGGTGGATAAGCTTTTTGATGTGCTGCTGAATCCGGTTTGCCAGTATTTTATTGAGGATTTTTGCATCGATGTTCATCAGGGATATTGGTCTAAAATTCTCTTTTTTTGTTGTGTCTCTGCCAGGCTTTGGTATCAGGATGATGTTGGCCTCATAAAATGAGTTAGGGAGGATTCCCTCTTTTTCTATTGATTGGAATAGTTTCGGAAGGAATGGTACCAGCTCTTCCTTGTACCTCTGGTAGAATTCAGCTGTGAATCCATCTGGCCCTGGACTTTTTTTCGTTGGTAGGCTATTAATTATTGCCTCAATTTCAGAGCCTGCTATTGGTCTATTCAGGGATTCAACTTCTTCCTGGTTTAGTCTTGGAAGAGTGTAAGTGTCCAGGAAATTATCCATTTCTTCTAGATTTTCTACTTTATTTGCGTAGAGGTGTTTATAGTATTCTCTGATGGTAGTGGGTCGGTGGTGATATCTCCTTTATCATTTTTAATTGCGTCGATTTGATTCTTCTCTCTTTTCTTCTTTATTAGTCTTGCTAGTGGTCTGTCAATTTTGTTGATCTTTTCAAAAAACCAACTCCTGGATTCATTGATTTTTTGGAGAGTTTTTTGTGTCTCTATCTCCTTCAGTTCTGCTCTGATCTTAGTTATTTCTTGCCTTCTGCTAGCTTTTGAATGTGTTTGCTCTTGTTTCTCTAGTTCTTTTAATTGTGATGTTAGGGTGTCAATTTTAGATCTTTCCTGCTTTCTCTTGTGGGCATTTAGTGCTATACATTTCCCTCTACACACTGCTTTAAATGTGTCCCAGAGATTCTGGTATGTTGTATCTTTGTTCTCATTGGTTTCAAAGAACATCTTTATTTCTGCCTTCATTTCGTTATGTACCCAGTAGTCATTCAGGAGCAGGTTGTTCAGTTTCCATGTAGTTGAGCGGTTTTGATTGAGTTTCTTAGTCCTGAGTTCTAGTTTGATTGCACTGTGGTCTGAGAGACAGTTTGTTATAATTTCTGTTCTTGTACATTTGCTAAGGAGTGCTTTACTTCCAATTATGTGGTCAATTTTGGAATAAGTGCTATGTGGTGCTGAGAAGAATGTATATTCTGTTGATTTGGGGTGGAGAGTTCTATAGATGTCTATTAGGTCTGCTTGCTGCAGAGATGAGTTCAATTCCTGGATATCCTTGTTAACTTTCTGTCTCGTTGATCTGTCTAATGTTGACAGTGGAGTGTTGAAGTCTCCCATTATTATTGTATGGGAGTCTAAGTCTCTTTGTAAGTCTCTAAGGACTTGCTTTATGAATCTGGGTGCTCCTGTATTGGGTGCATATATATTTAGGATAGTTAGCTCTTCCTGTTGAATTGATCCCTTTACCATTATGTAATGGCCTTCTTTGTCTCTTTTGATCTTTGATGGTTTAAAGTCTGTTTTATCAGAGACTAGTATTACACCTCCTGCTTTTTTTTTGTTCTCCATTTGCTTGGTAAATCTTCCTCCATCCCTTTATTTTGAGCCTATGTATGTCTCTGCATGTGAGATGGGTCTCCTGAATACAGCAAACTGATGGGTCTTGACTCTTTATCCAGTTTGCCAGTCTGTGTCTTTTAATTGGAGCATTTAGTCCATTTACATTTAAGGTTAAGATTGTTATGTGTGAACTTGATCCTGCCATTATGATATTAACTGGTTATTTTGCTCGTTAGTTGATGCAGTTTCTTCTAGCCTCGATGGTCTTTACATTTTGGCATGTTTTTGCAATGGCTGGTACCGGTTGTTCCTTTCCATGTTTAGTGCTTCCTTCAGGGTCTCTTGTAAGGCAGGCCTAGTGGTGACAAAATCTCTAAGCATTTGCTTATCTGTAAAGGATTTTATTTCTCCTTCACTCATGAAACTTAGTTTGGCTGGATATGAAATTCTGGGTTGAAAATTCTTTTCTTTAAGAATGTTGAATATTGGCCCCCACTCTCTTCTGGCTTGGAGAGTTTCTGCCGAGAGATCTGCTGTGAGTCTGATGGGCTTCCCTTTGTGGGTAACCCGACCTTTCTCTCTGGCTGCCCTTAAGATTTTTTCCTTCATTTCAACTTTGGTGAATCTGGCAATTATGTGTCTTGGAGTTGCTCTTCTCGAGGAGTATCTTTGTGGTGTTCTCTGTATTTCCTGGATTTGAATGTTGGCCTGCCCTACTAGGTTGAGGAACTTCTCCTGGATGATATCCTGAAGAGTGTTTTCCAACTTGGTTCCATTTTCCCCCTCACTTTCAGGCACCCCAATCAGACGTAGATTTGGTCTTTTTACATAATCCCATACTTCTTGCAGGCTTTGTTCATTTCTTTTTCTTCTTTTTTCTTTTGGTTTCTCTTCTCGCTTCATTTCATTCATTTGATCCTCAATTGCTGATACTCTTTCTTCCAGTTGATCGAGTCGGTTACTGAAGCTTGTGCATTTGTCACGTATTTCTCGTGTCATGGTTTTCATCTCTTTCATTTCGTTTAGGACCTTCTCTGCATTAATTACTCTAGCCATCAATTCTTCCACTTTTTTTTCAAGATTTTTAGTTTCTTTGCGCTGGGTACGTAATTCCTCCTTTAGCTCTGAGAAGTTTGATGGACTGAAGCCTTCTTCTCTCATGTCGTCAAAGTCATTCTCCGTCAAGCTTTGATCCTGGCGATGAGCTGCACTCCTTTGCCGGGGGAGATGCGCTCTTATTTTTTGAATTTCCAGCTTTTCTGCCCTGCTTTTTCCCCATCTTTGTGGTTTTATCTGCCGCTGGTCTTTGATGATGATGGTGACATACTGATGGGGTTTTGGTGTAGGTGTCCTTCCTGTTTGATAGTTTTCCTTCTAACAGTCAGGACCCTCAGCTGTAGGTCTGTTGGAGATTGCTTGAGGTCCACTCCAGACCCTGTTTAGTGCTATACATTTCCCTGGGTGTCAGCAGCAGAGGCTGCAGAAGATAGAATATTTCTGAACAGCGAGTGTACCTGTCTGATTCTTGCTTTGGAGGCTTCCTCTCAGGGGTGTACTCCACCCTGTGAGGTGTGGGGTGTCAGACTGCCCCTAGTGGGGGATGTCTCCCAGGTAGGCTACTCAGGGGTCAGGGACCCACTTGAGCAGGCAGTCTGTCCCTTCTCAGATCTCAACCTCCGTATTGGGAGATCCACTGCACTCTTCAAAGCTGTCAGACAGAGTCGTTTGCGTCTGCAGAGGTTTCTGCTGCTTTCATTGTTTACTGTGCCCGGTCCCCAGAGGTGGAGTCTACAGAGACTGGCAGGTTTCCTTGAGCTGCTGTGAGCTCCACCCAGGTCGGCTTTGTTTACCTACTTAAGCCTCAGCAATGGCGGGCGCCCCTCCCCCAGCCTCACTGCTGCCTTGCTGCGATATCACAGACTGCTGTGCTAGCAATGAGGGAGGCTCCGTGGGCATGGGACCCTCCGGGCCAGGTGTGGGACATAATCTCCTGGTGTGCCTGTTTGCTTAAAGCGCAGTATTGGGGTGGGAGTTACCCGATTTTCCAGGTGTTGTGTGTCTCAGTTCCCCTGGCTAGGAAAAGGGATTCCCTTTCCCTTTGCGCTTCCCAGGTGAGGCGATGCCTCGTCCTGCTTCAGCTCTCGCTGGTCGGGCTGCAGCAGCCGACCAGCACCGATTGTCTGGCACTCCCTAGTGAGATGAACCCAGTACCTCAGTTGAAAATGCAGAAATCACCGGTCTTCTGTGTCGCTCGTGCTGGGAGTTGGAGACTGGAGCTGTTCCTATTCGGCCATCTTACTCCACCCCCGACTATGTGAATTCTTTTCAAACTATATAAAACATACCGTAAAGATAAAGCCCCAAAGCAACATAAGAATTAATTCTGAAAAATAAGTTTAAATTATTGTGACTTTCTTGCATAATTTAGACTTCTGAGTTCCCTCTCTGAGTACTTTTTTCCTCCAAGAATACAATTCTCAAAATTTTAAAACTGGTTAGGCAATTTGGGATTCCTCTGGGATTTTGATGCCAAAACCTCCACTGACATTTTGAGGAGTTAATGGTTATAATTACTTTGCCTGTAGCAGTATCACTGCCTTTAAAATAAAAGCCTCAGGACTTTTTTTAATGTATTAGATTACATTCCATTCAAAAGGACAGGATTTATTATGCAGAAAAATGTACTAAGAGCACACTGATCTTTCTTCACAAAGTCTCTATTTTTCTAACATGAATTTTAAGACTGTTATCACAGATTTATGAAAAAATTTATTCCACTAATCCTCCGTTTTTTAAAAATCAAAATTCCCCTGATATGTCAACTTTTATTTTTATTTTTATTTTTCAATCAGTCACTATTCTTTGTGGTACAAAACCCTTGCTCCTTTGGTAGAATGGGGGTAGAAATGCCCCAGACTCTGTCAGATGAGACTTGGGACACTTGGTCACAGCTAATGAATAACAGCAGGTAGACCAATGTTTCCCTGCAGTGGCCAATGGCATTGTAGCATGGCACCATAACTTCTGCATAGAAGAGAAGCCAAACACCATGGTAAATGCGGCCCTTAGGCTACACAGAGCTACCCACACAAAGCAAAGAAGCAGAATTTAGTGCTCAGAAAGGGGTAATCATGAATTAAAATGGCACAGCCCAGGAGCATTTAGGTACTTGAATAATTAGAGTTGGTCTGGGAATGGGCTGCATAGTGGCTGACATATGGGATGATGTGAAATGTTCCGGAAAGAACCAGGAAAAGGGTAGAACACATATTATGTGACCATTTCAGACAGGAAGTGATACTTGTCTCCAGTCCTAAAGTAACTTGGTCAAAACACAAAGAGAAGAGCTCAGATCTCCTGATAGCTAATCTAGTGCTCTTCCTACTGTGATATGCTGCCTGAAATTCTACATTAGTATTTCTGTTTTTTAGAAGTGTCTACTGATAAAATGCAAGTATTCCTGAGAAGGATATAACTTAAACCTAGCACTAGTTATTACAGAAAGGTATGTTCAGGAAGTCGAGAGCTTCTGGTAAATTGCACTATCAGGTTTTTTCTAATAATAGAACTGAGCAGTTTTAATGGTAGAAAAAGAAGGTCTGAGGACAGCACCAGGGGCTTCCCAGGAATAAGACTAAAGGAAGAGATATGCTCTAGTGAGTCAGGGAATCCTAAATTCCTCCTTGGACCTGGGAGGAGAAGGCACTGTAAGCATGAAAGCAGAGCCACAGCAAACCGAGCCTTTCACACAATTTCATCCAAGATCAGCCCAGATCCTCATTCTGCAGAAAACAAAGACTGTGGGTAAGAGAAGATGGGAAGGAGTCAGAGAGAGCAGCCATGAGGGTTTTCTCCAAGGTGGATTGGTCACTAGAACAGACTGAGGCCATCTCTGCTGGAGGAGGCCTTCACATCAATCAGTACTGCAACTCTAAGACAGACTGGTACCCTGATTTCATTCCTTCCTCTCTCCAATCATAGGCTTAGTTCCTTTCCAATTCTTTTCCCTCACTGCACCATTCTGCCAGCACTTTGTTTTCACACCGGTGGATAGGGGTGTGTGTGTGTGTGTGTGTGTGTGTGCATGTGGCAGAGAGAGAAGTAAAGTAACATAGGAAATGCCTAGTATGTTCCAGCTGCTCTGTGAGATGCATCATATACACATAACTTCGCTTTATCATCACAAGACTTTATCATCACTTAGAGGCCAGTGTGGTGGAAAGCATTGTTCTTATAAAGAAACTGAGGAAACTGAGGCTCAGGGAGGCTAAGCAATTTTCCCCAGGTCACAGAGTTAATCACTGGCATAGCTAGGATTTGTATCTAAAACTGTCTGATTCCAAATTTGATTTTCATCCTCCCACACTGCATTGACATAATTAGGATTCTTATTTCTTTTAAAAAATTAGAGTCTCTACTTTTTCAAGACTGTTAAATATACAGTACATCATTATGTCCCAATGCATAAAGATTTTCAATCAATAATACCCATTTCACACCAGAGATGTGGTATTGTATACTGGAAAGAGGGTTAGCCTGGGAGAGTGAAATTCGAAGCTATGACCTCAGCTGCTAAATCTTGAAAGCCATTTAAGCTCCTTGTGACTCTGTTGAATTATCATCAGAAAATTAGAATTGCAATATTTCCATTACATGACATAAGCAAATGTAAAGTGTCTTGTAAATTGTACACCATCATGCAAAAGGAAAATAATAATAAAAGTAAAATGTGGGCAACCTCTCAAACGTTCATCAGCTGATGAGTGGATTAAAAAAAACTGTGGTACAACTCTACAATGAGATACTGTTAAGCAATTTAAAAGAACAAACTACTAATACATGCAACAACATAGATTAATCTCAAATGCATTATGCTAAGTGAAAAAAGGCAAACTCTAAGGCCATATCCTGTATGATTCCATTGATATGACATTCTGAGAAAAGCAAAACTGTCATGACAGAAAACAGATTAGTGGTTGCCAAGGACTGGAGGTAGGAGAAAGGGTTGAGTACAAAGGAGAGTAAAATAACTTTAGGACTGATGGAAATATACTATAGCTAAATTGTGGTGGTGGTTACATGACTATATGTGTTTGTCAGAGTATTCGGAATTGTATACATAAAAATGTGAATTATACCTCAATAAACCGGAATTTTTAAAAAAAGTAGAAGAGGGTGCCAAACACTTAATTCTAACTAGTTATAAAATTCTGATTTGATTATTTTGAGGAACCATTGCACCCTGATACACAAGATGCTTTAGTTCCTTTGGAACAAATGCTTGCTCTGAGTTAGACAGCATCTTCGTGATCATGAATGATTAATATGGCCTCCTGTTCAAAGATCTTTGCAGATTCTTTGCTGAGAGCCATATTCCCGGTCAGCTTCTTTTTAAAGCAATCTCTGTTTGGCAAAGGTTGTACCTTTAACTTGATGCTTCAGAAGCATTCCAAGCTGAACCACTTTCAAAATGCAGGATGCAGCCAGGCACAAGCTCCTCCTGGCATCTTGTAATATGGGAAGAACGGACCTTGTTATCTCCCGAAGAGAATATCCAAGAGCTCAGCCATAATTACCCGGATCTGGAGTCTGGCTTGCCCTTCCTTAATGCTAAGCAGGCTGCTGCTGAATCAGAAGAAAGCCTACAGAGATTTTTCTATTGGAAATGGCAAAATTTTCCAGGGTAGGCATTAACTAACATTAGCAGGGCTTCCTATCTCAAAATCAATTTGCAACATTTCAGTTTTGAAAGGTAAAGGCCAAAAGGATAAGAGCTAGGTTTTTAGACAACAGAACTACATTACCTTTCTGATCTGAAGTATATTTTTTTAAAATAACACACATTCTTTGAATGAGGATTTTCATTTTTTGTGTGTGTTAACTTGGGAAATCTATTTCAATTTTTTCTACATGGCTTTCAAATACTTATTTTTGAAAGTCTTGATAATGGTAATTATTGAAGCTATGAATTTAAAACCCCCAACCATCAGACATTCTTAAATAAAACAACATTTTCATTAGATTTCTAATCTGTACCTTTTTTCAATTCAGCAAGGAAATAAATCCATTAGATATTCAAATATGTATAAGGGAAGCCGCAATCTTAAACCTTGTGAGTCCTCTGATTAGCCACTATAACAATCTTGAAGCTGAAGACAATAAATTTCCTTTTACTTTTTAAATCCTTTTTTATCCCTACATTTGACCAGTTTCTTGCACATTAATTTCGTGTGATGAGGGAGCCCCATTTTTTTTTTTTTTTTTTAATTTTTTTTTTTTTTTTTTTTTTTTTTTTTTTGAGACGGAGTCTCACGCTGTTGCCCAGGCTGGAGTGCAGTGGCGCGATCTCGGCTCACTGCAAGCTCCGCCTCCCGGGTTCATGCCATTCTCCTGCCTCAGCCTCCCGAGTAGCTGGGACTACAGGCGCCCACAACCGCGCCCGGCTAATTTTTTGTATTTTTAGTACATTTTTAGTACATTTTTTACAGTAGAGAGAATTCCTTTTCTTTCCTGTGGAATATTTTTCAAATAAGTTTTCTAATTCCCCCAGCTACATCCCATGCAATTGGCAATCTCAAAAATGCAAAGCTTCCATCAGAGAGGTCTTTGCCAGGCACACAGGCAGCTTTAAGATTCAACCAAGCATTTAGACAGTGTTCCCACTCTGGAGAAATGACTGATTGGATGGACTAAATGGGCTTCCGAAGTGATTTCCAAACAGCTATATAAAAAAAAAAAAAAAAAAAGGAGGCTAATTAAATATAGTCATTGAGAGCAGTACTTAACTTGTCAAGTTCCTGTGTTATACATTCTTCTCAAAGAAGCCATGTGCTCTGGATTTCTCAATAAAAACAGGAAGATGAAAAAGAGTGTAAATGTCCAGTAACATTTAGCAAAGGTTTAGCAAACAATGGGATATCAACCAAAGGGAATGCTATGTGGTTATTTAAAATAATAATTAGCAAAACTTTAGGAATATAGGGAGATCTTATAATACACTAAAGGAAAAAGAAGATTGTTAGGTGGTGTGCTCATTACAATTATAATCCTGTAAAAATGTATGCTTGTGAACAATTGGAATCTAATAAAATATACAGAAATTGTAATCGTTCTGTTTAAATGAGGGGTATATGAGTGAGTCCTGTATTTTTAAAATTTTTCTCAATGCTGTGATAATATCCTTTTTTAATTTAAAGAATGTTTTTCATCTGCACTCTTGTTACTGGAGATAGGAATATGAATTGTGACTTTACGTGAGGAATTCTGATCACCATGAATTCAATCCAAGCGGCAGTGTTGCCCAGCAACAGGATAACTTTTTCGCAGTGCAATTCCCCAGTAGCAGAAACCTATGAAGTATCTCCTGAGGAATTCCCTACCTTAAGTGCACCCCATACTCTTATTACCCTGTTCTTACATTCCACTGCCTTGGGGAAATTTCATAATATAATCATGTGGGAATATTAAAATTAGGAGGGCTGCATTTTAAAATCTATAGCCCTGACTGTTAACCTCTCTGCCTTGGAGCAGGAGAATAGAGTAAAGGACACTTCTAGATTTCTTCCACTCTCTAATACTCCCCCAGATAAGAACAAGGAAGGCAAATGGTGAGAGCTTTGATTTCTAAACTTTATGGATGACAGTCTGACATGGCTGTCAGCAGATGTAATGTTTCCTGTTGTTTTATTATTAAGAGTTTATCTTTTTAGATATAATGACATAATTTACATACTACAAAATTCATCCTTTTAAAGTGTAGAGTTGAGTGGTTTTTAGTATATTTACAGAGCTGTACAACCATCACCACAGTTAATTTTAGAACATTTTTATCACCTCATAAAGAAACTTTGTACCAATTAGTATTCACTCCCCATTTCTTCTCAGCCCTCCCCTCCACCAGGCAGCCATCAATCTACTCTCTGTCTCTGTGGATTTGCCTATTCTGGAGAGTTTATATAATGGAACCACACAGTATGTGGTCTTTTATGTCTGGTTTCTTTCACTAAGTATAATGTTTTCCAGATTTATCCACATTGTAGCATGTATCAGGACTGCCTTTCTTTTTATTGCTGACTAATGTTCTATTTACATATATATACCACAATCTGCTTATACAATTATCCATTGATGGATATTTGGACTATTTCCACTTTTTGGCTATTATAAATAATGCTGCTATGAGCACTTGTGCACAAGTTTTTGTATGGACACATTTTATTTCTCTTGGAAATATACCTAAGAATGGGGTTGCTGGGTTATATGGTAACTCTATGTTTAACATTTTGAGGAAATGTCAAACTGTTTTCCAAACTGGCTGTGCCATTTTAATCCCCACCAGCAGTGTATAAGGGTTCCAATTCCTCCACATCCTCACCAACATCTGCTATGTCTGTCCTTTTGGATAACAGCCATCCTAGTGGTTATGCAGTGTTATCTTTTGGTTTTGATTTGCATTTCCATGATGGCTAATGATGTTGAACATCTTGGCATGTACTTATTGACCATTTGTATATCTTCTTTGGATAAATGTCTCTTCAAATGCTTTGCCCATTTCTAAATTAGGTTATGTGTCTCTATTGTTAAGTTACTTTTTCTTTCTTTTTTTCTTGTGATATTCATTGTGCAGATGTGCTGACATAAAGGCCTTCACAGCTCCCCAAACACTCAGCCCAAGAAAGTTACCACTGGTTAAGGAGGAGAAGAGAGGGCAGTCACTGTACATCAGTGTCCGTGAATGGAGACACGGCAGGCCCCAGGGAATGCTCCCGCTGAACACACTCAGATCTGTCTGCTATCCTCACATCACCCCTGAAATTAGAATCTTGTTATTCAGCCTCCACAAAGCACAATGCCTGCTCTTGCTCTCAAACAGCACTGGGAGTGGAGGATGGGGGGAGACTCTGTATTGTAAAAAGAAAAGAATGGCCACTGCCACCTCCCACCATCCCTCACCCCCCTCCTCACCATGGTCAGATTCTGTGCCTCTGCCTGTTATATTGCCCACTATTTAACTCACTATTTGCAACACAGCAGTCTGACAAATGATTGACAAATAAATGAATGTCAAAACTTCTTTCTTCGTTTAAGTAACAGTGGATTGGGACAGGAGGCCCATAATTTCTGCTATTGCTTGCAAATTCCCTATATGTTCCATTTTTAACACATATTTAACACTTAATGCTCTGAGCATTTTGCAAGAATTAATTTAATCCTCACAATTCTGTGATGTAGGCAATGTTATTATCTCCATTTTACAGATGAAGACACTGAAGCATAGAGAGGCAAATTAACCTGCCCAAGGCAAATAGCTGGTGGATAGTGATGCCAGATTCAGACTCATCCTGGCTCTTGTCTGTGCTCTCAATTGCCATGTGAAGCTCCTTCACCACGTTTGTTTTAATATATGCCCCTTACAGGATTGTGGAGGAAAGAAAGCCAATGTTGGAGCCTATGTCATGTGAAGGTGTCTCTTCACAAAAGATAGGTACAAAAAAGTCATCCAAAGCACATTTTTGGTAAATAAAATCATATTAAACACACAATTTTGTTTAAAATTTTAAGGGAACCCTGCCATGAATCTATTCTCCAAAAAAGAATTCTGTGGTGACACAATGTCGACTTTTTTTCTGTATGTTAGCACTTGCTTTCCTTATGGCAAATTGTGCATTTGTTGTTGATAAAATGGTAGTCCCTAATTCAATTTGGCACATAGCCAGTATTCTCTAAATGTTGAATGGAATTGAATAAATCAATGAAGTAATTAATGTGCAGTGCAGAAGGTTGCAGGTTCCTTGTCTGGACCAGGCCTCCCTCAGAGAAATAATTCATCCAGGCCTAGCAGGCTCTTGGAGACAAGTGTAATGTCCTTGCCCCATCCCCCCTCCCCAGAGGAGCAAATCAGCATTTTGCCATTATCATCACAGAGGTAATGATAAGTATAATAAGAAAGTATAAGGTTTATAGAGGATTTGTTATGTGACAGACACTGTTCCACGTCATTATGTAGATTAATTCAAGAATCCTGCACCCCTGATCCTCTCCATGCTTCCATTCTGTCAAATGTATTCCAACTTTACTTGTCTCTCTGTTTGACTAGTTAGTCCATTTCTGGGTCTATGGCAAGCAGAGTGACAGGTTAAACCTAAGGTATGTAATTCAGAATGGTGTTGCCTCAAGGCAACCTAGGGTAGCACAGCTGAAGTCCACATGGGAATTGTGGCCAAAAAGGACCAAGACCAGAATAAAGCTGGGCCTTCATTCCAGTCAAAGACCACAAGGAACACTCCTGATTTTGAACAAGCTGGATTTATTATTCATTGCAGTGAGAGAAAATGTACACGCTGGGGAACCATGGGGCATCTCAGTAAGAGGATGTTAGAAAAGACTTGTCTTAGGATTGGGGCTGCTAGGTGCTTTGGGGAGGGTTTAAGGAAGCAGTGCTTTGCTCTGAAATGGAAAGGAAACAGGGGTAATTCTATGATTGAATGTCTTAATAAATCTTATCTAGAAGGAAGGCTAAAATGAGGCTAAATCTATGATTGGTAAAGAAGCAGCAGTCATTTATATTAACTTGGAGAGAGACATATTTTATCATTTATGTGGCTTGGACAATGTTTGTTTTGTCTGTGTTTAAACGTAGTTATGAAATGGTCCTGTTTTTGTTTTGATCCATTATGGCCATCGGGCAGCCTCAGCTGATGTTGGTGTTCTAGGAAATGGTTTATGTTCAACAAGAAAACACCAAGGCTAAACTGTTAGTGCCAGGTCAGCTCAAAGTAATGCCAAAGACCAGCTGATGGTACCAGGCCAGCTCCCAAAAGGCAGAGGCTGCTTTTATTTTGTCCTCAGGGAAAATATGCAAAGTGTCAGATTTAAAGATGAAAGAGTAATATGCACTGCTGTCCTACACAAGCTCCACTTCTCTCTTCTGTCTTTCTTTCTTTTTTTTATTTTTTTTTTTAATTTCTGTAGAGATAGGGTCTCACTATGTTGCCCAGGCTGGTCTCGAACTCTTGGCCTAAAGTGATCCTTCTGCCTCTGCCTTTCTTCTTCTTTCATAGTACAACTTGCACTTTGAGGATCTAGCCTGCCTTCGAGCAGACATGCCCTTCAGGAGAAGTGAGGCCCACTGCTCAACTCCAGAAGAAGACCTAAGTGATCTTGGGATACTTCAATTCCCTTGATAAGGATTGGTTCAGAAAGGAGCATGTGACCTAACTTTGTCCAATGATTCTTGAGGAGTGTTCTCATTGGGCACCTCTGAAAAGGGGACCTCTACACATTCTTAGGAGAGAACCACAGGAAGACATAGTCTCTTTCATCTCATTTTTCTCACTATGATGCTACCGGTCTGAGGATAATGCCAACACTGTGGACTCAGAACTGGAGATGTTAAGAACTTGGATTAATGACAACAACAAAGTTGCTAAATCAACCAGCCCTGGAGACTCCTTACCTTAGGACTTCCAGTTATGTGAGATAATACATTTGTTCTTACATGAAAATACATTTTATTTTATTGGACATAATAAATTTCTTTTTTCTTTAGCCACTTGAGTGAGAATTTTCTGTTGCTTGCATCCAATGTATTCTTAAAACGTGATAAGAATTAAAAGAAAAGATGAAAAGTCAGGGTGGTAGCCAAAAAAGAGAGGACAGGATGAAGTGAAGTGCAAAACTGAAGTATGTGGTGTAGGATTTTTCTCTTGTATGACAGCTTAATGGGATTGCAGGCTACCCAACTTGAATGTTATAGGCAACAACCTCAACTTTTCCCTTATCACTTCTCTAGATTAATCAATGCCTTTGACATCCTGTTGCATCTACTTTATGTAACCTCAGCTTACATAGATAAATCCCTCCAATTGTTTCTCCACCCCAGATCGTAGACTGCCAAGCACAGCTAGAGGTAAGAAGTGTTTCATTGTAATGATAGGCTGTACTAAAAATCTAGACTTCACAATATCTTATGAGGACCTCATTGTCTAAAAATATTTTACGTTGTAATTATTATTTTAAATTGACAAATTAATATTTCCTTTTAAAATAAAAAAGTCAACAGAAATGAAAAGGTAAAATTAAATGTGAAGATTAGTTGTATCTTTCTAGACTATTTTTTTTTCAGATGCATGCATATGTGGATGCAGGTGCAAATATACACACGAACATATACACATGTATTCACATACAGAAATTTAGTTTTGGTTTGATTTTTATGAAAAAAGCAAAGATACTCTGTGCTGGAAGAAAATCATTAGTAACATCCAATATGTATCCTTTGAGATATATCCTATACATATACAAATCTTTAAAATTATAGATCTGCCTATATAAGCACACAGTTTTGTTAGGTGATATTTTTCCAAAAGAAAAATGGCATGCCATAAATATCATTGTTTTCACTTTAAATTAATATTGCTATCTCTCCACACCAACACCTATCTGTGCCATCACCTAACACAGACTTCCATCTAAATAGGATCACATTGTGGGGTTATACTGTATTTTTTTTTCTTTTTTTTTTTTTAATTTATTTATTATTATTATACTTTAAGTTGTAGGGTACATGTGCATAACGTGCAGGTTTGTTACATATGTATACTTGTGCCATGTTGCTGTGCTGCACCCATCAACTCATCATTTACATCAGGTATAACTCCCAATGCAATCCCTCCCCCCTCCCCCCTCCCCATGATAGGCCCCTGTGTGTGATGTTCCCCTTCCTGAGTCCAAGTGATCTCATTGTTCAGTTCCCACCTATGAGTGAGAACATGCGGTGTTTGGTTTTCTGTTCTTGTGATAGTTTGCTAAGAATGATGGTTTCCAGCTGCATCCATGTCCCTACAAAGGACACAAACTCATTCTTTTTGATGGCTGCATAGTATTCCATGGTGTATATGTGCCACATTTTCTTAATCCAATCTGTCACTGATGGACATTTGGGTTGATTCCAAGTCTTTGCTATTGTGAATAGTGCCGCAATAAACATAAGTGTGCATGTGTCTTTATAGCAGCATAATTTATAATCCTTTGGGTATATACCCATTAATGGGATGGCTGGGTCATATGGTACATCTAGTTCTAGATCCTTGAGGAATCGCCATACTGTTTTCCATAATGGTTGAACTAGTTTACAATCCCACCAACAGTGTAAAAGTGTTCCTATTTCTCCACATCCTCTCCAGCACCTGTTGTTTCCTGACTTTTTAATGATCGCCATTCTAACTGGTGTGAGATGGTATCTCATTGTGGTTTTGATTTGCATTTCTCTGATGGCCAGTGATGATGAGCATTTTTTCATGTGTCTGTTGGCTGTATGAATGTCTTCTTTTGAGAAATGTCTGTTCATATCCTTTGCCCACTTTTTGATGGGGCTGTTTGTTTTTTTCTTGTAAATTTGTTTGAGTTCTTTGTAGGTTCTGGATATTAGCCCTTTGTCAGATGAGTAGATTGCAAAAATTGTCTCCCATTCTGTAGGTTGCCTGTTCACTCTGATGGTAGTTTCTTTTGCTGTGCAGAAGCTCTTTAGTTTAATGAGATCCCATTTGTCAATTTTGGCTTTTGCTGCCGTTGCTTTTGGTGTTTTAGACATGAAGTCTTTGCCCATGCCTATGTCCTGAATGGTACTACCTAGGTTTTCCTCTAGGATTTTTATGGTATTAGGTCTAACATTTAAGTCTCTAATCCATCTTGAATTAATTTTCGTATAAGGAGTAAGGAAAGGATCCAGTTTCAGCTTTCTACTTATGGCTAGCCAATTTTCCCAGCACCATTTACTAAATAGGGAATCCTTTCCCCATTTCTTGTTTCTCTCAGGTTTGTCAAAGATCAGATGGCTGTAGATGTGTGGTATTATTTCTGAGGACTCTGTTCTGTTCCATTGGTCTATATCTCTGTTTTGGTACCAGTACCATGCTGTTTTGGTTACTGTAGCCTTGTAGTATAGTTTGAAGTCAGGTAGCGTGATGCCTCCAGCTTTGTTCTTTTGACTTAGGATTGTCTTGGAGATGTGGGCTCTTTTTTGGTTCCATATGAACTTTAAAGCAGTTTTTTCCAATTCTGTGAAGAAACTCATTGGTAGCTTGATGGGGATGGCATTGAATCTATAAATAACCTTGGGCAGTATGGCCATTTTCACGATATTGATTCTTCCTATCCATGAGCATGGTATGTTCTTCCATTTGTTTGTGTCCTCTTTTATTTCACTGAGCAGTGGTTTGTAGTTCTCCTTGAAGAGGTCCTTTACATCCCTTGTAAGTTGGATTCCTAGGTATTTTATTCTCTTTGAAGCAATTGTGAATGGAAGTTCATTCCTGATTTGGCTCTCTGTTTGTCTGTTACTGGTGTATACGAATGCTTGTGATTTTTGCACATTAATTTTGTATCCTGAGACTTTGCTGAAGTTGCTTATCGGCTTAAGGAGATTTTGGGCTGAGACAATGGGGTTTTCTAAATATACAATCATGTCATCTGCAAAGAGGGACAATTTGACTTCTTCTTTTCCTAACTGAATACCCTTGATTTCTTTCTCTTGCCTAATTGCCCTAGCCAGAACTTCCAGCACTATGTTGAATAGGAGTGGTGAGAGAGGGCATCCCTGTCTTGTGCCAGTTTTCAAAGGGAATTTTTCCAGTTTTTGCCCATTCAGTATGATATTGGCTGTGGGTTTGTCATAAATAGCTCTTATTATTTTGAGGTACGTTCCATCAATACCGAATTTATTGAGCGTTTTTAGCATGAAGGGCTGTTGAATTTTGTCAAAAGCCTTTTCTGCATCTATTGAGATAATCATGTGGTTCTTGTCTTTGGTTCTGTTTATATGCCGGATTATGTTTATTGATTTGTGAATGTTGAACCAGCCTTGCATCCCAGGGATGAAGCCCACTCGATCATGGTGGATAAGCTTTTTGATGTGTTGCTGAATCCGGTTTGCCAGTTTTTATTGAGGATTTTTGCATCGATGTTCATCAGGGATATTGGTCTAAAATTCTCTTTTTTTGTTGTGTCTCTGCCAGGCTTTGGTATCAGGATGATGTTGGGCTCATAAAATGAGTTAGGGAGGATTCCCTCTTTTTCTATTGATTGGAATAGTTTCAGAAGGAATGGTACCAGCTCCTCCTTGTACCTCTGGTAGAATTCAGCTGTGAATCCATCTGGTCCTGGACTTTTTTTGGTTGGTAGGCTATTAATTATTGCCTCAATTTCAGAGCCTACTATTGGTCTATTCAGGGATTCAACTTCTTCCTGGTTTAGTCTTGGAAGAGTGTAAGTGTCCAGGAAATTATCCATTTCTTCTAGATTTTCCAGTTTATTTGCGTAGAGGTGTTTATAGTATTCTCTGATGGTAGTTTGTATTTCTGTGGGATCGGTGGTGATATCCCCTTTATCATTTTTAATTGCGTCGATTTGATTCTTCTCTCTTTTCTTCTTTATTAGTCTTGCTAGTGGTCTGTCCATTTTGTTGATCTTTTCAAAAAACCAACTCCTGGATTCATTGATTTTTTGGAGAGTTTTTTGTGTCTCTATCTCCTTCAGTTCTGCTCTGATCTTAGTTATTTCTTGCCTTCTGCTAGCTTTCGAATGTGTTTGCTCTTGCTTCTCTAGTTCTTTTAATTGCGATGTTAGAGTGTCAATTTTAGATCTTTCCTGCTTTCTCTTGTGGGCATTTAGTGCTATAAATTTCCCTCTACACACTGCTTTAAATGTGTCCCAGTGTATCTTTGTTCTCATTGGTTTCAAAGAACATCTTTATTTCTGCCTTCATTTCGTTATGTACCCAGTAGTCATTCAGGAGCAGGTTGTTCAGTTTCCATGTAGTTGAGCGGTTTTGATTGAGTTTCTTAGTCCTGAGTTCTAGTTTGATTGCACTGTGGTCTGAGAGACAGTTTGTTATAATTTCTGTTCTTGTACATTTGCTGAGGAGTGCTTTACTTCCAATTACGTGGTCGATTTTGGAGTAAGTACGATGTGGTGCTGAGAAGAATGTATATTCTGTTGATTTGGGGTGGAGAGTTCTATAGATGTCTATTAGGTCTGCTTGCTGCAGAGATGAGTTCAATTCCTGGATATCCTTGTTAACTTTCTGTCTCGTTGATCTGTCTAATGTTGACAGTGGAGTGTTGAAGTCTCCCATTATTATTGTATGGGAGTCTAAGTCTCTTTGTAAGTCTCTAAGGACTTGCTTTATGAATCTGGGTGCTCCTGTATTGGGTGCATATATATTTAGGATAGTTAGCTCTTCCTGTTGAATTGATCCCTTTACCATTATGTAATGGCCTTCTTTGTCTCTTTTGATCTTTGATGGTTTAAAGTCTGTTTTATCAGAGACTAGGATTGCAACCCCCGCTTTTTTTTGTTCTCCATTTGCTTGGTAAATCTTCCTCCATCCCTTTATTTTGAGCGTATGTATGTCTCTGCATGTGAGATGGGTCTCCTGAATACAGCAGACTGATGGGTCTTGACTCTTTATCCAGTTTGCCAGTCTGTGTCTTTTAATTGGAGCATTTAGTCCATTTACATTTAAGGTTAAGATTGTTATGTGTGAACTTGATCCTGCCATTATGATATTAACTGGTTATTTTGCTCGTTAGTTGATGCAGTTTCTTCTAGCCTCGATGGTCTTTACATTTTGGCATGTTTTTGCAATGGCTGGTACCGGTTGTTCCTTTCCATGTTTAGTGCTTCCTTCAGGGTCTCTTGTAAGGCAGGATTAGTGGTGACAAAATCTCTAAGCATTTGCTTATCTGTAAAGGATTTTATTTCTCCTTCACTTATGAAACTTAGTTTGGCTGGATATGAAATTCTGGGTTGAAAATTCTTTTCTTTAAGAATGTTGAATATTGGCCCCCACTCTCTTCTGGCTTGGAGAGTTTCTGCCGAGAGATCTGCTGTGAGTCTGATGGGCTTCCCTTTGTGGGTAACCCGACCTTTCTCTCTTGCTGCCCTTAAGATTTTTTCCTTCATTTCAACTTTGGTGAATCTGGCAATTATGTGTCTTGGAGTTGCTCTTCTCGAGGAGTATCTTTGTGGCGTTCTCTGTATTTCCTGGATTTGAATGTTGGCCTGCCCTACTAGGTTGGGGAAGTTCTCCTGGATGATATCCTGAAGAGTGTTTTCCAACTTGGTTCCATTTTCCCCCTCACTTTCAGGCACCCCAATCAGACGTAGATTTGGTCTTTTTACATAATCCCATACTTCTTGCAGGCTTTGTTCATTTCTTTTTCTTCTTTTTTCTTTTGGTTTCTCTTCTCGCTTCATTTCATTCATTTGATCCTCAATCGCAGATACTCTTTCTTCCAGTTGATCGAGTCGGTTACTGAAGCTTGTGCATTTGTCACGTATTTCTCGTGTCATGGTTTTCATCTCTTTCATTTCGTTTATGACCTTCTCTGCATTAATTACTCTAGCCATCAATTCTTCCACTTTTTTTTCAAGATTTTTAGTTTCTTTGCGCTGGGTACGTAATTCCTCCTTTAGCTCTGAGAAATTTGATGGACTGAAGCCTTCTTCTCTCATCTCGTCAAAGTCATTCTCCGTCCAGCTTTGATCCGTTGCTGGCGATGAGCTGCGCTCCTTTGCCGGGGGAGATGCGCTCTTATTTTTTGAATTTCCAGCTTTTCTGCCCTGCTTTTTCCCCATCTTTGTGGTTTTATCTGCCTCTGGTCTTGATGATGGTGATGTACTGATGGGGTTTTGGTGTAGGTGTCCTTCCTGTTTGATAGTTTTCCTTCTAACAGTCAGGACCCTCAGCTGTAGGTCTGTTGGAGATTGCTTGAGGTCCACTCCAGACCCTGTTTGCCTGGGTATCAGCAGCAGAGGCTGCAGAAGATAGAATATTTCTGAACAGCGAGTGTACCTGTCTGATTCTTGCTTTGGAAGCTTCCTCTCAGGGGTGTACTCCACCCTGTGAGGTGTGGGGTGTCAGACTGCCCCTAGTGGGGGATGTCTCCCAGGTAGGCTACTCAGGGGTCAGGGACCCACTTGAGCAGGGAGTCTGTCCCTTCTCAGATCTCAACCTCCGTGTTGGGAGATCCACTGCTCTCTTCAAAGCTGTCAGACAGAGTCGTTTGCGTCTGCAGAGGTTTTGGCTGTGTTTGTTATTGCCCTGTCCCCAGAGGTGGAGTCTACAGAGACTGGCAGGTTTCCTTGAGCTGCTGTGAGCTCCACCCAGTTCGAGCTTCCCAGCAGCTTTGTTTACCTACTTAAGCCTCAGCAATGGCGGGCGCCCCTCCCCCAGCCTCGCTGCTGCCTTGCCGGTAGATCACAGACTGCTGTGCTAGCAATGAGGGAGGCTCCGTGGGTGTGGGACCCTCCCGGCCAGGTGTGGGATATGATCTCCTGGTGTGCCTGTTTGCTTAAAGCGCAGTATTGGGGTGGGAGTTACCCGATTTTCCAGGTGTTGTGTGTCTCAGTTCCCCTGGCTAGGAAAAGGGATTCCCTTCCCCCTTGCGCTTCCCAGGTGAGGCAATGCCTCACCCTGCTTCAGCTCTCGCTGGTCGGGCTGCAGCAGCTGACCAGCACCCATCGTCCGGCACTCCCCAGTGAGATGAACCCAGTACCTCAGTTGAAAATGCAGAAATCACCGGTCTTCTGTGTCGCTCGCGCTGGGAGTTGGAGACTGGAGCTGTTCCTATTCGGCCATCTTGCTCCGCCCCCGTATTTTTTTTTTTTCAATCAATTGTCTATTGACTAGGAATTTATGTTATTTCCAATTTGATGTTTTTTTAAACAATTCTTCAGTGAACAGCCTCACATGTTCACTTCTGTACATATGTGAAATTATTTCTACATGGCAAATTCACAGAAGAGGAACTTCTGCATCAAAGTGAAAGCACTGGTTAAATATCAAAAGATAATGCCAAATTGGCCTCCAAAGATATGTTAGCACTTTACACTCTCACCAACAGTGTCTGAGATGCCAATTTCCCCGATTAACAGTACTACCAACTTCCTTCCAACTGCTTCTTGACCAATATTTTACTCATCCCTAAACACATCTCTAACCCATTCACTGAAATTGCAATTCTAAACTTGTAAATTTCCTCAGGTCTCCAACCAACTCTCTTCCTCTCAGCGAATAGCCTTTTACCTGTCTAAAAACATGGGGCTCACCCAACAAGCTCTGCCTTATCAACTCATCTCCCTTCATCTTCATTCATCTTCCACTCGTTATGCTAAATCATAGACAGAGCCAGGTCTTCTACCTTGCCAAGGTTGGCTCTTTCAGCAGTGCCAGCAGACCTATCCTTATCTTGCTCTTCTCTCCAGGATCATTACAATTGCCTCCTAACTGGGTTCTGTTGCCCAGGCTCTCCCATCTCATCCAGCCTCCATAAGGCTGGGACACATCAAATTATGTCAACCTCCTGCTAAAAATCCTGTCTTGGCTTCCTAGTGCCTATGCAAGAGCACATAAACAACAGGCCCTATTCTTTCCTCTCTGTGCCTTTGCTAATTTTGTTCCTTTTTCCTAGAGTGTACTTCTTTCTGCTTCCAATTGAAGATTTCCACAGGTTTCAAGGCCCAACTCAAACGCCTCTCCTCCCTGAAGATTCTCCAAAACACCGAGGTAAAATTGGCCCATTCTTATGTTCCCAGAGCCTACATTTCTGCTTTCCTTTTGGCTCTTACCCTATCACACTTTTGACTATGTACATACATATTGTATGTGCATACAATTGTTGTCTATGTACGTACATATTCATCTACACAGCTGTAAGATGTATTTCTTTTAGCTCAGAACCATAATTTTTTTATACTGTAGCACCTGGCACAGTGAAACTGCATAAAAATCTCTCAAAACTATTTTGTCAATATGTTTATTAGTGCCACGAAAATAGAAAGAACACTAACATTTGTTCAATAACAGACATCCAGATGGTGTATCATATAAATAAAACTTATTTGATAAAATCACAAAGAAATATTTAAATAAGGAATTTTTATCTTTTGTGAAAAAAGCAAATGATCTCATATGTGTTTAATACTACAACCTGTAAAATATTATATGCATCTCTTCCTGTCTCCATCATGACATACTGTTTTTCCTCCAAATCTCATGAATGGGATACTCAAAACCTGCATAAATACACACATAATGGCTTAGCCTTATAAACAAGAACCAGAATCTTGATAACACACAGCACAACTTCCTTGGTTTTCTAGGCCCCCACCATCACTACATCTCCAGTTAGGATTAAAGAAAAGATAATAGAGACAATGCTGAGTTTGGTGATGAGAAACTAAAGAGAGCCTCCTAGTCAGATCTTCTCTTACTAGGGAATAAGTGTGATCATTCACTTCATTTTGTTGAGAGGAAAATACAAATAATTACCACATCTAAACACATTAATTTTTTCTCCAACTTTATGGAGGTTTAATTGACAAATAAAAAATATATATACTTAAGGGGTGTGTGTGTGTGGGTGGGTGGGTGTGTGTGTGGTGAAAACCCTTAGGATCTACTTTCTTAGTAAATTTCAAGTATACCATGTGGTATTATTAACTATAGTCACCACGCTGTACATTAAGTCCCCAGAACATATTCATCTTATGACTGAAACTTTGTACCCTTTTACTGACATCTCCACATTATCCCCTCTCCCCAACTCCTGGAAACCATTGTTCTACTCTCTACTTCTATGAATTCAACTTTTTTAGATTACACATATAAGTAGGATTATACAGTATTTGCCCTTCTGTGTCTGGCTTATTTCACTTAGCATAATGTCCTCCAGGTTCATCCATGTTGTTGCAAATAGCAGGATTTCCTTCTTTTCAAGGCTGAATAATATTTGTGTGTGTGTGTGTGTGTTTGTGTATGTGTGTGTGTGTGTGTGTCATAATTTATTTATCCGTTCATCTGTCAGTAGACAGTTAGGTTGATTCCATATCTTGGCTATTGTGAATAGTGTGGCAATGAACATGAGAGTGCAGGTATCTCTTTAAGACATAGATTTCATTTCCTTTGGATGTATACCCAGTAGTGGGATTGCTGGATCATGCAGTGGATTTATTGTTAATTTTTAAAGGAACCTCCATGTTGTTAAAATCCATTAATTGTTGACCCTACTAATTATTCCAAATTTGAAATTTTAATACTTGATACATATAAAATTAGAAAGACATGTTCATAATGGAAACATATGAAAAGTGGTAAACAATAATATTTACCACTTATTGAGTAGTTACTATGAACCAGACACACTGGGCCAATATTTTACATATAATCAATCATTTAATACTATCCAAGTGTAGTGGATACACTCACACCCATATTGTAAATCAGGAAAATGAGGTTTAGAAAGAGTAAGTAATTTGTCCAAGGACATGTAACTACTAAGTGTCAGGATACAAACACAAATATGCCTCTGACCCAAGCCCGTGCTCTTTGTCACTACTCTATACCACTAGAAACCATGAAGAAGGCCCATCCTTTTGTAAAGCTCTCTGTAAAAAAGTTTCAAAAAGTACACATATGTCTCCTTTGTTTGAGCCCAACAAATCATGGATTTATTCTAAGAAAATAATCTTTCTTCCTGCTCCAACATCACTGCTGTTGAAGAATTTGTAATGTTCTTTGAATACTCCATTTGTTCCACTCTATTTCCCAGCCCCTTCCAGACTAGTTCTGATTGATGGCTGTTAACAGGGGGACATGTGTCATTCCCAGGTAGAAGCAGTGAAAGGTCTGTGCATAATTTTCCAGTCCTTTCTCTTTTGCCTAGACTCACGTTCCAGACAACAGCTATCATATTGTGAAACCTCCATCAGCCTGGGTGCTCCTCCCTCCAGTGACTCACGATGAATGTGTAGCATGAACAAGAAACAAGTCATTATTGCATTAAGCCACTGGTACTTGGGGATCAATTTGTTATTGAAACATAAGCTAGCCCATCCTGGCTAATATACCTGCCAAATAACAAATAATTTTAAATAGAAAAAAAAACACTTTGTATCCAAGGGTTTTTATTGCAGCATTAAAAAGAATTAAGATAATAAATGTCCAAAACACAGTCAAATAAGCTATTATGCAACTTAATAGATAGTGAGGCTGCTTATTAAAATAAATGCAACAGTTATGATACAATATTAAAGGGAGAAAGCAAATTACAAACTGCTATCTTCTTTGACATGCATACTAAAATAAAGCACCCATACTGAACTATAAAGAGACCTGGAAAAACAGTAAAACCAGTGTTTTGATAAATGTTGGAATAAAAAGGCAGAAGCAACATTGTTATTTTATGATGTTGTTTATAAAAGAATGTATTAAAATTTATCCTTTTCCCATACCCATCACATCAAATTAATACTTCCCTTTAAGTAATACATTTCTTAAGGTAAAACATTAGAAAACCAAAATAGAACTGTTGAAGTAAAGGAAAGCTTTAAGTTCATAATACTGGTTTTAACATAGTTATAATTAATAAAAAGAAATCAGATACTAGCAAATTAAACATTCATTTCTCTTGATTTGGCCAATTGAGAAACTATTTCTCCAGGTCAACTCTCTCCTTACTTTCTTGGCCCTGCTGAGATAAACCTAAATCATTCACTATTTTGTTCTCAGCACTTCTGTTCTACACTATAGTCTCCTGACCTACTAAGGAAGTTCCAACTATAAATAACACAGCAAACATCTCAGGAAAAAGTTAATTAAAGGCAGAAATTTAATTTAATCAATGGAGAAAAAACACCCTAGCTTGTAAATATAAACATATGATTTTAGGATATAGTCACTGTATTAGTCCATTTTCACACTGCTGATAAAGATGTAGCTGAGACTGGACAATTTACAAAAGAAAGAGGTTCAATGCACTTACAGTTCCACGTGGCTGGAGAAGCCTCACAATCATGGCAGAAGGTGAAAGTCATGTCTCACATGGTGGCAGACAAGAGAAGAAGAGGGATTTTGTGCAGGGAAACTCCCATTCTTAAAATCATCAGATGTCATGAGACTTACTCACTATCATGAGAATAGTATGGGAGAAGCTGCCCCCATGATTCAATTATCTCCCACCAGGTCCCTCCCACAATATGTGAGAATTCAAGATGAGATTTGGGTGGGGATACAGCCAAACCATATCAGTCACTGTTCCTGTTTCCTTCCCAAAAATGCTGTCTAACTTGTTTTTGGCATTTGAAAGAGGATTGAAATTCTCACTTGTTGGAATCTTCTTTGTAAGCCGCCAAAAAGAATGACAGACCCAAGAGATGCCACAGAGGGAATGCTGAGCACAAGACTTGCTTCTGATGTACTTCCATAGATCTCTTGTAGCATGACTCACTTGCAAGTGAAACTGTTTCAGAGAGCATCACCTGTTTAATTATAACTGCTATTTCCAAGCTTCACCATAAGACAAATGCCTTAACAATGACTCTTATTCCAAATGGAATGTATTACAGTATTGGCTTTTTATAGCTAGTATCCCAGTACTGCTTGGGCCATTTGGAATTGGAGGCAAACTTTGCTTTTCCCTAAGATCAAAATGTTTACTGTGGAATTCACAGGTATTCTTGACATACAGCTCTAGATCTGGCTTTAGTGAGTCAATAGAAAAAATAATAATAACTAAATAAAAACAAGTCTACTACAGTGCCATTGGGATTTAGTTACCCACAGATAAGCTCGTGAAAAGAAAGAAGTAATATCTTCTTCAAGATAAATTATAAGGACCAACTTCAACGAAAATAAATCACAAATAGAAAACACCCTCTTGAGAAAATCAAGAAAATGCCACCTATTGACATAATTATTTCACCAGTGACAATGCTTTACTTTCAGAGAAGTTGACTGAAGAAATCCACATATCCATCTAACATTGGAACCTAGATTAAAATGTCAATAAAAATTATTCCTGGTGACACTGAAGTACTGCTCAAAATAAAATGCTTTAATAATATCAGAAATAGAAGATATAATGTTAACAGTTTGAAAATGCTTGGCATTGTTATCCATGTTTAAGATGATTACCTAGAAAAAAATATTTAAACACCTGATGAATTTTACTCATTTGAAATGAGAGGTTTGTGGCAGATAGTATTGATTGCTTACCCAGAAAACATTTTCTCCTTCATCTTTGCTAAGAAAACCTCAGTTAGAGTCCTTTAGCTAGATGCTGTTAAGAAATAGTATTCCAAATGTGGAAATAAGGCAAAATAATGACTGTCTGTCCTTCAATGTCTAACAGGCCCAGCCAAAGAGTATTTATCTAATTATCTAAGGAAATGTACTTTTGTTTTACTTCCAATTTACTATTGATTCATTAAAGATAGATATTAACTTGTAGAACATTAATAAGTTGCAAGGAATTCCTGTCTGGTAAAAAAAAAATAATAATCCCTAAGGTTACAATTTTATAGTCCTGTAGGGTAATAATCAGTTTTGTATCTATTTTGGCAATTGCATTTCAGCATTCTTTTTTTCCTTGACACTATCTGTCACTTTCTCCTAACTACCTTTGAACTAGCTTTACTATTTTGATGGCTCTCTCATTAAGGAGTTATCTTTGACATGTGCTCATCCTATGCTTGTATGAGAGTCATATTTTTAACCATTTAAAATTTATGGTTTGACAGTATCCAGCTCCAGAGAATTAATTCTGATTAATCTCAGACATTTGTGGCATTCCTATATCCGTTTGTCAGTAATTGTTCTAGGGGTGGGGATATGGACCAATTCTGATCAATAAAACATAAAGAAATCCTGCTAGGGCCTTCGAAGAATAATTGTTTCCTCTGAAAGAGAGATAATGAAGAGAAAGCCTCTTTTTCTACCACTCTCCATATGTTTTGCTTAAGATGGTGTCACACAAAACTGAGGCAGCCATGCCCATGGGAGGAGACATCACTGAATACACTGAAGATGACAGAGCAGATGAACCCAAGGAAGACCAGAGTCCTTGACACCATCACAGGTTGCATAACTAACCCTGAACCACCTAGTTCTGGGCTTCTGTAAACAACTAAGTCTTATTGGTAGTAGATATTATTAGACAAATGTTCCATTACTTGCAGCTAAAAGCACTACTAACCAATATAGAAAGTAACAGGGAAAAAAAATGAAATACAAAGATATATTATTTGCTTTCTTAGTTGGTACAATGAAAATAATTTCCAGAAATATTTTGGTTTTAACTTTATACTACCCCCAGAATGCAATCAGAAAATATGGAGGGATATTTGAATTTACTGCACTATGGTGGTGGGCTGGGGGCTGGCAGGCATAGGAGTAGAATGAGAATAAACTATTACCCAGAAATATGCTTGGCCCATTTCAAGAAGGATATTTCTGAATCATTTCTTGAATTAAGAATACTTATTTAATGTGGTATATATACACCATGGAGTACCACTCAGCCATAAAACAGAATGAAATAAAAGCCTTTGCAGCAACTTGGATGGAGCTGGAGGTCATTATTCTAAGTGAAGTAACTCAAGAATGGAAAATCAAATATCATATGTTCTCACTTATAAGTGGGAGCTAAGCTATGAGGATGCAAAGGCATAAAAATGATATAATGGACTTTGGAGACTTGGTAGCGGAAGGGTAGGAGGGTTGAGGGATAAAGGACTACATATTGGGCGCAGCATACACTGCTCAGGTGATGGGTGCACCAAAATCTCAGAAATCACCACTAAAGAACTATCTAGTAACCAAAAACCACCTGGACCCCCAAAATTATTAAAATTTTAAAAAATAAAATTTTATTTTAAAGAAGAATAAAGAATACTTACTTGATTGGCTAGCTTTCCATCCCCAATTATCTAGATCTACACTGTCAAGAGCTACTCTACAACTCTTCTAGTCTGACATGCAGACCTTACAAGCCCTCATTTGTATTATTGTTGTTTCAACAAAAGTGCCTTCGCTGGCACTTCATGAACATTGACATCCCATTACTTTAGTTAGCCCAGAGTTTGCAGATGTAAATTATATTATACTCTCTGTAATAAACTTAATTACAGAAGCTTCTGATGACTGTGATTTACTTCTCAAGGGTGACAGAACTCTTTGAATTTCCCAGCAACGGACACACATTCTGATTAAACAATGAATATACTCTATGTTTTTGAACACTGCGAACCTGAAAGTATCTTTACAAAAGCATCAAGTAATTTTGATTAATGCTTAAGTAAAATATATACAGAGGTAGAAAAAGTCTTTGAGAGATCATCCAATCCTACTCTTGGTTTAAATGTGAAGAGAGGTCCAGAGGAGTGTTACCACTGATCATTTTAAAAACGCAAGTGTTGACCGGGCGCGGTGGCTCAAGCCTGTAATACCAGCACTTCGGGAGGCCGAGACGGGCGGATCACGAGGTCAGGAGATCGAGATTATCCTGGCTAACACGGTGAAACCCCGTCTCTATTAAAAAATACAAAAAAACTAGCCGGGCGAGGTGGTGGGCGCCTGTAGTCCCAGCTACTCGGGAGGCTGAGGCAGGAGAATGGCGTGAACCCGGGAGGCGGAGCTTGCAGTGAGCTGAGATCCGGCCACTGCACTCCAGCCCAGGCGACAGACCGAGACTCCATCTCAAAAAAATAAAAAATAAAAATAAAATAAAAATGCAAGTGTTTTCATGTGTTCTAAACCAATGAGAAAAAAGAGCAGCTTTAAGAAATGTTTAGGGGTAGATTTTTTTTTCTTTTCCTTTTACTTCTTTTTAATTTTTATTATTAGTTCTGGGGTACATGTGCAAGATGTGAAGGTTCGTTACATAAGGAAACGTGTCAAGGTGGTTTGCTGCACCTATCAACCCATCACATAAGTATTAAGCCCAGCATGCACTAGCTATTTTTCCTGATGCTCTTCATCCCCCCACCCCACCTAGAGGCTCCAGTGTGTGTTGTTCCCCTCCCTATATCCATGTGTTCTCATTGTTCAGCTCCCATTTATAAGTGAAAACATGCAGTGTTTGGTTTTCTGTTCCTGTGTTAGTTTGCTGAAGGTAACGGCTTCCAGCTCCATCCATGTCCCTGCAAAGGACCTGATCTCCTTCCTTTTTATGGCTGCATAGTATTCCATGGTGTATATGTACCACCTTGTCTTTATCCAGTCTATCGTTGATGGGCATTTGGGTTGATTCCATGTCTTTGCCATCGTGAATAGTGCTGCAATGAACATATGCGTGCATGTATCTTTCTAACAGAACAATTTATATTCCTTTGGGTATATACCCAGTAATGGGATGGTTGGGTCAAATGATATTTCTGCCTCTAGGTCTTTGAGGAATCACCACACCATCTTCCATAATAGTTGAACTAATTTACGTTCCCACCAACAGTGTAAAAGCATTTTTATTTCTCTGCAATCTTGCCAGCATCTGTTGTTTTTTTAGTTTTTAATAATCATCATTCTGACTGGCATGAGATAGTATCTCATTGTGGTTTCGATTTGCGTTTCTCTAATGATCAGTACGTTGGGCTTTTTTTCATGTTTGTTGGCTGCATGAATATCTTCTTTTGAGAAGTGTCTGTTCATGTCCTTTGCCCACTTTTTAATGGGGTTGTTTTATTCTTGTACATTTGTTTGAGTTCCTCGTAGATTCTGGATATTAAACCTTTGACAGATAGATAGATTGCAAAAGTTTTCTCCCACTCTGTTGGTTGCCTGTCCACTCTGAAGATAGTTTCTTTAGCTGTGCAGAAGCTCCTTAGTTTAATTAGATCCCATTTATCAATTTTGGCTTTTGTTGCAATTGCTTTTTGGGATTTCACCATGAAATCTTTGCCTTTGCCTATGTCCTGAATAGTATTGCCCAGATTTTCTTCTAGGGTTTTTATAGTTTTGGGTTTTGCATTTAAGTCTTTAATCCATCTTGAGTTCATTTTTGCATAAGATGTGGGGAAGGGGTCCAGTTTCAATTTTCTGCATATGGAGAGCCAGTTCTCCCAGCACCATTTATTAAATAGGGAATCCCTTCCCCATTGCTTGTTTTTGTCAGGTTTGTCAAAGATCAGATGATTGTAGATGTGTAATATTATTTCTGATTTCTCTATTATGTTCCATTGGTCTATCTGTCTGTGTCTATACCAGTACCATGATGCTTTGGTTATTGTAGCTTTATGGTATAGTTTGAAGTTCAGTAGTGTAATTTCTCCAGCTTTGCTCTCTTTGCTTAGTATTGTCTTGGTTATATGAGCCCTTTATTCATTCCAAATGAATTTTAAAATAGTTTTTTCTAATTCTGTGAAGAATGTCAATGGTAGTTTAATGGGAATAGCATTGAATCTATAAATTTCTTTGGGCAGTATGGCCGTTTTCACAATATTAATTCTCCCTATCCATGAGCATGGAATATTTTTCCATTTGTTTGTGTCCTCTCTGATTTCCTTGAGCAGTGGTTTATAGTTCTCCTTGAAGAGGTCCTTCACTTCCCTTGTTAGCTGTATTCCTAGGTATTTTATTCTCTTCATAGCAATTGTGATAGAAGGGAAATAATAGATACCTCTAGAGGTGTCATTCTCAGTATAAACCTAAGACACTCTCTTAGGACTCCCAGAGACCTTTAGGATAAATCTTAGTAGCACTGGGAAGAACCAAAGAAAGTCTGGGAACTATAAAGGTGATATTAATCTCATCTATAGACTATAAAATATATATTATATATGCAGATATGGCTGTTTAAACTGGCTGATACAGGGTTTCATGTCCTGCTCAGAAAGCATTAAAACATGCTTTCCCTTAACATGACTCCCATTTGACAATGGCTAATGTGACACAGATCATCCTTATTTTCCCTGTGGCATCAAACTGAGATAGACACAGTAATAATATTCACATCATGCTTTATGTCAATCTCACGTTGCTCACTTAGTGACTAAGTTGCAACTATTCACCCTACTACCCAATTAATCCTTTGGCACAGGATGTTAAACAATATGAAAATGTAAGACTCCAATATATTTTTAATGACCTCAAATTTTACTAAGAGAGATAAGCTATCCCCATAACGCATTATATGATTAAGTTCATGGGCTACAAAAACTAAAGTAGTGCCTCCCGGTTGGCTTAATTTTTGGCACAGAAAAACTCACTGTGAGTGTGTGTCTGTGTGTGTTTATACTGAGTTTTTCTGTGCCAATTAAATTATGTTCCATAAATAACCTAGAAACACAAAGAAAAAGAATGTTGTAGGTCAACTAGGCCCTTGCTACCCAAAGTGTGTCCCCCGGACCAGTAGCACTGACATCACCTGGGTGGAAGCTTGTTATAAATGCAGAATGGCAGGCCAACCTCAGACCTGCTAATCAATATTCATTTTAACAAGATCCCCCAGGTGATGTACATTAAAGTTTGAGATGTACTGGTCTAGTTGACTTCCTTTATTTGACACATGAAGTTACTAAGATCCAAAGAGAGTAAATGATTTGTCTGCCTCTCAGACTTCATACATTTTTCTAAAGAATTTAGGAATAAAATGACTTCGTTAAGATGAAAAAGAGGTGATACATAACAGGAAGATTCCCGAACATAAAATATTAATGGATGTAGCAGAAAAGTTAATATCAACCAAAATATCAACTATCATTCTTTGTCAGTGGTATTTCTCTTTACCTTCAGTTGTAAGTTGAATCATGGTCAATTGTAATGAGGATATATCTTAAAATATAATTCTTTCTCCTCAGTCCTGTAGTGCATATATCATATAAATGTAGTAAGTTTGAGACTATCAGACCACAAACTCAGGCATGCATGAAATGGACCTTCATTCTATAATTCGACTTAATTTCGACCTTGAGCCCCTCGCTCTTCCACCAAATCTTAATCTTAAGTAATTTGGTGTCCTTTCCCTTTCTCCTAGGTCATGTCAAAGTTTTGAAGGCTTTTCCAGCATGCCAAAAGATTCAGGGAGAAAGGGATTGACAATTTGGTTTTCATGGGATCCTCAGAGCCATCCATGGTGCACTGCTTAGGGGCCTCAGATTAATTCTGCTATTTATGTGTTTTTCAGGCCATCTAAGATCTTATGTAACAAGAGCAGCAGTCACACAAACTCAAATGTCCTCAAACTCCAGGCAGGTACATAATGTGTAAAGCAGGATATGGCAAATTGGACAATTCAGCCCCCATATAAAGAGGACAGCTTCTCTTTAGCCCCACTAGCTGGTTTTAGCTCCAGAATTTCAACATTTAGGGTCATTTATTAGTCAATAGTTCCCCACTTCCAGTCTGGTGTACTTCATTAGTGCAAGAAAAGCCTGTTTAACTCACCTTCATACCTCAATATATTCATTCATGGATATTCATTCATTTATTCATTCAACAATATAAATTGGGCACCCACCATGTCCTGGGCATGTATTAGACATAAGGAACACACTCTTTACCATGATAGAGCTCGCATTCTTAAGGGGGGTGAAACTGGCATTTAACAAATAACAAGTAAATGAATAAGGTAATGACATCTAATGTATAAAATGAAAAGCCGTGTTATCACAAGATTAATGAAAACTTTGGAGTGAGCCTATGCAGCCAGCCTGCCAGAATTTCCAAGGGTTCAGGTGTGTGATCTGAATCTCTATCCTGATTCAGGCTGTGTTTTGGCATCTTCTAATTTCATCGTCTACTTAATAGCTCATGGGAGTAATTCTGGGTCCTGTGAATACATAGAGCAGTGGTATTTCCAAGCATTCCCCTGTTAATTGGCAAAAATTGTGTCACCCCAACGTGGAGAAATAGGGCCAGAAGAATATTAGAAATTAAGGCAGCCACTCTTCACCTCATAGTTACCCTAGACAGGGCAGCCTGCCATTCCTCCACCAGTCCTCATCTTTCCCTTCATAACACTTTTCACCCACTCCCATTCTCGAGAGAATAATAAATTTAGCCTCCTTTTGGGTGAAAAACAAGGGTGGGAGGAGAATGAGTGCCTGTCATTAATCAAATCTGAGTAGTTGTAGGTCTTGGTATCATGATAGTTACTGTATTTTGTTCAGTAGTTCTTAGTAGCCCCACGGCTTGCCCTTCACCCATATAGTCATTGTTAATCATTCCCTAAAATTATGGTAGAGCCAACTTAGAACAAATAGTCACTATTCAACTTGAACTTTAAAATAGAAGCTCTAAACTCCTTAACTGGGAAAATGGACTATAAGCCAAAGTGCTTTTGAGCATCAGCTATAGTATTCCTAGGAGTGGGCTTGCAAAAGTCCAGGTGTATACTTTCACTATGGCCTTGTATTTACTTTTTCTTATTTGATGATAACATAGAGCATGGTTTTCATTACTAAAGCAACAACGAAACTGAATGCTTTCATTTTGTCTTCAGACAGCTTGAATAATGTTAGAATTGGCTCATCTTTAGCAATTGACATTACATTTATGTTGTGTGTGCTGAATACAAGTAGATTTAGGAAAGGGAAGTAGAGAAAAGGAGTTTTTCTCTCATATAAGATCCTGATTTGAACAAGTATCCAGAGATGGCTCTAGACAAAATAATAAACTGGGTGAAGATTTTTATTTGAGATATTCCCATATCTCCTATCGAGGAGCTTCTCTTTCCCTTCCTTACTGTTTCTTCACTTTATGTTTCCCCAAATACTTGTAGTCAAGCCAGGAATCTCATTTCTGAAAATCTCAGCTAAGATTTATACTAATCACCAAGAAAAAGCTGAGTCAGCCACTGTTAGAGGTATTAGCACTCCAACAAGAGCATCACAAAAGACTCAAAGTTTCACAAGAGTCAAAGTCATCGATAATAATAGCAGCAATACTCATTAATTCAACAAGCATTTATTGTGCACCTAACATACGCCAAGCACTGGACCATGGTGAACAAAGCAAAGGTATTGCTTTCATGATACTTACATTTTAAGAAAACCAAAGCTCATAAATAAGTAAGTATATAAGACAATGTTAGGTACCAATAAGTGTCATTAATAAAATAAGGGAAGGTGAGAGACTAGAGACCAATGGATAGGAGGTAGGACCCAATTTGCACATAGTGACCAATGAAGGCCTCTCTGATGAGAAGACATTTGAGAGGAGACCTGAATAAAATGCAGGAATAAGCCATGTGCAATGTGAATTTCTGGGTTAAGGAGCATTCAGATGAGAGAAATCAGCATATAAAAAGTCTCTCAGCTGGAACATGCCTACATGGTCAAAAAACAGCAAGAAAATTGTAACCAGATGAAAGTGAGAGATAGAAGATAGCAATAAGAGAGGAGATCAGAGACATTAGCTGAAGCCAAATCACATAGGGTCTTTTAGATCCTGGTAAGGACTTGGGATTTGGTTCAAAGTATGATGGGAAGCCAATATAGGACTTTGAGTTAAGGAGTGACAAGACCTGATTTTAGAAAGATTCTTCAGGCTTCTGTGGGGTGAATAGACTCTAGGCAAGACTGTAAGCAGGAACACCAGTTAGGAAGCCACTGCAACAGTTCAGGGAAGAGATAATTGTGGCTTGGACTAGAAAGATTGACATTTTCAGGTTTGTGATATAATCACATTTGACACTTAATGAACACTCACTTCCTATGGGTCATACAAACATTATCCTCATAACCACTCTGTGGCATAAGTACCATCATTAGCCCCTATTTATTTACTAAGGAGAAAAAATGATTTTTAAAAGAAGATAACTTACTTATTTTCATCATCTACCCCTGATTTACCAAGGAGGAATCCAAATTTAAAGAGGGTAAGTAACATATCCAAGGTCACACAAATAACAAATAACAGACCCTGAGTTTGTACAAATTTATCTAACTCAAGGACTCAGAACTGGTTTTGCTCTCAAGAAACTATATGGGCCACAATTACTGATGTTGGGCTAAAGTTTGAGGCAAACTCATTATATTCAGTGTGAGGAAAGAGTACCATCACATATTAACCACAGGCCAGGGAGGAGTAAAGAAGGGTAGAGTTAGTGTTAACATTAGGGCTAGGCAACCTTATCTTTAGGCTGGGCTTCTTAACAGAGGCCCTGGAGTGAGAAATTCTTAGATTCACACAAAATAAGATTTTTGAAGGCCTTTAGAAGCTAATATGGTTTGGGTGTTTTGTCCCCTCCAAATCTCATGTTGAAAGGTGATCCCCAGTGTTGGAGGAGGGCTTAGTGGGAGGTGTTAGGGTCATGGGAGCAGATCCCTCATGGACGTCATGGTGCTGTCCTTGAGATAATGAGTGAGTTCTCATCCTATGAGTTCATGCAAGAGCTGGTTGTTTAAAAGAGCCTAGCATCTCTCTTGCTCTCTCTCTCTCACCATGTGACACGCTGTCTCCCCTTCACCTTCTGCTGTGACTCTAAGGTTCCGGAGGCCCTCATCATCCAGCACTATGCTTTGTGTACAGCCTGCTGAACTGTGAGCCAAGTAAACCTCTTTTCTTTATAAATTACCTAGTCTCAGGTATTCTTTTATAGCAACACAAAACTGACTAATACGGAAGCCAAGAAATATATATATTAAAATGAATACAACTTTTAGACTATATTCTTTTCCTTTTGGCCACAAAGCAGATGTGTGCAGCTTGAGTCATTCTGATTGTGAAAGGACTGATCTGTGAAGCTTCTAAGTCTTTATGAGAAAAAGAGAAGGTGGGATACATTGGAATGTACTTTCTTGATTGGTTGGCCTCAGAAGCCTGAATGACAGCTGACTTTAAGAGAACCAGCAGCTGACAGGGCTGTTTCACACCAAGTGAGAGTTTAATAAACAAAATCACAATTGGTCTCAGCTTGGCTTCAGTGTTTTTGAGAATGACATCCAAGATGGCATAATCACTGAGGAGAAAATCACAGTCTTGTTTGCACTTGGAAATTGCTAGGTTGGTGGCAGCTGTTGTTCACTCATGGTTGAACTTCTCTGTCATTAGATTTCAGAGTAGGTAACACAAAGGAAGAGGATGGTGTCATTGGCTTCCCAGGTTATTGAGCAAATAAGACCTCAGGGAAATCTTATTTACAGTTGACCAAGTACTCACTACATGTGGTCAACTTCATGTTAAAAATGCTATATAAACCATGGTGAAGGTGGGGAGGGGGAGGGGGAGGAGAGGAAGAAGCGTGACATTGTCCTTGCCCTCAAGGGGCTTACAATACTGCAAACACTCAAGGAAAATTACAAATACAAAGGTGTGCCAATTATCAATGTATTGCCTCTTGGTGGCAAATCCACCCTTCTTTACCCTGCTTCATGATACTGGAGCTGGACCCTGTAAATATTTCTCCTTTGCAAGCTGGTTCAGTGCTAGGCACTGGAAGTGCATGGCAGGGCAAAGAGACTTCTATTCCTAATGTGCTTTTCTGGTTTTCTGCCTGCCTCTGCAGCACAGGTGGCCAGGGCCATGCAGATCATTCAGAGGTACTCACCCCTCAGTGAGTTTCAGCAGCACCCCTACAGCTAGCTTCTCAGCCACTTTCAGCAGCATTCTCACAGGCAGCTTCCCAGCAAGTTCCACTAGCAACCTAGAGGACTGCTTCCCAGAGTCTTAGTAGCATTCCTGGGCAACTTCTTGGTGAGTCTCATCAGCATCTCCATGGATAGCTCCCTGGTGAGTTTAGTAGGCACTTCCGCCAGCAATGTTTTGCTTGCCAGCCCCTGTCTGCAGCACCTCAGTGAAGTTCACTACTAATCAGTGGGTCACAGCCACGCAGCCTTAGCTGAGGTCTGAATCTCAGCCTTGGTGGGGGCTGAGGGAAGCTCTTCCAAATGTGTTCCTCCCTAGGTGCTCCACTTCAACCCTAGAGGTAGTGGCTGCTCCCTATATCTGCTATCTCTGTATTCTTTAGAATTATCCTTGACCTCATAGTAGCTAATCCCTTGTTATTAGTTAATGATTCTTTATATTAAACTCTCTCTGTTCTAATTACTGTATGGTTTCTGTTTCCTGACAGAAACCTAGCTGATACAAAAAGTAAGAGAATATAAGTGCAAAACTGGAGGATAATAAAAAGAGACGTTCTAGGAGTTCAGAAAGTGAAAATTTAAATGTGGACTACTGAGTCAAGAGAGGGCTTCATGGAAGACCTATAACCTGAGCTGGACCCACCCTGACAGGGAAAGAGAGTGTGTGTATATGAGACAGACAGACAGAAACAGAGAGAGAGAAAGAGATGGAGACACAGACAGTGACAGAGGGAGAGAGAAAAAGAACCAGGTGCCAAATAAAAAGATTCATTTTTAACATGGTGGGAAGTAATTTTAGAGTGTCAAAATAGATTCAGAATTGACTAACCAGTTAGTTAATTCAACAAATGTCTATTGAGCACTGATTCTAAGTGCAGGTTTTCAGCAATGAACAAAATATATGAAAATGTTTGTCCTCATGGGGCTTACATTATAGTGATGGGCAGAGGGCAAGGCAGCAGAGAGACAATAAAAAATCGACATGATGAACATGTTAACTGGTACAATAGAGGCTGGTAAGTGAAATGAAAAAAGAAAAATCTAGGAGGGAGGATGTAGTTCTTCTTGCTACTATAACAAACTACTACAAATAGTGGCTTAAAACAACACAAACTGTCCTATAGTTAGGAAGTCAGAAGTGCTGATATAAAGATTTGTACAGGACAGGCATTTCTTCTGGAGGCTTTAGGGCAGATTCATTTCCTTGCCTCTTTCAGTTTCTAGAGGACACCTACACTCCTTGGCTCATGACCTTTTCCTCTTTATTCAAGACTAGCAGCAAGGTAGCATCCTCCAATCTCTCTGCTCTTTGATCTGTTTCCATGTCACATCTTCTCTAGCTCTGTCCTTCCTGTCCCCCTCTTACAAGAACACTTGTGATTACATCTGACCTACCCAGATAATCCAGTGTAATTCCCCCTGTGGGGTATAATCCAGGGGGATAATCCCCTGGGGGGACATTATTCTGCTATCACAGGAGGGTTGCAATTGGCGGTCATGGTAAGCCTCATTGATTAAGGTAAGATTTGAGCTAAACCTTAAGATAAGGGAGTTACCTATAAAGCTATATTTACGGAGAATGTTCTGGTAAAAGATAGCCAGTGCAAAGGCTGTAAGGCCAAAGGATTCCCAGTGTGTTTAAGGAACATGAACGCCAGCACAGCTGACACAGTGAATCAGAGTACTAAGAGATAAATAAAATCAGAAAGTGGGAAAACCAGGTCATTTGAGGTAAAGGATTGGGGTAGGGACATTGAACCGAGGAGGACAGTGATTTGCCTTACACATTAATGGCTCATTCTGCCTACCATATTGAGAGTAGACTGTAGGAAGGCAGAAGATTAATCAGTAACAACTACTTAGAATGCTGTGTGGAGAAGAATGCTGAGACCAAATTCAGACTCAACAGGAAAGAAGGCCACCACCTACTCACTGTGGGCATGGAAGAAATGAAAACACAGCTGGAGTTTTTTGGCCCAGTATTTTCCATCCCTGTAATGGATATGGGGTTCCTGGAATGTTAGACTAAGGGAGTGTGTTTCATATATTTTATGAAGAATCATAAAAAAGATTTTAAGCAGAACAGATATATTAATATGTGTCTAAAAACTGTGCTTTTATTGAGGCAGCAATAAGAAAAGCATCTCACTGAACTAAAATTCAAATGTGTACATTTCTGATATTCTTGATACCTCTTGCAATGTATTAATACTTAGTAAAACCTGAAATGTCTAACACTTGCAGAACTTGTGGTAATGGTTTCTTGGCTGTTGCAATTTTATTTTTCATTGCAAACACCTAACAGTTCAGATGGTTCCCTTTCCTCAATCAACCTGATGCTATTTAAATAGAGGGATATGACACTTGTGGTTAAGACAGAGAGGCTGTTCATCTGGTTTCAAGCTGATCCTCACAACATACCTGCCCTTATGGTGGTCATTAAGGGCTCACTGTCTCCTGTGCAGCTTTACAAACCTAGGAAACTGACTTTATCAAATACTCAAGAAAATCAATCCTTGGGAAGCAAGATATGGCTACTACACCCAAGTGTTAATTAATTGACTTGAAGTGTGAGGTTGATGACAGTCAGTTTTCTACAGAGAAAACTTACTTCTCACAATAAGCACTTGAAAGGCTAGACTACAGATCATAAACAATCATATTAATAAGTTTAAATGTTTATAATATTTCTACATGCCAGGCACTGCTGTAAGCATATTTTCATTCATTCACTCAACACATAATGCATGAGCACCTACTCTATGCCAGACATTGTCATAGGCACTTGAAAAATAAGTTTTTTTAAAGGTTTCTCCTTTGCATATTTTGAAAGTAGAGCCAACAGGATTTCCTGAAAAAAGTTGTATATGAAGAGAAAGAGAAATGAGGGATGAAGTCAAATCTTGGGGAAGGAAAGATGGTCAGTAAGTAAATCTCCATGAAGAGGGTGCTCCTGTTCTGGGCAATGCCATGGGCTCCCTTGGTTGTCTCCAAACCTTCCATCAAAGTCTATTACACCGAACAGCCCTGTGTTAGTTACACATGGAGAGAAGGAAGGTGAAATGGAAGTACCTGTGCAGGGGCCAAGTGGCAGGAGGCCAGATCATGGCCTTGTGAGTGGGGATCAAGAATTTAGATGGAGTAGGAATTCAGAAAAAGAGATTCCCAGGACACGAAGTCTCCCCACCTCATCAATCCTTATAAATATTGTGACAGACCCTGGCCATCCTACAATATAGATAGGAGGGCTTCATAAAGTTCACATGGCTTACAAATAAAAGAGAGACTCAAGAAAGCTAGAAGACTTGGAAATATTTAGGCATTCAGAATGCATTGATTTTTATTAAATAATTAGAGAGAGAATTATTGTAAGTTAGAAACTAAGATAAACATGCTAATCCTTATCACAACCTTAGCATATAGGTACTCAAATTATTCTCATTTCATAAATGAGAAAATTGGGACCTTGAGAAAGTAAAGCAAATTGCTCACATTCACCTGGCAAGAAAGAGGGAGAATTCTTAAACCTTAACCCCAGGGTGTTTTCAATCCATTAAATGTACCTTCCTCGGGCTTGGAGTTAATAAAGAACATGCCTATGTGTAGTATCTTTTTTATGTGTCTATGTGCCTAGGTTACCTACTGGACACACTTATGTATATTTTAGCCATTATGATTTTTGATGATTCTCAACAGATTTTTTTCTTTGCTTATAAAACTCTGCATAAGGCCTTCAGGTCTGGTATATTAAACATAAGCAATATGGTGCAAGCTTCAAGGGGCAGGGATTTTCTCTGCTTATTCATTGCCTCTCCAACACCTAGAACAGCTTCTGGCACATAGTAGGTGCTCAACAACTATGTGTTGAATGAACAATTCATAGATCCATTCAACCATCTGGCTTGCTATGTATGGCCACAAAATCTAATCCTTGACTGGGATGGTGAATCAAACAGTACTCAAAAGGGACTCTTCCTCATTTGGAAGACTGAACCTCAGAGGACGTACTCTCTAGGGAACCAGTGTTTTCTGTGTAATTGATAATTCCACTTTCTAAATGAGTATTGGGTTTCATCCAAGAGCCTGTCTAGGATCTCTGCCACTTTATGCGCTGGGGAGGAGAGTCCACCCCCACTTCCTCTGCTGCCCAGATCTATGCTAATTCCTGCTGAACTCCTTTTAGCAATATTCTGTGATCTATACACACTTAGCTCCTGTGTCAGCTTTCTGTTTCAATTGCCTTTGGATTCTAACATCCTGATTCACTATCCTTCTTCTTACGGTTAGCCGCCATCACCATCTTCCATCCAGCCCTCTTGAACTTTCCTCCAGACACTCAGGCTACTGGTTGGGCCAGGTCCTTTTAATGTGTCCTGTCTCTGTTTCAAGTAACATTATCCCACTCTGACCCTCACCATGTCTTCTGGATACCTGGTTCTACCTGGACCACTTTCACAAACTACATGTTTGGGTTTTTTGTTTGTTTGTTCATTTTTTTGTTTTAGCTTTTTGTTGAAACATACATGGAGAAATGTGTAGTGATAATAAGTGCACAGGACAATAAATTTTCATAAACTGAACACGCCCACGTTACCAGCACACAGATCAAGAAAGAGAACATTGCTAGTATCTCAAAAGCTGCTGTCTTGCTCTTTCCTGTCACTACCCCCACCAAAGGTCACCATCATCCCCACTGCTTTTCCTTCACTCTGTTCCCTTTAATCTCCTATTGATTAATATGTTCAGACATAAGAATTGTTTTGGGGAGGGGAGCTTTTCACACTCTCCTCTGAAGTTTCTACTTTAGATACCCTGATTGAAAAGGGAGTTTTCTCATCTCTTGTGTCCTGTGAAATAGGTTCAAAAGCCAACAGAAATAACCACTATTGTTTTTTATTTTTATTATATTGCTTATTATTGCTCAGTATTGCTCATTTTTGCTAAAAACCTCATATTCAAATAACAGTTCAGTCTGTGACAACGTCAAATGGACAAACCAGGAAAAGAACTCATTGCAAAGAGATGATGAAAATTCCATGAATATTGACATACCACAACTTCAGCATATTCAGCCCAAATTTCTGTTATTTCAGAAGTGTTTCCACAAGTTTTACTGATGCCATCAATCCAGTCTAAGAGTGAGCATGCATCTTGCTTACAACCACTGAACAACAATAAGATTAATTTCTGTCTACGCCAGATTTCATATTGGCTGTAAGTCGGATATCTATAGACGTCTCTATCTCTGCAACTACACCTGAGCTTGCATATTGAAAAGTAAATGACATTTAAATATTTGTATACATATATGTATATATAATATATGTATATATATTTGTATACATATATGTATATATATTTGTATTTTTATATATGTATATCAAGGGATTTATGAGATTACCTTTGAGAGTATTTTATTTGTTCACTAGTACTTAGAGCTTCTTAGAAGTTTTATGCCAGGAAGAGTTAACTAAATGCAATGCATCCTGGGGTTCAAGAACCGAAAGCCTAATGAGATCCAATGTTTCATAAGAAACTACTTAAGTTGAAACAGTGGCAGAATTATCAAGAAGCTTCTGATAAACTTGAAGCTTGATATGTCCCTCATTTCATTTTTGGTCTGATACAACATACAGCCCATTGCAGTGTACATTTCTGTGTTTATAGGTGCCAGAATCTCCTCAGCTCACTTAAGGAAGGCAATTTGAGATAAGATTTATTTTGATGATATTTTCGATGTTGTTGTGTCTAATAATGATAATGACAGTATATGGAATCTGGCACAATAGAAGTGCATAAGTTGCTGGGGAGAAAGAAGGCCCAAAATTTCATAAGAAAATGCTCACTATCCTTCACCAGCAGCAGATAAAATTGAAGTGTATTCCTACTGGTGGCTTGTGGCCCAAAACACCCGACCATTTCGAAGGCACACAGATTATAGTACTTTGGAAATCACCCAATATGGAAGGGCATGGGAATGTTTTTGTTTTCCAGAGAAAGCCACAGTTCTATGTCTGCCTTAAGTTTTCCAATTGTATCAAGCTCTCCGGGATCAACTGGAGTTTTAGTAGGTAGCATGAGAAAAGACTCAGGAGGGTTCACAGGAACTTTACAGGAGAAAGCGAGAATTGTAAATATGCAGCTGGTAAAGCTCTACATCAGTTGCTCACCCACCCTTTGGCTCCTTTAACAGAGAATAAGATACTTCTTTCTCTGGGATGCGGATAGGATAAAAATTGAGGGTGAGGCCAGACACGGGCATCCCAGGATTGCTCAAATGCCCCTGAGACACTGTGTGGGTGGTGCCTCCCTCACACATCTTTCTCTGTTCCCACTTGGGTTTCTGCTAGAAACACAGTTTTCAGTGTCCTGGCCTACCAGTCCAATTTATTTAATATGGAAGTGCACTTAATTGAAGTAATGTGTCCTTTACTTCTAACACCACTCAATTTTACTGTAATTGCCTTTTTGGTCTCAGCCTGTGACAGTCAGCTAAGTGTGTGGGAGATGAGAGTTACCATATTTAGACTTATGCAAATGAATATACACTATAGAGATCAAAAATATAGAATGCCATTGCTGGATAGCAAGTGTGGTTCTTCCCGTTTGCAAATTACAAAGATAGCAGAACACACCTTTCAAAGCTTTGATACTCTTCATTCTTAACTTTTAAATTGTATATATAAAACAAATCATTAACCATAACATCTGTTTAATGAAAAGATCATATCTTATAAAATCAGATCATTTGAGAATCTATAAATAAATTCAATGGCGTGTAAATTACTTAATGGAAGGGAGAAATAGCTTTCTCATTGATTAAAAATGTTTTCTCCTGTCACCTTCAGCCTATTAATAGGCCTATTTCTGAATTAAAAGCTAAGCTGCACACCATGAGTGCTAGGGACAGAAAACGCATTCCATTGTTTCTCAAATTTTAACGTGCATGTAAACCACCTAGAAATTTTGTGAAAATGCAGATTCTGATTCATCAGGAAGAGGTTGGGGCCTGAGAGTCCACCTCTCTAACAAACTCTGGGTGATGTTACTGGTCTGTGGACCCCATTTTGAGTATTGAAGACATAGAGAACCCACAACCCCATAAGGAAGCTTCATTCAAGAGCACAGTTCCCACCAGAAATTTGCGTAACCTTTTGATTCACATACGATTTTTGGTGGTTGTTACAATTCATTCTCATGATTTTTTTTACAATTGCATGAAACAGTTACTATATTTGAAATAACAACTGCCAGGATTTTTGTCTACTAGTTTACCCTTTCCTCTGCTACTTCCCCCATTCAAACAATAACTGATGCTGTGCCCTCTGACACATAAGAAAGAGTGGACAGGAAAGAAAGTAAGTGGTCTCTTTCTAGATTTGATGGTTTCAAGGACCTAAAGCCAGTTTGCTACCTCCCTATCACCCCATTACTCTCTCTTTTCTCCCTGTCACTGAAGCCAATGGTTGGCTCTCAATTATTACAGTTGCACTTGTAATAGAGTAAAGACGATCAGGAAATATTTCTTGTACCCCCTACTTCTATAATAATCTACTTCAAGGTAAATGGGAAAGTGTATATTTCCTGTAGAAACTAAGACTGTAACTTGCTTATTTTGCAAAGAAAGTGTACCTATGTCAAAAGTATACACCTGAAGACACCATCGTGAAACAGACCACAGTAAGAACTGTCAATAGTATATAATAAGGATTTCTCAACCTTGGCACTGCTGACATTCACGGCCGAATAATGTTTTTATTGTGGAGGCTTTCCTGTGTATTATATAATGTTTAGCAGCATTCCAGCCTCTACCCACTAGATGCCAGTAGCATTCCCCATACCCTCCTCCACCACATGTTGGAACAACCAAACTATCTCCAGATGTTGCCAAATGTCCCTGAAGGACAAACTTACTTCTGTTGAGAACCGCTGGCATACAATAATAACAGCACACACTTAAAGAGTCCTTATCATGCAGCTGACAGGGTTCCAGGTATTTACATATATTCACACATTTAGTCCTCAGTACAATTCTGTGAGGTAGGTACTATTATTTTCCCTTTTGTATAGATGAAGAAGCTGGAACACAGAGAGGTTAAGTAACTTGCCCAAAGTCACAGAACCAATAAGTAGGAGAGCTGAGGTTTGTATCCCAGCCTTCTACTTTCAGGACTTATGCTCTTGACCAACTTTCTGTGTGAGAAAATATTTAGAGAACTGGAAAAGGAGTGCAATTGCAATAGAATTTATTTTGAATAGGAATAAAATCAACAATGCTGCTATGAAATACAGCTACATATTAATTTAATTGCCTGACACCAACCATTTACATTTAGGAACTATTTATTTATTTATTTATTTGAGATGAAGTGTTACTCTGTTGCCCAGGCTGGAGTGCAATGGCGTGATCTCGGTTCACTGCAACCTCTACCTCCCTGGTTCAAGTGATTCTCCTGCCTTAACCTCCCAAGTAGCTGGGATTACAGGCGCCAGCCACCACGCCTGGCTAATTTTTATATTTGTAGTAGAGACAGGGTTTCACCATGTTGGCCAGGCTGGTCTTGAACTTCTGACCTCAGGTGATGCACCTGCCTCACCCTCCCAAAATGCTAGGATTACAGGCATGGGCCACCACTCCTGGCCTTACATTTACGAACTTTATAAAGCATGTGTATTCAATATAAGAGGACCTGTCCTCAGGGTTACCTTCCTGGAAATTTTCTAATTTCCCCTCAGGCATCAGTAGTCACTTACTTTGTGCACTTACTTTGCCCAGACTGGAACTTGTATGTGTGACCTGGTCACCAGTTGCCATTTCTGCCTTCCAGGTGCTCTTTAAGCTGCTACCTCACCTATGCACCCCTTGCACAGGGGCACCCAGATGCCCTGAAGAGCTCCAGGAATCATATCTATAGACTGGTCTTAAGGTCCCAGTTCTAGGAAGACAGTCTGGCAAGCATTTTTCTCCCAAGAGCCTTCATGGTATTTCTCTCATTACATTGCACAAGATTGGTGCTAACTTGCTGGTTTAGGGTGGCTCTCACTCATATCAGACACAGGACAAGTAGCTCTGAGCTACCAATGGTCCACCACTGGACTGTGCCACTTCCAGTCTACAGCACCTCAGGGTGGCAGGACTGGCAGCAGGTATTTGTTACTCTGTGTGTCACTCTGCTGGTATCCAGTGTGATCCCCTGTCGAAGCCTCCAAAGACCTATGTGTCAATGGTACTCAAAGAGAAGCCTTGCCTGTGTCCTTGAGGGCTTTTGAAACCATTACTCTACAACACCATCCAGGTCCACTCTTGCCTTTGATTGATGTGGTGACATTGTGCTCTTCCAGGTCAATCTAAAGTTATGTGGAATGAGAGGCAGCCATTCCTTGTGTAAATTGGACTGCTCTTCTGGCTCAGCCCATGAGCCCTTCATCTACCTTTCACTGTCCTCCCTACTGGTATCAGAGTGTGCACAGCATGGGCTTAGTCAACATTGAAAGATATCGCATTCTAGGGATGCAGCAATGATGGCCTAAAGAATTCAAGAAAAGACATAGTTGTTTGATGTGCTGTTCTACCTTTGCACTATAAAATTATGGGTAGTAAATTTAACATGATCAGAAAATGGCTTATTCAGATTTTCCCACATACTCTAAGTAGGACTTGCATTTCTGATCATCATGAACAAAGCACAATTACAACATCAGAAAGAGCCAGAGCAGCAGGATGGATGATGCAGTGTTAGTATGTAACAATGTCACCAGCATTATGTAAATGATGTTAAGGAACTACAGGGACAAGGAGATCTGTATTGCTTCAGTACAGTTTCCTGGTTTACTGAAAGTCTGTTTTTTTAAAATGATAAATGGATATTGAATTCTTTTTAATTCATGATAGACGCTGATTCATGTTACCCATGGAAAAATGCTCATCTCAATTTAGCAGCAAAAATTGGATGGAACACTTGACATTATTACCTTCTAAATATTTTGAATATCTCTCATCAAGGGCATTAGCAAACAGAGGAATTAGTTTTATTCATTAATTACACAAAAATGGATCTCTGGGAATTTCATTTGTCAGAGAATAATCTCATCTACTTTCCTTTATTAAAAGAAATGGAAGTCATAGCTGGATTTATATTCCCGAAAGTGTGAAATTGAATCCCAAATTCCAATATGTTTTCTTAATCTGAAATTTTATGAAAATAAGCTAGACTTTTTCAGTTAATCTTCCTCAAATACTATTGATACTGTGAATTGAGAGATCCAAATAGAAGTTATTGAACTGCAGTGCAATATAATACTAAAAGTGAAATAACATCATCTATTTATAAAAACACTGTGCAACAATCCTCTTCAAAGGGAAGTATCAATTTTTGAAGAGCTTCATTCTGTTATGAACCTGAAATCAAATCAAATTACATATGTAACAAACCTGCACGTTATGCACATGTACCCTAGAACTTAAAGTATAATAATAATAATAAATAAATTAAAAAAATAAAAAATAATAAATTAAATGTGAAAACCAATTAGAGGATTTAACGCTGAATTAAGGTGCCCTGTACCTCACAATGTGAAATATAAAAACTGACACTTAATGTTTTTGCAGAAGTTAAGGCACCCATTTTCTAATTCCAAATTAAAAAGAAACATGAAAGAAAATGATTAATAATTTATTAACTATGTCTATTTTCAATTTACATTTCCTCATGTACATGGTAAAATATAATCCCCATTCACATAACTGTGTTTATTATGTTATCTGTTTACACCATATTTCAATAGAAACAAAGAAAGCTTGATTGCTTTTCTGGCAATTGATTTTCTGTATGCCTGCCCTGCTTCACTAATTAATCTGCTTGGTCTCTAGATGTGCTTGAGTTCAAAACTCATACAGTAAGTATCTAACAAATGGTGGTTGAACTGAATGCATTGAAAACATTCTTGATGCTATGGTTTGTTTGTTGAATTTTCTTTTGACTTCTATGATACCTCAATCCACAAATAGAGCAATAGCAAAAAAAAATGATGCACAAAGGAAACAATAAAGACTCATACAACAGAAATGCAAATGTTAGTGCAGAACAATAAAATAATATTGGATCCAGAGATAGCACTCAAAATATTCAGAATGCTAATTCTCAGAAGGCTAATAAAAATGTTATCAATTGATCCACCAAGAATAAGCAAATAAAAATACCCAAAAATCTATTGAAAGGCCCAGTATTTCTCAAGTATTTTTTTAATTAGTCTACTCTAATCATGGCCTAATATAGAAGAGCACAGATAAATTCATTTTTACCATTGTCCTTCTCCTGTGATTAAAACACTCAAATGGCACTTTTGCAATTAAAAAAAATCCTATTGGAAGCTTCTCATTTTTCACATTTTAATGTAAGAACTGGCATATTTCTATGGGAAGAAATCTTCACTTCTTAAAAACTTATTTTTGCCTTGCCACAATTTACTAATTTTTTTCTATTGTATATACACTCTGCCTCAAGTCCTCTTCTGAAAAGAAGTAGGATATAAATATACACATTCTTTCCTAAGATTCTTCAGGTAAGAGAAAGCACATGCTATACCAGGCCACTTAAGTAGCACAGTCTTATGTAATCAATTCTTGTAAGGTTTTATTTTTGTAAACATATATCTAATGAAAAATTTTTAATCACCTCCTGATTTTTAGTTTGACACATAGAAAACATGAAGCTATTATCTAGCCTGGGCTTAATAAAGAAGCACAAGCTAAAAAACTAATTTAAAAGACCATAGAAATAAAGTCTGCTGCTCAAATCTAGTATTTGTCCAAAAGTTAAATGGGTGCATCAAATGTTTTTCAAAATCAAATCCCCAACAAACAGCTAATAAAGAGCCACAAGTGGCAGAAAACAACCCCCAGAGAGAAAGGAATGGAAAATGCATTTTCTCCTCAGAGTAGAATGAAAAAAAAAAGGATTATAAGATAGAATGGAAAACATGCACAAGAACTCAATCATTCATTTAGCAAATATGATGGAGTAACTATGTATGTCAGTCTCTGTTCAAGGTGTACAAGTGAGCACATCAGTCCAAGTCTTTGTCCTCATAGAGTTCACATGCTGGTGAATGAGACACTAATAGACAACTAAAAAAATAAGTAAATATGATACAGGGCTGCATATGTCTGTAAAGAAAATGATGGAGGGTAAGGAGACAAAGTCATTGAGAGGAGGGTGCTATTTCAGGCAGGGTAGTCCAGGAAGGCTCTATAAGAAAGGAATATTGGAGCAGAGACCTGAAAGAAGTGAAAAAGGCATAGTATGCACAGATCTGAAGGAAAGTCATTCCCAGCACAGAGAGCAGCAAGAGCAAAGGCTCTGAGGCATGAGAGAGCTTGGAGTGTTCCAGTGCAAGTCCAGCAGAATGAACAAGGTGGAGAGAAACTGGAGAGAAGGGCAGGGACATCATAGGAGTTATAGCATGCAGGGCTATGGCAGTTTTTTGTTTTGTTTTGTTTTGTTTTGTTTTGTTTTTTTAATAGCCACAAATTCTTTGACACTCCTGCCATCGAGAAGTGAGGACTAAATTCCCTCCCCTTGGATCTGGCAGGCTTTTGACTGCCTCCATAAATAAAGTACTGTGGAAGTGACACTAGATGCCTTCTGAGGCAAGGTCATAAAAAGCCCATGAAGTTTCCTCCTGATTTCCTGGGTGCTCACTCTGAGGGAAGCCAGATGCCATATAAGTTTAACTATCTTAAGACTGTCATGTTGAAGAGGTCACATGTAGGTGCTCCAGTCAAGTGTCTCAGCTGAACCCAACCTTCCAGCCACCCTGCCAAGGAGCCAGATGTGAATAGAATTATCTTGGACCTGGCCAGGCGTGGTGGCTCACGCCTGCAATCCCAGCACTTTGGGAGGCCAAGGTGGGGATCACTTGAGGTCAGGAGATCGAGACCAACTGGGCCAACATGGTGAAATCCTTTCTCTACTAAAAAATATAAAAATTAGCCAGGCATGGTGGCACGTGCCTGTAGTCCCAGCTACTCAGGAGGTTGAGGTAGGAGAATTGCTTGAACTCAGGAGGCAGAGGTTGGAGTGAACCAAGATCGCACCATTACCCTCCAGCCTGGGCGACAAAGCAAGACTCCATCTCAAAAAAAAAAATTATCTTGGACCCTCCATTCCAGATCAGCCAGCTGAGTCCCCCTGAGTAACCTCAACTGACTCCATCATGAACAGAAGAACTAACTAGCCAATATCTGCCTGAGTTTCTAAAAACTGTTGTTTTAAGCCACTAAGTTTTGGAGTGATTTATTACACAGTAATAGTAACCGGAACTGACACTCTTGGGCCACACTAAGAATTTGTTTTCTATTCTGACTATTATGGCAAGCCATTGGAGAGTTTTGAGCAAGAAAATAATGTGATCTGATTTCCAGTTTTAAAGAGTTATTCTGGCTGATGTATAGAAAAGAAACTATAGGATTATAGGAGTGAAGGTAGAAACCATTATGAGACTCCTGCAGAATCCTGGAAATTGAGGATGGGGGCTTGAACAAGAAAGATAGCAGCAGAGGAGTGAGAAGTAGTTGAATTTAGAGTATATTTGGAAAGTAGAGCTCAGAGAAGTTGCTGATGAATTACATGTGGAGTGTGAGAGAAAGAGAGGAGTAGAGTGGCACGTTAGTTTTTGGCATAAGCAACTAGGGGACTCGTGGTACCATTTTATGTAATAAGAAAGACTGGAGGAGGTGTAGATTTGGCATGAGGAAGAGGGTCCTAAGTTAATTTTTGGAAATGTAAAGAATTTTAATGCCCAAACTGGTAGTGTAAAATTCAGTTTTTGAGTCTAAAGTTCTAGGGGAGAAATGATATAGAACTTGAATATATGAATCTTGAGTTTAAGGGGAGATATTGCAGTTGGAGATATAATCCAGGAATTACCAGCATATAGATGTTTTTAGAGCCATGAGGCTGGATAAGATCACCAAGATAGGTCATCTAGGTATAGAGAAGTGGACCAAAGAATGTGCTGAGACATACTCCAATATATTCAAAAGTTATAAAAATACTGGGAAAACTGGATATTCATGTGTAAAAGAACAAAATTGGACCACTAGTTACACCATATACAAAAATTAAATTAAAATGGATCAAAGAACTAAATTTAAAAGATAAAATCACAAAATTCTTAGAAGAAAACATAGGAGAAAATATTCGCAATGTTGGATTTGACAATGATTTCTTGGATATAACACCAGAAGCACCAACAACGACCACAACCAAAAGAAAAAAAAAAAAAACAGATAAACCGAGCTTCATAAAAATAAAAACTTTTCTACATCAAAGCACACTGTCACGAGAGTGAAAAGATAACCTACAAAATGGAAGAAAATGTTTTCAAATCATGTAAGGGATTCAGCAACCAAATTACAACTCAACCATCAAAAGACAAACAACCCAATTCAAAAATGGGCAAAGGACTTAGACATTTCTTTAAGGAAGCTATACAAATGGCTAATGGCAATTAAAAGATGCTCAATATCATTAGTCAGTAGGGAAATACAAGTTAAAACTACAATGACTACCCTTTTATACTCATTAGAATGGCTATACTAAAAAAGTAAAATAACAAATGTTGGTGAGGATGTGGAGAAATTGGAACCCTCGTGCTTTGCTGCCATTTTGAAAAACAGTTTGGTGGTTCCTCAAAAAGTTAAACATAAGGTTACTCTACTATCCAGCAATTCCACCCCTAGGAATACACCCAAACAAAGTGAAAGAAAGGACTCAAACAGATACTCATACGCCAACATTCATAGCAGCATTATTCACAATAGCCAAAAGGCAGGTGCAACCCAAATGTCCAACAACAGATGAATGGATAAACAAAATCTGATATATATACATATACACTGATGTTGATATATATACATATACATTTATAAATGGAATATTATTCAACCATAAAAAGAAAAGAAATTCTGATGCATGCCACACGTAGATACACCTTTGAAACATTATGCTAAATGAATTAAGCTAGACACAAAAAGACAATATTGTATGATTTTATTTATCTGAGGTACATAGAATAGGCAAATTCACAGGGACAAAAGGTACAAGGGTGGTTACCAGGGTCCAGAAGAAGGTAGAAATGGGGAATTAGTGTTTAATGGGTACAGAGTTTCAGCTTGGGATGATGAAATTGTTCTAGAAATGGATAATAGTGATGGCTGCACAATATTGTGAATATACTTAATGCCATTAAATTGTATGCTTAAAAATGGTTAAAAATGAGGAAGGGTGGCTTCCAGGATCTGGCACAGTCTTAGTCTCTTTCTCCAGTCAGAGGTCAGGGTTAGGGTTTCACTGCACCAGGACCTCTGCTTCAGGAGGCCTTGGTGATTCTGCCACAGCCTCAGCCTCCATCGCTCTGTGACCTGCTGGTATTGGACAATTCATAGCTCAGACTCCAGTACACCACTGAAGCCAAGAAATGAAAAATCTTTAATTGGATCATCATGGTGGACGGGAGGCATGACTAAACTGCAGCTCCAGACAGAGCAGTGGGCGGAGGCTCACATTGTGAATTTTAGCTCCAGATCAATTCCAAGAACAAACCAGCAATCCTAAGAGGACCCATAGGCCCTCTGAAGGAAGCAGATGGCTCCTGCAGGACCTGGGAGACACCCCAAATACTGTGAGTGCCCCAACTCCAGAAGTGGGAAAGGGAGACTCTTCTCTCCCAAACACACACGCCCACTGGAGAAACTGAAGGTCTGTTTGTGGGAAAAGTTTCCAACTTCACCTGGGGCTGCGTCAGTTTAGAGAGATCAATGAAATACAGGGGTAGAGAAAGCAGAAAGGCCCTGGGAGCTCGCTAGGTCCCTAGCAAACTATTCCTGCCTGATACCACAGGGATCCATCAGGAGGGCAGCCAGAGGAGCAGGTGGTTAAACTCCACAGGGAGAAGGAAATCTCTAGCTGAACTTTGTAACAATTTGAACGGGGTGAGAAGCCTCCCGGCCAGAACTTAGGGGAGGGTGGAAATACAATATGTAGACTCCACAGGTGAGGGAAGAACCAAGCCCTTTTCTTTCGCAGCTGGGAGACGGTAGCCTGGGGCAAGTTTTCAAACCCATCTCACCCTCCATCCGGAAACAGACTCAGGGCTATTGGAGTTGGGGGGTGGGGGCAGCCACAGAGGGAGTGAGACCAGCCCTTCGGTTCGTGTGGGAGCTGGATGAAGCCTGTGACTGCCCGCTTTCCCCCACTTCCCTGACAACCTGCATGACTCAGCAGAGGCAGCCATAATCCTCCTAGGTACACAACTCCAGTGACCTGGGAATCTCAACCTCATCCCCCACAGCAGCCGCAGCAAGACCTGCCTAAGGAGAATCTGAGCTCAGACATGCCTAGCCCTGCCCCCCACCTGATGGTCTTTCCCTACCCACCCTGGTAGCAGAAGACAAAAGGCACATAATCTTGGGAGTTCTAGGGCCCCACTCACTGCCAGTCCCAACTGATGCTTTCTGAAAAGCACCACCTCCTGGCAGGAGGCAAATCAACAAGAAAATAGAGCATTAAACCACCAAAGCTAAGAACCCTCACAGAGTCCATTGCACACCCCCTCCCGCCACCTCCTCTGGAACAGGTGCTGAGAGATGCATAGATGGTTCACATCACAGGACTCTGTGCAGACAACCCCTAGTACCACACCAGATCTGAGTAGACTTGCTAGGTGGCTGGACCCAGAAGAGAGACAACAATCACTGCAGTTCGGCTTACAGGAAGCCACATCCAGAGGAAAAGTGGGAGAGTACTACATCAAGGGAACACGCTATGGGACAAAAGAATCTGAACAAAAGCCTTCAGCCCTAGACTTTCCCTCTGACAGAGGCTACACAAATGAAAAGGAACAAGAAAACCAACCCTGGTAATATAACAAAACAAAGTTCTTCAACACCCCCCAAAAATCATACTAGTTCACCAGCAATCAATCCAAACCAAGAAGAAATCCATGATCTACTTGAAAAATAATTCAGGAAATTAGTTATTAAACTAATCAGGGAGGGACCAGAGAAAGGTGAAGCCCAGTGCAAAGAAATCCAAAAAATGATACAAGAAGTGAAGGGAGAAATATTCAAGGAAATAGATAGCTTAGAGAAAAAAAGAAAACAATAAAAAATTCAGGAAATTGTGGGCACACTTTTAGAAATGTGAAATGCTCTGGAAAGTCTCAGCAACAGAATTGAACAAGTAGAAGAAAGAAATTCAGAGCTCGAAGGCAAGGTCTTTGAATTAACCCAATCCAACAAAGACAAAGAAAAAACTAAGAAAATATGAACAAAGCCTCCAAGAAGTCTTAAATGGCCAAACCTAAGAATAATAGTGTTCCTGAGGAAGAATAGAATTCTAAAATCTTGGAAAACATTTGTGGGAATAATCAAGGAAAACTTCCCCAGCCTTGCTAGAGACCTACACATCCAGATAAAAGAAGCACAAACGACACCTAGGAAATGCATCACAAAAGTATCTGCACCTAGGCATATTGTCATCAGGTTATCCAAAGTTAAGATGAAGGAAAGAATCTTAAGAGCTGTGAGACAGAAGCACCAGATAACCTATAAGGAAAACCTATCAGATTAACAGCAGATTTCTCAGCAGAAAATCTACAAGCTAGAAGGGATTGAGGCCCTATCTTCAGCCTCCTCAAACAAAACAATTATCGGTCAAGAATTTTGTATCCAGCGAAACTAAGCATCGTATATGAAGGAAAGATATGGTCTTTTTCAGACAAACAAATGCTGAGAGAATTCGCCATTACCAAGCCACCACTACAAGAACTGCTAAAAGGAGCTCTAAACCTTGAAACAAATCCTGGAAACACATCAAGAAAGAACCTGTTTAAAGCATAAATCACACAGGACCTATAAAACAAAAATGTGAGTTAAAAAGCAAAAACAAAAAACAACCAAAGTACACAGGCAACAAAGAGCACGATTAATGCAACGGTACCTCACATTTCAATACTAACATTGAATGTAAATAGCCTAAATGCTGGACTTAAAAGATACAGAACAGCAGAATGGATAAGAACTCACCCACCAACTATCTGCTGCCTTCGGGAGACTCACCTAACACATAAGGACTCACATAAAATTAAAGTGGGTAGAAAAAGGCATTTCATGCAAATGGACACCAAAAGTGAGCAAGGGTAGCTATTATTATATCAGTAAAAAACTAACTATAAAGCAACAGTAGTTAAAAGAGACAAAGAAGGACATTATATAATGGTAAAAGGCCTTGTCCAACAGGAAAATAGCACAATCCTAAACATGTATGCACCTAACACTGGAGCTCCCAAATTTGTAAAATAATTACTAATATACCTAAGACATAAGATAGACAGCAACACAATAATAGTGGAATTTCAATACTCCACTGACAGCACTAGACAGATCATCAAGACAGATAGTCAACAAAGAAACAATGGATTTAACTATACCATGGAACAAATGGACATAACAGATATATACAGAACATTTCATCCAACAACCACAGAATACACATTCTTTTCAACAGTGCATGGAACTTTCTCCAAGATAGATCATATGATAGGCCATAAAACAAGCCTCAATAAATTTAATAAAATTGAAATTATATCAAGCATTCTCTCAAACCACAGTGAAATAAAGCTGGAAATCAACTCCAAAAGGAACCTTCAAAACCATGCAAATACATGGAAATTAAATAACCTGCTCCTAAATGAGCATTGGGTCAAAAACGAAATCAAGATGGAAATTTAAAAATTTCCATCTTCAAACTGAATGACAATAATGACACAATCTGCCTAACCTGTGGGATACAGCAAAGGCAGTGCTAAGAGGTAAGTCCATAGTCCTAACTAGTTGCCTACGTTGAAAAGATTGAAAGAGCACAAACTGACATTCTAAGATCACACCTCAAGAAACTAGACAAACAAGAACAAACAAAACCCAAACCCAGCAGAAGAAAGGAAATAACCAAGATCAGAGCAGAACTAAAGGAAATTGAAAAAAATATGAAAGATAAATGAAACAAAAAGCTGGTTGTTTGAAAAGATAAATAAAACTGATAGACCATTAGCAAGATTAACCAAGAAAAGGAGAGAGAAAATCCAAAAAACCTCGCTAAGAAATGAAACAGGAGATATTACAACTGACACCACTGAAATACGAAAGATCATTCAAGGCTACTATGAACACCTTTATGCGCATAAACTAGAAAACCTAGAAAAGATGGATAAATTCTTGGAAAAATACAACCCTCCTAGTTAAATCAGGAAGTATTAGATACCATGAACAGACCAATAACAACCAGCAAGATTGCAATGGTAATTAAAAGATTACCAACAACAATAACAAAAAAGTCCAGGACTAGACATACTCAAAGCAGAATTCTACCAGATATTCAAAGAAGAATTGGTACCAATTTTGACACTATTGATCCTTTTGACACTATTCCACAAGATAAAGAAGGAACCCTCCCTAATTCATTCTATGAAGTCAACATCACCCTAATACCAAAACCAGGAAAGGACACTACAAAAAAAGAAAACTACAGACCAATATTTTTGATGAACATACATGCTAAAATCCTTAACAAAATACTAGCTAACCAAATCCAACAACATATCAAAAAGATAAACCACCATAATCAAGTGGGTTTCATACCAGGGATGCAGGGATGGTTTAACATACACAAGTCAATTAATGTGACACACCACGTAAACAGAATTAAAAACAAAAATCACATGATCATCTCAATAGATGCAGAAAAAGCATTCAACAAAACCCAGCATCGGTTTATGATTAAAACTCTCAGCAAAATTGGCATACAAGGCACATACCTTAATGTAATAAAAGTCATCTATGACAAACCCACAGCCAATACAATGCTGAATGAGGAAAAGTTGAAAGCATTCACTCTCAGAAATGGAAAAAGACAAGGATGTCCACCCTCACCACTCCTCTTCAACATAGTACTGGAAGTCCCAGCCAGAGCAATCAGACAAGAGAGAAATAAAGAGCATCCAAATCGGTAAAGAGGAAGTCAAACTGTCACTCTTTGCTGACAATATGATCATTTACCTTGAAAACCCTAATGACTCCTCCAGAAAGCTCCTAGAATTGATAAAAAGAATTCAGCAAAGTTTCTGGATATGATATTAATGTATAAAAATCAGTATCTCTTCTATACACCAACAGCAACCAAGTGGAGAATCAAATCAGTGACTCAACCACGTTTACAATAGCTGCAAAAAAGAAACACAAAATACTTAGGAATATACCTAACCAAGGATGTGAAAGACCTCTACAAGGAAAACCACAAAACACTGCTGAAAGAAGAAATCATAGATGACACAAACAAATGGAAACACATCCCATGCTCATGGAATCAATATTGTGGAAATCAATATTGTGGAATCAATATTGTGGAATCAATATTGTGAAAATGACCATACTGCCAAAAGCAATCTACAAATTCAATGCAATCAACATCAAGATACCACCATCATTCTTCACAGAATTAGAAAAAGAAAAAAACAATTCTAAAATTAACAGGGAACCAAAAAAGAACCTGCATAGCCAAAGCAAGACTAAACAAAAAGAACAAATCTGGATGCATCATACTACCTGATTTCAAACTATACTATAAGGCCATAGTCACCAAAACAGCATGGCACTGGTATAAAAATAGGCACATAGACCATTGGAACAGAATAGAGAACCCAGAGGTAAACCCAAACACTTACAGCCAACTGATCTTTGACAAAGCAAACAAAAACATAAAGTGGGGAAAGACACCCTTTTCAACAAATGGTGCTGGGATAATTGGCTAGCGACATGTAGGAGAATGAAACTGGATCCTCGTCTCTCACATTATACAAAAAATTAACTCAACATGGAATAAGGACTTAAACCTAAGACCTGAAACTATAAAAACTCTAGAAGATAACATTGGAAAAACCCTTCTAGACATTGGCTTAGGCAAGGATTTCATGACCAAGAACCCAAAAGCAAATGCAATAAAAGCAAGATAAATACCTGGGACCTAATTAAACTAAAGAGCTTTTGCATGGCAATAGGAAGAGTCAGCAAAAACAGACAGCCCTCAGAGTGGGAGAAAATCTTCACAATCTATATATCTGACAAAGGACTAATATCCAGAATCTACAATGAACTCAAACAAATCAGTAAGCAAAAAGCAAACAATCCCATCGAAAAGTGGGATAAGGACATGAATAGACAATTCTCAAAAGAAGATATACAAATGGCCAATAAACATTTGAAAAAATGTTCAACATCACTAATGATCAGGGAAATGCAAATCAAAACCACAATATGATACCACCTTACTCCTTCGAGAATGGCCATAATCAAAAAATCAAAAAAAAAAAAAAAAAAAACAGTAGATGTTGGCGTGGATGCGGCAAACAGGGAATACTTCTACACTGCTGGTGGAAGTGTAAACTAGTACAGCTGCTATGGAAAACAGTGCAGAGATTCCTTAAAGAACTAACAGTAGAACTACTATTTGATCCAACAATCACATTACTGGGTATCTACCCAGAGGAAAAGAAGTCATTATTCAAAAAAGGTACTTGCACACACACGTTTATAGCAGCACAATTCACAATTGCAAAATCATGGAAACAACCCAAATGCCCATCAATCAACAAGTGGATAAACTGTGATATAACACACATACACACACACACACACACTGGAATACTACACAGCCATAAGAATGAATTAACAACATCTGCAGTGACCTGGATGAGATTGGAGACTATCATTCTAAGTGAAATAGCTCAGGAATGGAAAACCAAACATCATATGTTCTCACTAATATGTGGGGGCTAAGCTATGAGGACTTAAATGCATAAGAAGGATACAATGGTCTCTGGGGACTTGAGGGAAGGGTGGGAGTGGGGAGAGGGATAAAAGACTACAAATATGCTGCACTGTGTACTGCTCTGGTGATGGGTGCACCAAAATCTTACAAATCACCACTAAAGAACTTACTCACGTAACCAAATAGCACCTGTAACCCCAATAACTTATGGAAAAATATAAATGACAAAATAAAATAAAAAGGGAAAAATTGTTAAAATGGCAAATTTTGTGTTATGTTTGTTTACCATGACTTTTTTAAAAGTCAAGAAATTGAAGAGAACCCACAAATGAGACTAAGAGGGAGCAGCCCAAGAGACAGGACAAAACTCACAAGAGTGTGTGGACCCTTGAAACAATTGAGAAGGTAAAAATGACCACACTTGCAAATGCTGCTGAAACCCTGGGTAAGATGAGAGCTGAGAACTGACAACTGGGTTCAGCAATGTAGGGTATGGGATCCATAAGAGTAGTTTCAGTGGCATGGTGGAATGGGTTAAAGAGATAATATGAACTGAGGACACAGAGATAATGAGTATAAACTAACCTTTCAGGAAGTTTTGTTGTGAGGAGTAATAGATAAGTGGAGTAGAAGGGAGACGGTAGTTCCAGGAAGGGCTTTTGGTAATGTGCCTGGTCACCACTGGGAAGTAAATCTCAGTTGAATCAGGAGATGTGATTTTATATCTAACAGGGACCTAATTTCCATAACAAAAGGCACACTAAAAATCAGACAAAACACGTAAGTAACTAGTAAGAACTATGGACTAATCCTTCCAATTAGTCACAGGATTTAACCTCTTCCCAAGTGATTAGCCTATTTCCACATTCCATAGTTAAACAGATACATGGAAAATTTGGAAATGACTCAAGGAAAATCACAAATATGAGAGGCTTTGATTAACAGGAAAAGCAAAAGGAAAAAGAAAGAAGGGGAAATTATGGAAATATTTAATTATTCTTCTCATGCAACTGTAGGGCTTTTTCACAGAGAATTTATCAATATTATTTGCCATATACTCAGAGGAATAATAAAACTTTAGTAAACTGACATAAGCAACAGGATAGGCATTGAGATAGGCAAAACAGAACATATTACATATTCCAGCACGAAATTTGAAACATTGGAATGAGTTTCTGGTTACAAAATTTCTTTGCTCTTGCTTAAAAAACAGACAAGTTCTTTTTAACATTGTTCTGGAATTTCTGGCCAATAAATAAGACATTAAACCAAAACAAGAAGTCTGACTATTGGCAGGCAAAGGAAATAATTTGTATTATTTGCAGACATTAAGATGCACACATAGTTAAGGAAAGAAAATCAATAAGAAAACTATTAGAATTAATAAACACATTCAAAAAAGTTGGTGAGTGCAGGGTAATTATCAAGAAATCGATAGTTTAGGTAATAAGCAGCTAGAAATATTATGAAGATACAATAGAAATAGCTTATAATAATAAATGTTTGGGATACATACATAAATATGTGTGTGTGTGTATGTATGTGTGTGTGTGTGAAAATATATATATATATATATATATATATATATATATATATATATATAGTATAGATACAGATTTCTGTATTAAGAGAATTAAAAGAAGATTTGAATACCATGCTCCTGGTTGGGCAGATTTAATCTTGTAAATATATCCAATTTTCCCAAATGAGGAGTAATGCAATCTCAATCATAATCTCATGGGGATTGATTTTAATTGAATAATATGTCTCTGAAGTTCATCTGAAAGAATAAACAGGCAAAAAACAAACCAAGAAAACTATTGAAGAAAAATGAGAGTGCTTGTTCTGCCAGATATTAAAATTATTTATAAATCTCAATTGAAACAATGAGACATTGATAAAAGATTCTTATAAAGAGAGCAATAAAATTGAAAAAATAATACAGGAACAAATTCTGGAATGCATAAATATTTACCAAATGATTGAATAGGCATAGAAGACAGTTGAGAAATGATGGATTTTTTTCTTAAGGAGTGTAGAATAGAAATGAACATCTATGAAGAAAATCACATTAAATTATCACTATATTATATGCCAAAATAAATTTTTAATAGGTTAAAAAATTAAACACAAATAGTCAAGCCATATAAAAGCTAGTCTTCTATTTATAAGCAACTGATTTTTGATTGAAGAAAGGTTTCTGAAGTTTAAAAGCAATTTTTTAATTTAATTTTTATTAAGGTAAAATATACATATAAAATGTACCATCTTTATCATTTTAAAGGGTACGGTTGAGTGGTAATAATACATTTATATTCTTTTTAAAAAGTAAATCAACAAAATGACTGAGAAAAATATTTGTAATAAATATGATAGACTAAAGTTCATATCCATAATATACAATGAGTTCTTAAAAATTGGTAAGATAATCTTAAGACATCATAGAAAAAGAGTCAAAAGACAAAAAGAAAAAACGCAAATGGCCAAAAAGTAACCTCATTCATAATCAAAATAAAATCAACTTAGATAAACGTGATAGAGAGTAATACTAATGACTCCCAATGAATCACACCTCTCTGGGTCCATACTCCTTTGTAATATGACATTGATCTCTGTTCATGAAGAGGTACCATCTATTTTCCCACCCCTTGAAGCTGGGACGGCCTTGTGACTTGCTTTCACCAAAAGAATGTGGTGGAAATTACTCTGGAGGTTAGTACATCTTTCACTCTTATCATTGGAACCTTGAAACTGTGAAGAAGCTCAGTCTCACATATATTTCAGGATAAGAGACCATGATGGGGGTAAAAAAGATGACTCAGCTAGCAGTCAGAAGTAACTTCCAGACAGACATGTGAATGAGGTCATCTGGGCCCCTTCAGCCCTAGTTGAGCTGTCAGAGGACTGCAGATGCATAAATGATCTGAAACCGGGAGAAAAACTACCTAGCCCCAGATTACCAGCCCATAGAATCATTAGAAATAATAAATTATCTTTGTCTTAATTTACTAAGTTTTGGAGTGGTTTGTTATGCAACAGTAGATAACTGATGTAAGAAATTTTCATTTTACCAAAGAATTAAAGGAAAAAAGAAGAAACTAGTTACTAATTAAGGAACAGTTAGGGAAATTCCATATTGCTGGGAGTGCAAGTGGTAAAAATTCTCTGGAAAATGATGTTGCAATATTAATCCAGATCTTAAACATATTTATATACACTGACTAGATAATTCTCCTTCTACAGTTTTATCCCATAGAAAATATTAAAAATGTGGACAAGATTTATGTCCAAAGATTTTTTATCTAAATTTTGTTTAATTCATGGCAAATGTCTGTATGTTCAACAATAGAATACTACGTTTAAAAAAATTAAAGTGTATTTATGTGATGAACTATTATTTCATGGAACTTGTTTCCTGTTGTCAGAATTCATGGGTACAGACCTAAATATACTTTATAATCTGTGAGGGTTTGTGATTGGGGGAGGATGGTAGCAAAGATTAAAATGAAATATATACCAAAAACTTAAACTTAATAGTAATTATCTCTCAGTGTGTTATATGAGTTATTGTTATTTTTTTCCTTAGGTTCCTTTTATTTCTTAAGTTTTCAATGATAAGAATGCACTCCTTATATTAAAAAGAGCATATATTACTTTGAAACTGGGACAAGTTTGGAGTTGTCTGAGAAGATTTTAACATGGTCCTATTTTAAAGTGATAATGGTAGAGGGGCACAGTGGTTCGTGCCTGTAATCCCAGCACTTTGGGAGTCTGAGGCTGGTGGATCACTTGAGGTCAGGAGTTCAAGACCAGCCTGACCAACATGGTGAAACCCCGTCTCTACTAAAAATACAAAAATTAGCTGGGTGTGTTGGCTCACGCCTGTAATCCCAGCTACTCGGGAGACTGAGGCAGGAGAATCACTTGAACCCAGGAGGCAGAGGTTGCAGTAAGCCAAGATCACACCACTGTACTCCAGCCTGGGTGACAGAGTGAGATTCCATCCCCCAAAAAAATAATAATAATTTTTAAAATAGATAACGAACTAACAAACATTTACTGATCACCCGCTGTGTACAAATCACTGTGTTAAATGTTGAGGTGGTCTTATTGAAAGGCTCTTGAAACCATGAGCCCATAACAGATAAGGCTCCAAAAAGTGACCAACTTAAATTGTCCCTACCATTTGTTTACAGATTGTGGTACATCGATTCAAAAAAAAAAAAAAAAAATGGGAAAAGTGCAGATATACCAAGCAACTGCCATCTAATCAAGAGGTATCTCAGAGACAAGTTTCACTCATCTGAACAAATTCAACATCTCAGAGGTGGATTGGCCCCTTGGCCCATATGAATTCAGTTTGAGCTCTAGTTGGTGGATAAAGAAATGTTTAAAAAAAAAAAAAAAAAAAACTTCTTAAACCAATGCTGGAAACTCCAGCACAGGAATAGGCAGAAAAAAAAATGTGGGCCAATGGCTACCTCAGGGTTATTAAGACATGGATCATAGACAGTTCATAGCAACCTGCCAAACATAGTTCTTAAGGCCTTGGGGCTATACATAATCACTGGGCTTAATACTCTGTGTGGAATGAAAGTCCCTAGAAATACCAACAGTTTCTACCCACCTTAGCAATACTAATAAATGGAGAGTGTCATGTCATCCATTTCTTTTCTCTGTGATCTCATAATAACACATATTTCAAGAGAGACCTAGGACCACACCAACCCAACCGTAGGCCTTTGTATAGGTAAATTAATTGGAGAAAGTATAATAACAGGAATTCAAAGACTCAGTGAAATGGGAAAGTTGGAGTGGATTTATCATGTATAACTGGCGTACCCAACCACAACTATGTCCTCAAGAGGAGTAGATTGACCACCCCTGAATCTATCAAGTCTTTGTGGACAGCACTCATATCTAGTTACCCCAGGGGTTTGATTTTGATTAAATAGTTTGTTAAAGTTAGGATGTGTCCTCATTTCATAGGTTAAGGGAGAATTTTGAAAGTTGTTCAGTATTTCACTTGCACCTATCTGCTCAGGAACTGTGGAAATAATAAGATGGTATTATGGACTGAACTGCATCTCCTAAAATTCAGATGACAAAGCTTTAACTCCCAATGTGACTGTATTTGGAGATAGGGACTTTAAGGAGATATTTAAGGTTAAACAGGGTCATTATTGTGGGGCCCTAATTCAATTGGAATGGTGTCCTTATAAGAAGAGGGAGAGATACCAGGGGCACATGCAGAGAGAGAAAAGGTATGTGTGAGAACACATAGAGAACACAGCCATTCACAAGCTAAGAAGAGAGACCTCAAGAGAAATCAACCCTGCTGGCACCTTGATCTTGGACTTCCAGCCGCCAGAACTGTGTGAAAATAAATTTCTGTTGTTTAAATTACCCAAACTGTGATATTTTGTTGGCAGGCCTAGCAGACAGATGGGCTTACAAAACTCCCAGAGCCACAGTGAGATGAACTTAGGCCAAAACTTCATTTATCATCTAATGACTGTTAGCCCCGACACTGATAGGCAGACCACATTGGTATTCTGGGTTTCCAAGAATTATTATTAACTCAATGCATTTTACTTTTTCCTAGTGAAGCTACCTAATTAAATAGCTCCAGACCCCTTGGAAAAAGGTCAGGTGTCAAGTTTACAGTCCCACGAGAGTGCCCAGCATCTTTTTTATTGAAGGGGCTCTAGATCTGTTATTGACTCACGCTGGGAATTGGAAGAGGATCCCATATTCTCTAACATTATGACTCAGTCTCTGTTCACCAGACAAAGAAGATGTTAGATCACACGCTTAGTCATTTATTTCAGCTCTAGAGAAACTATAATCAATTAGCTACTGCCAAAGATCCCTGTGGGTCAAGCCAGTATGACAAGCATTTGGGTTTGTTGCCTATTATGATAACCATACCCGTTGGCTTCTAGTGACTAAGTGCTATTACTCAGCCTCTGCCTCAGCCACCCCATTTCAATATTTGCATTTCCCATCTTTGTCCCTTGCCTACAGAAAACATCAATACTATGCTTTTCCAGGATGCTGCTTCCACCTTCACCAATTTATTCTTTATTGCCACGGTAAGGAAAATATCTTTTAAGTTCTCTCAGAAGACATAGCTGTAGGTTAGGTAAGCCAGTTGCACATGATAAATACACTCCAATATTTTTATCATCCTAAGCCTTTGAATTCCCTCTTTTACATCATTGATATTTCTGGCATCACAACTTTATTTCACATAGGCCGCCATTAAGTACAAGTTTTAGTCAAACGAAACAAACAGAACTGGCTGCTTGAATTCAGAATATATGGCAAGGGCAGTCTCATTAATTAATTCAGCCCAATCTAAAATTACTTTGAGCCCTGTTGCCCTGTTTTGGTTGTTGTTGCTACTGTTTCTTCTTTTGGTTGTTATTATTGCTATACACCAAACAAACAAACAAACAAAAAAACAAGTCACACTAAAGATTTTGTGAGTTCAGTCACTTCATTAAAGATTTAAGAGATTACAAGAAGGATCTCAGGGCTACTACACGATCTTCCACTATTCTCCTGTTCTTCCCTTTACACTCCAAATATTTTTCAAAAGACCATGGTTTCCAATAAATTAGATAACTTACATAAAATAGACAAAATCCTAGAAAACACAAACTTCCAAAAATGACTCAAAAAGAAATAATCTAAATAAATATGTAACAATAAAGAGATTGAATTAGTAATCAAAACAACCTACATTCAACACAAAAACTTGTACACAAATTTTCATGACAGAATTATTGTAATTGTCAAAAAGTGCAAACAAACCAAAGGTTCATAAACTGATAAAATGTAAAGTGTTCATATTATGCAATATTACTTAGCAATAAAAAGGAATGCAATATTGATACATGCTACAACATGGATGAACTTTGAAAACATTATGCTAAATGAAAGAAGCTAGTCACAAAAAGACCACATATTTTATGGTTTCATTTACATGAAATGTCCAGAATAGACAAATCTATAGAGTAGTTGCCTAAGCTGGAAAACATGAAGGGTAATGAGGGTTGGCTGCTAAGGGTTTGGGGATTGCATCCGGAGCAATTAAAATGTTCTAAAATTGAGTGTGGTAATAATTTTACAATTCTGTGGATATACTAAAAACCATTGAATTGTATACTTGCAGTAGCTGAGTAGTACAGCATGTGAATTCCTTCTATATCTCAATAAAGCTGTTACCAAAAAACAAACAAACAAACAAACAAAAAAACCCATGGTCCCACAGATGACTCTATCTCAATCAGCCTCTGTAGAAGTATAATCCTGGCTATTGGGAGCAAGCCTCCCAGAATCCTGCCATAAACTGGCCCCAAAACTGGCCATAAACAAAATCTCTGCAGCACTGTAACATGTCCATAATGGCCCTAACGCCCAAGCTGGAAGGTTGTGGGTTTATGGGAATGAGGGCAAGGAAAACCTGGCCCACCCAGGGTGGAAAACCACTTAAAGGCATTCGTAAGCCACAAATAAAAGCATGAGCGATCTGTGTCTTAAGGGCGTGTTCCTGCTGCAATTAATTCGGCCCATCCCTTCATTACCCATAAGGGATACTTTAAGTTAATTTAATATCTATGGAAACATTGCTAATGACTGGTTTGCTGTTAATAAATATGTGGGCAAATCTCTGTTTGGGGCTCTCAGCTCTGAAGGCTGTGAGACCCCTGATTCCCCACTTCACACCTCTATATTTCTTTGTGTGTGTCTTTAATTCCTCTAGCGCCACTGGGTTAGGGTCTCCCCGACCAAGCTGGTCTCAGCACCTGGCCTCTGTTCTAATTGTTTCTCTTGGTCATTTCAGTATTATTAAAATGTCAAATGTCAGAGATAAGAATATATATTTGTCATAATAATAAGATAGAGGTGAAATTGAAAGCCAAAGGAAATAATAAATTTATGTAAAATACAACACTTCCTTGACATAAATACTGTTTTAAAAATTAAATTAGCCATGCTTGAAAAACTTTAACTTGAAAAACACCAGACACCTTTCAATATCAGATATTCAAGAACTTAGCAATTTAAATACATAACCTAAATTTTAATTTTAAAAAATATTTATTATTCAATTTATACAACTTCATTATCAATTAAATAACTAATACAGATAAGCAAAAAGAGAACTTTTTAAAAATCACACATAATAACACTGCCCAGAGGTAACTTATCATTTTTTTACTTTATTATGCTGGTATATACACACAAGCATATGAGATTACAGAGTACTTACTCAGAGATTTGTGAGTGATGTCTACTAGTCACCATGATAAGAAGAAAGAAAACTTTCATATTAATAAATATACAGCTTTATCATTAATCTTAATTGCTGTATCATATTTATTTTAGACACACCATAATTTATGGCATCTCTATCATGAGACATTTATACTATTCCCTCTATTTATTTTGCATAAATGACAAAAATTAAACATTCTTGATACTCATCTTTACATATATATTGAATCATTGAATTAGGATAAATGACTAGAAGTAGAATTTTTGAGCTAAATAATATATACTTAGATATGATATATATTACAAAATTTCTCAGCAGAATAATTCATCAGAAACAACCAGTATTATAGGAAAGAGTGCCTATTTTTCCAAATCTTAGCCAAGACTTGGTGTCTGCAATCTTTTTAATCCTTACTATTCTGAGAAAATATATCTCATTATTTTAATTTGCATTTATTTGTTTCATATTTTAATGTTCATAGGCTTAGTAAGTTTACTATTCACAACCTTAATTCATTTTTTATTAGTTTTTCTTTTTGTATTGGTCTATAATAGCTCTTTAAATGCTGAGACTATTAATCTTTTCTCTGTCATAAATGTTATAAATATATTTTTTCAGTTTTACAGATATAGTGTTTTTTATCATATAGAACTTCTAAACATCTTTGTGGTCAAATATTTCCATCTTTTTTAAATTTCATGTATTTAGTTTTTTATTTATTTGAGACAATCTGTCACCTAGGCTGGAGTGCAGTGACATGATCATGGCTCACTGCAGCCTTGAACTCCTGGGCTCAAGCGATCCTCCTGTCTCAGCCTCCCAAGTAACTGGGACTACAGGTGTGCACTACCATGCCTGGCTAAAGTTTTTTTATTTTTGTAGAGATGGGGTCTCACTATGTTACCTAGGCTTGTCTCAAACTGCTGGGCTCAAGCCATCCTCCCACCTCAGCCTCTCAAAGTGCTGGGATTACAGGCATGAGCCACCATGCCCAGCCAGTCTTTTCCTTCTGATTTCTGCCAGTGAGGTAATGGTTAAAAAGCCCTTCCCAACCTAAGACAAATATTGATTCTGCAACAACTTTTTTGATTTCAAATATTCAATCTATGTGGATTTAAATAGAGCTCCAAATTAATTTTTTGCCTCATTATTAACCAAGTGTCAGCATAATCACTAATTTGAAATGTGACTTTTCTCACATATTCTAATTTCTATATATGTGAGGGTGTGCTTCTTTTTCTTTTTCCTTTCCCTTTTTGAGACAGCATCTGGCCCTGTCACCCAGGCTGGAGTGCATTGGTGTGATCATGGCTCACTGCAGCCTTGATATCCTGGACTCAAACCATCCTCCTTCTTCAGCCTCCAGAGTAGCTAAGACTACAGGTGTATACCACCAAGCCCAGTTAATTTTCTTTTTGGTTTTTTTTTTTTTTTTTTTTTTTTCTGGAGAGACAGGGTCTTGCTATGTTGCTGGTCCTGAACTCCCGGGCTCAAGCTATCCTCCCACCTTGGCTTCCCAAAGTACTGAGATTATAGGTATGGGCCACCACATCTGGCCTCATGGGGTTGTATTTCTCAACTCCCTATATTTCTCCCCTGGTCTATCTTATTGATCCTATCCGCAACAAGACTCTCCTTCACTGTGCTGATCATCTGTCAACACTGGGCTCCACCCATACTGAGCAGTCTCAGTGATGGCTGCAGTTTTCTGCTGGCACTTCCAGTCCTTATTACATGACACCCACAAAGAGGTTGCTGGGATCTCAACTAATTACATAGTTTAATGACTGTTTTGTTTTCATTTTTGTTTTGACCAGTAATCATGTTTTATTTTTCCTAGCATATACTTCATCCATTCAACATCAGGCCACAAGGGTGCTTGGATCAGGACACTGTCAGGTAGGTCACCGTGCCACCTATTCCTAAAATCACTGCTCCTCATCCACCCATTAGACATTGTTGCTGGGTTTGGCTTTCCAGGTCTTCCACTCCAGAAGGCAAAAAATTCTTACAATGCCCTAGAAGGCTGTACAGGACATGGGCCAACTTTACCTGTCCAATCTCATCTCCTACAACTCCCTTGGCTGCCTTCACTTCAGCACTGATATCTTTACTATTTCTTGAACACTTTGGCCAGGATAGACCAGTTTCCCTCCAGGACAGTTGTACTGGCCATTCCCTCTTCCTGGAATTCTCTTCCTTCATATAGCCATATGGATAACTTGCTTACTTCATGTTTTTGCTGAAATGTCACCTTGTAAAGGATACCTACTCAAACCATCTGTTATGTACTAAATCGTGTCCCCTCAAAATTCAGATGTTGAAGCCCTGATCCCCAATGTGACTGTATGTGGAGATAGGGCCTCTAAGGAGGTAATAAAAGTTAAATGAAGTAATAAGAGTGAGAACTAAATCCAATAGGGCTAGTGCTCTTATAAGAAGAGGAGGAGACACCAGAGCTTTTTCACAGGGACACAGCAAGAAGGTGGCCATCTACAAGCCAGGAAGAGAGCCCTCATCAGAAACTGAGTTTGCTGGCACTTTGATCATAGCTTTCTAGCCTACAGACCTGTGAGAATATAAAAGTCTGTTGTTCAAGGCACCCACTCTGTGAGATTTTGTTATGGCAGCCTGAGCAGACTAACATGCCACCTCATTCATAAGTTAACACCATCCCCCTTTTTGCCTGTACTGCTAATCCCCCTTATATTATTCTATTCTAGCCCTTAACCTCTTCTAAAATAATCTAAAATTTACTTTAATTTTTTATTTTTAAATTTTGTGGGTATATAGTATGTGTCTATATTTCTGGGTTATATGAGATGTTTCGATATAGGCATGCAATGCATAATAATCACACCAGAGTAAATGGGGTCTCCATCCCCTCAAGTATTTATCCTTTGTGTTACAAACAATCCAATTATACTCTTTAATTACTTTTAAATACACAATAAATTATTTGTTGACTTTAGTCACCTAGTTGTGCTATCAAATATTATATATTATTTATTCTAACTATACTTTGCAGCCCACTTCTTCCCTGCCCCTCCAACACTTCCAAGCCTGTGGTAAGCATCCTTCTATGCTCTATCATCATGAGTTCAATTGTTTTAATTTTTAGCATCCACAAATAAGTGAGAATATGCTATGTTTATCTTTCTGTGTCTGACTTATTTCATTTAACATAATGGCCTCCAGTTCCATCCATGTTGTTGCAAATGGCTGGATATCATTCTTTTTGTTGCAAATGGCTGGATATCATTCCTTTTTATGGCTGAATGGTACTCCCTTGTATATATGTACCATATTTTCTTTATGCATTCATCTGTCAATGTGTACTTAGGTTGCTTCCAAACCTTGGCTACTATGAATGATGTCAAGAATGTGGAGAAAAGGGAACCCTTATACACTGTTGATGGGAATGTAAATTAGTACAGCAACTATGGAGAGCAGTTTGGGAAGTTCCTCAAAAAACTAAAAATAGAGCTACCATATGGTCCAGCAATCTCACTGCTGGGTATATACCCGAAAGAAAGGAAATCAGCATATCAAAGAGATATCTTTACTCCCATGTTTATTAAAATTTACTTTTTATTATTTTAATTGCCAGTCTTCATCCACTAGAATACGAACTTTATGAGTGCAAGGATTTCTGTTGCTTTAATTCACTGATGCATTTCCAGCATATAGAACTGTACTTGAAACATAGAAGGTTCTCAATAAATATCCGTTGAATAAATGAATCAATCACAGCAGGCTCCTTCTTCCTTTTAGGTGAAGTCTCTCTGTCTCTCTCAGAAGCCCTATTCCCTAACCCAGTCCATTCCACTTTGAGGACACTACTTGAGTCCCTTGTTCATATATGGCCTTGGCTCCTATGACAATCAGTGCAAGGCAATATATATTAAAGTTGGAATGAGAGACCCCCTTCCTCCTCTGGGCATATCTGAATTTCAGGTCCAACTAAGCCAGGATATTTGATATTTTAATTTGGAGGTTCCAGGTATCTCACTGGGGAGGTGAGCTCAGGGATCAGGAGTGAAGGAGCAGGGAGAGTAAGGCAGACAAGGAAGAAAGTTAAGGAAGGGTATGTTCTTGAAATGATTAATCCTGTGGGCAGCTGGAGACTAATCCTGCTGGGAGCACACTGGAAATGATGTAAAATGTACCTCAGAATGATTCCTCCATAGGAGAGGAAGCCATTATGGACCCATTCCTGTCCTCCTTTGTTTCAGAGTTGCATCCAGAGGTTTTGACTCCTATACCCCACTCCTTGCCATATCCCAGGCTGTTCTATGTGAGAGCTGAACAAGATGCAGCAGGCACTGGGGAGAATCCCTCAGCATGCACAGGAAATGGCCACCACAGCTATGGCTGAAGTCGCATAAAGGTAGAGGGAATATGCTTTGGGACACAAAAAGAATCAGCTACATTTGGTCACAATAAATTACATTTTAAGAACTACTTTCAAATCTAATGATCACAATACTTTCATATTCTATTACTAAGCTTTCCTTTTCCACATATTTAAATGAACTTTGCTAGAAAGATATTATCCACAACATGGCATGATGAACCCATAAAATGAGAAGAACCCAACTGCTCCGTGAACAAAAGGTCAGTTTGCAGCTCTTAATCCACCTTTATTTTCATCAGCAAGATCACTTGTTGGATTGTGAGAATTCTCTGTTATCCACTGTAGCTCTTGCTGTCAGTAATTTTCACTGTGTACCCATGATCACTGCTCCTCACAGGGCAAGATGTGTGTGATATTTCATCAAGAACTGCTGTCTGTCTTATCAGACACTCCTGAAAGCCTCCTCAGAAGGCTCATGTCATCCCTCTCACTGATTAATTAAAAGTGTTGCACCAAGTCAACTAAATGGCACAGTACCCAGGAACCACAATGATTTTCTCAGAAAAGAACATCTCCTAATGAGGACTTCATCCAAGGACAGAGCATTCACTCTTTTTCCAGGAAATCCAGCTGAATCAATTCAATATTTAAGGATACAAGAAGCTTAATAGATGTAAGAATAGACAAATAAAATATCTGTAAAACCAGCACAGAGAAGAGCTTGAGCATGTACAGAGAGATTTTCTAAAGCTCAGTTCTGGAAAGAATTTATGGTCAAAGAAATGATAAGATGCTTAGGTAATATTTGTGTCCATAATCATCTGAAATGCCCTCTCTGGTAGTTTTGGATGCAAGTCTAACTCTTGAATTAGAACTGCTTCTGGCTTAGAACTGTCAGTATCTATTTCTACCTGACTAGGAGGACGTGCCTGGCATGTAGTAGGTCTTTACATTTGTCAAAAGCACAATTCCTTTTTCAACTTAATCCTTGCTTCTGAACCTGAGAAAATAAGCCTAACTTTAGACTTGGTATTCTGCCAAACATTCTTCAGATTTAGGCTCAAGTGGTATTGAACAGTTATGTTCCAGGCAATGTGCTAGATGCTTCAGTGTAAGTTTATCTCACTTAGTTGTCATCCAAACCCCATGAAATGGGTACCTACTATTTGGTAGATGAGAAAAGTAGACAACAGAGAAGTTGAGTCTTTTGCTCAAGGTCACACAGCTAGAAAATGTAAAGTCAAGGTTCCAAGTTTAGGGACTAGGAATCTGTTTGCTTGCTTGCTTGCTTCTTGGCCTCAAAATTTTTTTTACCATTCCTCCCATCAAGAGGTGGCTGCTTTATGACTCTGCTCCTTGAATCCAGGAAGGCTTCTATATTCTTTGACCACAAGGGAAAAGTGAAGGTGATGCTGTGAGATTTCAAAGGCTAGTTCACAAGGGCTCTGCAGCTTGCCTGGACTCTCTTGGAGCATTTACATCTTCCAGAGACTCCTTGGCCCCTCACCCAGCCACATGGAGAGGCCACACATAGATCCTCAGGTCAACAGCCATTGAGTTGTTCCACTTCATACTCCAGACATGTGAGAAAAGAAGCCTCCAAATGGTTTCTGCCCCTAGTCATTCAAGTCACCCACAACCATCTGAGTCCTCTCAGCTGAGAGCTTACACATCATGGGTCAGAGACAAACCATCATCACTGTACCTTGCCTCAATTTCTGACTCCCAGAATTTGTGAGCTTAATAAAATGGTTGTTATTTATACCACTGATTTGGGATGGTATATTGTATGACAATAGTAATTGGAACAAGGAACTTTCCGTAAACTTTAGACATTCTGTATGCATGTGATAACGTACAATCCCACAAAGTTCCCCAGGCTCATGGAGACCCCATGAGTGCCAACTAGATCCCTTGAAGTTACAGGGGAGCAGAAAGCCAGGACTCTGGCCAACTCTGATCTGGGTTTTGTTTCAAAAACTCTGGCCTCAATAATTTTTCACTTTTTTCTATTAGGAATTTTCAGTATCTATTTCTACATGGTACCTTGTCTAAATCACACAAAGCATCCTCAGTCCATCTGACCCTTCCTGGAACCATTGAGATTTCTGCGTTCATTCTTCTCAGTTCTAGTTTCCTGGTGGTCGAGTGGTTAGGACTTAGCAGTCTCATTCTTCATATTCCTCCCTCTGGCCTGCAAAAGTAAAAAAAAAAAAAAAGATAGATCTCTAGTTTAGTTGAAGTCACTATTTTTCATAGATATCTAAGCTCACCTGCCCTAAGGACCTGCCTCATAGTCTCTCAACAGTAAGCATGAGGTCAGGAGGGCATCTATCCTTCCTCTCCACCAGAGATGGCATAAGTGCTAGATCAAGGGCCTGTCCAGACAAGAAAAGCAGAGCATCCTCGATTAAAACATGAGGTTTTATAATAATTTGATTCTATTAAACCCTTACCTTAAATAAATGTCATCACTTTAAAAAGGAAGCATGTATGGATTGTATTAGAATCTCGATCAAATAAAAACAATTAACTGATTATAAAAAACACAATTCAAGATAACTATGCTAACACCATTTTAAATAAAAGCAGGTATTTGAAAGGATGTTTCTGTTTTAGGGACTCTGATTAGGAACATCATGTTCCAAAGCAGAACAGAGCACAGTTGGGGCAGAGGTAAGTCTCACACTGTGGAGTCTGTGGTTTCTTATCTAAGTAAGGTGCAACTTAAACCCAGACAGAGTAGGCAAATGTTCTGCAGACTGAGAGAAGAGAGTAAATAGGAATTTCTCAACCCTAAAACACAAAAACTAAGTACACAGCAACTAATGCTCGAAATTCTACTATTCAAGATTTATTCCTTTGGCTTAAGGCTTTGTTCCCCTTTACAATGCAAAGATCTCGTGAGTTGTTTACAACTTAGTGATAGTGGCAGGTCTTGTCAACTACCTACCTAATGTCCATGTTCCCCTTTTATCTGGTTACAGAACCCCAGTTTGGGGGGTAAGGTAGCAGCATGCCCAGTTTCCTTTTCAGCTGGGGTGGTCATGTGACCCAGCTCTGGCTTATGATATATAAGTGGAAATCGTTGGGAGGAGCTGCTTAGAATGCTTGTTAAAAGAGGCAGACTTCTAAACACAATGGCCCTTTCCATTTTCCATTCTTCCTTCATGGAAGGTGGAGATACTTCATGAGGCACAGGAGCCATCTTGCAAACCCAAGGACAAGAACTCAACACTAAGGGCAGAAGAGTAGATTTAAGAGCTAAAATCTGGCTTTCAACCTTTAATCTAAAATATTCATGTAAATATTGGTTCCTGGCATAAAATCAGGGATAGGCCAAGATTCAAAATGATGGAGAGTTTCCTTTAGGTTAGAATTATTAGTATTGTTTACCCCATCTCTTTCATAAAAATGTTCTCACAGGTTGTGAGTGCATTTTGTGAACTCTCACTATCAGTTAAGTAGGTGGGAATCAAGTCACAATGTTTTACTTAAATGCCACAAAGAAGGATTTGCCCATTCCATAGCACTGGAGTAGAGCAGTGCTTCTCAAACATTAATTGCAATCATAGAATTAGCTGGGGATCTTATTAAAGTACAGGCTCTGATTTAGCAGGTCTAGGGTGATACCTGAAATCCTGCAGTTCTAATAAGCTCCCAAGTGGTGATAAAGCCAGTCCATGAACCACACTTTGGTTGCCAGAAAGTAGAGCAGGTGCCAACGGGGATGCTCATCAGGATCATTTTTAAAAAGAAGAAAACACACACACGGGGGGCGGGGGGGGGCAGGGAGAGAGAGACAGAGAGAGAGACAGAGAGAGAGAGAGAGAGAGAGAGAGAGAGAGAGAGTGTCTTGGGCCACATCCCAGCCCTACAGGTCAAAATATCTGGGGATGAGGTGCAGGAGTTTGTTTTATTAACCACCTCCCCAGTTAATTCCTATTTAGCCATAAGATGCACCTGGTCTGCAATGGGCAGAGCGGCATGTCTCAAAGAGTAGCTGTGCACCTTCTAACTCAGAATTGCCAAAGGAGCTCGATGACAGTGCAGATACCTTCCTTCTGTTGCTTGGGAAGGAGGCGAAGAGGTGGATGGAGTATAAAAAATAAGGGGACTGTATAAAATGGGAGATTGACATCACTTCAACTCCCACCTGGCAGGAGTAGATAAGGCCAATTCTCTTGTAATTGACAGCATGGAACGTCCCTCCTGCTGCCTGACCACCTGCACATCCTTCCTTCTCTTCCTCTCCCTGGCAACTGCCGCAGCCAAGGCTGCCCCTCAGGGGATGCTGAGAGCCGTGGTTAAAGAAGAGGGAGAGGAACTCAGAGAAATTGTGGAGTCAGGGAGAAAAATAAGGAAGGGCATGAGAATTACAAACAGCCATAGGCTTCTGTTTATATTGCAATTCAGTCCAGCGGAAATAAATAAATACCTATTTTGAGATCTGTACTTGCTGAAACAACAAGAATATATTATTCAGCCAAAAGAGTGCCTTCCAATTGCATTAAATTGTGTCTATGTGCAGATAAGGGTCCAGAAGGCTGTGAATCATATTAATCCCTAATTGGTAGAATTTAATGTTTTTCTTATTTCAGTATATTAATCTGTGCTATTTGAAAGTTTTACCCCAAGCATGGATTATTTTTATAAACAGAAGTAAATAATAAAGCCATTTTTCATTTAGAAGAAAACAAGAGGTCACAGTGCTAAAATGCTACAAGGACAGATTATGGAAGGATACAGCCCCTTTATTCAAGAAACTCACACACTCAGTGGTCAGAATCATGGATGTTTCCTGAGTTGCACGGACATGTAGTTATGTGGCCCCACAACAGATGTCCGGGTTGGGCTTGCCTACAGGGAGTGGCATTTGGTCCAAAAGTCCAAGATGGATTCCAAATGAATGCTATTGAGTGCAGATCTGACAAGGAGTTTAGTTTATTAAAGGAGGGGAACTTGTCAAGATTATTTAGTATAAATAAAGTTGATTTGGAGATAAATGTATGGGTCTGAGGGATCTAGAAACAGCAGGTGTAATGCTACAGAAAGATAGTAATCTTGCAATTATAACAATGAGATGAGTCAATAACTTGGCTGGAAATTGAGCAAGTAAACCTGAGGCCTCCTTAAAGATAGAACCACTTCTTGTTGCCCTGGGACTTGCTCCTCGTGGTACTGAGATGATAATAGAATTGTCACATGCAAATGAATTAAATCATAACTAGGCATGGAACAATGATCTCTGTAGAAGTTTTGGAGGGCTTTGTAAATTTGATAAAAGATGAGCTCAGGAAGGGAAGAATCTGAATTGAACAGGATCTGCTTACTTGGGAATTCTTTGAGTATTGCACACCTATGGCATCTTCTTCCACTGACTTTAGTCATGGTCATGGAAAATAATAAGCTAAATATTTGTGAGTTCATATTGTCTCAGTCTCCTGCTTAAAGCTTGGGAGAAAAAAAGAAAAACAGATAAAGCAACCTGGAGGGAGGTGGGGGGGAGTTACAATTGTAAATCACTGCTAGGATTTTGAAAGCTGGATCAGCAAAGCTACCTTAAATTCTAAGCTTCTCAACTTTCACTTATGCTGCCCACAACTAGAGTTGCTATTTTTTCTATTTCCTGTATCTATCACTTTCTATTAGCTCAAGCTCTGGCAGGGAACACCAGTTCATTAAATGACAAATATGAACCTAAATACCAAAACACAAATGCTGAAACTGTTATGAGGCCCCTTCTTGACAGTGATGGATAAAGGCAGAAACAAGGGAGGAGTTTCTACTTGGGTGCTGCACAATACACCTTTGCCTTGGGCACTCTCAGGCACCTTAGGCAAGGACTTGGAGGAAAACCCTGACTTCGCCATCACACTTTCATTGAGTCAGTTTTCAATGTGCTATCTGTGCTATCTGCTGGAGATCAAGAAGATAAAAAGAGAAAGGTAACTTGGAAATGAGAATGGGATGGGAAAAGAGGAGAGAAAAGGGGAGGCTAGGTGGAGAAAAACGGTTATAATACAATGTCATGACCAGTGGGCCCTGTGGCCAGCTTGGGGTCATATTCTGTCTCCTGGAATTTCCATTGCTTTCACCTGGTGACAGCAGCTAGCACCTTGCTAGGGCAGTTACCAGCCTAAGGCTAATTTTACTACTAACAAAAGGTAGGATTTACTAGGTTCTCTGCAGTGACTTTGAAAACATCTGTGATAAAGCATCAATAACTGAAATCAAAAGAAGCATCTCAAGGGAGGAGATGAGAAATCAGAAATAGGAGATGAGAAGCAGTCACTGACTTATTTGCCACCAGTGTTAATTATACATGAATGGTTTTACAGTTTGAAAGAATGCTGCATTTAGGAAGCTTTAACTGATACTGATTATTTTTGTATCTTAGGGTCTCAGATCTACAACACCTGAACACCTCCCCTGAGGAAGCCTCGAGTTCAGTGCTAGCTCTGCAGTCAACATGAACCTAAAATATTACTACAGACAGGAATAGTTCTGGATCAAGATTCTGATCTTCTTTCCACTTTTTCAGACTCATCAGAAGAGGTGTCCAAGAAGATGCACAAAAAAAAAATTGTAAGTGGACCATTATTGCCTGAGGGTCTAAAGTTTTACCAGATGCTTTTTACAATGAAGTATATATAATGTACATGCTTGTGGAAAATGCTGGGTCTTAAACCCAACCTCTATTAACCCGATTATTGCTCATTAATCATGGCTAAAAAATCTAGCATCAAGAATCATTGAGATCCTAGCTACTCAAAGGGTAATCCCTGGATCAACAGCATCAGCAGCATCCGAGAGCTTGTTGGAAATGCAGAATCTCAGGCAGACCTGCTGAACCAAAAATCTCAGTTTAACAAGACCCACAGGTGATTGGAATTTCCCTTTCACATTTGAGAAGCACTGCTCTAGATCCTCTCTCTTGAGGAGGTCATTTACGTCAGGTTCTATTCTTAATAGGAAACAGGTTGAGAAATAAAACAGGGCTACAAATACGAACCATAAAATGTGAAGTTTTTAGTGAATATTGAAAACAAGGCAGCAAAATGGCTGTTTATTAAACCTAACATATTCTGTACCGAGATCAAAAGGCAGGTGTTACAAGGACCAGAGCTCTAATTATGAAGTTGGCTATTTCAACACGACCAGCTACTGAACACTACATGCTTCCCCTTCATGCTTTTAATCTTTCCCATAAATGCCACATGGTTCTTTTGGCAGAATCAGCTCCCAGATTTGCAGTGGGAATTAGACAAGAACATTTTCTCCTTCCTTTCCTTTGAGATGCAGGGATGGGGGCTGGAGCAGGCAGCAGGGAGCACTTCTGAGGCCAGGAGTAAGCAAAACTAAAACCAGAAAAGGGGTGCCAAGATATGAATGCCAGAGGGAACATAAGGGCACAAAACTGCAAGAGGGGGAAGGAGGGTAACACATTACCAGGTGCCTGGGACCAGAGACACGCCAAGTGGTAGGGTCTTTTTAATTTTTATTTTATTTCTTAAAATGTATTTTTAATTAACAAATAAAACTTGTATTTATGGTATCTAACATGATGTTTTGGGACAGGTAGACACTGTGGAATGGCTAAATCCAGCTAATTTACATATGCATTGCCTCACATTTTTATTTTTTTGTGCTGAGAACACTTAAAATTTACTCTTAGCAATTTTCAAGAATATAATACATTGCTATTAATTATAATCACCGTGTTATACAATAGATCTCTTGAATTTATTCATCCTAAGTGAAATTTTGTATCCTTTGACCACCCCACTCCCAGTGCCCAGGCAACCAACATTCCACTGTCTGCTTCCATGAGTTAGACTTTTTTAGCTTCCACATATATGAGTGAGATCATGTGGTATTTGCCTTTCTGTGCTTGGCTTATTTCACTTAGCATAATGTCCTCCAGGTTCATGCATGTTGTCACAAATGACAGAAGTTCTTCTCTTTTTAAGGCTGAGTAGTATTCCATTGTGTATATATACCACATTTTCTTTATCAGCTCATCTGTTGATAGCCATTTAGGTTGATTCCATATCTTGACTGTTGTGAATAGTGCTGCAACAAACATCAGAGGGGGTGCAGATATCTCTTTGACATACTGATTTCATTTCCTTTGTATATATACTGAGCAGTGGGATGACTGGATTGTATGGTATTTCTATTTTTAATTTTTTGAGGATCCTCCATACTGTTTTCCATGTAGCTGTACTAACTTACATTTCCAGGGGTATGGTCTTAATAAGGAACTAAGGGTGGGACTAAAGAGTTATCTTGAGGTAGGGTAGATAGCTCCTCTAGATTGAAGGCATCTTTTTTTATTTTTAGTGGCCAGTGCCTGGTACAGAGACCCAGCTAAAGAACCAGGGGAAGACTGGTTCATTCAACATGGGAGTGAAATTATGAAAGGTGTTAAGAGAAGTATGGAGATAAATTAGCTCAACATCTCTGCATAGGTTGATGGGTCTAAAAAGCTAAAGAGGGATGCAGTCTTACAAATATCATCGAGGATGGAGGATGCTATGCATAGAATCAGACTTCATCAAAACTTGAAACAGATATTTTGTTATCAGCATCCTATCTCTGCATTCTGACTTTCTTTCTCTCTTCCTGCTGCCTCCTCCAACCCACATTCAAACCCCTGGTGTGATCTGTCAATCAATTCCTTTAAGCCTATAGGTGGCAACCAATTGACTTGTTGTCCTCTTTTAAGGAAACTGAATGTGATTGTCTACTCTTTAAAGATTGAATAATCTTCTAGACCCAAATCAATGGTGCCCCCTGAAATTCCTCAAACCCACGTCAACAGACACCTGCTCCATCTATCCCAAAGACAGGTTCGTGTACATGACATTCTGAAGGTATAAGAAAAGAGAACTTCCATAACCAGATAGAGGGGCTAAAAGAGGTGGATGACCTCAAATGTTCAACCCTGAGTTCTTGAGAAAATCATAAAGACTGAGGCAAAGGAGATGGATCTTTACTAAATGCAGGGTTGTTATTTTAACAAAACACTTTAATAATACTGTAATTTTTCTTAGGCCTTATCTCAGATTTCTCTTTTATGGTTTTTAGTCCTTTCTTGTTTAGGATATGTAGAAGGTTTTCCAGATAAGTATCATACCTCCTTTTCTTCCTCTTGGACTCAAACGCCCAATGATTACCCCAATTGGTTCAAATGACCTGAAGTCTAAGGGAACAGAATTGGCCAGAAACAAACCGATTGCCCACTGATTACCCCAATTGGTTCAAATGCCCTGAATTCTAAGGGAACAGATTTGGCCAGAAACAAACGTTCTAATATTCAAGAGCAGCAGGTGAATGGTTTGTTATCAATGCTAATTAGAATTCCATTTTCCTCATAGATCATATAGTTTAACTAATTGCATTGAACTATTAACTTGGAGAGAGGAGAAGGAGGAAGAAATACTACTCTCTTGTTGCTTTCCTAATATCTGTCATTTTCAAAAGGCTTGTTTGGCACACACAGATGATTCTGGTGTCAGTGCAAAACTGAACTCTGCAGCATATGTTGCCAAATGTTACAGCTCCCACTTAATGTTCGCCCTCTACGTTACTTGTCAAATTAGACATGCTAGTAATATCCATAATTACATGTTGCAAGCAATGGAGCTGCAGTCTGAAGTGTTCTTAGATGCTAATTAGACTTCAGGGAAATCCCTACGAACAATGCATTCAAGCATCCTCTAACCTCTGGCTTGGAGGCCTGGCATAGGTTCTTTTGTAATGCCAACATTTTACCCGTAATTTCTAAGTGTCTCTGATAATTTAGAATGCTTCTTAAAAGGAAAAATAGCAAAAAGCTAATCCCCAGGGGGTCTGAAGAACCATTTCCCAGTTTTAGCAAGATTATGTTGTGCTAATTCTATCTTTGCAGACTACAGCAAACAAGAAAGCTTAAGACCTGGGCTATACTCAAAAATTCACGAGCCTCAACTTCCTATCCAGTCTTTCTGAGACTCTGCTCCACCTATGTCCCTTCCCTCATCCCAGTTGCTCCCATTAGTTGTCACTGTGGTCTCTTCCCTTATGCATTTAATCTATACATATTTATTGAACACGTATTGTATGCCTGGCACTGTACAAAGATGAATGACCCCTATTCTCAAGGCGGTCATGTAAAATGAAGTACACTGATACATGAAGAAATTATTCTAAACCATGAAGTAACTGCAATGGTGGTGAGACAGAAGTACTGTGGAGGAGAACTGTATTAGTCCATTTTCATGCTGCTGATAAAGACATACCAGAGACTGGGCAATTTACAAAAGAGGTTTAATGGACTTACAGTTCCACATGGCTAGGGAGGCCTCAAAAATCATGGCAGAAGGTGAGAAACACTTCTTACATGGAGGTGGCCAGAGAGAGAATGAGCACCAAGTGAAATGGGTTTCCCCTTACCAAGCCATCAGATCTCATGAGACTTACTACCACGACAACAGTATGGGAGAAGCCGCCTCCATGATTCAATTCTCTCCCACTAAGTTTCTCCCAAAACATGTAGGAATTATGGGAGCACAATTCAAGATGAGATTTGGGTGGGGACACAGACCCAAACCATATCAGGAACCCAAACCAGCTTGAGGGATATGTGTGTGTTTGTGCATGTGCCCACACACATGCATGTGTGTTTTGGAGAGTAGGGTATATTTCATGCACTGTCAGTGCCCTGCCCATATACTGTGGAACCCCTTTGCATTTTCATGCATATCAGCTTCAGGTCACTTTCATTCCCAGCAGCCAGCACTGTGTCTCTTTGTTGGAGGACAGCTCTCAGGCTGCAAGAGCCCATTTTGTCTGTGCACATGCACAGAGAGCTGGAAGTGCCTGGGAATTTACTTTCCCGGGGCAGCTCTTATGACCGACAAGTATAGCAATATAAATACGCCAGCTCCTTTGCCCTTGATCAAGGCAACTTTAATGTGTAACTTACACTTTCCGCAAAAGTCCCCTATGAGAAGGCACCAAAGTTACTCTCCATGGGAACATCACATCTTTGCTTGGCCTCCTTTCTTTGTCTGTCTCTCTTCCCCACTCTCCTATTGGCTTTTTCCTGGGAACATCTACTAATAAATCACTTACGCATGAATTTTCAACTCAGAGTCTACTTCTGGGCTATGCAAATGAAGACAAAGTGAAGGAAAAAAGTCTTCCTTGAAAGTTTACCTAAGCCAGGATGGAAGAATTTAGCAAGATGAAGATAAGAGTTTCGACCCAAGGAGGTGATGAAAAGGGGTGCTGTGGACAGACATTTCAGACAGCATGAACAAAAGCATGCCAGCAATAAGCAGCCTGGAATACATAGGGAGCTACAAGCACATCCCAGAGCATAGCTTTGAGAAAGGATTGGCTACTGAGGAGAGAAGTGGTCAGGCACCACATCTTCAAGAGTTTGATGCATTTGGTGTGCTAGAGCCAGCTAGCAGCTAATTGTTAATTATTCAGAAATTGTGTGATTTGGTTGATAAACTGTGGTTTGGAATTGGCCATAGTGGAGGTATTTACACCATGGAAATTTGCAAACAGTCAAAATCAGGGCCTTCTTGTTTTGATAAACTGGTTTATCAGCACACCACTTTGCCATGCAGAGAAGTTTCTTTTTAATCCCATAGGCAGCAAGAGGGGTGGGCATTGACTGTTTTTAGCAGTGACAATGGAGTGATACAGCCAGATTTGTATTTTACATCCAAAAACTTGATAGTTATGTTATGTGGGGAAAGATAAGGGCCTAAACCAAGAAAGTGGTATCAGACATGGGGTATGAAGGATGGAAAAACTGACAAATTCATTTTTGAGGAATGATGGACAAGTTGATTGGGTAGATGGCTGGGCCAGCTACCAAGAAAGTTGGAGAATACAGAAGAGAAAAGTTAATTGAGGTGACAATTTACTTCTGAGAATGTTGAATTTCAGAGTTCTTAGGGACTGGGCAGTTGCATATAAGCATAAGAATCTCCACAGTTCCACTCACTTAAGAGAAGAAACAGGATGAGTCCTAGCCAGGCACTACTGATCAGACTCATTCACTCCTCCTCTGTGTGAAAGTCTCTACTGCTGGCCGGGCGCGGTGGCTCAAGCCTGTAATCCCAGCACTTTGGGAGGCCGAGACGGGCGGATCACGAGGTCAGGAGATCGAGACCATCCTGGCTAACATGGTGAAACCCCGTCTCTACTAAAAAATACAAAAAACTAGCCGGGCGAGGTGGCAGGCGCCTGTAGTCCCAGCTACTTGGGAGGCTGAGGCAGGAGAATGGCGTGAACCCGGGAGGCAGAGCTTGCAGTGAGCTGAGATCCGGCCTGGGCGACAGAGCGAGACTCCGTCTCAAAAAAAAAAAGAAAAAAAAAAAAAAAAAAAGAAAGTCTCTACTGCTATTCTGTCAGTTTCCACCTGCACTCATAACTCTGTAGTAGAAGGACACTTCCTCTGAAGGCAGGGCTGCTCTGGCCAGCCTTGGCAGGCCTAGACCCTAGGTAATTCCCTCTTCTGGATGTATGTAGTTTTATCTCTCAGGCATTTAAGCCGGGGGTCCCAGGATACCACCTAGAATGCTCTTCAGATGGCCACACCTTGTATTCTTAGTTAATGGCCCTCCTTCCCCAAACACGATGTTGGGCTGGAAAGTCAGACATTTATCCTTCAACTCTTCCCTCCCTCAGGTGACTTCCAACCTTTCCAGAACAGTTGGCCCAACAGGTAAAAAGCAGCCTTAGTTTTCCTTCCTTTAGTGAGGAAGTGATAATCCCAATGTCTGGAGAATTGATCTCAGGTCCCCAAGTACCCATCTTATTTCCTTCCTAGGACCTAGGGAATCTGAGGAAGATGGTATTCTTGGAGGCTGATCATGACCCCCCAGTTTCTTGAAGAAGCTCTAACCTTTCATTTTACAACATAGATTATTAACTTTTATTTGAAGATGTAGTTTTCAACCAAATTCTATAGGCATTTCTAAATAAATTTTAACTAAAGTCGGACAATAGATATGTTGTCTTCCTTGAAAGCTGAATTATTACAGCTCTATCACTTCCAGGTCCCTATCTTGACAGAGTTAGAAATGATGAGTCAAACACAGTCATTATGAGAATGAATTTTTAAGGCAGGTCTTAATGCCTGCCTACTGTAAATATGGTCACCAAAGGAATGCTGGAACCTGCCATAAATGTGCAGTTATATTTAAGTATGAAATAGATAAATATTCCTAAATAGAGTCCAGGCATATTATCATTTGTTAGACATAATTTTAGAATGTGACTTTACAAAAATATGTAGGGGATCAGATAACTCTTTCAATAGCCTAATTTTAAGGCCTGAAATTTATTCTTCATGTTCCTTTTCAATGTAGCACTGACATTTAGTCAGTCTAAGGAAAACATAGAGGAAAAAATGCTCCAAGAAATACTTCGTAATTGAGAAAGGCTTTCGTTCAAAAGTCCAAAATCCCTGTACTAAGCATATTTATATAGAAAAATTTTCCATTCAAATTTCCACATTGTTTTTAAACATCTAGGATAAATGTTTACAGGAAAAAAAAATCAACACCTAGCTAGCTTTCAAAAATTATACATTCTTTACTTTCATCTCTAAGCTCAAAATATAACTAGACTATTTTTGCCAACATTTCTCAATACTGTTGCATGGGAGCTAAGATAAATCATGGAAGATTTAATCTCAAAAGATTATTTTGTGATTTAAGAGTGGAGAAGAGATTTATTTATGAACAATTAGTAACATAAATGCAAATGGCTCTTCGGACATAATCATCCACTTTAAATAATAGGATATGGTTACACGGTAATAAAAACACAGGATTTGCTTACATAAACATGAAACTTCAATATATTTGGAGTTTTTCTACTTGAATATGTATTATATTCATTTATAGACTTTTTTAAATATTAGAAGGTAACTTGGATTGGAATGATTCTCAAAAATATAAAGTTGAATTATGGAAAACATTAAGCACTTTAATTAAAGAAACTTATTGATCAACTACAAACTGGTTTTGGCTTTAACTTAATAATTTTTATGTTAAATAAATAATAAGTTGTTATTTCATAGTCATTATATATACTAGTTTAATGAAGATGTAAACTTTCTCTTATTCAATAATAAAATGAAAAGTCAAAAACCAATCCAATACCTGAGATAAATCATTTCACACTGGGAATTGCATTTTCTTCATATGTAGAAAATGTTTGAAGAAAAGCAGTAGCTATGGCATAATGAAAACACCATTGGCCTCAGAGCAAACACAGCTGGGCTTGAGGACTGCCACATTTACTTTTCAAATAAATGGATAAACTAATATTAGTATATAATACTGAGTTTGTTTCTTAAATTGTCTTTAAAATTTTTTATACATAAAATAATAAAAATAATGGTATGAAGGTTAAGATTTATGTTAATACATTTAAAGTCCCTGGCATGATGCCTAATACATAGTAGATGCTCAATAAATAGTAACTACCTTGCTTTAAAAACCCAGTGGTTCCCCACCACGCTCAAATTAATTAACATGGCCCTAAAGATCTTCAGTGATCTGGTGCCCCTTACTTCTGATGGCTTCATCTTGTAACATGTCCCTCTCATGATCTTCACTAGTAGTCTCCAAAGTGAGGCACATGGACACCAGGGAAGAAATAGTAGACCTTTTTTGTGCCCTGCCTATATTCTTCAGGCTTTACCATTTCACAGTATGCCCTTGTCAATTCTAAATGACAGCATCTACATCTCTTTGTCTGGAAGCTTTCAACAAAATTGCGGAAAGTCACTCAGCCTGTTCGTGCAGAAAGCTGGAAATGTTTTAATGCCTCATGGGAGATTTAATGCCTCATGGGAGTAGCCTTCAACCAATGACCAATGGTTATTAAATACCCCAGCTTCATCATCCCTCAAAAGGAATAAGGCTGAGACATCTGTCAAGGACGTGAAGGTTCTGAGATTTTACACCGCCCGAAAACCAGCAGGTTAGACTGCCACAGTTTCATACATGCTGGCAGAAGATAGTAGACCTCAGGGCCAGCGACAAAGGACATTATTACTCATGGCATAGCAGGCGGCGTGAGCTTCATGTCCTTATTTGTTCCCCTTGACACCCAATTTTCACAGGGTGATGTTGAGGAGTCTCAGTGGATGTTATGCACACAGTAGATCTGTGTCATAGCTGAAAGACTCCAAGCTTAGAAACGTTCAATCTTATAAGGGCTAGTAGCAAACCTACCCAACCTTTGTTCCCAAGAAAGACATTATATTTATCATCTTGGTCAGGAAACAAATCAGCACTTTGCCCTTGAATGGAGACAGTATGTCTATATTCCAAGGCTGTTTGCTATGCAAACATCCTTGAAAACATAGATGAGGACAACAGCTGTCACAAGAGGTATAAAGACATGAAGAATTGTCTCCCAGCAGCATACCTAATATCACCACACTTCCCCAGCAGGCCTGAGCTCCCGTAGCCCACAGTGGTAACTCACATAACATACCTTTCATTGGCTTATTTCGCTTCCCTGCCCCTTCTCTCCACTGCCTAACAGTTTTTTGCTAAGATTACCTGGTAAATAAATGACTTGCAGATACCCGAACAAAATTGGGATGCTATTGGGAATAAAAAGAAAAGAGAAAATGGTTGATGGATCAGTCATAAACAGAGTCCACTACAACTTATTTGCATTTCTCCTGCAGAAGTTTGAAGCATTTGCTTTAGGCATTGTAGTTCAGCTAGCCTTTGAAAGTAAGTAGAGCTATCTATCTTGCATTAACTCAAAATACACAGTTTTAACTAAAACACATTGGGCAGTGTTTCCTAAAGCCACTGATTGAATTACACCATCGACATAGCTAAACTGCTAAGAAATTCATTGGTCCCAGTGGTTACTCAATAAGATGACCCTGTCACGGAAGAAAATAGACTTCATGACATATTCTAACAGCTATGTTCAGAATAGAATTTGGTGACTGTTATCACTCATGAGAAAACAGTGTCTTCTCATTCCAAAGACTAGCATTCTCTCTAAGTCACAATGGTGAGGATTCATTTTAATTGCACATGTATAAAATCCAGAAACACCATGTTTTTAGTGGATAGCTGTAGTGCTAGCCACAAAGAAAAACTGGGATGTTTTCTGTTTGCTTCCCCAGATGGCATCTAGCTTTCTTGGCTTCCAATTTTCATCCCTTTGACCTCTTTGGTTTTGGTCATGATGTTCTCAATGGCAAGGTCTGTTCTAGAAAGAGCCATGTTACTATGTCTATAAACCTGCTCAAGGACAACACTCTAGTCCATTCTTTCTCAGAGTGTGATCTCTGGTCCAGCTACATCAGCATCACCTGAGAATTTATTAAAAGGGGAGATTCTCAGGTTCCACCCCAGACCTTAATCAGAAACTTGGGGGGCGGGGGATCAGCCTCTCTTTAAGAAGTCTTCCAGATGATTCTGACACATGCTTAAATGTGAGAACCACTGCTCAAGAGTCTAATCCAAAGTCTTGATTCAGGCAAAGAACTCCTGATGGCTTCTAAGTCAAAGAAACCAGCTACCAGTGGCCTGATAATACAAATTGCAATAGCTTCAAAAGCAGATTTCAATTGTGCTGACAGTGGATTACCTCAGAGATTATATTCTAAAGTCTGTGAACTAGAACATGGACCACTGAATCATCCAGTTTTCACTCCTCCCTTTAAATGAGCACTTTGAGTGGTTTTGGGTTTTGGTGTTTCTGGCCTTTTCTTTTCTCCCATAGAAAGGTGACATTATCCTCATTTTATAAAAAGACATTCACATCTTCAAAAGGGTCTTTCCTGATTAACCCTATCTTCCTCTGATGTGGCATTTTACTCAGTGACTTGGTGCCTTAACATTTTCATATTCATTTTGCATGACATTAATCTGCATTCAAGCCACATGCTTTGAAAATACTCTCTGAGTAGGTTACATCCATCTGTCAGATTGGAGCTCGGCACAGACCATGATTTTTCTCATTTCCTTGGAATCTATTTGGCCTCTGCACCTATGTAGGTCAGTGCTCTGCCAATCAAACAGAGATATACATATATGTGTGCATGCATGAGTGTGTGGAGGGAGGGGGTATATTGGGACCACATGTTTAAAAAACAAATTAAGAGAAGCCATTCAAACTGTCCTTAAGCCATGCATCCAGGATCAGGTTTATCCAAATTCTCTGCCATCTTCACAATACCTGACCCTACTCACCAACAATGAATGAAATACACTTAAAAACTCAGTGAGGCCCATTTTCTTCCAACTGACCAGCCAGAAGAACAAACCTGCTCCTCTGTGGTGGCCACACACTGAGATCTGGGTCACCACTTCAGAGGAGAGGCAAAACTAGGATGAACAACCATCTCAGTTTAACTAGGACCGAGGAGTTCCTCAGAATGCTAGATTTCCAGTGCTAAAACCAAGACAGTCCTGGGTAAACTGGAGCAGTTGGTCACCTTCACTGAGGCATCTAATTCAGAGAACAATGAAAAGAGTTAGCAGGCTCGGCTTTCACATTGCACCCTGCCCACTACTCAGGCCAATCAGTCATTGAGACAGTGTCATGATCAGACCTTCCCAAATCCTCTGATGTGGACACTCTCCAGGATAGCCCTGGGCAAAACTGCATAGTGTGCAAAATGGTCAGCTTCCCCATCTTCCTCCGTTTCACAGCTTTCTTCACATCTCTGCTCTTCCTGGGGCTCCCAATTCTCTGAACCTTCCACTTCTTGTCTGTCTCCTCTCACCAAACTTCACACAGAGGAAACTTCATCCACATGAAGTTACAAACACTGATTAGCAGAGCAGTGGTTCTGAAACCTGGCTGCATGCCAGAAACATTCAGGCTGCTTTTTAAAAAATCCAAATGCCTAAACCTTACCAGCTGAGATTCAGATTTAATTGATCTCGAGTAGAGCCAGGCATTGGTATGTTTAAAGGCTCCCTTGATTATTCTAATCAGCAGCTAGGGTCGAAAGCCACTGCTTTGGAGCACTTCTCCTCAAATGTGGCCTCACAGTGGAATCACCTGGGAAGCTTCAACAACTACTTATGTCTGGGTCCCACCCCCAGAGTCTCATGTAATTGGTCCGGGGTACAGCCTGGATTTCGGGATTAGTAAAACTCCCCGGAAGATTCTGATGTGCAGCCAAGTTTCAGAATGCTGATCTGGCCTTGCTACCCAAAATGCACTCCACCCACCAGCAACTTCAGCAGTGCCTGCAAGCTTCTCAGAACTGCAGACTCGGGGGCCTTGCCATAGACCCACTGAAACCAGACCTGCAGTTTCTCAAGATCCCCAGGTAAGTCATATGCATGTTCAAGTTTGGAAAGCTCTGGTTTGGAGCATTACCCCCTCCTAGAGCATTTAACAAGAACTAGAACCTTAACCACAATAAGAGTGTTCTCTTGTGAGAATTATAGGCATCAGACAGAATGTAGGAAGCATTTTGGTAAAAGGAGGGTTTTCCCAGTCCTCTGAGTCATGTCCCCAGAAGCAGTCACCTACTCCTCCTACTCATAAGAACATTCTGCTGTTATTAAATGTCAGCTGAAGATATACATCTGGCTATGATTCAGCCAAGAGGAAAATAGACACTGCAGAGAGTTGTTGCTGGTGTTTGTGCTTCCTGGAAATGGCTGGCAGAGGTCAAGCCCTGAAACTGGTATCAACCAACATACTCGGGAGCAATATTACTTTTAAAAAGCAAGATTTGAGCAAAATGAGCCCTGTCCCACATAGAAAGCAAAGAGTATGGGAGGTGGGGGAGGATGACACAAAGGAATAGCATTATAGAGATTTAAATTAACCCAAATTAGAAATTGTTATGTATATCACCGGGCAAACTAGCAAATGCTTCTATGTCAAACATACTGAATATTCCAGAAGATACTAAAATGAAAGCCTAAGCGGAAAATAGTGATTAACTTTAGTTAGCTTACTAATAAGTAAACATTATTGAGTTCAATTCTTATTTTATACATAACAGGGTCGAAGGATTCCCAAATGGCTGAGCTGCACCTCCATTATAATGCAGTGCCATTCACTTTTTCCTTCTCTTTTTAGACATATTCAGAATTACACCCATTATGCAAATATACTGGTGAGGTGTGAAAATGAAAAGCACCACTCTGAATCACCCCCCAATAGCTTTATTCTAAAAGACCCGGTGGAGGAGTGAGAGGCCCCTGAAGTTCCCTATGGAACCAAGAACAGGGAAAGGATGTCTACAGTACTGAGAATGCCAACAAATTCTGTCTTTGGGAGAAGGCATCTGGGTCAAGTGATCAAATTTTGCACCCTAGATTTTAGTCTCAGAAGAGTTAACACAATTCATTCCAGGATCTTCAGCATCTCTGTGGTATCCAGGGGAAAAGGCCAACTCTGAGACAATTAGCCAAATGAGAAGCAGGAGTTCTGAATCTCAGCAATGTGTACAATTCCACATGCTTTTCAGTAGTAGCAAAAGCAGAATCGACTCTACATACACAAGAATCCAAAGAACAATGGACACCATGTTGGAACTACCAGTAACTTAAAGACAGAATGCTTTAAAAATTCAATTTAAAGGCTACAAAGAGGGGGTTTGAACCCATCCATTTAAATATATATGGGAAGGCACTACTTCTGACTAGACTCAATGCCCAGGAACTCAGCAATTACTATGAATTCAGACTATATTTAAGGAACGACAATAATGCAATCATTATGGGCATCGGCATCTCTGGGGAACTTCTTAGCAATACAAACGCTAGGTCCTTCCCTAGACCTGCTGAGTCAGAATATGCATTTTAACAAAATTCCTAGTTGATTCATATGCTCGTGGAAGTTTTAAAAACACTGATGTAGAACAGTAATTATTAATCCTAGCTGCATATCTGACTTACTTGAAGTTTTTAATCTTGTGAATATTTAGGTCCCGCCCCCAAAGTAATTAAATCAGTGTTTGTGGGTGGGACTTAATTATCACTGGGTTGTCAAACCTCCCAGGTGTTTCTGATGGAGTCAGTTTTGAAAGCTATGACCTAGGGTATGTAAGAGTGGAAGGGTTGTTTCTCAGGTTATCATTTTCTCTCTCTCTCTCCATGAAATATGGGCATCATAAGTATGTTAATTAAATTCACAGTTAAAAATCGAAGTGCTAGGCTGGGCGCGGTGGCTCATGCTTGTAATCCTAGCACTTTGGGAGGCCGAAGTGGGCAGATAACTTGAGGCCAGGACTTCAAGACCAGCCTGGCCAACATAGCAAAACCCCATCTCTACTAAAAATTAGCTGGGCCTTGGGGTGCATGCCTGTAATCCCAACTACTCGGGAGGCTGAGGCAGGAGAATCGCTTGAACCCAGGAGACAGGTTGCAGTGAGCTGAGATCACGCCACTGCACTCCAGCCTGGGCAACACAGCAGGGATCCATATCAAAAAAAAAAATCAAAGTGCTTTTCCTTAAGCAGCCACCTGGGTGTGACATGGACCTGTATCCCTGAATATTCTTTTCATGCCTCCTCAATAGATAGAGCCAAAAAACTATGTCCTATTGTCTCTACCCAGAATGCTCTGTGTGACCTCTCTGAGCCTTGGTTTTGTCTTCTCTCAAATAAACATCATCTTATATATCACTTTTGCCTTTCAAGGTGATTATATGATCAAAGGAAGAAAGGTGGTATAGGTTAAACGCACTTGATAGCAATAACTTAAGCATACCCTGAGAATGACCCTGTATGGCAGATGCACCTGAATGTATGTTCTGAGCTAGGGAACCCAGGAGTAGCTAATCTGGAGATTCATTCCATGTCTATGACGAACATCTGAGCCCTCGGCCTGCCCCATGGAACACCGGCTATACAGGGGATTGAGGTCCAGAGCTTTGGGTTGAATGAAGGTTGCAATTATCCTGCCCAGCCCACTGCCACTGGGCCATGTGGTTTTCCTGTCCAGGCTGCCACAGCAAGACTTTCTCCCTGTAAGTAAATAAAATTCCGTGTTTCATTTGCTGGCTCTCTGTCTCTTCTTTGGCCTTTTGAACCTGGTGCCATCCCCATTGGTGTTGATAGGGGTTTAGCACAACAGGTGGCTGACTGTCCAGTTTTAGCCCTCAAAGTCCCATATCCTTGAACATCTCTCATTCATGGACAAAATAAGATGATTGACTGGTAACACTAGGAGTAACCAATGTGAATCACTAAGACATACCCAGAGGGTTTTACTAATGTAAGGTCCCCAAGGCAGTTCTTGCTAAAGAAAGATCCAAATGGCCAAGCCAATCTGAAATCCAAAGAGTGAAGTGGATACTCTATCAGTTGCTCTTTAACCTGGAGATTCCCTCTGAAAAAATGAAACTGTTTGGGAGTCTTGTAGAAATCTCACTAGCCATGCTAGTTTTGCAGAATCAGATCCAGCCTAGAAAGCAAATGCCAGGTTTTAAAAGATATAAAATCCTGGCAGGTGGGTGGGGAGGGTGGAGCAAGATGGTAGAGTAGAAGCCTGTACCCTTTGTTCCCCTGTTGGAACACCAAATTTTTTTTTTTTTTTTTTTTTTTTTTTTTGAGATGGAGTCTCGCTCTGTCTCCAGGCTGGAGTACAGTGGTGCAATCTCAGCTCACTGCAACCTCTGCCTCCTGGGTTCAAGTGATTATCCTGCTTCAGCCTCCTGAGTAGCTGGGACTAGAGGCGTGCACCACGACACTTGGCTAATTTTTGTATTTTTAGTAGAGATGGGGTTTCACCATGTTGGCCAAGATGGTCTCGATCTCTTGACCTCGTGATCCACCCACCTCAGCCTCCCAAAGTGCTGGGATTACAGGCATGAGCCACCATGCCCAGCCTGGAACACCAAATTTTAACAACTGTCTGTACACAGAAAAGCACTGTCACAAAAACCAAAAAAAAAAAAATCAGGTGAACAATCATACTACCTGGGTTTAACTTTTTATCACCAAAAGGGGCACTGAGGAGGACAGGAGAGACTGTCTTCAATTACTGATACCACCCCTCCCCCATTCCCTGGCAGTGGCCTTGCTGCACAGAGAGAGAATCTGTACACGCTGGGGAGGAAGAGAACAGTGACTGGGGGACTTTACATTGAACTCAGTGCTGCCCTGTCACAGTGGAGCATAAAGCCATGCTGGGCTCAGCCAGTGTTCACACACAGATGGAGCATTTGGAGAAGCCCTAGCCAGAAAAGACTCATACATCCCAGTAGTCAAAACTTGAGTTTCTCAGCAAGCTTCGCCATGGCAGGCTAAAGTGCTCTGGGGACCTAGGTAAACTTGAAAGGCAGTGTAGAACATAAGGACTGCAATTCCTATACAACTCCTAGTGCTAGGTTAGGCCAGCTAGTGGACTAGGGTGGTATATGACCTGGGGAGACACCAGCCAGTGCAGCTAAGGAAGTGCTTGTGCTATCCCTCCCTCAACTCCAGCCAGCACAGCTCACAGCAGTAAAAGTGACTCCTTTCTACTTAAGGAGAGTGAAGAGTAAAGAGAACTTTTTCTTGCATCTTTGATACTACCTCAGCTATAGTAGAATAGGGTACTAGGCAGAGTCATGAGGCCCCCATTCCAGGCCTTCACTCATGGATGACATTTCTAGACACATCCTGAGCCAAAAGGGAGCCCACTGCCTTGAAGGGAAGGGCACAGTCCTGGCAAGATTCATCACCTGCTGACTAAAGAAGCCTTGGGCCCCGAATAACCAGCAGTGATACCCAGGGAGTACACCATGGGCCTGGGGCTCTGAGAAGTGCTGGCTTCAGGGATGACCGAGCACACTCCCAGCTGTGATGGTTACAGTGAAAGACTCCTTCTATCTGAGAAAAGCAAAGGGAAAACTAAAGGGGACTTTTTCTTCTACACTAGGTGCCAGCTCGGCCACAGTGAGGTAGAGCACTAAGTAGGCTCTTGAAGACCCCAAATTCAGGCCTGGGCTCTTGGAGAGCATTTCTGGACCTGCCCTGGGCCAAAGAGAAGCCCACTTCCTTGAACAGGGTGAGTTCCAGACCTGGCAGCATTCATCACAAGCCCTTGGGCTTTAAGTGAAGATCGGCAGGGAGCTGGCAGAACCCTCAGTGGACCAGTGCTGGTAGTGGCCACACGGAGAAGCTCCTCTGCCAGTGGAAAGAAGAGGGAAGAACAGGAAGGACTTTGTTCTGTGGTTTGACTGCCAGCTTAGCCACAGTAGAACAGAATATCAGGTAAATTGCTAAGGTTTCTGACACTAATCCCTGACTCCCAGACAGCATATCTGGACATGCCTAGAGCCTGGGGGCAACTTGCCACCCTGAAGGGAAGGGCCTTGGGCAAGGTCCAGTGCTGTGCTGGCTTCGAATCTGACCCAGCAAAGTCCCAGTGGTGATGGCCAAAGGAGTGTTTGCATCACTTCACCCCCAGTTTGAGGTGGCTCAGCATGGACAGAGAGACTCCATTATTTGGGAGAAAGTAATGGAAAAGAACAAAAGTCTCTGCCTGGTAATCCAGGCAATTCTGGATCTTATCCAAGACGACAAAGGAGGTAAACTTCAAATGAACAATCTAATGATTCATCTTTAAAAAACTAGAAAAGCAAGAGCAAACCAAACCCAAAATTAGTAGAAGAAAATAAATAATAAAGATCAGAGCAGAAACTATTAATTTGAAATGAATAAAACAATACACAAAAGATCAATGAAAGAAAAAGTTGGTTTTTTGAAAAGATAAACAAAATTGACAAATCATTAGCTAGACTAAGAGAGAAGACCCAAATAAATAAAATCAGAGATGTAAAAGGAGACATTGCAACTGACACTGCAGAAATTCAAAGGATAATTAATGCCACTATGAGCAACTATATGCCAATAAATTAGAAAATCTAGAAGAAATGGATAAATTCCTAGACACATACAACCTACCACAATTGAATCATGAAGAAACCCTAAATAGCAAGTAACGAGATCAAAGCCATAAAAGTCTTCTAGTTAAAAAAAAAAAAAAAAAAAAAAGCCCAGTATCCAATAGCTTCACTGCTGAATTCTACCAAACATTTGAAGAAGAACTAATACCAATTCTACTCAAACTTTTTCTTTTTTTTTTTTTTTTTTTTTTGAGACGGAGTCTCGCAGGCTGGAGTGCAGTGGCGCAATCTCAGCTCACTGCAAGCTCCGCCTCCCGGGTTCACGCCATTCCCCTGCCTCAGCCTCCCCGAGCAGCTGGGACTACAGGTGCCCGCTACCACACCCAGCTAATTTTTTGTATTTTTAGAAGAGACAGGGTTTCACCATGTTAGCCAGGATGGTCTTGATCTCCTGACCTCGTGGTCCACCCGCCTCGGCCTCCCAAAGTGCTGGGATTTCGGGCATGAGCCACCACACCCAGCCTACTCAAACTATTCTTAAAAACAGAAGAGGAGGGAATACTTTCAAACTCATTCTACAAGGCCAGTGTTACCCTGATATCAAAACCAGACAAAGACAACTCAAAAAAAGAAAACTCTGAGCCAATATTTCTGATGCATATTGATGCAAAAATCTTCAACAAAATACTAGCAAACCAAATTAAACAATACATTAATAAGATCATTCATCATAGCCAAGTTGGATTTATACCAGAAATGCAAAAATGGTTCAACATACACAAATCAATGTGATATGTCTTATCAACAAAATAAAGGACAAAACCACATGATTTCAATTGATGCTGACAAAGATTTGAAGAAATTCAACATCCCTTCATGATAAAAACTCTCAAAATCCTGGGTATAGAAGGAAAATACCTCAACACAATAAGCACCATATACAATAGACCCACAGCTAGTATCATACTGAATGGGGAAAAACTGAAAGCTTTTCCTCTGAGATCTGGAACACTACAAGAATGCCCACTATCACTACTGTTACTCAACATAGCACTGGAAGTCCCAGCTAGAGCAATCAGAAAAGAGAAAGATGTAAAGGACATTCAAATTGGAATGAAAGAAGTCAAATTATCCTTGTTTTCAGGTGATATGATCTTATATTTGGAAAAACCTAAAGACTGCATGAGAAAACTATTAGAACTGATAAGCAAATTCAGTCAAGTTGCAGGATACAAAATCAACACACAAAAATCAGTAGCATTTATATATGCTAACAGTGAACAATCTGAAAAAGAAATTTAAAAAGTAATTGCATTTACAACAACCACAAATAAAGTTAAAAAGCTAGGAAGTAACCAAAGCAGTTGAAATATCTCTATAATGGATACCAGGAAACATTGATGAAAGAAATTGAAGAGGACACCAAATAATAGAAAGATATTCTATGTTTATGGATTGGAAGAATCAATATTGTTAAAATGTTCATACTACCCAAAGCAATCTATAGATTCAATGCAATCCCTATCAAAACACCAATGACATTCTTCACAGAAATAAAAAAAAAAAAGCCATCCTAAAATTTATATGGAATGACAGAAGACGCAGAATAGCCAAGGCTATCGTAAACAAAAAGAATAAAACTGGTGGAATTGCATTATCTGCCATCAAACTATACTACAGAGCTATAGTAACCAAAGCAGTGTGGTACTGAAATAAAAACAGACACATAGACCAATGCAGCAGAATAAAGAACCCAGAAACAAATCCACCCACCTACAGTAAACTCATTTTCAACAAAGGCACCAAGATCACTGGGAAAAAGACAGTCTCTTCAAGAAATAGAGCTGGGAAAACTGGATATCCATATGCAGAAGAATGAAACTAGACCCCTGTCACTCACCATATATAAAAATCAAATCAACATGAAATAAAAATGTAAATCTAAAACTCCAAACTATGAATCTATAACAAGAAAATATTGGGGAAACTCTCCAGGACATCAGTCTGGGCTAAGATTTTTTTGAGTAATACCTCACCAGCACAGGCAACCAAAACAAAAATGGACAAATGAAATTACATCAAGTTAAGCTTTTGCAAAACAAAGGAAACAATCAACAAAGTAAACAGACAACCTACAGAATGGGAGAAAATATTTGCAAACTATCCATCTGACAAGGGATTAATAACCAGAATGTATAAGGAGTTCAAACAACTCTATAAGAAAAAAAATATAATCCAATTTAAAAATGGGAAAAGGATTTGAATAGACATTTTTCAAAAGAAGACATACCAAAGGCAAACGGTTATGTAAAAAGGTGCTCAACATCATTGATTATCAGAGAAATGCAAAGCAAAACTACAATGAGATAACATCTGAAGTGATTTGGCTGTGTCCCCACCCAAAATCTCATCTTGAATTGTAAAATCTCATCTTCAATCTCGGTCTCTCAAGGGAGAGACCCAGTAGAGGTAATTGGATCATGGGGGCAGTTTCCCCCATACTGTTCTCTTCATAGTGAGTGAATTCTCAGGATGGTTTTATAAGGGGCTCTTTCCCCTTATGCTGCTTGGCACTTCTTCCTGCCACCTTGTGAAGAAGGTGCCCTGCTTTCCCTTTGCCTTCTGCCATGACTGTAAGTTTCCTAAGGCCTCACCAGTCATGCTGAACTGTGAGTCAATTAAACCTCTTTCCTTTATAAATTACCCAGTCTTGGGAAGTTCTTTATAGCAGCATGAAAATGGACTAATACAGCATCTCACCCCACTTAAAATGGCTTATATCCATAAGAAAGCCAATGATTAATGCTGGCAAGGATATGGAGAAAAGGGAATCCTTGTACACTGTTGGTGAAAATGTAAATTAGTACAACCACTATAGAAAACAGTTTGGAAGTTCCTCAAAAAAACTAAAAATAGAGGTGCCATAGGATCTGGCAATCCCACTGTTGGGTATATACCCAAAAGAAAGGAAACTAGTATACCAAAGAAATATCTGCATTCTCATGTTTGTTGCAGCTCTGTTCACAATAGCCAGGATTTGGAAGCCAACTAAGTGTCCATCAACAGATGAATGGATGAAAAAATGTGGTACATATACACAATGCAGTACTATTCAACCATTTAAAAAGAATAAGATTTAGTCATTTGCATAAACAAGGATGGAACTGGAGGTCATTATGTTAACTGAAATAAGCCAGGCATAAAAAGGCAGTCATTGCATGTTCTCACTTGTCGGATCTAAAAGTCAAAACAATTGAACTCATGGAGATAGAGAGTAGAAGGATGGTTACCAGAGGCTGGGAAGGGTAACTGGGGCAGGGTGGGTAGGGGAAGTGGAAATATTTAAAGGTTACAAAAATATAGTTAGATAGAATGAATAAGACGTAGTATTTGATAGCACAATGGGGTGACTATAGTCAATAATGATTTAATTGTACCTTTTAAAATAACTGAAAGAGTATAATCAAACAGTTTGTAACACAAAGGATAAATGCTTGAGAAGATAGACACCCCATTTTCCATCATGTGATTATTTCACATTGCATGTCTGTATCAAAATATCTCATGGACCCCATAAATATATACGCCTACTGTATTAGGGTTCTCTAGAGGGACAGAACTGATGGAAGAATAGGTAGATATATGTGTATGTGTGTGTGTGTATATATATATATGGGAATTTATTAAGTATTAACTCACATGATCACAAAATCCCACAATAGGCCATCTGCAGGCTGAGGAGCAAGGAGAGCCAGTCCGAGTTCCAAAACTGAAGAACTTGGAGTCTGACGTTCAAGGACAGGAAGCATCCCGCATAGGACAAAGATGTAGGCTGGGAGGCTAGGTCATCTCTGTTTTCACATTTTTGTGCCGGCTTTCTATTCTAGCCATGCTGATTAGTTGGTGCCACCCAGATTAACGGTGAGTCTACCTTTCCCAGCCCATTGGTTCAAAAGTTAGTTTCCTTTGGCAATGCTCTCACAGACACACCCAGCATCAGTACTTCATATCCTTCAATCCAATCAAGTTGACACTCAGTATTAACCATCACACCTATTATATACCCACAGAAATTAATTTTTTCAAAAGTCCTGGCAGGTGAGAATGCTAATGATTAAAAGCATTCCCCATAGCCTGAAGCACCATCAGTAGGAAATTGTAAAGCATTAAAAACAAATAAAACCCTATATAAATGTTTTAGTCTTGCAGAAAAAGAAGTAACAGGCTTCACAGTTATTTTCAAGCATGCCTTCAAGCTGGAATAAGATCATTATCTGAAAGGCTGTGCTTACTCCCTTTGCTCTCAAGGAGGGGAGGGGTGGTGGTGGTGGTGGTGTGTGTGTACAGGATGTAGAAGAACCTTGCAACTCAAAAGAAGAGTTCTTTAGGTGAATCATTTTTACAAAGAAAAAGTCATATTATGAATCTCCACTAAAGACCTATAAAGGAAATCTCTCCAAGCAAAATCTGCAAAGAATTCTCATGAGCCGCTGGCACTGTTACAAGCATAGTTTTGCATTGCATCCTAGAAACCAAACATGCCTTGATTTGTAAGACAAAAATCCTGGACTTACTTGCACTATTGCAGTAGCCTCCCAACTGATCTCCTACATCCACTTCTGCCCCTTTATCTATTATCTGCTCTGTAGGTCCAAGTGACATATCATCACTCTCATTAAAAACTCTTTAGTGGTCACCTGCTGACATCAAGACGAAGACTGAAACCCTTAACAAGGCCCACTGATCCCTGTGTGAGCTATCCCCTACATTCTTCCCCAGCCTTATCTCTTATCTTACTCTCTCAAATACTCACCATGGCCGGGCCAGACTCAAGGGCTTTCTTTACATTCCATTCATGCTTCTTGCTCTTGATTTGCCAGCAAGCCTTTGAAACATGTGCTATTCCCTCTGTCTGAAAATCTCTTCTCCCCAACTAAAGATACATCCCCTGCCATAGGTCACCACTCCTTCTTCACTTAAACCCTACGTAGTAATCAGTCAGTTCCATCTTCAGTTGTTTGAGGGGAAGTTCTCCCTGCCCCAATTCCACTCCACCAAGACTGGGCCTCTCATACATATTGTTATAACACCCTATTCCTTCCCTTATGGGAACTTCGCAGCCCATTATTATACATCTATACGTGACTATTTGATGAATGATTCTCTTCTCGTAACACTACAAACTGTGTTAGCACGGAGGTGATGTTTTCTCTTCCTTTTCTACTGCCAAGGCTCACCATACTGGTATACAGTAGGCACTCCATAAATGTTTGTTGAAGAAAGGAAAGGAGGGAAGAAAGGTGAGAAAGGAAGGAAGAAAGAGAAAGTTAGGAATATTAATATCTTTTGTAGGGAAAGCATGCTTCAATGGAAAACTATGCATTGTCTAGAGCTGGGATTGATAAATGTTTTCTGTAAGGGCCAAGTAGTAAATATTTTCATGTTTGCAAACCATATGGCCTCTGAGGCAACTACTCAACTCCATGAATAGAGTGCAAAAGCAACCACAGATAACACATAAACTAATGGGCTATGTTCTAATAAAACTTTATGCATACTGAAATTTGAATTTCATATGATTTCCACATATCAACAAAGTATTATTCTTTTGATTTTTTTCAACCATTTAAAAATATAAAAACCATTCTTAGCCCCTACGTAATTCCTCCTGCCCATTCTTCCCTGCCTGTCTCTTCCCAGCCTCCTAAGGTAATCGTTGATCTGCCTTCTGTCACTATAGATTAATTTGAAGTTTCCAGATATTTTATATAGATGAAATCATACAGTGAGTACTCTTTTTGTAGGTCTGCTTTTATTTAGACTAATTATTTTAAGATTCATCCATGTTATGTATATCGAATATTCCTTTTTATTACTGACTAGCATTCCATTGTATAACACAGTTTGTTTATCCATTTGCCTGTTGACAGACATCTGAGTTGTTGCCAGTTTCTGGCTGTTACAAATAAAGCTGCTATGAACATTTATGGACAAGATATTTCTCTTGGGTAGTAATACCTAGAGGTAGAACAGTTGGATCATATGGTAGATATATATTTACCATTTTAAGGAACTATTAAACTGTGTGTGTGTGTGTGTGTGTGTGTGTGTGTGTGTGTGTGTGTGTGTGGTTTTTTTTTCTTTTTTTGAGATGGAGTCTCGCTCTGTCACCCAGGCTGGAGTGCAGTGGCGTGATCTTGGCTCACTGAAACCTCTGCCTCCCAGGTTCAAGCAATTCTCCTGTCTCAGCCTCCCGAGTAGCTGGGATTACAGGCACATGCCACCATGCCTGTCTAATGTTTGTATTTTTAGTAGAGACAGGGTTTCACCATATTGGTCAGGCTGGTCTTGAACTCCTGACCTCAGGTGATCCACCTGCCTCACCCTCCCAAAGTGCTGGGATTCCAGGCGTGAGCCACTGCACCTGGCCTATTAAACTGTTTTCTAAAGCAGTTCTGTTTTACGTTCCTACCAGCAGTGTAAGATAGTTCTGGTTCATTCGCATCCTTGCCAACACTTGGTATGGTCAGTCATTTTAATTTAGCCATTCTACAGGAAGAATAGTGGTGTTTCATGGTGGTTAATTTGCATTCTCCTAAAGACTAATGATGTTGAGCATCTTTTCACGTGCTTATTTGCCATCTTTATATCTTCTTGGTGATGTAAATATCTATTCACATTTTTTGCCCATTTTTACTGGATCATTTGCCTACTTTTTGAATTTTAGGATTCCTTATATATTCTGAACACAAGTTGCTTATATGATTTGCAAATGTTTTTCCCATCTGTGGCTTCTCTTTTCATTCTCCAATTGTATCTTTCAAAAAGCAGAAATTTTGAATTTTAATAAAGTCCAAGACTTTTGATAAAGCTAGAGTAATCAAGACAGTGTAGTACTGGTATCAAGATAGACAGATCAACAGAACAAAACAGGGAATCCAGAAATAGATTCACATGAACAACTGATTTTGGCAAAGGTACAAAGACTATTCTTTTCCTAAAACAGTTGTATGTCCATATGCAAAATCAATGAACTTCAATCCACAATATACTCCGTATATAAAAATTCAAGGTAGATCATAGACCTACACATAAAACCTAAAATCTAAAATTCCTGAAAGAAAAAACAGAAGAAAATCTTTGTGACCTTGGGTAAGGCAGATTTCTTAGATACAACACAAAAAGTATGATCCACAAAAGAAAAAAATGATGAATTGGTTTTCAATCTTTTATATTTAAAAAATTGCTGTAGTGCATAACCTGGAACATATGCCATTCCACATGTGTGCAATTATATCTAAAGGATCAATTGCCAGAAGCCAACCAAGCTTTAGATAAGTTCTGAGTGACAGCAGGTTTGAGATTCCTCTTTCCATATGAGATCTTGGTGTTAGTACATCCTATGTTGCCATTTGAGTGTTAGGGCAATGTGTTTTAACAATCAACTGAGCAGATAGTAGGGATTCATAACCTTTTATGAAAGTTAGAGAGTGTGAATAGGCGGCCAAGGGGACTACCCACAGGCAGGGCCAATATTTATCTTGAGAAATAATATTGGGTCACCACTAACTAAGAAAGAAAAGACAAAAATGTCCCAAATTCTAGACCACAATAAATCCTTAAAAATTTAAAGTATGTAATCAAACCCTACCTTGGATTTAACAAAAATCCCAAACCACTTAAGGTGGAGCACCCTTAGAGTGTTTAAGATTGAGCAACATCATTTTCTGTCATAACCTTCAAGATTAATTGGTTTTGAAATGCATGTCAAGGTATCTGAGCTAATTTGCGACACATTTGTTACTGATAAATCAGTTAAACATTGGTGAATTGCCACCATAAATGACCATTTTGTTTTAAAAGGAGCCACCTATAGTTCTTTGACTTGACAGTAATTAAATATGATGGCCAAGAGTTTATCAAGCCCCTTTATGACACCAAATCCAGAAGGAATGCTTTCCCATATTTTTCTATATAGTAGTCCATGGTTGTGAAGAATAAGAAAAAGAGATGTGTTTTCCATTTTTAAAAAAGTTTATTGCTGGGTTTTTGTACAAGAATTCCACATTAATTGTAGAAGATTTTCTAAATAGCACAAGAAAAAATTGAAAAGAAAAAAACTCATCTATAATTCCAGTTTTCAAAAAAATGCTGTCCTGATTCTAAAATTAATCATACTACTAACAAGTAGAAAATTTTTAATGTTACTGGAATTTTATTTTCCTAACATTTTGTCTGTAGAATTGGGTGAATTTCTGTTCTTCCTCATTCTTAATGAGGAACGCCCAAATAGAGTGGTTCTTCACCCTGTCAACACATTGGAATCACCTAGAGAGGTTTTTAAAGTGCTGATTCCTGGGTCCCACACATATTCTGGATGTCTTTGGTCTTGGGCTCAATCTGGGAATCAGGAGTTTTAAATCTCCCAAGCAAGTCCTAATGTACAATCAAGATTGAGAACTACTGGCCCAAATATAGAGAAGGATTGAATTGTGTCCTCCCGAAGTTCATATATTGACATCTTAATTCTTAGTATGACAGAATGGGACCTTATTGGAAACAGGACTGTTGTGGATACAATTAGTTAAGATGAGGTCATACTGGAGTAGGGTAGGCTCCTAATCCAGCATGACTGGTTTTCTTATAAAAGGGGGAAATTCAGACAGAGACACAAACATAAGGAGAATATCATGTACAGATTGGCCAAGGAACCATCAGGACCTAGGAAAGAAGCCTAGAACATATCCTTCCCTAGAGCCTTCAGAGGGAGCATGATCCTGCCAACACTTTGATCTCAGACTTCCAGCCTGCAGAATTGTGAGAAAATAAATTTCTGTTGTTTAAACCACTCAGTTTGTGATACTTTATGACAGCCCCAGCAAACCAATACAGATTCATAATGATTTTAAGTGGCCTCACAACCATGTTACATTAACTTCATGGTGTGACTGACTAAATGCCAAGAATAGAGTCACAGAAGGCACTCGACCTGGAAACATTTTGTCACATGTTCACATAGAAATTATAAAGTTCTATTTCCAGCAAATCATCACCTTCAAAAAGGCTTATACTTTCTGTTTGGTCACAGTCTGCACACAGGATCAACTACCCTCTAAGTACAGACTATCTGTCATAGCCATGCCCTCAGCAATTTTGAAAGAAGGAAGACCTCCAACCCAGGATAGGAAGTCATATGAGAATGACTCAAGGTCCAAGCTGCTTCCAAGTAGAAAGTCACAGCAAAATAATGTCCATATATTCCCCCACATTTGGTGTTATTGCATAATCACTGACTTTCTGACCATATTTCTAAGACATTTTGTTACAGTCCTACAAAAATGTTAGGTAAATGTGGGCCCAAGGAATTCAACAGGAACTACCCTATGGTGAATTAAGCCCCCTGAAGATTTGTTTGGGCATGTCAAATATAATTTTACAGCTATTTATACCTGCCAGAATTCATTCTTTTATGTGATTTAATAATAAATTTAAAAAAAAAAATTTTGAGACAGAGTCTCACTCTGTCACCTAGGCTGGAGTGCAGTGATGCGATCTCTGCTCACTGCAACCTCCACCTCCTGGGTTAAAGCGATTCTTCTGCCTCAGCCTCCAGAGTAGCTGGGATTACAGGTGTGCACCACCATGCCCACCTAATTTTTTATATTTTTAGTAGAGATGAGGTTTCACCATGTTGGCCAGGCTGGTCTCCAACTCCTGACCTCAAGTGATCCACCCACCTTGCCCTCCCAAAGTGCTGGGATTACAGGCGTGAGCCACTGCACCCTGTCAAATTTAAATTATTTTAACAGTTATTTCAGTTACATATTTTTAAATGACATCCGGCTAACAATCCTGTCTGTAGACAGCATCCTTCGGGTTCCCATGAAAATATCTATGAAAACATAGGAACATACATATATATACACATACACATACCCACACACCATAGAGAACAAAAATTGGCAGAACCTTACTGTTGCAGCTAAGTACAAAGCAGATGGATCATGGGAAAGGAAGAGAAAAAGCAACTGATGCCCTATCAGCGCTTTCCTCACAAAATAAAACAGTCTCACCTGCCAAAAAAAGATCAAAAAAAGACTCGTATTCCTTTCCCCACAGTTTGATCCACTCTGCTAAGGTTGCAATAATGTCTGTGATTGACTGTTTTGGCTGGGGTGTGGGGGTGGGGATAGTTTCAGGGGTTCTCTACAGGTCAGAGACCCAATATGAAGATTGCCAGTGCTAGGTAGGTCCATATTGATTATACTTTTGGGTGAGTCTGTGGACCCAATGGACCCACTATGAGTCATACCCAAGCAGGCTAGAACTCCATTTATTACCTGGCCCCTTAGGCCTGTACACTAACATGAGGAAGTCATGATGGTATTTAGGGTCCTGGGGTATCAGTGTCAACTAGGACCCTGTATCTAACAAATCTCGAAACATCTGAGGATTCCCCTTTCCCCCACACATGGTTACTCAAGGAAATGTCCCTAAGTCCCCATAAGAATTGGGGGGAATTACTATTGTATATAATTGCTATGGTGTGGTAAGGTCCTTCCTCATGGGCACCCAGTCTTCAGTCAATTTCTTCTAAAAACTATCTTGGATCTTGAAACTCGTCATAGGATTGTGACTTTCCACTGGGTTGTTGACAGCAGCCTTCTGACCATCCATTCTTGATCTCTTTTAATTGTATATGGTAAGCAATACCCAAATTGGCTGCCTATCTATGATACCTCTGAAAACAACATGTTCTATTAGCCATCTCCATAGATCCCTGAAAGTCAGGATCCCCTAGCTACCATTCTGAATTTGCTGTCCATTATGATCATTATGCTCACCTTCTGATGGTTAAGCACTGCCATCTGTCCTTTGCTATTCTGTGATCCCATCATCCCCATTGCTACTAGAGAGCTAGTTCTGTAAACAGCATTTTCTACTATCAGTTCTGGCCTACAGAGAACAGACAATATTAAGCTTATCAATGAAGTGTGTACCCCTTTTGCCAGTGCATTCCTTATTGCCTTAGTAAATAAGTCCCTCCCAAATAACATAATCAATTTGTTGGATCTTTTTGTGTTATATAATAGAGCCATTCTAGAATGTCCCCTTCTGGAAGCCTTTTGACCCCTTTCCCCACAGTTGCTTGGCAATCCTGGCATTTCTACTTTATTTAATATAGACTATCACTTTTTTACAAGTCTCCAAGTGCTATCCCAAGAACATGTTAAAAAAAAAAAAAAAAAGTTCCCCTGGAACTACACTAGGGTGTCAAAAGATGTGTCACAGGAAAGTGCTCCCATATTGATGATGTAGGCAGAATTACAAGATGGCCCCTAAGATCCTGGCTCCCTAAGGTTCATGCCTTATGTAATTCCTCCAGTTGAGTGTGGGCAAGACTTGTGAATATAATGGGATCTAACTCCTGTGATTATGTTATGTTACATGACAAAGGTGAAGGGCTATTACAGATTAAATTAAGGTCCTTAATCAGTTGATTTTGAAGTAATCAAAAGGGAGTTCATCCTGGGTAGACCTGACAAAATTAGGTAAGCCCCTTAAAGAAGGTAAGAGATAAGAAGCAGCAGCAGACACTTTCTTGTAGGCCTTGAAAGAGCAAAGTGCTATACTGTGGAGAGGGTTACAGTAGGAACAGTATCAGGGAACAGTGGGCAGCTTCTAAGAGCTGAGAATCTCAATTCTATAGCTGCAAAAACTTGAATTCTGCCAAAAACCAATAAGCTTAGAAGAGGATCCCAACTGTCAAATGAGACTGCAATCCCAGATGACACCTTGATTTCAGTCTTGAAACTTGCGAACAGAGAGTTCAAGTCATGCTTGGACTTCTGACCTAAGAGGTAGTAACTGGGTATTATTTTGAGTTTCTAAGTTTGTGATAATTGTTACATAACAATAAAAAACTAATAATATATAATATATAATAACATAATCAACACATTTTCCTTAACAGCTTTATAGTCTGCCTCCCTGGACCAGCACCTCCAGGATCACTTCCAAGCATACTCTCTCAGTAACTGCTGGTACATGTTAGCTAATCTTGCAACTCCTTTCATATACAATCCCTCTCCTCCTTGAATATGCTCAGCACTGCCTCTTAGGTCATGTTGAGATTTGACCCTAGTTATTGGTCTGGTGGTGATTAGGGTTGGTAGGCATAGATCATGAGGAGGATAGGCTTTGACTTGTAAGGCATCTGCTTCATTTGAGCCCTCTGCATATTCTTCAAGAGAAAGGTAACTCTATCTTCCAGCAAGATGCAGTACAGCACTTCTGCAGACTCAGAGAGTTCAGGGTTTCTTATCTCCATGCCAAGTCTCAGAGCCCCTTCCCAGTCAAGGCCCTAACTTTGGCATAAGAGACTTGCCTAGGCTGACATTCAGCCTCCTTTGAAGTTCTGCCACTCTTACAATTATGTCTTATGCCAGATTTTTAAGGCTATCTGCTCTTCAGCTTCAGGTATGAGGCTCTTCTTAAATGCTGCCAAGGAAGACCTGTGACTCTCACGCTTTACTTTTAATTGCTGATTAATGGGATCTCAGTTTGTCATGTTCTCTCTCCAATGCATCAGTGGTGCTTAGCAACTCCAGTTCTTATCGTTTCTATTTCCCCATACTTCCCAAGTGCCAGACACATTGTACAAGCAAGGGAATCCCCTTCTACCTGTATATTAGCCCAGCTCACTTCAGACTAAAGATTTTGCTTCAGCTCACTTCAGGCTAAAGATTTTGCTCCAGCATGCCATGGACTGTCAATACTCCACCTTCCACCAGGGATGAGGTCCCCATTACCACTGAACCAGTGAATGATCCAATGCCAGAATCCCATTCATAGATTCTGCTTTCTAGGACCACTGTTAGTACCAACTGCACTTACTGCTCCCTTTGCTTAGGTTGGTATTTCTAGAATTGGAAGCTGTGACAAGGATTGTTGTTCACAGAATTTATTAAAGAAGTGTTCTCAGGAGAAAGGAGGTGAGGGAAACAGGCTGGAACAGGAGGAAACACCACTATGCAAGGATGCATTCTGAGTTGAAAACTTGCTTCAGCCTGATCCCACAGGGTGTTCTGAAGCATAAGTAGTACCATAAAGTTAGTTCCACCTTGAAGCTAGGGGGCTAGCTTTTTGTACTTGTGTGTCAGTGAGTCATTAGCTGTGTAGACTACCCCTGGTTGGAGATGAGAAGAATAAGCTTCCTAGGTGGTCCTGCTCAGCCAAGGTCAATTCACTGCAAAAAGTAGCAGCTGTGAGCTGTTAGCAAGCAACACTCCCAGAAGCTCGGGAATAGATGTATCAGCTGGCAGAGGAGATCTGGATGGGGCACCCACGGCATCCACTCTACAGCCCCTCCATGATTACAGTTTTGTGTATCCTACTCGACAACCACCTGCATTATTTTTTCCCATCACTCCCTCACCTCTGACCCCATTTCCAATTACCCTCCTTATTCCTGGCCACACTGATCTCCTTGCCATTCCTGAAACAGGTTAGTGTTGTCACACCTCTGAGCTTTTCTACTTACTGCTCCTTTTGCTTAGAATATTTTTCCAAAAATCTAGGCATCATTGGCAGCCTCACATCACCTTCTCAGTAAAACCTATCATGGCCATTCCACTTAAATTGTGAACCATCCCAGCACTCCTTGTCCCCTTTTCCTGTTTTATTTTTCTCTATTACACTTATTACCACTGACATTCTGTGTATTTTAGTTATCTGGTTATTGTCTAACCCCACCACCACCACTAGAGTATTAGATTTATGAGGGTAGGGACTCTTTCTGTTCTGTTTTCTCCTGTATATCTTAGAACAGTGCTTGTCATTATAGACAGTAAATGATTGGTGAATTAATTAACTGACTAGTTAATTAATACCTTTTAAAGAAATGATAAAAGAGAACCCCCTTGTTAAGAATTACTCTAAAGCAGTAGTTCTCAAACTTATGCATGTGTCAGAATCACCAGAAGGACTTCTTAAATCACAGATCGCTGAGGCTCACCCTCAGAGTTCCTGATTCAGTAAGCCTGGAATAGTGCCCAAAATTTTGCATTTCTAACAAGATCCTAGATGATGCTGATGATTCTTGTCCAAGGACCCCACTGAGAACCACTAGTGTAAAGACATATGGATTAATTACATAATGTAAAATGACACAAGAATTTCCACAAATTCCTCACAACTTATAAAAACCCCAGATGGAAATAATAAGTAAAGATATTTCCCCTAGAATTTTTCTTTGGAAGATCATAATCATATTTTAAAATGCCTTTAAATATTTTACACCTGGTTTATAGTAATTGGATCAAAAGATGAATGATTTAAAATGTTCATTCAAGTTTCATGATAGAACTTTAAATAACCAATAAATTATTTACAAAGTTTTTAATAATATGCAAAATGCTTATGTTTTAATGTTAAACAGAAAAAGATAATAAAATTGAATATATGCAAAATGTAATCCCAATTATGTAAAATAAGCATAGAAAAATATTAGAATTACATCTATAGTAACTGATTTTCTTTGGGTAATAGAACTATTGTAAGAGATTTTGTTTTCCCTTTTCATGACTTTCCAATTTTTCTGTAATCATATATTACTTTAATAACCAGAAAACTACAAATATACTTTTATTGTTAAAGTTAAGATTTATCTTTCTAAGAAGACAGAAAAAATAGAGAGGCAAAGATGGAAGTCAAGAATATAGACAGACACAAAACTAACACCAAAATGAAAATAGCAAGCATTGGCTTGGCCTAAACTGTCATTTTTCTCTTGTTAAAATTAAGATATTCATAAATATCCCAAGGACTTGTACTAACAACTCATGTTTAATTTCTTTAATTGAATTAACATTGAATAACAGTTCATTCCCACCCCAAAATAGCTTTTTAAAGAAATGTTATTAATTCATTGCTTGTTTTCAAAATTCCAAAATATAAAATCTACATATAGAGTTAAAAATAAAAGCCAAGTACCTTAATTAGGATTACATTTGCAAAACTCCCTTGTTGATTTTCCATTTAGGGACTTCATGAAAATATTTTTATACATGTACAAAATGAAAGGAACTAGGAGGCTAATTAGCATGAAATTCCAGTTTCTCTCTACTTTAGGTTGAATATGAGGTGACTTTGCTTTAAAGCAACCCAAAAAAGATCACCAAGTGTTATACAGACTGTCTTTCTGGCATTATTCTGTTTGAGAAAGATGTTTTATGAAATAATCATTAAAGAGTGGTACTTAGGGAAACAATATTGCGTCTGTTTTTAAAAATTAAAATAAGCAAACTAATTTCAGTTCGGAGAGAAAATGCATTAAAATTATATTCATGTAAGTTTGACTTTAGAACCATGTAAATATTCTATAAAACAAAATTCAATTTTAAAACAATTTCTAAAATATTCAAAAGTAAAATGACACAAAGGAACATAACTATGTATCCAGGTGTCATAATCAGACAGAGATGAACTATTCCAAGTGACTTTAAAACACTATAATCTGACTCTTCATCCCTACTGAGATATATCCTAATGACAAAAAAGCCCCATTTGAATTTCAGATAAATAATAAAAATCACTTTTTAGTATAAGTATGTCCCAAACATTGGATAGGACATGTTTATATTAAAAATACTTTTACTAAAAAGTATACATTGTTTGAATTCCCAATTTAACAAAGTATTCTGTATCTTATTTGGAAACCCTATGTTGGGGGAAACTGGGTAAAAGATAAACAGGACTTCTCTGTACCACTTTTGTAACTTTCTATAAATCTATAATTATTTCAAAACAGAATTTTAGTTTTAGAGATCGGGTCTCTGTCACCCAGACTGGAGTGCAGCAGCAAGATCGTAGCTCACCAGGATCACTTGAACTCCTGGGCTGAAGTGATTCTCCTGCTACAGCCACCCAAGTAGCTGGGACTACAGGCACGCACACCATGCCCAGCTAAAAAATAGTAGTTTTTAAAAGTGCGAGAGTAGAGTTTGCAAAGAGTTGGCTCATGGAACTGGAGCCTAGACCATCTCAAACTACCTATAGCTATGGAAGAAACATGGTACCTAGAATATTCAAGAAAAGATTAGTAAATGTTAAAAGGCAGTAGTCCTGGGTTAAGACATGACATGAAATTATTTAATGCAAATTAAATTTGTATTTAGATGAATTGAGGACCTAAACTGTATAGGTGAATTGCTAGCTAACCTAGGGGGAATAGAAGCCATTTCTCTGTCCATGGTGCTGGACCAACAACAAAGATTTTCTTAAATTCAATACAAGTATATTGTAATTAAAATCACACCTTGGACCATTGTAAAAAGTATGACTTAATCATATTTTCCTTTAGAAAGTCATTCTGCTGACCTGAAATTGCATGAAAGGCAGTAACAGCAGAATTTAGAAGTGAAAGTTAGAAATACAAGGAAACCTCTTCCAGAAAAACATTGTTTTTTATCACTGATATAATTTTTTCTTCGATTGAAGACTTGTTTTTACAGAATATCAAACTGTTTACTCTGAGTCATTTCAACACCAACCTGAAGTGGGGAAGAAAAAAATAGCAATGCCCTTCTTCCTAATCTAAGTCACATTTTCAATTTGGGAAAAATTTGAAGAATCAACTTTCTTTATTCTGGGTTTGGGGGAGGGAAGTAAGGTAAGAAAAAGAGAGTACTATGAGAGTGGACAAAAATATCACAGTACCAGAACACATGGTGAGTGGGTAGAGTGGGAGAACACTACAGAAATGGATATGTATGACCTCACCATGAGCGTTCCTAAAATATCCTGTAAAGATGGAAAGATTAACAGCTTATTCAACACTGTGTGTACAGATGCACAGAGCAGACCAACAACTCAATAATCATTTCTTGCCTGTCAGCTTCATTGAAAATTGGTGCTTAAAACTCAAGATAGTTTTGCTCAGAGAACTAAATATACATTTTTAAAGTATATTTTCCACTTAGCAACATGCCTCAAACAGGTTTCTTCTCTGAAACCACCATAGCCAAATCTCTCACCCAATACATAAGTACAACTTTGCAGAAAACCACCAGGTAAGGGAAGAGGTTAAGGGTTTTCATGGTAAACATTGTGCAAAATTTTGAACCATAAAAGTGTTTTTAGTGCTTGCCCTTAGCATGGAGGTAGATACTAGGGATTTCCAGAGATTAATAATACGTAACCTCACCATCAACAAACTTATATTCAATTTAGAGGGAAGAGAAAAATCATACAAAGGTGAAAACTTATTTTAAAAAACTGTGAAGAGTTGGAAATTGACATCTTTATAAACATTTGCTCTATACTTTAAGTTTGCAGAGCACTTCCACATATTCTACCATTTGATCTGCAAAATAGCCCTATGAGGTAAGAAGTTTTATTAAACTCCAGGGATCCAGCTTTGAAGAAGAAAATAAAATATTCCTAAGCACTGCTTCAAATAGTATTAATTAATTTGATCTGCTGACTTATAGAGATAGTAAAATTAATTGACCTCCTTGGGGATAGTCATATCCCAACAATATGTTACCCAATCTTTGGCACATAGTAGATACTCAATAAATGCCATTGAAGGCAAGTTACATTATGTATTAATAAGTGTTACAGATGAAAAAACTATAAGAACAACAGCATATCACTCACTGTGATCTCCATTCCACTAGGCCAGGGCTTGACATAGGAGCACAGTATATAAAAAAAAGTAAACTAATAGGAGACAGAGTCTAATAATAGAGCGCTTCCTACATTCCAGGTACTGTTCTAATCTCTCTACATATATTTCCTCATCTAAACCTCATAACAACTTTATGAGGTATGGATTGTTATGTCTTTTTTAAGGAAAAGTAAACAGGTTAGCTACCTTACCCAAAATAACTCAGATATTAAGAGATTATGATCTTTTCAACATTCACTCAGTAGACCACAAAGCTAATAGTCACTTTAGAAATTTAAAGGAAGAGATTGCCCCAGGCTGGGTTAGTCAGAAAATATTTTATACCAGAAAAAAATAGAAAACAGGTCAGCAAAGTAGCTGTCAGATTTCTTAAAGTGAGAAGAGGGCACTCCAGGACAGTGAGGAGGAATGACCAAATGCACAGAGAAAACTCACACAAGGAATGTCTATTAGTTAGGGTCAGCAACACCAGCAACTGTAACAAAAAGACTTCTGAGACTATGTTCCTGGGTATATGGTTGCCTTCAAAGACCCAGACTCCTTCTATCTTGTGGCTTATTAGCTCCAAAGTCTTTAGGTGTACTGCTGGATGCTCTGAAACTTGCCAGGAGACAAGGAAAGAGAGAACCCAGAACAGCATTCTCATTTATATAGGTCAAGTCTGGAACTTGCTCACTTCACTTCCACCTTTAATCCACTGGCCTGAACTCAAAACCATGGCTACTACATACAACTGCAAAGGAGGCTTGGAAATGTAATCTAGCAGTGTGCCTGGGAGGAAAAGACAAGGAGGTCTCAAGTGCAGCATTCAAACCAGAACTTCTTCTACATGCCATAGAAAGCTCTTATTCTCCTCTTACAGTTCTGTTCTAGTGTTAAGGTGTAATTTATCACTGACCATGATGGCAAGAGTTGACTGAAAGGGTAGTAATCAAACATAATAGTCACCCTAGTTTTAGCAACCACCTACAGTCTGTTCCACAAATGGCTACTTACTCCAGCATTGTGTTCTTGTTTGGGAAAATGTGACTTATTTGAGCAATACAATGGGTATAGAAAAATTACCTAGCAAAGGAAACCCTGCACAAAACCTAAGAAGAAAAATATCAGACAAAAGATTACACAGAAAGTCAACCACAAGAAAGAAAATTGCATTTAGGTTTATAAAAGGAGAAGAAAACTGAATAGTTAAAAGAAATCAGAGTAGTTATAAGAAGTATAGAGCACAGAAGAGCGAACATGACAAAAATAACTTATTCAAGGGATGACTGGGGAAACTTAGGAAAGTAAAGAGAGAAGACAGAGGAAAGTAAAGGGAGAAGACAAGATTCACTCATCACCCTAAAAATAAGGTAATGAGAGCCCCTAATAGAAATATGATTGATAAGGATAATTTGTGTTTTCTGACAAATGTTGCTCAAATTGGGAATATAAAACCTTCCTTCTCTATAATCATCCACCCCCAAGGATTGTCCCAAGATATTCTAATAAACTTCAACAGAGTAACAGCATTAAGGGTAGGAAGGCCAAAAATGGTGTTTATATTTGATTTTTTCATTTCTTCCTCTCCCATTCACTCTTCCAGAATGTGGCTTATCTCCCCCACAAAATCACTGAAATCACTCTTATCGAGTTCACCAATAATCTCCATCTTGATAGATCCAGTGGTCTCTGTCCTCATACTTAATGTCCTGTCAGCTGCACTCAACACAGTTGATCACTCTTTCTTAAGATAATTATGTCTCATGGTTTCAGTGACATCACACTTTCCCTAGCTGGTTCCTCCTTTTCCAACTGATCTCCAAATGTTTGTAAACACAAGAGTCCACTTCTCTGTCTTACCTTGATGGGCTTATGCAGTGCTATAGTTTTAAATACCATTGATATTCTAATGACTCCCAAACTATATCTTCTGCTGACATGACATCTCTTCTTGGTAGGCTGCTGGCTAAAAGATTCTCTAAATTACTAATGTGGATGGAAACAAAACCCATTTATCTACCTGTCTTTATCATCTCAGTAGATGGCACCGTCAGTCACCTAGTTGGTCAAGCCAAACCCTAGGATCGCTCTTTCTCTCCATCAACCCCTAAAACCAATCCAGCAGCAAGTACTTCCAACTCTATATCAAAAATATCTGAAAAGTGTTCATTTATCTCCATCGACACTGATTCCACCGGACCTGCAGCATTATCATCTCTCACCATCAATACCTCATAGCAGATTTCTCTTTTCCACTCTTTCTCTTTTCCACACTATTTTTCACTCAGAATGTCAGAGTAATTTTTAAACTATAAATCAGATGTTACTGTCCTGTTTAAAACTCTCCCACGACTTCCCATTGTTTTTAAAATAAATCCAAACTACTTAGCATCACTAAAAATTGTCTATCTCCCTAAACTCATCTCATAAAATTCTACCCCACCTGAACATGTTCTGGCCACACTGGCCTTCTTTCTGTTCTTCTGCTAGACCGAGACTCCACTTCTTCTAAACTTGCTCAGCTCATTCCATCTCATTACTTTATTTCATTTTTTGTATTTATGGCTACCATAAGTATCCCATTTACATTTGGTTTCCTTATTTATTACTTGTCTCTTTCACTAGACTACAAGATTCATGACAGCAGAGACTGCTGTTCACTGCTATATCTTTAGCATCTAGCACTAATAGCTTATTGAGATGATTCTTAATAAATATTTTTTAAACGAATGATTTAAAGTAGCAAAAGTAGCAATTTGTAGACGATAAGAATGGAGGAAATGGGCCTCCTTTGCCATCTGAATCATCCACCAGTACTGTCTTCTGACCAAGGTTTGAAATCTGCTGAGATCTTATGAGAGAGGAAAGCAGCACAATAAAACTCTGAACTGGTGTCGGCAGTGGTGGGTCCAAATTAGTTTAAAGAGAGCTATTTTGCCATGGGGGAGGGGCATCAGAAAAAAAGTGGAAAGAAGCAGAAAATTGTTGCTATGTGCCACTGGGCCTCAGAAGAGCCAGAGAGGATGATGGATAGAAATTACAAAGTAAAAGTTTTAGAACCACCACTCTTGGCTTTCACTTCCCAGCCCACAATAACCACCAAAGTGCAGTCATTCTATTTCCAGGGTTCTATTTCTAGGCTGTAAGAATGGAGCAAATTTTAGAGTATTACAGACTTTCACAGGAAAAAGAAAAGATTACCTAAAAATATGCTCACCTTTGCCAAGAACTGCTTCCAAACACAAACCCTAGCTTGTCACACCTGCCCCATTTCCCCCTTTTCCCTTCGTTGCTAGTACCTACCCCCTCATTGCACCAGATACATCTGGTACCATAAGAATTAGCTAGCATGTCCCAAGCAATCTGAGCTCTTCAAACGGAAAGTGTTCCAGAAATAAAAATAAGGTGCTAAATAGTTACAAGTCATTTCTACCAGAATTATTGTTGAGATTTTCTATTTTTCTATTTTTAAGTTTTCTCCCTTATGTTTTGTGGAAGATAATGCCAAAGCATGTGATATTTCACCATATGATTAGTTCTCAAATAAGGGACACAAAGCTAGTATTATCTGGAGCCACATTTTCTATTTTCTCTTGAAAATGTACACCGACCTAAAAGAAGAATAAAAACTTTTTCTCTGTCCAAAGAGTTTGATAAGTTGGATTCAAACTTTCTGCAGTATACAGGTATTAGGTATTAGATTTAAATTCTCATTTAACTAATATTTACTGAGTACTTACTGTGTGCCAGCTATAGTGGCAATAGTGTTCACACTTTATTTAAGCTTCTTAACCATCTTTTTAGGGGGCCATTATTGTCCCATTAGAGATGAAAATTTTGAAAATTAGAGTTTAAATAACGTGATCACATTTATAAAGGCCATGCCCACTTTTGTATGCTTATAATATGTAGTAGGCAGAATAATACCCACCCCCAAGATAAAAGTTCATGTCTTAATCCCTGGAACCTGTGAATGTGTTACCTTAATGGTGAAAGTGACTTTGAGATGTGTGACCAATTAAGGATTATTCTAGATTATCCAGGTAAGCCCATATAAGAATCCTTTCACATAAGGATTCTTATGTGAGAGGGAGGAAATAGAGTCCATCAGAGAAGATGTGATGACAGAAGCAGAAGTCAGAGCAATACAATACTGGAAGGGGCCACAAGCCAAAAAACATGTGGGAAGCCTCTGGAAGCTGGAAAACACAAGGAGATAGATTCACCTATAGAGCCTCCAGAAGGAATGCAGCCTTGCTAACTCCTTGACTTTAGCCCACTGAGACCTATTTTGGTCTTCTGACCAAACTGTAAGATGACTCCAGACTCCAGAACTGTAAGATGACAAATTTGTGTTGTTTGAAGTCACCAAGTTTGTAGCAATTTGTTACAGTGTCAACAGTAAACTAGTACACTGTACATTCTTTTTAACATTCATATATGTTCTTATATTTAACTACAGGACTGTAGGCTCCAAATGTCCTGTTCACCTCCCCATCTTCAGCATCTGTCACAGTGCCATCTGCCTAGTTGTTTGTGCTGATGGTTGTTGTTAATGTTAATTCAAACCCTACAGAAAGCACAATAGCAATCCAAACCATATCTAACATCATTCATTGTCGTGCCAAGAGAAGGAAATTAATTTATTATGATTTGACTCAATTGCTTTTTAAAGTCACCTATGTAAATATTTATATCACTTTTTCCAAAAATGGATATTTGTAACATTTGTAACTTAAAAAAAAAAACTCAGATGATTTATCTGGGATTAGAAACTAATGGACTGAAAGATGTCAACAGGCCTTTCTCAAAATTCTTTGAGTTCCATCCTTGGGTTATGCTAAATCATCAGAAACATACATGCTTGGCCTACCTTCCTCCAACTCTAGAGCTGTCTGTATAGAATAATATTTTAACACTAAATATTGGTTTTCATGGAGTGCTAAAAAAGAAATAAATCAAGAAATCCTATCATTTTTAATAAAATGTTTAAACAAATTTTTCTACTGTTACCAAAAATCCCCTTAGCATAAGGAATCCAGTGATAAATTTCTCTCAGTTCTGCCCAGAAAGATATTGTTAGTTTCTCTGGAGAAACTGAAGTGGCTCTAACAAAAAAAAATGCAAGTTATAAAGCTTATTGAGTTTTTTTTCTCTCTCTCTTTTTTTCCCTAGCCACCAGGAGGCACAGAGCTAAATTTGGTATGTGAAATCTATAGCTTCTTACAGCAAGGAGTTCTTGCCGGAGTTTTTCTTCTTTTCTGATTTTGAAAATTATTTCTATTTTGTGATCATTGTTTTATAATATTATGCAGCCTCCCTCAAACCATTTTTGAAGATTAGGAGAATATAAATGAATCAATAAAGAATAATATTAAACCACATTTTAACATCAATATTTATTATTGTCTTGATGAATATCCAAGATTTTCAAGAGCAGGGTTGCTTATATGCCATGAAACAATGGAATAGCAAATCACCCAGATGGTTGTAGGCTGAAGGGGTGCAGGAGGCCACATTTAATAACAAGATCCTGGGGATAAGAACAGAGAAAATAACATCTACACAGTAGGAAAGACTTTTTCAGGTAACACTCAATCTGGAAGATCTCCATTTTCTGCTTATAACCAGGATGGCCTAAGAATATTTGTGAAGAACTTGGGAGATCTAATAAGAATAAATTGGCTTGAAACAAAGAAATACAAGTAGGGCTCTACAATTAAAGTTTAAATTTTGAATAATTCAGATAGAGGCTGTGAGGTTGCTAGAGTTAATACAAGACCTGGTATTCAGTGTTGCCCAGTCTGTGATATCATTAGATACAACAGATAGTGAGGGACAGTAATTAACCAGTACTATAAAAGAAGATAACCACCTAGACAAGGAAGAAGCCTGAGGCATTTCAATTGGTCATTCCTAGGTAAGGCCTTTACCAATCCCTGAGATAAGACAGACTGGGAGGTAACCTCAGAGCCAAACCATGCTTACAGTTGAACATGTTTTTGTAGCTCACTCCATTTCAGTCCAAACACATTTATTCAAAACGTCTATGGCAATAAATACTGCATTTGGCACTCAGAAATAAAGAAACGAGTAATATATGGTCTGAGCCACAAAAGAGCTCACATTCTAGTGAGGAAGACAGATGTGTAGACAAGTAACTATAAGGCTATGTGAGAGTTACAACTAGAATAGCATGTATGAAATACAGAGGCCAAACACAAAAGAGAGTCTAACAAAGGGGATAAAATATAACATGGGTTATGAAGAAAGATACTTAATGTTTGAGGCAGAGAAGAGATGAGAACTCTACGTAAAGGGACAAACTATAGGAAAAGTCATAGAAGCATAAAATTGTATCATTCAGAAAAAGATGCAACATCAAAGTAGGAGTAGGGTAGAAACTAGGACATATTAGAGGTTTCTGAGGAGAGAAGTGGCATGATCAGATTTTTACCTCTAAAAATTCCCTCTGGGGCAATAGCTGACTAGGTTGTTTCAGACCAATAATCCTTCTGAGAACAATTAGAAAGGCTGCAGGGTGAGGGGGTGGGAACATAAAAAACCCTAGTTTGAATGAATCACAGAACTACCAAGGCATTGAAAATTTGCAGAGTTGAGATCCAGAAGAAAATGGAAACCAAGAGACTTGAGACAGGCACTTGGGAATACTTTTACCATTGAGGCAATTGCCAATTTAAAAAGTGAAAGCAGCAGTGCAAAGGCTGAAAAGCTAAGCATAACAAAGCACAAGAGGACAAAAAAATTAACTTCAGACCGCCAAGGAAAAGAAGCCCTGGTAAATACCTCAGTGAGGACCACAAAGGGGTGCACTCTAGGAGGAAGGATTAACTAGAAATATAACAGCCCTCAAAAGGATTAAAACCCAGCTTTAAGTCATCTCAATTCCTGACCAGATAAAGGTGATCATCCCCATGTCTAGTTGTCTAACAAATGCAAAAATTAATCCTCTCTCTAAAAAGTTTTCATTACTTTCTAGAGTTGCATCACAATAACTGTCAAAATTTAATGCAAATATCTGGCACTCTATCAAAAATAATCAGGCATTTGAGAAGATAAAATGTAACTGAAACGCAAGATTTTATAAAAAAAGACGATAGCAAAAGGACCCACAAGAAATCCACTGAAGGGAGTTAACAGACACAGACTTTAAAATGGTCATAATAATATGTTCAAAAATTAAACCACGAGTGGCGAAATTTGATAGGGAACTGGAAACTACAGAAAAGAAACTTATGCATTTCTGGTTCTGGGTGAGATAAAGTCAGCACACTCCATCCTGTCTTTTTCTCTCAATGAAGCTATATAATCTGGACAGAATGCATTCAGCAGCTATTTGAAGACTCTGAAAAGTAAATTTTGGGAGATGGATGGAGGAAAAAGATCAGAGTTAAAAGTACGACTGAACACGGCCGGGCGCGGTGGCTCAAGCCTGTAATCCCAGCACTTTGGGAGGCCGAGACGGGCGGATCACGAGGTCAGGAGATCGAGACCATCCTGGCTAACACGGTGAAACCCCGTCTCTACTAAAAAATACAAAAAACTAGCCGGGCGAAGTGGCGGGCGCGTGTAGTCCCAGCTACTTGGGAGGCTGAGGCAGGAGAATGGCGTGAACCCGGGAGGCGGAGCTTGCAGTGAGCTGAGATCCGGCCACTGCACTCCAGCCTGGGCGACAGAGCATGACTCCGTCTCAAAAAAAAAAAAAAAAAAAAAAAGTACGACTGAACCAGCAGTGAGTTCTCCCTTTTTTGCCTTTGCTGTCCCTTCTTGAGGTCTCAAGTCAACCTGAAACCAGGAAGTAGGCACCCAGGAATGGACAGAATGAGCTCTAGGAGAATCCCTTAAATTCTGGCTTAATGAGAGGAACCTATTCATAGCACTATACAAGAAGGAAGAAATTCCCCATTTTTCTTGTTGTCTCTATTGTCACACCCTCCAGCCCTGAGACAATACTGCAGTGGCAGTCAGAGAAACAGAAACAGCAGGGGCAACAGAGGCTACAGGCACCTATTCAATATGATGATCAAAAACAAAAAGTTTGTCCTTTAAAACACTAATGTATAATGTATAAACCTCTACCAAGACTGAAAAAGAAAAAAAAGAGCATGAATACCCAACATAAGGAATTAAAAGTGGGATATTACTACAGATCTCACAATCTTTAAAATTGTAGTAAGAAAATATAACAATATTACACCCATATATTTTTAAGGGGCCAGCATAACCTTGATATCTGATGTGGCAGTTCTCTCCCTGGGCTTCTGAAGCTCTACAGGGCAACCTTTGAAATCTAGGTAGAGGTAGCCATGTTCCCATGGCTCTTAACTCTGTGCACTTGCAGAGTTAGCACCATGTTGACACCACCAAGGATTACCCCTTCTAGCTTCTGGAAGGGCAGCCTGAGATGCACCTGGGCCAGCTTGAGTCACAACTAGGGCAGCTGGGGAGCACTGTGCCAGAATGTGTGGAACAGAAACTTGAAGTGACCCTAGGCAGTGAGCTCCAAGGTCCCACAAGTGCCCTGGGCCCCTCCAGTGCCCAGGGCCCTTTCCTTTAAATCCTTCTGTCATCAAGGCCCTGACACTCTGGGCCTATAATGCAAGTGGCAGCCTCAAAGATCTATAAATGCTTTCTGGGTTATTCTCCCATTGTATTAATGAATAGCATCTGGCTTCCTTCTATCCATATCAATCTCCTTATCAAACATTCTATTGGCCACACCCTTCGTTTTCTCTCCAAGACATGCCTTTTCTTTCTTTACAACATGACCAGGCTGAGAATTTTCCAACTCAGTAAGTTCTGCTTCCCTTTTGATTATAAATTCTGTCTTTAATTCATTTCTTTCTTCACACATTTTACTATAAGCCTTCAAGAGAAGCAGTGCTGCACCCTTAACGCTTTGCTTAGCATTTTCTTTTGCCAAATATCCTAATTTATTGCTCTTCAATTCTGCCTTTCATGAAACACTAGAGAACATGGACACAATTCAACCAAGTTCTTTGCCACTTTCTAACAAGGATGGCCTTTCCTCCAGTTTATATTACCTAACAATGGTATGTTGTTCCTCATTCCTATCTGAGACCTTATCAGAATTGCCTTTACTGTCCATATTTCTACCAACAATCTGTTCACAACTACATAGATAATCTCTAAGAGGATTTAGGCTCTGGCTCTCCCTATAGCTCTCTTCTGAGTCTTCACCACAATCACCCTTAATACTCCATTCACAGAAATCAAGATTTTTCTAGTATGCACCTCCAAACACTTCCAGCCTTTACCTATTATCCAGATCTGAAGTTGCTTCCACATTTTAGGGATTTGTTATGGTAACACCCAGCTTTTCAGTACCAATCTCTGTCTTAATTCATTTGTGCTGCTATAACAAAATACCTGAGACTGACTAGATAATTTGTAAAGCACAGAAATTTATTTCTCATGGTTCTGGGAGCTGGGAAGTCCAAGAAAGGCATCAGCAAATTTAGTGACTGATAGAGGATGTTCTCTCCTTCCAAAATGGCTCCTACTTCACCCTCACATGGTGGAAGTAAAAGGACCAAACTTGCTCTTTCAAGCCCTTTTATAAGAGTATTAATCTCATTCATGAGGGTGGAGCACACATGATTTAAACACGTCCCAAAAGGCCTATCTCTTAATACTATCACATTGAGTATTCGGTTTCAACATATGAATTTGGAGGGAAACACACATTCAAACCATGGCACCTGATGAGGACATTTTTTAAGGGAAAAATGGTAGCTTAATCTCTCTTCTATAGATAAATGCAACAATTCTAAATAAAAGTATAACAAAATAAATCAAGCAGCAGGTAAAAAGGATTATATATGATGAAATGTTGTATTTATTCCAGGAATGCAAAGTTTCATTAATATTACAAAAATCGGTCTATATAATTTACCACATTAGCAGAAAAAGGGAAAAAAATCATATAATAATCTCAAATGATACACACTAAAAAAGCATTTGATAAAAATGCAAACTTTCCACATGATTAAAAGATAAAACAAGCCTGAGCAAACAAGAAATGTAAGAGACCTTGATTAATCCTATTAATGTAACTATCAAAAGCTGGACAAAAATATCATTCTTAATAAATATTGAAAGTTTCCCCTAGGATTAGGAACAAGATAAAGTTTCTTGCTGTTACTGTTTCAATTGAGCTTTGTACTAGAAATTTTAGCCAGTGCAAGATGGCAAGAAAAAATAAAATTATAATTGTAAAGGAAGTGACAAAACTGTACTTAATTGAAGACAAGATGACCCTGTACCTAGAAACAAACCCAAAAACATCTATAAATAAAAATATTAGATTTAATAACTGAATTTAGCAAGTCACTGGATGCAAGATTCATGTACAATAGCTAATATTATTTCTAACAATAAGCAATAAGAAAATGAAATATTAAAAGATACTATTCACAATAGCATCAAATAACTAGAAATAAATATAATAGATGTGCAAGCCTTCTACATAGAAAACTACAAAATTTTTCCCAGGGAAATTAGAGAGCTAAATAAGTGGAGGATAAATTATATTCAAGGATTGAAATATTCAATGTTATAAAAATATTAATCTAACAAATTGAACAATAGCTAATGCAATTCCAATCCAAAATTCCAATAGGACTTATTGTAGAAATTGACAAGCAAATTATAAAATTTTATAGAAATACAAATGGCTAAGAATAGACAAGACAATGTTAAAGAACAAAATGGAAAAATATATGCTAATGAATGTCAAGATGTATCATAGAGTTACAGCAACTATGACAGTGTGCTATATACAAGTATGGACAAAAACTAATGGGCATAATAGACTCACACATCTTCATTTATGACAAAGTTACATGCAAAGAAATGGGGATGGAATAATATTCTTATAAATAATTTCAGGTCAACAGAATATCCAAATTAAGAAAGGGGAGGAAGAAGGAAGAAAAGGGCAGGCAGGAAGGAAGGGAGGGAGGGAGGGAGGGAGGGAGGGAAGGGGAGGGGAGGGAGGAGAGGGAAAGAGAAAGGGAAGGGGAGAGAAAAAGGAAGGGAAAGGGAAGGAAGGAAGGAGGAAAAGGGAGGGAGGGGAGGAAGGGAAGAAAGGGGAAGAGGAAGGGAAGGGGAAAGAAGGGAAAGAGAAGGGAAGGAGAAGGGAAGAAAGAGGAAGAGGAAGGGAGGGGGAAGGAAGGGAAAGGGAAGGGAAGGAGAAGGGAAGGGGAAGGAGAAGGGAGGGGAAGGAAAACGGAAGGGAGAAGGGCAGGGAAAAAAGGATGGAGACAGAGAGGGAGGGAAAAACTTGACTTTTACACAAAACAAGACAATTTCAAATGGATTGTAATTTTAAATGTTGAAGATAAAACAATAAACCTTCCAGAAAATAACATAGAAAAATATCTTCATGACATTGGAATAGGAAAAAATGTCTTAAACATAACCAAAAAAAAAAACCCACTACCCATACATTGAACTACATTAAAATTAAGAATTTATACATCATTAAAAGAGTGAAAAGAAATCCACACACCAGGAGAAAATATTTTCCAACACACACAAATGGTAAAGGATTAATACCCAAAGCATATTTTTAGAAGACAAAAAAACAAGAAAAGAAAGTGAGAGAAGAAAAGAAAGATTTCTACAAATTCATAAGAGAAAAAATATAATGGAAAATATGGACCAAATGACTTGAATACTCATTTGCAAAAAGTATATAGTCAAATAATTAACATAAAAATGTAATCCCAGCACTTTGGGAGGCCGTAATCCCAGCACTTTGGGAGGCCGAGACGGGTGAATCACAAGGTCAGGAGATCGAGACCATCCTGGCTAACACGGTGAAACCCCGTCTCTACTAAAAAAAATACAAAAAAACTAGCCGGGCGAGGTGGCGGGCACCTGTAGTCCCAGCTACTCGGGAGGCTGAGGCAGGAGAATGGCGTGAACCCGGGAGGCGGAGCTTGCAGTGAGCCGAGATCACGCCACTGCACTCCAGCCTGGGCGACAGAGCAAGACTCCGTCTCAAAAAAAAAAAAAAAAAAATGTAAAAGTGTACTCAATTGTATTAGTCAACAGAAAATGCAAATTAAAACCACAATGGGATACAACTAAACACCCAATAAAATGACTAACATTTAATATCAAGTATTGGCATGAATGTGGAGAGACTGAACTGCTCATCCACTACTAGTGAGACTGTAAACTGATACAATCACTTTGGGAAACTAGCATCTACTAAAACTGAACATATGCATTCTCTATAACCCATAAATTCCACTCTTGGGTTCATAACCAACAGAAGTGAGTACATATGTGCACCAAAAGACATGTCAAGAATATTTTAAAAGTCTAACTCACAGAAGTACAAAGTAGAATGGTGGTTATTAGAGGTTGGGGTAGAGAGGGAATGGGGAATTTTTGGTCAAAGGGTACAAAGTTTCAGCTAGACAGGAGTAATAAGTTTTAGATCTATGGCACAGTGGGGTAACTATAGACAATAATAATGAACCATATATTTCACAGTAGCTAAAAGAGTATGTTTGAAATGTCTCACCACAAAAAATAAGTTAGTGAAGTAATGGATATGTTAATTAACTTGATTTAATCATTCTACATTGTATACATATACTCCATAAATGTGTACAGTTATAATTTGTCAATTGAAAATAATATTAATTTTAAAAGTGCAGAATAATATTCATAACAGCACATTTTTTCATAACAAAACACTAGAAATAACCCAAATATTTATTAATGTTATAAAGATAGACAAATTACAGCACATTGTTTATAGTGAAATTCTACACAGCAAGAGGAAACTAATGAGCTACATCTACACACAGTGACGTGGATGAATCTCACAAACATAATGTTGAATGAAAGAAACCAGACACAAAAGAATATATATTACTTGATTCCATTATTCTAGGGTGTTAGTAAAGTTCTACTTCTTGACCTAGTTGGTGATTGTACATGTCTGTTTACTCTAAAACTTCGTTGAGCTGTGTACTTATAATTCGTGCACCTTTTAAAATGCTATATTTTAATTTAAAAGTTAATTTATAAAAACTAAATTTACAAGCACAGTGGCAATAAGATTAAAATAATCAAATGCAGAAAATTCTTGAAATTAAAAAAAGTGTAAGATGTGTCAAAATTAGCATCTATGCATAAATAAATCACAGTTACTGCACATTTTTCTTTTCTGTATTGATTTATGAATTTAATTTCACTTCAAGTACTGAAACAATTTAAAGATAGCTTAGTTTTCTCAAATTTGCACCTAGGATGTTAACCATGAGGGCATAGTGAAAATTCACAAATAGTCGATCTCTCTAAACTTGTTGGAGTTCTGAGTTTAAAGCAATTTTCTCAGAGGCGAGGCTTAAAATATTTAAGAAAGCTATTTCAACAACCCTGAGTTTGAAATTTAGATTAGGAGTGTTGAAGCACAAAATTAAAAAGTAAATAATAAATCTTTCAGACTTCTGATTCAAGATAATTGAGTGAGTGAACACAGACATTTACCTCTCCTTACAAAAACCACTGAAGAAGAAATATCAAAATAATCATTCCACAGTCTGTTGGGAGTCAGTGATGGGTGTCAGCAATAGATCCAAAAGGAAAGAAATATCTGGTAGCTGTAAATTCAATTGGATCAGACTGACAGTGACACCCAAAAGAGCTGAGCAGCCTAGGAAATTCTAACCCTTTCCAATCCCAGCAAAAGCACAGACCTTTCAAGGAGACTTTTCCCATAGAAGCTCAGCAGAGGAACAAAGTCAGAGGCAGTGGGGCTGAGAGAAGTTGGCAGTAGGCATTCGGCTAAGGACATTGGTGGGGGAGGATTGAGTTAATTATATTCTTGTGTTCATGGCATGCTGTCATCATTGGTCCATGCAAAGCCCAGCTCTTGTGATTTTTTTATTCCTTTAGTCTTAGTGTCCATGCTCATTCATATTCCCTCCTTAATATTTCCTACTCAACACTATATTTTCAAGATATCTGTGTGACTATGTACAACTAGTCAGACACTTACAATCACTGCACAGTATTCTGTGAGTTGCACCCCTGACATTTTACTTACTCAGTCCCTGGTGCTGCACATCTGGATGCCCCCTCCTCCTACTAGTACAAATAATGCTGTGATGGGCATCTTCCAAACACTGTTACCCTACAGAACTCTGTGAGAATGTCGCAGGGATACCTAACTAGAAATGGAATTGCTGAGTTACAATGTATACAGATTTTTAATTTACAGTCTAGCTAAATGTTGCCAGATTGTTCACTGGAATGGTCACAACAGTCTACACTCCACATTCCCTTCAGCAACGTATAATAATAATTCCTATTTTCCCACAAGCTTGATGTGATCCACCTTTCTAATGCTTGCTAACCTTAGATAGGTGCAAAATGATATGCCTTGCTTTAGTTTGCTTTTCTCTAATTACTAATGACTAAGAGTATATCCTCATATACCGGATATGGTCTTTTTTTTTCCTCTTCTGTGAATTGTTATTTCTTTTCCTTTTGCGTATTTTTCTACTGGAGTATTTTTTTCTTTATTTGCAGGAGTTTTATTTTCTCCCAGTCTATCAGCTGTTTACTTTGTCCATATTTTCCCCATTGAACAGAAATCCTTAGTTTTTATATAATCAAATTTATCTTTTTGTTTGTTTTTGAGTTTAAGATGTCCCATCCCTTTTAGCCACACAGAAATCTCCAGCATTATCTTCCATTAACTTTATGGCTTTATCTTTCACATTCACATCTTTCATGCATCTAGAGTCCACTTTGAACATGGTATTAAGTAGGGTCCCCATTTTATTTTTCTTCATTTAGTGAGTGTTCTTAATACCATCTGCTAAACAGCCCATCATTTTCCCATTTATTTCTGGTGTGATTTTCATCATATTAAATTCCCACATATACAAGGTCCATCTCTGAGGTCTCTGTTCCATTCTGTGGGTCTATTTCTTCTTGTGCCAGTATCACAACATATTTTTCTTACTATGGCTTTGCAGTAAGCCTTAATATCTGAGTGGATAACTCTCCTCTTTGTTCTTCTTTTCCAAAGGTGATTTAGCTATTTGCAGAATTTTATTTCATATTAATTTTAAAGTAAAGTTATTGAGTGTCTCAAAAATCTAGATGTACTCTAGATTTTTGTTACATTCATAATTAGTGAATATAAACAATTCTTTTCTTTTTCTTTAAGTTCTGGGATACATGTGCAGAACGTGCAGGTTTGTTACATAGGTATACATGTGCCATGGTGGTTTGCTGCACCCATCAACCCGTCATCTAGGTTTTAAGCCCCACATGCATTAGGTATTTGTCCTGATGCTCTCCCTCCCCTTGCCCCCCACCCCCTGACAGGCCCCAGTGTGTGATGTTCCCCTCCCTGTGTCCATGTGATCTCATTAAACAATTATTTTCTATCATACAGAAACCATAGAGTTTCTGTTAAAATTACTAAACTCTTCCATGGTTGCCTGAAAGCAGCCATAGAAAACACATAAAATATTTTCTAAGAAGAAAAGATATCTCCGCAACTATTTGGATTTTCTTTCCTGTCCTTCAGTAGAGCTTTAAGATTTTTTTCATGGAGGTGTTGCATATTTTTGGTTATGTTGATTCCTAGGAACATCAGAGCAGGATCAGCACACTTTTTCGGTAAAGGACCAGATAGCAAATATTTGAGGCTTTGCGGGCCCTACAGTTTCTGTTAAAACTATTCAATTCACTCATTGTTGCATGAAAGCAGCCACAGACGATGTGTCAATGTGTAACAGGTGTGTCTGGGCTCCAATAAAACCTTATTTACAAAAACAAGTGGTTGACAGAACTTGGCTGATTGGCCATAGTTTGTCAACCCCAGCTTTACAGGGTTTTCGGGTTTGTTTGTTGGTTTATTGTGCTTTCTTGTTTTTTTTTTTTTTTTTTTAATTTTCATTTTTAGGTTTTGTTTTATTATAACTGGTATCTCTTTTAAAAAAATAATTTGTAGGCAGTTGTTGCTAGTGTAGAGAAATGAATACTATTGATTTTGTAAGTTGATCTTATGTTTGGCAAACTCATTTCTTGATCCTGTTGGTTTTTCTAGGTAGATATTTATACAATCTACATATAATGATAGTTTTATCACTTAATGTTCCAATTTTTATAATCTAATTTTGTTTTTCTTTCTTATAACTTTGTCTGGGAGTCCCAGCACTGTATTCAACAGCAGCTGTGATGGAGGTATCTTTCCCTCATTCCTGATCTTAAAAGTTTCTCCAAGGTTTCTCAATCAAATGCAATGTTTGCTGCAAGAATTTGGTATATAACCTTTCTCACAATAAGGAAAATCCCTTTTTACTCCTAGTTTGTGAAGACTTACAACATAAAAAGACTTTGCATCATCAAATACATTTTCTGCATCAACTGAGAGAATATATTCTTTTCCTCCTTTAGGATTTTGGCATCTACATTCATAAGTGAGATAGGCCTGTGAATCATTTTTCTTTTCCTGAGTTGTCTATGTCCAGTTTTGGAAACCAGAGTTTAGCCTCATAATGTGAAATGGACTATTTTTTATCTTTCAGTATAATTTAGCTAAGATACAAATTATTCCTTTAAAGTTTGGTAGAAAGTATGTATAAAAACATATGATCCTAGAAAGGATAAGGGAGTTTTTAATTGTATGAAATTGTTTTAATGCTTCCTGTTCTTTTTCACCTTCTGTTTTTATTGAGGTATGATTGACAAATAAACATTGTATATATTTCATGTGTGCAATGTGATGATTTGATAGACCTTTATATTGTGAAATGATTCCCTCAATCAAGTTAGTTAACCCATCCATTACCCCACATATTTACTCTATTTTATTTTTGGTAAGAACACTTGAGATTTCCTTTCTTAGCAAATTTCAAGTATATAACACAGCATTATTAACTATCATCACTGTGCTGTACATTAGATCTCCAGAACTAATTCATCCTGCACAACTGAAACTTTGTCCCATTTGTGACAACATGGATGAACCTGGAGGACATTATGTTAAGTGAAATAAGCCATAAGAAATACTGCATAATCTTACCCATACGTGGAATCTAGAAAAGTTAAACTCATAGAAATAGAGAATAGAACAATGTGTGCCAGGGGCTGGGTGTGGGGGAAGGGGAGAATGTTGGTTAAAGGGTACAAACTTCACCAACTTCTTAAGTGGATTTTAGCATTTAAAATATTTTTTCCAGAAAATAATCATCTCGATTTTCAAATGTTAATTGCTTAATGTTATTTGTTGTGATGGTTAATACTGAGTGTCAACTTGATTGGATTGAAGGATGGAAAGTATTCTTACTGGGTGTGTCTGTGAGGGTGTTGCCAAAGGAGATTAACATTTGAGTCATTGGACTGGGAGAGGCAGACCCACCCTCAATCTGGGTGGGCACCATCTAGTCAGGTGCCAGTGTGGCTAGAATAAAAGCAGGCAGAGGAACGTGAAAGGAACAGACTGACTGAGTCTTCTAGCCTTCATCTTTCTCCCATGCTGAATGCTTTCTGCCCTCGAACATTAGACTCCAAGTTCTTCAGCTTTTGGACTCTTGGTGTAAGTTCAAGAGTCCAAAAGCTGAAGAACTTTTCAATGGTTTGCCAGGGGCTCTTAGGCCTTTGGCCACAGACCGAAGGCAACTGTCAGCTTCCTTAATTTTGAGGTTTTGGGATTCAGGCTGGCTTCCTTGCTCCTCAACTTGCTAACAGCCTATTGTGGGACTTTACTTTGTGATCATGTGAGTCAATACTACCTCATAAACTCCCTTTCATATATACATCTATCCTATTAGTCCTGTACCTCTAGAAAACCCTGATACATTCATCTTGCTCTTTTATTATTTTTAGTCTCTATTTTACCTGTAGTTTTAAAACTTCTTTTTTTTTTTTTGACAATATTTTTCTTATTTGTTTATTTTTTTTAAATATAAAAGACAACTTAAAGAAAGAAAAAGTAAACTTCCCATAATTAAAAGGTAAACAAACAAAAGCAACAACAACAAAAAAGCCCAATGCCTGGGTACAGCAGCCTGAGGTCCTAATTTAGTAGGTCTAGAATGGCATCTGGGCTTTGACATATTTTGAAACTCTTTAGGTGATTTAATGTGTAGGTGGAAATGTGATCTTCTGGAACTACACTGTCCAGTATGGTAGCCACTAGTGACATGTGGCTATATACATTTAAATTTAAACTAATTAAATAGTATTAAGAATTTAGTTGCCTAGTAACAGTAGGCACATTTCCAATGCTCAACTGTCACATGTGGCTGGGTTGGTACTTACCATCTTGGACAGCACAGAATAACTTTTCTTTTTTTTTTTTTTTTTTTTTTTTTTTAATTTATTTATTATTATTGTACTTTAAGTTGTAGGGTACATGTACATAACGTGCAGGTTTGTTACATATGTATACTTGTGCCATGTTGGTGTGCTGCACCCATCAACTCATCATTTACATCAGGTATAACTCCCAATGCAATCCCTCCCCCCTCCCCCCTCCCCATGATAGGCCCCTGTGTGTGATGTTCCCCTTGCTGAGTCCAAGTGATCTCATTGTTCAGTTCCCACCTATGAGTGAGAACATGCGGTGTTTGGTTTTCTGTTCTTGTGATAGTTTGCTAAGAATGATGGTTTCCAGCTGCATCCATGTCCCTACAAAGGACGCGAACTCATCCTTTTTGATGGCTGCATAGTATTCCATGGTGTATATGTGCCACATTTTCTTAATCCAATCTGTCACTGATGGACATTCGCGTTGATTCCAAGTCTTTGCTATTGTGAATAGTCCTGCAATAAACATATGTGTGCATGTGTCTTTATAGCAGCATAATTTATAATCCTTTGGGTATATACCCAGTAATGGGATGGCTGGGTCATATGGTACATCTAGTTCTAGATCCTTGAGGAATCGCCATACTGTTTTCCATAATGGTTGAACTAGTTTACAATCCCACCAACAGTGTAAAAGTGTTCCTATTTCTCCACATCCTCTCCAGCACCTGTTGTTTCCTGACTTTTTAATGATCGCCATTCTAACTGGTGTGAGATGGTATCTCATTGTGGTTTTGATTTGCATTTCTCTGATGGCCAGTGATGATGAGCATTTTTTCATGTGTCTGTTGGCTGTATGAATGTCTTCTTTTGAGAAATGTCTGTTCATATCCTTTGCCCACTTTTTGATGGGGTTGTTTGTTTTTTTCTTGTAAATTTGTTTGAGTTCTTTGTAGGTTCTGGATATTAGCCCTTTGTCAGATGAGTAGATTGCAAAAATTTTCTCCCATTCTGTAGGTTGCCTGTTCACTCTGATGGTAGTTTCTTTTGCTGTGCAGAAGCTCTTTAATTTAATGAGATCCCATTTGTCAATTTTGGCTTTTGCTGCCGTTGCTTTTGGTGTTTTAGACATGAAGTCTTTGCCCATGCCTATGTCCTGAATGGTACTACCTAGGTTTTCCTCTAGGATTTTTATGGTATTAGGTCTAACATTTAAGTCTCTAATCCATCTTGAATTAATTTTCGTATAAGGAGTAAGGAAAGGATCCAGTTTCAGCTTTCTACTTATGGCTAGCCAATTTTCCCAGCACCATTTATTAAATAGGGAATCCTTTCCCCATTTCTTGTTTCTCTCAGGTTTGTCAAAGATCAGATGGCTGTAGATGTGTGGTATTATTTCTGAGGACTCTGTTCTGTTCCATTGGTCTATATCTCTGTTTTGGTACCAGTACCATGCTGTTTTGGTTACTGTAGCCTTGTAGTATAGTTTGAAGTCAGGTAGCGTGATGCCTCCAGCTTTGTTCTTTTGACTTAGGATTGTCTTGGAGATGCGGGCTCTTTTTTGGTTCCATATGAACTTTAAAGCAGTTTTTTCCAATTCTGTGAAGAAACTCATTGGTAGCTTGATGGGGATGGCATTGAATCTATAAATAACCTTGGGCAGTATGGCCATTTTCACGATATTGATTCTTCCTATCCATGAGCATGGTATGTTCTTCCATTTGTTTGTGTCCTCTTTTATTTCACTGAGCAGTGGTTTGTAGTTCTCCTTGAAGAGGTCCTTTACATCCCTTGTAAGTTGGATTCCTAGGTATTTTATTCTCTTTGAAGCAATTGTGAATGGAAGTTCATTCCTGATTTGGCTCTCTGTTTGTCTGTTACTGGTGTATAAGAATGCTTGTGATTTTTGCACATTAATTTTGTATCCTGAGACTTTGCTGAAGTTGCTTATCAGCTTAAGGAGATTTTGGGCTGAGACCATGGGGTTCTCTAAATATACAATCATGTCATCTGCAAACAGGGACAGTTTGACTTCTTCTTTTCCTAACTCAATACCCTTGATTTCTTTCTCTTGCCTAATTGCCCTAGCCAGAACTTCCAACACTATGTTGAATAGGAGTGGTGAGAGAGGGCATCCCTGTCTTGTGCCAGTTTTCAAAGGGAATTTTTCCAGTTTTTGCCCATTCAGTATGATATTGGCTGTGGGTTTGTCATAAATAGCTGTTATTATTTTGAGGTACATTCCATCAATACCGAATTTATTGAGCGTTTTTAGCATGAAGGGCTGTTGAATTTTGTCAAAAGCCTTTTCTGCATCTATTGAGATAATCATGTGGTTCTTGTCTTTGGTTCTGTTTATATGCCGGATTATGTTTATTGATTTGCGAATGTTGAACCAGCCTTGCATCCCAGGGATGAAGCCCACTTGATCATGGTGGATAAGCTTTTTGATGTGTTGCTGAATCCGGTTTGCCAGTATTTTACTGAGGATTTTTGCATCGATGTTCATCAGGGATATTGGTCTAAAATTCTCTTTTTTTGTTGTGTCTCTGCCAGGCTTTGGTATCAGGATGATGTTGGCCTCATAAAATGAGTTAGGGAGGATTCCCTCTTTTTCTATTGATTGGAATAGTTTCAGAAGGAATGGTACCAACTCCTCCTTGTACCTCTGGTAGAATTCAGCTGTGAATCCATCTGGTCCTGGACTTTTTTTGGTTGGTAGGCTATTAATTATTGCCTCAATTTCAGAGCCTGCTATTGGTCTATTCAGGGATTCAACTTCTTCCTGGTTTAGTCTTGGAAGAGTGTAAGTGTCCAGGAAATTATCCATTTCTTCTAGATTTTCCAGTTTATTTGCGTAGAGGTGTTTATAGTATTCTCTGATGGTAGTTTGTATTTCTGTGGGGTCGGTGGTGATATCCCCTTTATCATTTTTAATTGCGTCGATTTGATTCTTCTCTCTTTTCTTCTTTATTAGTCTTGCTAGTGGTCTGTCCATTTTGTTGATCTTTTCAAAAAACCAACTCCTGGATTCATTGATTTTTTGGAGAGTTTTTTGTGTCTCTATCTCCTTCAGTTCTGCTCTGATCTTAGTTATTTCTTGCCTTCTGCTAGCTTTCGAATGTGTTTGCTCTTGCTTCTCTAGTTCTTTTAATTGTGATGTTAGAGTGTCAATTTTAGATCTTTCCTGCTTTCTCTTGTGGGCATTTAGTGCTATAAATTTCCCTCTACACACTGCTTTAAATGTGTCCCAGAGATTCTGGTATGTTGTATCTTTGTTCTCATTGGTTTCAAAGAACATCTTTATTTCTGCCTTCATTTCGTTATGTACCCAGTAGTCATTCAGGAGCAGGTTGTTCAGTTTCCATGTAGTTGAGCGGTTTTGATTGAGTTTCTTAGTCCTGAGTTCTAGTTTGATTGCACTGTGGTCTGAGAGACAGTTTGTTATAATTTCTGTTCTTGTAAATTTGCTGAGGAGTGCTTTACTTCCAATTACGTGGTCGATTTTGGAGTAAGTATGATGTGGTGCTGAGAAGAATGTATATTCTGTTGATTTGGGGTGGAGAGTTCTATAGATGTCTATTAGGTCTGCTTGCTGCAGAGATGAGTTCAATTCCTGGATATCCTTGTTAACTTTCTGTCTCATTGATCTGTCTAATGTTGACAGTGGAGTGTTGAAGTCTCCCATTATTATTGTATGGGAGTCTAAGTCTCTTTGTAAGTCTCTAAGGACTTGCTTTATGAATCTGGGTGCTCCTGTATTGGGTGCATATATATTTAGGATAGTTAGCTCTTCCTGTTGAATTGATCCCTTTACCATTATGTAATGGCCTTCTTTGTCTCTTTTGATCTTTGATGGTTTAAAGTCTGTTTTATCAGAGACTAGGATTGCAACCCCCGCTTTTTTTTGTTCTCCATTTGCTTGGTAAATCTTCCTCCATCCCTTTATTTTGAGCCTATGTATGTCTCTGCGTGTGAGATGGGTCTCCTGAATACAGCAGACTGATGGGTCTTGACTCTTTATCCAGTTTGCCAGTCTGTGTCTTTTAATTGGAGCATTTAGTCCATTTACATTTAAGGTTAAGATTGTTATGTGTGAACTTGATCCTGCCATTATGATATTAACTGGTTATTTTGCTCGTTAGTTGATGCAGTTTCTTCCTGGCCTCGATGGTCTTTACATTTTGGCATGTTTTTGCAATGGCTGGTACCGGTTGTTCCTTTCCATGTTTAGTGCTTCCTTCAGGGTCTCTTGTAAGGCAGGCCTAGTGGTGACAAAATCTCTAAGCATTTGCTTATCTGTAAAGGATTTTATTTCCCCTTCACTTATGAAACTTAGTTTGGCTGGATATGAAATTCTGGGTTGAAAATTCTTTTCTTTAAGAATGTTGAATATTGGCCCCCACTCTCTTCTGGCTTGGAGAGTTTCTGCCGAGAGATCTGCTGTGAGTCTGATGGGCTTCCCTTTGTGCGTAACCCGACCTTTCTCTCTGGCTGCCCTTAAGATTTTTTCCTTCATTTCAACTTTGGTGAATCTGGCAATTATGTGTCTTGGAGTTGCTCTTCTCGAGGAGTATCTTTGTGGCGTTCTCTGTATTTCCTGGATTTGAATGTTGGCCTGCCCTACTAGGTTGGGGAAGTTCTCCTGGATGATATCCTGTAGAGTGTTTTCCAACTTGGTTCCATTTTCCCCCTCACTTTCAGGCACCCCAATCAGACGTAGATTTGGTCTTTTTACATAATCCCATACTTCTTGCAGGCTTTGTTCATTTCTTTTTCTTCTTTTTTCTTTTGGTTTCTCTTCTCGCTTCATTTCATTCATTTGATCCTCAATCGCAGATACTCTTTCTTCCAGTTGATCGAGTCGGTTACTGAAGCTTGTGCATTTGTCACATATTTCTCGTGTCATGGTTTTCATCTCTTTCATTTCGTTTAGGACCTTCTCTGCATTAATTACTCTAGCCATCAATTCTTCCACTTTTTTTTCAAGATTTTTAGTTTCTTTGCGCTGGGTACGTAATTCCTCCTTTAGCTCTGAGAAATTTGATGGACTGAAGCCTTCTTCTCTCATCTCGTCAAAGTCATTCTCTGTCCAGCTTTGATCCGTTGCTGGCGATGAGCTGCGCTCCTTTGCCGGGGGAGATGCGCTCTTATTTTTTGAATTTCCAGCTTTTCTGCCCTGCTTTTTCCCCATCTTTGTGGTTTTATCTGCCTCTGGTCTTTGATGATGATGATGTACTGATGGGGTTTTGGTGTAGGTGTCCTTCCTGTTTGATAGTTTTCCTTCTAACAGTCAGGACCCTCAGCTGTAAGTCTGTTGGAGATTGCTTGAGGTCCACTCCAGACCCTGTTTGCCTGGGTATCAGCAGCAGAGGCAGCAGAAGATAGAATATTTCTGAACAGCGAGTGTACCTGTCTGATTCTTGCTTTGGAAGCTTCCTCTCAGGGGTGTACTCCACCCTGTGAGGTGTGGGGTGTCAGACTGCCCCTAGTGGGGGATGTCTCCCAGGTAGGCTACTCAGGGGTCAGGGACCCACTTGAGCAGGGAGTCTGTCCCTTCTCAGATCTCAACCTCCGTGTTGGGAGATCCACTGCTCTCTTCAAAGCTGTCAGACAGAGTCGTTTGCGTCTGCAGAGGTTTCGGCTGTGTTTGTTATTGCCCTGTCCCCAGAGGTGGAGTCTACAGAGACAGGCAGGTTTCCTTGAGCTGCTGTGAGCTCCACCCAGTTCGAGCTTCCCAGCAGCTTTGTTTACCTACTTAAGCCTCAGCAATGGCGGGCGCCCCTCCCCCAGCCTCGCTGCTGCCTTGCCGGTAGATCACAGACTGCTGTGCTAGCAATGAGGGAGGCTCCGTGGGTGTGGGACCCTCCCGGCCAGGTGTGGGATATGATCTCCTGGTGTGCCTGTTTGCTTAAAGCGCAGTATTGGGGTGGGAGTTACCCGATTTTCCAGGTGTTGTGTGTCTCAGTTCCCCTGGCTAGGAAAAGGGATTCCCTTCCCCCTTGCGCTTCCCAGGTGAGGCAATGCCTCGCCCTGCTTCAGCTCTCGCTGGTCGGGCTGCAGCAGCTGACCAGCACCGATCGTCCGGCACTCCCCAGTGAGATGAACCCAGTACCTCAGTTGAAAATGCAGAAATCACCGGTCTTCTGTGTCGCTCGCGCTGGGAGTTGGAGACTGGAGCTGTTCCTATTCGGCCATCTTGCTCCGCCCCGTTTTAAAACTTCTTGACTTGAAAGTATAGTTCATTGTGTTTCAACATTTCTTGTTCCTTGATAAATGCATTAATAGTTATAAATTTCTCCCTAATTGAGGACGTTGCTCTGTGTCCCACAAAATTTGACAAGTAGTATTTTCATTATAATTTTCTTGAATTTCATTTTAATGTTCTACTTATTAACCAAAAGGGTTTTTAGTATTATACTAATCAGTTTCCAGCCTCACCAGATTTTTTAGCAATTCTTTTATTTTATGTTCTAATTTTATTACATTTTAGTAGGAGAACATAGGTGTTTAATATTGATACTTTGGAATTTATTGAAAGTCTGTTTGTGGCCTGTTACATTGTCAATTTTTCAAAATATGTTCAAAAGGGATGTGTTGAACTTAGTTAATATCTAATGGCTGAAGAGAATTCATTCGTATATTCAGACTTCTCGTGTCTATTTGTTTTTTATTGCTTAACCTATTAATCTTAAAAAGTCTGTTTAAATGTCCAAATAAATAATTGTTGAAAATTTTGTTTTTACCCATGACACTGTGAGTACTTGCTTTATACATTTTGAGGTTATATTGTTAGATACATATACATTCATGATAGTTTTTTCCTTCTGATTGTATTATAACTTTTGTTTGTATACAAAGACCTTCTATTTTATCAGATATTAAGACTACTGTCCAGGATTCTGTTGGTTGATATCTACTTGGTATATCCTGTCATCTTTTTCATTTTCAACCTTTCTGTACCCTTATGTTTTATTTGTTTAATCTTGTTTTCATTCAATTATTTAACTAAAGCATTATTTAATCTTGTGTTTTTAATATAATTTTCTCTGGTTTTTAATAGTAAGATTAGATCACTTACATTTATTGCAATTACTCATTATGGTTTATTTCTGCCATCATATTTTATATTATCCATATACTGTCTTTTATTTTTTCCTGTTTTCTCCTTTCCCACTTACCAATGATAGGTCATGTTTTATTTTGTAGGAGGGGCTTATGTAGCTGTCACACATTTTTTAATTGATTAGTTGGCCAAGACAGGTCTTGAGGTGAATATAAAACTATGCATAACTTCAGAAAGTTTTTCATTCTTGACAAAGTGAAGAACTAACACAAGCTGCCAGCTCCTCTCTGCCAAAGTCAACCAGGGAGGAATTTAACAAGTGAGAAGAAAGGATAGAACCAAGGAACTAACAAAAATTTCCGCTGACTGCTTTAGGAGGCCATAGGCAGTCATGACTTTGTACATCTGGAAAGGGTGGCAATGTGGTGTAGTAGGCAGGCAAACACAGTAGGGATTCAATACACTGGGGGAGACCCTTGAGGTTCTCCTCTTACCCTTTCTCCACATTCTACCAATATAATCAGGTCCCACACACAGAAAAGGTGACAACAGCCTAGAGTGCCAATGTCAATGGGCCTCTCTTAAAGTAGCACAAAAGTATCCTTGCAGTGAGAATTTGATTAAAAACAAACAAAAAAAACAAAAAACAAAAAAAAACACAGGTATGGATTGGTAAGAGCTACCCAGATAATCACTCCTCCCTTCTTCCTCTTTAAGTTCCCAGAGCTAGTAGACTGCAGTTTAAGGAGATTACCACCTCCTAATGTGTCCTTCTTTAAGTATTTAAAGACAGGATTTAGAAGGATTAGAAGTGTTGCCTTGTGGAGTGGTAACAAATGGTTCTGTGGTTTCTGAGGCATTCCATACTTGAGTTCATCCACTCTTCTCTCCTTAAAATTATCATGAGGGCTATAAACAACTAGAGTCTAGGTTTCATCCATTCCTAATATCCATCACTAGAGAGAGTAGCTGGTACCCAAGAAATATGGCCATGCTGGACAAAATAATTTTATCCGTAATGAATACAACAGCTACAAAAGAAAAACAGCAAATTAAACAATGTATACCACATGGAGCAGTTACTGGAATAGATGGCATATTAAATATCCTCAAATAGATAAGGAAAGTTATTTGAATGATGAAGCAGTAAAAAGACTTTAAAAAGAGCCAGGTGAAAATGTTAATTATAAAAAATATATAATCATAGCAATAAAAGTCTTAACAGCTAGGATATATAGCAGGATGGACATAGCCAATGATCAAATTACCACACTAGAGATCAGATCGAAGTATGTTTCCATAAGGCAACAGGAAAAGATAAGAAAAAATATATAAAATAAAAACTAAGTAATATGGAGGATTAAAGTGACGAAATCCTGAAAATAGCAGTGTCAGAAAGAAAACATAATTTGTGGGGGTTAGCAAACTACAGCCTGCAGGACAAATCCAACCTCTCTAGTTTTGTAAAGAAAGTTTTATTGAAACACAGCATTACCCATGATTTGTTGTCTATGATTGCTTTCATTCTACAATGGCAGATTGGGTGGTTATGACAGAGACCATATGGCCCACAAAGCCTCAAATACTTACTATGTGGCCCTTTACAGAAAAAAAAAAAGTGTTGATCCCTGCCCTAATTAACATACCTCAGAATTAATGCCATATGGGTGAAATGAGACAGGACGGCCATAATAGACATTCCCATTCAGGAAAAGGAAGACTAAAAAATGCATGGCATTCACTGGTTCATAGCAATCCTGAAGCCCCTAGGATCATGAAGATTACTTACTCTGGATATCCTCATGGCATGGAATGGGTATCAATCTCATCTAAATCTTAAAAGTAGCATGGGCAACTCATCCAGTTTTGTAGATAGTTATTTTTGGAGACATTTCTGTGACTTTGGATGCCATAATCAAGGAAACTAGATGGCAAAGCTCTCTAAATAACTCTGAAGCTGCTGCATGCTTGAATACTCTGTTGGAATAATGCAGGAGAGGTAACTAAGTTTGAAAACAGATAAGGACTGAGAAGCAAGTAGAGTGGGGGTTTAGAAGAGAGGGATGGAAGGAAACCAAAACAGAGAGAAAGCACAAAGGAACCCAGGATCAGTACATTCTTTCTGAAGGTGTGAGGCAGGGAGTTGAAGACAGGCATGACACCAGTAAAGACTCTCCGTTGTTCCATATAGGCCTCTGTGCCAGGTGCATCAGGTATCTTGTTGCTTCAAGTTCTTTACCCTGATAAGTACAGAAATGCTCTGTCCCTACACCCTATCTCAAAAGTTCCTAAACATAAAGGAAAGCCTGCCACTACTCTCACACTGAAATTTATTCTTTCATCTCAGTTTTTCACCTACCATGAAACCCACAATCCCAGAAGTTCATTAGTAATTGTTAAACATTTGGAATCCTAAGCTGTTTAAAATGATGAATTTATCATATCTTTGCTTTATTTGTACAAAGCTTTATAAATAACTATTTCTCAGCACTTGCAACTGCCCCATTCATTGGCATTTGAGACTACAGAGGTGACAATAGGCTATCTTGAAAGACAGTTTTCAAAATTACAGCCCCTTATATATATATGGCTCTGAATACTAATAGGACCCAAAACTATACATCAGGGCAAAAGTCTGGTAAGCTTTGAAAGTTTCAGGAAGAGATGTTCAAGAATCGATTAAAATCTCTCCTACTTTACCTAAAAAGAATAAGTCAGTGTGAGTTCATAAGTGTTTCCAAATCAGCTGAAGTTTCCATTTTCCTAAATGCAGGAGCAGTTACCTTCAGTTAGTAGTGAGGCCTTGGCCTAGTAACTGTCAAGCACTTTCTGGGTGTAGAAGAATGGGAAGGCAGTGTCAATTAGCTGCACACACTTATAGGTTAACTCTTGCTAAATTTGCAGGTCACTTCTGCCTTCTCTAATGCCTTCTAGAATATTCTGGCTCCTAGAAGTTTGTTCAAGATTGGGACACTCTACAAATTTCCCTAGATCCCAGACAATAGAAGTTCAATTTCAACTGAATTTTTGCTGACACTGATTTTGCCTTGAAGGGGTGTGTGTGTGTGTGTGTGTGTGTGTGTGTGTGTGTGTGTGTTCAAGAAAAAGAAATACTAAATTGTGAGGTAAGCTCCATGCACCAAAAGTGATGTCCATAAAACTAAGAAATCAATGCAGCATTCTGCAGAATCACTTTAAACAACATTCTTCTTTTTTTCTGCTGCTCGTACAAGCTGATTACAAAAGCAGGCAGAGTTAGCTCTGAGTTTCCAAGTGGAAAAACATAATACTAGACTTTGAATAGCATCTCAAATTGAAATCAATTAAAAGAATTACAGGTTGCAGAAAAATATATATTTGTTTACATTTTTCTTCAGCACAAACATTTAGTAACCTAGGGTCTAGAAAGGTTCTTGTACACGTCCCTTTAAAAACAACCATTTTTATTTTCAGAACAAAGTCTCAAAAGAAAAAGAAAAGGAGAAAACTAGATTTTTAAAAATTCCTACCTAAAGGTCCCATGGTTTTACAAGCATAACTCCATGTGCATTATTTATGGTATAAAATTTTTCCACCGAGGCCTGTTTTTACTTTAAGGGGGAGGATGAGTTCTTACTTTCAGTTTCATGTAAATTTTCTCTCCAATTATAGCTCGCTTGTGGAGACTTTGTCCTATGGCTAAGCTGACATGCTGACTCATTTCATCAACAGTGTCTTAAGCCAGCACCATTTTCCACTGTGGCTTAGGCCCTGGAGTTGCTCCTCAAATAAGCTGCTCTCTCGCTTGCTCACTCTCTCTCTCTCTCCCTCCCTCTCTCCCTCCTCACTCTCTCACTCCCTCACTCCCTCTCTCTCCCTAGGCCCTGGAGAGCCAGAGAGAGTTCATCCATGGCATAGTAAAGTTAATGAGGTAGTCAACCAAAGTTCAGAGCAAGTTTTCCCACCCCCGGCTGGCAGTCAGCCACTCCATTCTGCCAGCACTCAAAGTTGGCTTCTCAGAAAATATATTCCAAAGCTGGCACTTTACCTCAGGAGAATTTAGTCAAAGCATTTGGCACATCAGATTGTCTAAAACACAAGGTTAACAGCTCAAAATAGCCAGCCTATTCCAAGACTGTCTTAAATTAAGGAACATAATTATTAAAAGATTCTGCTACAATTGGGCATGAAAACCATACCCTTCCATGAAGTATCTAGGCAAGACTACTTTTCCTCCTGATAAATGAACAAATATTTAATGAGCACATACACCATTCCTCCACTGTGGGAATACAAAGAAAAATAGGACACAGTCATCCCCGTCAAAGAGCTTAAAATTTAATTAGATAAACAAGACATAAACATATAAAAACAACCACTTACGAAATTAGAATACAAGGTTTGGATTTCAGCAGCATTAATAACTCCATGTGAATGCCCAGTTTGCAGAATGTGAAAAAGTTACCTGCGTTCTCTTTTCGAAACATTTTTGAAGTCTGATATGTGTACAGAAAAGTACACACATCATAACTTTACAGCTCAATGAATTTTCAGAAACTGAACACACCCAGGTAACCAACACTCAGATTAAGTAAAAGAACATCACCAGCATCCCAAAAGCCTCCCCTTTTGCCCCTTTCCAGTCACTAGTCTCCTCTGAGAGTGACCCTTGTCCTAACTTGTCTCATAGATTCTGTTTTGCCTGTTTTTGTACTTTATATAAGGGGAATCGTGCAGTATGTATTTTTTTGTGTCTGACATTTTTGGCTCAACATTATGTTTGAGAGATTTATCCATATCATCATTCAAGGTGTAGTTCAGTCTCATTGCTGTGTATTCCATTTCATAAATATTACAAAATGTGTCTATCCATTTCAGGATTTGGGGGTATCTACATATGATGAGTAGTGTTCATGACTTTTGGTGAATGTGTGTACATATTTATGTTAGGAACATACCAGGGGCAGGATGTCTGGGTCATCCAGTAGGCATATGCTCATCTTCCACGGATACTGCCAAACTGATTTCCAAAGTGGTGGTGCCATTTGACCCTGCCCTCAGCAACATATGAGCATTCCTGCCACCTTACATCCATGCCAGCATTCAGTATGTTCTACAGGACAACCTTTTGACAACACATTGATGGAGGACAACATGGCTTTGAATAGAGGCCAGCAGGGATTCAGGGCCTGGCCTCTGGGTGACTGCCAGATCTCTTCCTTCAAAAAGAGCACCTGAGGACTGTGAAGGCTCAAGCATGACACCAGAAGCACAGTTCCCCACTTTATCCCCAGTAAGTCATCAGACCGGCCACATGCACATGTGCAATCTTTTCCAATACAAAAGAAGTCACTTTGGGTCTCCTAAAGCAAATAAATAAAACAGGAGAGAGGAGGGAGAGTGAGATAGCCAAATAGAACCCTCCAGAGATCGCCACACCCCCACAGGAACACCAAATTGAACAACTATCCACACAAGAAATCAACTTCTTAAGAACCAAAACCCAGGTTAGCAATTAATAATACCTGGTTTGAACATCATATTAAGGAAAGAGGCACTGAAGAAGGTAGGAAAGACAGTCTTGAATTGCCTACATCACCACTCCCTTACACCCCAGAGCTGGCCACAAGGTGCAGATAGAGAATCTGTCTGCTTGGGGAAGGGACAGCACAGCAATTGTGGGACTTTGCATTGGAACTCAGTGCTGCCCTGTCACAGTGAAAAGCAACACATAGCAGAATTCAGCAGGCTTCCACAGAGGGGGCATTTAGACCAGCCCAAGCTAGAGAGGATTTGTCCATCCCAACTGTCAAAACCGAGTTCTGGCTAGCCCCACTACTATAGGCTAAAGCACTCTGTGATCTCAAATAAACTTCAAAGGCCATGTGGACCACAAAGACTGCAATTCCTGGGAAAGTTCTGATGCTGTGCTGGGCTTAGAGCCAGTGGACTTGTAGTGCACACAACCCAGTGAGACACCAGCTGGGGCAACCAAGGGAATGTTTGTACCATTCCTCCCCCAACCTCAGGCAACATAGCTAGCAGCTCCAGGATTTAACCATGAAGAAATCCAAAACTTGAACAGACCAATAACAAGTAATGAGATCAAAGCCATAATAATACAAAGTCTCTCAGTAAAGAAAAACCCAGGATCCAGTGACCTCACTGCTGAATTCTACCAAACATTTGAAGAAAAACTAATACTAATCCTACTCAAAGTCTTCTGAAAAATGGAAGAGTAGAAAATACTTCCAAACTGATTCTACAAGACCAGTGTTACCCTGATACCAACACCAGACAAATACACATCAAAACAAAAAATGCAGACCAATATCCCTGATGAACATTGATACAAAAATCCTCAACAAATACAAGCGAACCAAATTTCATAAAACATTTTTAAAAATTATTCATCATGGTCAAGTGAGATTTATCCCAGAAATGCAAGGATGGTTCAGCATATGCAAAGTAATTGATATGATACATCATATCCACAGAATAAAGGGCAAACCCATATGATCATTTCAACTGATGCTAAAAAGCATTTGAAGAAATTCAACATCCCTTCATGATATACGCCCTCAAAAAACTGAGTATAGAAGGAACATACCTCAATGCAACAAAAGCCATATACAACAGAACCACAGCTAATATACTGAATGGGAAAAAACTGAAAGCCTTTCCTTTAATACCTGGAATGAGGCAAGGATGTCCACTTTCAAAACTGTTACCCAACATAGTACTGGAAGTCCTAGCTAGAGAAATCAGACAAGAGAAAGAAGTAATGGGCATCCAAATTGGACAGGAAGAAGTCAAATTATCCTTGTTTGCAAATGATATGATCTTACATTTGGAAAAAACTGAAGATTCCACCAAAAAACTATCAGAATTTATAAACAAATTCAGTAAAGTTACAGGATGTAAAATCAACATACAAAAATCAGCAGCATTTCTATATGCCAACAGTGAGCAATCTGAAAAAGAAATTTAAAAAAAGTAATCCTATTTACATTAGCTACAAATAAAATAAGATACCTACAAATAAACTTCAACAAAGAACTAAAAGTTCTCTATAGTACTATATAAAACATTGATGAGAGAAATTGGACACCAAAATGAAAAGAAATACCATGTTCATGAATTGGAAGAATCAATATTGTGAAAATCTCCATACTACACAAAGCAATCTACAGATTCAATGCAATCTCTATCAAAATATCAATGACATTCTTCACAGAAATAGAAAAAATAATCCTAAAATTCATGAACCACAAAAGACCTGGAGTAGCCAAAGTTATTCTGAACAAAGAGAACAAAACTGGAGGAATCACATTACCTCATTTTAAATTATAATACAGAACTATAGTTAGCAAAACAGCATGGTACTGACATATAAGCAGACATATAGACCAATGGAAAAATAATAGAGAACCCAGAAACAAATTTATACATCCACAGTGAACTAATTTTTGACAAAGAAGAATATAAACTGAGGAAAAAGACAGTCTCTTCAATAAATGATGCTGGGAAAACTGGATATCCATTTATAGGAGAATGAAACTGGGCTTCTATCTCTCACCATATACAAAAGTCAAAATGGATTAAAGACTTAAATCTAAGATCTCAGCCCACGAAACTACTACAGTAAAAAATAGGGAAAAATCTCTAGGACATTGGTCTGGGCAAAGATTTCTTGAGTAATACCCCACAAGCACAGGCAACCAAAGCAAAAATGGACAAATGGGATCACATCAACTTAAAAAGCATCTTCACAGCAAAGGAAACAATCAACGAAGTGAAGAGACAACCCACAGAATGGGAGAAAATATTTGCAAACTACCCATCTCACAAGGATTAATAACCACAATGTGTAAGAGCTCAAACAACTCAATAGGAAAGGAATCTAATAATCCATTAAAAATGGGTAAAAGAGCTAAATAGATATTTCTCAAATAAAGACATGCAAATGGCAAATAGGCATGTAAAAAGGTGTTCAACATCACTGATCATCAGAGAAATGCAAAGTAAAACTACAATAAGATATCATCTCACTCTAGTTAAAATGACTTATATCCAAAAGACAGGTATATTAGTCCATTTTCACACTGCTATAAAGAAATATCCAAGACTGAGTAATTTATAAAGAAAAGAAGTTTAATTGACTCACAATTGAGCATGGCTGGGGAGGCCTCAGGAAACTTATAATCGTGGTGAAAGGTGAAGGGGAAAAAAGGCACATTCTTCCCAAGGCGGCAGAAAGGAGAAATGCCAAGCAAAGGGGAAAGAGACTCTTATAAAACCATCAGATCTTGCGAGAACAAAGTCACTATCATGAGAACAGCATGGGGGAAACTTCCCCCATGATCCAATTACTTCCACCTGTTCTCTCCCTTGACATGTGGGGATTATAGGGATTACAATTCAAAATGAGATTTGGGTGGGGACACAAAACCTAACCATATCATTCTATCCTGGCCCCTCCCAAATATCATGTCCCTTTCACATTTCAAAACTAATCATGCCTTCCCAACAGTACCCCAAAGTCTCAATTCAGCATTGACCCAAAAGTCCAAGTCCAAAATCTCATCTGAGACAAGGCAAGTTCCTTCTGCCTATGAGCCTGTAAAATCAAAAGCAAGTTAGTTATTTCCTCAATACAATGGGAGTACAGCCATTGGGTAAATACACCCATTCCAAATGAGAGAAACTGGTCAAAAGGAAGAGGCTATAGGCCCCATGCAATTCCTAAATCCAATAGAGCACTCAAATATTAAAGATTCAAAATGATCTCCTTTGGTTCTATGTCTCACATCCAGGCCACACTGATGCAAGAGGTGGGCTCCTACAGCCTTGGGCAGCTCCCCTCTGTGGCTCTGCAAGATACAGCCCCCATGGCTGCTTTCACAGGCTTGCATTGAGTGTCTGCAGCTTTTCCAGGTGCATGGTACAAGCTATTGGTGGATCTACCATTCTGGGGTCTGGAGGATAATGGCCCTCTTCTCACAGCTCCACTAGGCAGTGCCCCAGTGGGGACTCTGTATAGGGGCTCCCACCCCATATTTCCCTTCCACACTGCCCTAGCAGAGGTTCTCCATGAGGGCTCTACCCCTGCAGCAACTTCTGCTTGGATGCCCAGGTGTTTCCATACATCCTCTGATATCTAGATGGAGGTTCCCAAACCTCAATTCTTGAATTCTGTGTACCCACAGGCCCAACACCAGGTGTAAGCCACCAAGGCTTGGGGCTGGCACCCTCTGAAGCAACAGCCTGAGTTGTAAGTTGGCCCCTTTTAGCCATGGCTGGAATGGAGGTCGCCAATTCCTGAGACTGCACAAAGCAGCAAGGCCCTGGGCCTGGCCCACAAAACCATTTTTTTCCTCCTAGGTCTCCAGGCCTGTGATGGGAGGGGCTGCTCTGAAGACATCTGACATGACCTGGAGACATTTTCCCCATTGTCTTGACAATTAACATTTGGCTCCTCATTAACTTATGCAAATTTCTTCAGCTGGCTTAAATTTCTCCTCAGAAAATAGGTTTTTCTTTTCTATTGCATTGTCAGGCTGTAAATTTTCTAAACTTTTATGCTCTGCTTCCCTTTAACATAAGTTCAAATTCCAAACAAACTCTTTGTGAATACATAAAACTGAATGCTTTTAAGATCACCCAAGTCACCTCTTGAACACTTTGCTGATTAGAAATTCCTTCCACCAGATACTTTAAATCATCTCTCTTGGGTTCAAAATTCCACAGATCTCTAGGGCAGGGACAAAATGTCACCAGTCTCTTTGCTAAAGCATAGCAAGAGTCACGTTTATTCCAGTTCCCAAAAAGTTCCTCATCTCCATCTGAGACCACCTCAACCTAGATTTCATTGACCATATCACTATCAGCATTTTGGTCAAAGCGATTTAACAAGTCTGTAGGAAGTTCCAAACTTTACAACATGTTCTTGTCTTCTTCTGAGCCCTCCAGACTGTTCCAACCTCTGCCTGTTACACATTTCCAAAGTCACTTCCACATTTTTAGGTATATTTATAGCAGCAACCCCTTCCTGGTACCAATTTACTGTATTAGTCCATTTTCATGCTGCTATAAAAAAATATTCGAAACTGGGTAATTTATAAAGAAAAGAGGTTTAATTGACCCACAGTTCAGCATGGTGGGGAGGCCTCAGGAAATTTACAGTCATAGCAGAAGGCAAAAGGGAAGCAAGGCACTTTCTTCACAAGGTACCAGGAAGAAGTGCCAAGTAAAGTGGGAAGAGCCCCTTATAAAATCATCAGATCTCATGAGAACTCACCCACTATCACGAGAACAGCATGGGGGAAACTACCCCCATGATCCAATTACCTCCACCTGGTCTTTCCCTTGTCACATGGTGATTAGGGGGATTACAATTCAAGACAAGATTTGTGTGAGGACACAAAGCCTAACCATATCAACAGGCAATAACAAATGCTGGTGAGGATGTAGAGAAAAGTGAACCCTCATACACTGTTGGTGGAAATGTAAATTAGTACAGCCACTATGGAACATAGTGGAGGTTCCTCAAAATGAAAAATAGAACTACCATATGATCCAGCAGTCCTACTGCTGGGCATATATCCAAGAGAAAGGAAATTAGCATATTGAAGAGATATCAGCATTCCCATGTTTACTGCAGCACTATTCACAATAGCCAAGATTTGGAAGCAACCTCAGTATCCATCAACAGACAAATGAATAAAGAAAATGTGGTACAAATACACAATGGAGTACTATTTAGCCATAAAAAAGAATGAGATCCTGTTATTTGCAACAAAATGGGTGGAACTGGAGGACATTATGTTAAGCGAAATAAGCCAGGCACAGAAAGACAAACTTCACATGTTCACACTCATTTCTGGGAGCTAAAAATGAAAACAACTGAACTCATGGAAATACAGTAAAAGGATGGTTTCCAGAGGCTGAGAAGTGTGGGAGGGTGAGTGGGGATGGTTAAAGGGTACAACAATATAGTTAGATAGAATGAATAAGATCTGGTATTTGACAGCACAACAGGGTGACAACAGTCAACAATAACTCATTGTGTATTTTTAAATAACTAAAAGAGTATTGTTCAATTCCCACCTGTGAGTGAGAATATGCGGTGTTTGGTTTTCTGTCCTTGTGATAGTTTGCTCAGAATGATGGTTTCCAGCTTCATCCATGTCCCTGCAAAGGACATGAACTCATCCTTTTTTATGGCTGCATAGTATTCCATGGTGTATATGTGCCACGGTTTCTTAATCCAGTCTATCATTGATGGACATTTGGGTTGGTTCCAAGTCTTTACTATTGTGAATAGTGCCATAATAAACATATGTGTGCCTGTGTCTTTATAGTAGCATGATTTATAATCCTTTGGGGATATACCCAGTAATGGGATTGCTGGGTCAAATGGTAATTCTAGTTCTAGATCCTTGAGGAATCGCCACACAGGGCGGGGAACATCACACACAAGGGCCTCTTGGGGGGTGGGGGGCTGGGGGAGGGATAGCATTAGGAGAAATACCTAATGTAAATAATGAGTTGATGGGTGCAGCAAACCAACATGGCACATGTATACCTATGTATCAAACCTTCACGTTGTGCACGTGTACCCTAGAACTTAAAGTATAATAAAAAGAAAAAACCCACACCAAAGAGTATTATTGGAATGCTTGTAACACAAAGAAATGATAAATGCTTGAGGTGATGGATACTCCATTTACCCTGACATGATTATTATGCATTATATGCCCGTACCAAAATATTGCATATACCCCATAAATATATACACCTATTATGTACCCACAAAAATTAAAAACTTTTTAAAAGAGAGAGACCAGGCAGCAGAGGCAAGACCTCTTTCTGGGTAAGGCCACTGTATCAAGGGAAGATACAGGGTCTATCTATCTATGTAACAAATGCATAGGTTCTATGTGCCAAGCATTGTTCTAAACTCTTTAAAACTCTTAACTGGCTGGGCGTGGTGGCTCACGCCTGTAATCCCAGCACTTTGGGAGGCTGAGGCAGGTGGATCACTTGAGGTCAGGAGTTCGAGACCAGCCTGGCCAACATGGTGAAACCCCATCTCTACAAAAATACAAAAATTAGCCAGGCATGATGGCTGTAACCACAGCTACTCGGGAGGCTGAAGTGGGAGAATCACTTGAACCCAGGAGGCAGAGGCTGCAGTGAGCCAAGATCGTGCCCTTGCACTTCAGCCTGAGTGACAGAGCGAGACTCCATCTCAAAAAAAAAGAAAAAGGAAAAAAAAAAACCTCTTAACTAACTTAATTCTTATAACAGCATAACAGATAAGCATTTTTTAAATGCTAATTTTATAGGTGAGGAAACTGAGGCACTGAGGCACACAGAAGAATTAACTTATCCAACATCATGGAGCTGGTAGATAACAAAGCAGGGATTTCAGTCCAGGCCAGCTAGCTCCACAGTCCATGCTCTGGACTTTACATTCTGCTGTCTTTCTTCTTCTGGGAATACTCAGGCCCTAAATAACTACCCATCTCAACCAATATAATTTGTTTGCTTTTATTTTCCCCTAGATATACACCAAGACATTTGTTTACTTCATATGCCCAAACCTAGAGCAACCCCTTAGTTTCCCAAACAGAAAATTCCTTCCCCACAAAACTGGAGACAATTTCAATATATAAACTTTTAGAGTCATTGATTAAGTAGTCAGACGTTTACTTATAATATTTTACTGTTTAAATTTCACATATATGCATATCACAAATTAAATAAAAATCTTGTGGTATTAAAATATTGCCCTTTTCCAAACTTATAGGTCAGAAAATAATTTATTCATCTTGGACAGGTTTATATAGCTATGTATCAGTGTCTTCATTGTCACTATAGTTATTTTTGATGATATTATCTTCAATTCCTTCTGAGCTATTGACATACAGCACGTTTTGATTTCATATATGATGAGATCATTGGGAATTTTATCTCAAGTTAAAAGTACCCCTTTGCACACCTAAAATATTTATCCTATGGATACTATAATCACCACCTCTTCAATGGAGCACTTTAATATTTTGCTCCATAAAGCAATAGCTAAAAATGTGTTTACTATAATATCAAATGATTGCTATGGAGTCATGACCCCAGTTATAATTACTAAATTGGTATTATATTTATTTCCTTTCATTTTACCCAATCTGTCGAGAGGCCTGTAATAAAATCCCAAATTAATATTGATTTAGGTTATCTTAATGTTCTTCCCCAAATAGTACTTTATCATTCACACTAAAGTAGTTCAGACTTTATAAAGAATCAGATGAAGGGCAGCAATTCCTACTATCCTAAGGAACAATCATGGAGGGAGGCAGTAAGGGAACTTCACCTCCTGTGGGGTCATACAGAATACTCTCTTGGTTTATCCTGAATTTGCTCTCCCTGGCTAAAATCAGAATCCCCAATGTTACTGAGCCACATTTTTTCTTCTTAACCTTTCTCTTAAATTTGTCTTTGTCCTTCTCTCCTACATTTCCCCCAACCCTATCCTCCATCCCCATACCTGACACCTGGGTGTCTGGCTCTTTGCACAGAGGAAGTTCTCAGTCTTAAAGTCATTGGCCAGAAGCCAAGGAAATCACAAACAGCAAAGATGATATTGAAATCAAGAAGGGCAGCCATTTATGGAGTTCTTACTATGTGTTAGGCAGCAGAGAATGCCCTTTAATATTCACAACAATTATGTTGTAGGTTATTATCTCTATTTTACAGATAAAAAGACTAAAGCTCAGAGAAGTTAAATAATTTGTCCAAGGCCATAGAGCTATTAAGTTATATGTCTTAACCAAACCTGTCTGATTCCAAAGCCTATATTCTAAACCCTATCATCGCCTACTGTCACATTTTTAGACTGTATAATTCTAATGATAACGTATTAGATTCATTATATAAATATAAGTTTGCAAAACACATCACAGATTCAAATGCAGATAATGGGGGGCACTTTTCCCCAAAGGAAGTCTTCAGCGCCTTGGCAATTCTGTAGCCAGTTAGGTACATCTGGATTTTCAAGGCCTGGACATCATTAGCATACTATGAACTAAGAGGTTTCTCCTGAGCAGTGAGCCTCATGCTGGACCAAAGATAGGTTTGGAAAATTCACATCCAATATGCAAGCCATGTTCATATAATGGCTGAGCACCACACAGAGATTCTGGGGACTCTGTTCAAAGAGCCAGGGTCTCTTTATTGAAATAGCATTTGGAGAACTTATAAATAATGTAAAGGAGAAAAATTAGAGCGATGGCGACCCTCTAAGTCTGTTGGGTTGTCCTCATCAGAATTCCCAAGACGTAGAAAAGAAAGGATAAGAAGCATTTGGTGTTGCAGTAAATAGCACAGGTTTTGGAGTTAGAAAGATCCAGGTTAAAACCTGGCTCTGCACAGGACACTTGCCTTCCTCAAATCTGCAACATGGAAATAATAATAACTGTAATAAGTTGTAATTCATAGAGTTGCTGTGGGAAATAAACTAGAATATGCCTGTAAAATATCTTAGCACATTCTAGCATGTTGGAATCACTTAATAAAAGATCATTACTATTTTGTTATTATTCTATTTTATAAGCATCTTCAGCCTAAGACTAAGTGACTGGAATGGTCCCTTCTTATGGAAGTTAGAGAATCTGATAGTCTCCCAGAAAAATTAAGGGGAAAGAAGCCTGGAGCAATATGAGGGCACAGACAGCATCCTCCTCTTTTCCTCATACTCTTGTTTCTGAATTTGTTTCGCCACAGAGTAACACTGTGCTCAGCCCACTCGATGCCAAAATTCACATCAACATCTGAAGTAACATTTTCAAGATGAAAGGAAAAACAGATAAAAGGATGCCAGTGATGTCTCAATTCAAGCCATGGGAAAAATAGATAAACTTGTCATTCTTCCTATTCCGTGTGAACAAAAGTGCCTCATACCTGCCACGTAGTAGTTCTATAACTAGTACACTGATTGGGGAAAAACATTTCAGTTTAATACTTCACCATCTTGAATGATGCTAAACCTATTTTTTACCAATGTTTAAAGATTTTTTTATTATGAAAAATTTTAAACAAAAATAGAAAGAAGGACCCCGATGTGCTCATCACTTTGTTAAAAAAAAAAAAGTTATCAACTCATGGCCAAGTGTGCTTCTTATATATCCCTCCCCCTTTTAGATTATTTTGAAATAAATCCCAAACATCATGTCATTTTATCCTTAAGTATATCAGCATGTGACTCTAAATAGTCTTTTTCTAAATAATAAATGTCATTTCCACTAAAAATAATTATTCCTTTTAATATAATTAAATATCCAATCAGTATTTAATTTCCCCTTAATCTGATACTTTTACAATTTGAGTTAGAATCAAAATAAGATCCAAACTTTGCAATTAGTTGATATGTCTTTTAAGATTCTTGCAATCTCTAACTTCTAATTCTCTCTCTCTCTCCTTATCTCTCTCTATCTCTCTTTCTGTCTCTCCCTCTCATTTTTTAGTTAGAATCAACATAAGGCCCACACTTGACAATTAGTTGATATGTCTTTTAAGATTTTGCAATCATCTGTAGCCTTTCTCATTCTCTCTCTCTCTCTCTCTCTCTGTCTCTCTCACTCTCTCTCTCTCTCTCTCTCTCACACACACACACACACACACACACACACATTTCAATGCAATTTTGTTGAGGAAAGCATATTGTTTGTCCTTAGAGTTTTGATAGTCTGAATTCTGCTATTTGTATCCCTATGGTATCATTTAACACATTCCTCTGTACCCTATACGTTGGTAGTTAAATCTAGAGGCTTGATCGGATTCTGATTTGATATGTTGACATGTTAACTTCATATGTGGTATTTTGTACCTCCAGTAGAAGGCATCTCAGGTCTGGTTCCCTCTTTTTTTAAGATCTTAGCTATTGACAATCATTGTCTAGATACCCATTTTTATAAGACAAGCTTTTACTCTGGCTTATCTCAATATTTTTCAGAAATGAGATTTGACTTGATTGGGAACTAGACATCTAGGGTGGGGAATCTAACCACTTTAGTAAAGAGATCACACTTTACTCTCATACACACTCATTCTTCTTTAGCCCACACTCACTCCCTACCCAGTGATGAGAGCATAGTGCCTTTAACATCACAAGCACTCCAAGAATGTTGCTCAAATTAAATTGGAAAACCGTTATTTTCCCTAAAATTTAATTTACTCAAATAGATGCATACTTTTCTACTCTCTTCATTAGCTCTTATAATGTCAAGTACTTCACCACTACCCCAATACCTGGACTGCCTGTTTCTTTTAATTTAGCTATCAAATTCTCTTCATATTTATAAAAGAAGAAAATACTGTGCCTGGAATTGAGTGACTGTAAACGCTAACATTAGTTTTACTACTTCCAACACATCTGTTTAAATTTTCTCATTAAGTCTTCAGGTACAACTCTCCCAATGATATCACCTGGGCTATTTATGCAAATTATGTTCCTGCTTACAGAATTGAGCATTTAAGGCATGATTATATATTTTCTTCTCTCTGTGATGAGGAGCAAAAGGAAATGTGGTTCATACAAGTAGGAAACACTTTTGTATACTCTTGCTCTACTTTTTAAACAATTTCTTGCAACAGTGCCTGGCAGGATTCTTTGCCCTGGCGGTTCTTGATCCTGTTTTGCCACACCAACCTCTCTCTTGATCCTGACAGATTTAGACAATAGGGTCAAATCAGCACTTAGCAGAGGTCAATAAAGAAGCTGGCTCTAGAGAGAAACAATCCTGGTTCACCTTTTCTAGCTTTGTTTCAGCTGTGAAGAGTCCTTCACTATCAAAATCCTCTGAGAAGCTTTTTGGTCACATTCTCTCCCCTTTTCTCATTTAATAGTCTCTTCCGCCTCCTGCAATTTAGAGAGTTTTCTCGGTCTAGCAACTGCTGTTGGTCACCAACACATCAAAACAAATAGGCTTCCCTCAGTCTTCATCTCACGTGATGGTTTTGCAGTTTTCATGCTGTTCAGCAGCTTCTTGCTTTTGAAATCCCACTCTCAACATGTGAGGCTACGCATGCTGAGTCTCCTTCTACCTCTCAGATCACTTCTCATTCTTATTTGCTGTTTCCTCTTCCCTCATCAGCCTTTTAAATATTGGATTTTCCTGTAGCTTTTGCCAAAGACTTCTTCTTCTCTTACTCTCTTTCTCAAAAATTTCATTCCCAAGTTTTTTGAGAAGACCTCCATATCCATATCATTTCCTCTGTCCTCATCTGGGGATTCAGACTCACATCCCCATTTGCATGTTGGGATAGCTACAAATGGATGGCCAAGCAGCACACGTTCAAATCAAATTCTTACTTCTCCCATCCAATTCCCAGCCCTCTATTGCTGTCCTCCACAAATCTGTGGAAGCCTCAAGTCCTCCACAGTTACTGTTTTCCTGTCTTCCTTCCATTTCCCACATGCAATTGGTCACCACGTTTTCCATATTAGCACTTTAGAGGTCGCTCAAAGTCATCCCTTCTGCCCCTTTGGCTCTACTCTTTGTCTAGCTTATATCCTGACCTCTTGGCACCTGAGCCGTCACAACAGCCTTGCAACCTGGTGCCAGTTTCTTCCTCTCCAAAGCTGTCATTCACATGGCTGCCAGAGTTATTCATAACATGGCTGCCAGAGTTATTCATTTCTTCCTGAGACACACAGTGGGTAATGTGACCATCCTCCCGAAAGATTCCAGTGACTTCAATTTGTATAGGCTGAAGACAACAGCATCCAAAGTCCTTCATGACAGGGACCTAATTTCTTTTTCTAGCCCCAGAAGTCAAAGAGTCTCTGGGGCCCCCAGCTGTCAAAGAAATTTGAAGAAGAATTGAACTTCTGTGGGAGGAGAGTAAGCATGAAAGCATGCCCGACTAGGGAAGAAATATGAGCAAAAGCACTGAAGTCGAAAACACTATTTGATTCAGAGGAAGAAAAGAGAAAAGCTAATGGGCAAGGAAAGCTGGTGTTATGCAGAGAGATATGGTTCAATCAACAGAATGGAGAAAAAACATTAGTAAGAGTCTTAAGACAAAAATCAAACATGAATTTAATAACAGGGCTATGTTCATTTCCGTGTATATTACCTATCCCTGCATAACTTCTCCAAACCTAATATTCTACAGCAGACCCAACAAAATGCTCCCAAGTTGGCTAAGTGTTCTTACTTCTATTTTAGGCTTTCAATCCCAATTGTTAACAACTCCATTAAATATAAAACTTCCTTTCAGAGCTACTTGGAGATGTGTTACATAAATGCTGCATATTTCCCCTCTTACTTCTTTCCCAGCATTTCTCCAGCTTCTAAAAATAACGCCTCAGATGCTGGCTTTGTTCACTGTTTGAGCTCCCACTTGCACACCTATCATGTTCAGAGCCCAACTGGGACAGATCACTTTCACTGGCATTAGGTTTTTGTGTCTCCATTCCTTCCTGCTCATATAGCATTTTTTAAAATGAAGCTTAGGCTCCTGAGGCAATAATGTTCTCCCATGGGAATTAAAAGGCTACAGATCATTGTTTTTTCTCTTCCGATTTCCACAGTAGCCTCAGAAGACATCTTATATGGCCAATATAAGAGCTCTCCTACATATGTTTAGAAGGGCAATTAAGAACAATAGTAGTCAGTGGTTGCCAATGTTTACTTGAAAACTAAGACTTACTATGAGGCAGATGCTGTGCCAGGGACTTGACATGCAGAATCACATTCAATTATCGCATCAATCTGATGACTAGGTATCATCACACTCTTCATATTTTAGATAAGTCAACTGAAAATTGGAGAGGTTAAAGAACTTGACCCAAGGTTGCCAAGCTGATAAATGGCAGTGCCCAGTTGCAGCCCTAGATCGGCTTGGCACCATAACTCATGTTCTGTATGCAGAAAAACACTTGTAAATTGTGAAATAGAAGCTACTCCTGGTATCTTAGGTGCTCCCAGCAGACCCAGAAACAAGGATTTATGGTGGCAGCACTCTGTCCACAAGCACTAGAAGAGGGAAGTGGTCCCAAGAAGGGAAGGAAGCCAGTAAAGGGTGAGCATCCTTTGAGGAACTCCGGGAGATAGCATAGAACACAACTCTGAGTTAACCTAATCAGGATGCAAGGAAACTGAGATATTTCTCCACCCACTCCCATGCCGGTCACAGGTTGAGAGCTGCTTTGAGGGCAGCTGAGTATGGACGGACCATATTCCCCAGTTAGAAAAAAACCTCAGACAGAGACATTCCCACAAAGCATACTGCAGCAAGTAGAGCGAGTTCTGGGGGCTGCAGGCAGGGCACCAAGAGCATCTGCTACAAATGCATATGGCCCGAGAACTAAAAAAGGAGAGAAACGCCCACCCCCAGGCTCACATGTTCAATTAAGTTTCTTCACACACCATCCTCCAGACTCAGTTTAACTGGTATCACCATATTTTTCCAATAATTCTCTTTTCTGTGTCCAGCTGGGCAATACAAACTTTGAAGGAGACATGGGAATGACTGTGGGGCTGCTACCACCAGAACAGTGATGCCCCTACTCCTCCTCCCACCTTTGCACACCAGCACTTTCCACCTGCGAGCACCAGACTACACTATGGAAATCTGTACCCTCCCCATAACAAATTTCTCCCATTGTTCCTTTAGGCTGCAGAGACTAGATCCTCTAAAAGTCCCCAAATTCCAATTTTTGGAGACCAAGATGAGGTCATTTTCCAAGGATCGTATCTCTGAAAAATCCTCCTTCAATTTCTTCGTTCGAGATTTTGCAACACTGAAGTTCCTACGTTAGTAAACATATCATTAAGAGAGCTAAATATTGCATAGTTATCTGGGGTTAAATAACTCTTTGAGCAGTTTTATAGGTTGGATGTTTTAGTGGTAATGATAAATATTAATAGTAGTGAAGTGTTCTCATATAATGATGGCTTGGTATGTGCCCAGCCATCTAATTAGCTCATTATTTCTCACTATAACCCTAAAAGATTCTTGCAGTCTAAGACTCAAAAGCCCAGATGCTTAAGTAACTTGTCTGAGGTCACATAGCAAATTAAAATGGATCCAGGGTCCAAATCTAAGCCTGTTTTTGTTTGTTTGTTCGTCTGTTTTACCATACCAGTGTCTAGCATTCCCCACAGAGAATTGCTCTGCAGCTCATTGCCATAAAAACAGTAGAGAAATTATTGCTAAATAATGGACTATTTTCATAAATATGACATATAAAGTACTTCAGAGCTGTTTGAAATGCAGTATTAAAACAACCTGCAAAATGGTTAATTTATTATTGGGTGCTGCTGTATTCTCCATGAGAGGTCAAATTAATAACATTATCTACATTTGTTCTTGAGAGGATAACTTAGTAGAATGGAAGGCATTCTGACATCATCTAATTGCCAGCTTGCAGAACTCAGGCCCAAAGAAGTTAACTAATTCAAGGATGCTCAGCCAGCTAGTTAGCAGTCAGTCAGGATTAGGCCCCCAGCTTCCCCTACTTCAGGTCTGTAGCTTTTTCCATTCACCCCACCAGTGTGTGTCTTTTCATTCAAACTGCCCCCTTGGGCAATTACAGATGGTCACAATCTTTAGCACTGATGCAAATTTCAGTTCTACTGCCCTGCTTTTCTAACAATTCTCTGAAATGTTTTCCTCATAGGCATTTAGGATAGTGAAATAATAACAGTTTTTTAATGTCTTTTCTCCGAAAGAAATAACAAACCAAAGCTCCAGGCTTCTGTTTCATCGTTATATAATACTTGTCTGGGATTGCAAATCACTTGCAGAAGGACAGGGCCCGGGGGAGGAGGGGGTGGGTGTGAATCTTTTGTGGTTTCTTGGGTAACGTGAGGAGATTTGTCATTTTAGAGAGGCTGGAGCCTATGCCCTCAGATCCGTAAGCGATCAGACTCGTTTTGATTATCTTTGAAACCTTGCAGTTTCTGAGGCTGTCCCTGAATGGGGGTAGAACACAGTGGTTGCAGACAGACCTGTTTTTCTCTCTTCCCTTCCACCCAAGTAAGAGAACAGGCTAATAATAAATCAAAGTTCTAGAACTTGAATTTGAACTGAAAATACCTCCGAATAAAACCTGTTCCTTCCATCCTGCAAATAGGAGGGGAAGCAATCCGCCAGAGCGGGGAACTGCTGCATTTTCTGTGAATGTGCGCCCTCTGATGGTAAATTGTGGTAACGACTGGCTCTTGTGAGAAGTAAACAGAATTATCATACCAGAAAGAATATTTTATTGGGGGGGAAAAGAGCTACAGAGGACTCATTAATGTTCAACTTTGTAGTCATAAGTTGGCGGTTATGGAAGACCCACTGAGAGTTGCTTTAGTTCTCATGGAGATTTGCACAAGAGAAATTCAAAGCTCTGTTACTTAGGGAGCTCTCAAAATACCTTGTTGCTGGGTGTATTTATAGAAAAGTTAAAGCGACTCCGAAGGGGCAGCGGTGTAAGGATTTGGGCTATTCACGTTAAACTCTTACTAAAATAGTCAAAAGCAGTGTGCAGTTCCCTTAATTTGGGAAGACGGACAAAATGAATTCCAAAGCAAATCGAGCTAATTTTAAAAAGTGTTTTGTCTAAACACAAATGGGGTGGAGTTTTTTTAATACGATACAATAAGCTATGCCTTCAGTGGCAAATCCCCCAATGATGAATCTTTTCTTTTTACTTTTGTGCCTCCTTGTAAAAGCCCTGCAATCTGCTGCATATCTTTACTGAAGTATTTAGATGGAAAGGGCAGCAAGAGAAAGCCAGTTACTTCATTAGGCATTCCACCCGGCAATATTCCATTCCCTGGTTCCTGCTCACATTTGATAAGGAAGGCATTCCAATGATCTATGCTTAGCTGCTAGTGGCTGAAAGAATTTCCCCTAACCATTCCCTTCCCTGCTTCTCCTTTTTCACTCTCCCCCACCCACAGACACCTCTAATTCATGCCACCTCAACTGCCTCCATTATTCATCCAGATCATTCCTCACCTTGCTGTGCACAAACACCCACGTTTATTTCCTTCGTGGTGCTCGGTTTGACCTCTTGGTGCACAAGAAATACAAAATCAAATCAGCTGGCTGAGTCTAGCACTCACGGGGACTATGCACAAGTTTTGCAGTTCCCACTCTGGAACCAATCAAACACGAGCCCATCAGCAAACAAACCACATTATATAAAGCAGCCGTGAGGCCAGCTATGAGGCCAAGAAGGCAGATTACACGGCCACGGTTTTACCCACGTGCTTGGAGACTCCTCCATCAGCCACTCGTGAAAATAAACCCAGACGTCTGTAGTTGTGCATGTATTTTGTGCCAGCCAGCAAGCACACAGGTATAGAATAGAACCTCTTGCTACATTTGTGTATCCAGAAGTCAAAATACTTAGCAGAATTCATGTTGCCCCAGGGGAATACAGAAACATATTTTGCTTCTTTGAAATTCCTTCAAGTCTTGATGATGGCCAGCAGTGTGCTGGGGATGGCTTTAGCTCATTTGTTTTCCTACCAGGGCAGCATGTGTTTAGTGACTAAGGTGAACACAGCAGCCGTGATCATAGTAGGATAACAAAAAATCAGGCTTCCTGCTCCTTGGATGAGCTTTCTCACTTGACTGCTCTGTGGAAAGAAAAGAGGACATCTGAGAAATTCAATTTAGCTTTGATAACCGGTCTCCTATTTGCTAATGTTCCCGACTACATTTAAAGAAGTCTAAATCTCAGATGGAGATTTGGTTAGAGCAATGAGTGGGCAAGTAAAACATCTCTCCACCTGGAAAGAAATTGTGATAAGAAAAAGAAGAGATTTGAATTGAAATCATTTTTCATCCAAGTAATTTTGAGTGATCCTAAGTAGGTCATTGCACTTCGGCTCTGCTATGCATTCAACTGATGCTCATTCAGCTTTAGGCAATGATGAAGCATTGATTTTAAGTAGAAATTTTTTTTCTACCAAGATATCTCATATTTAATGTGCAAGAAAACTCTTCTCACTTTTGTGATCGAATTTATATTACATGGATGTTCTCTTGTTATATGGTTCATATAGCATTGCATGGTAGAAGGAAAATAAGTAGAATGTTAAGAGGGAGAGAGCGTAAGAGGGAGGTGAGATAGAATGGGAAATAGAGAGGGGGTGGAGAAAGGAAAGGGGGAGAAAAGTGAAAGAGCCCAGGAATGCCTATGGATATTACAGAAAGCAAGTCCCACTGTGCGAGAAAAAGTGAGTGTCAATTCATTTCTGATAATAGAACTAATTAAAGAAAGCTAACAGCTGAATAGAATCTGAGGTTAGGGGTAATCCAACTATGCGTAGCCCTTTCCCCACTGGGAATCCTTGCTGACAGTACTGTAATGGGAGGTGTCACTGATGTGATTGTCAGACATAAGAATCATGTGGAGAAAGAAAAGGCTGAAGACCTGAAAATAAACAAGGGAGAAAGAAATGAATCCCTTCACTGCAAATGAAAGACACCAAATACATATTTGAAGATGAGATATGGAAACTCCCAAAGAAGACAATAAACCCAGTAATTAAATCATCAATTACCTATAAATCACGCCATCCCAAACAATATAGGAAAGCAGCAATTCTTTATTAATAATGAGAGATGTGTCATTCACAGGGACAATTGGTTGTTATGTGGCGGTCACACATTGTAGAGCAGGAGATCTACATCTTTCCTGTGATAAGCCTTCAGAGACTTGTTATGTAAGTGTGGCTGGGTGCCAGCTGGCTTTCGATTCAGTGACAATATTTTTCAGCATTTTTTGACAAATAATTTTTAAATTGTATAGCAAATATGTTCTAAAACCTTAATTCTGAATTGGGTTCAATACACAAAGTTTTGGGCGTTTTCATGAGCTGCCTTTGTTGTAGCTGTTGTTATTGATGATGATGGTGGTGTTACTTTGTTCTTGGCGATAATTAGGTTGTACAAATAAAGGAGACAAAAGAGGTAGATGTTCTGTACACTGCAGCAGTTTCTGGTGATAAATGATTTTATAAAATCATTTGCTTCCATCTAGTGGTTATGATGTAGAACTGTCCCATTCTGACAAGTGAAATTCATTGGATTAAATGTTTAAATGCCCCTACACTATACGGAGAGCTAGCGATTAAAATATTCATGCTACTATTTTTTAAATACTAATAATAACATAGCCCTTCCCATAATAAGTTCTAAGTCTACTGGAGGAATCAACCACTTAAATATTTACAGCAAAAATATGCTATAAGGAAAACCATTATTAATAATTTATTATTTATGTAATACTACTAGGTGCCAGACATTGATTCAAGTACATTATATGTTTTAGTTCATCTGATGTTTTCAGTACTCCTGTGAGGTGTTTAGCCTCATTTTACAGAGGAAGCTGAGGCTCAGAGAGGTTATATAACTCCTTCCAGAGTCACACAGAGTTAAGTGCTGGAGCCAGACTTTGAACCAGGCAACCTAGCCCAAGCTTGTTCTCTTACCATGGCGTATTTATATGGCAAATACAATAGAAGAAATATGTAGTAAGTAACTACAGGAATTGAACCATGGCAGTAAGGATGGGAGCAGAAATTTAAAGTGAAGAGAGACCTAAAATACATCTGAGGGTAGGATTAATAGCATTTGGTGGGCAATTAGATAGGAAGAAGATAAGGAAGATGGTAGAGTTTCTGGCTAAGCAAAATGGGAGATGGTAATTAATCAAGATACTGAATTTTGAAGTAGACAAAAGTGGGAGGAGAGTAGATGAAGATAAAATTCTCATTTCTTGTTTAGAGGCTTAAAAGCAATAAAAGGTAAACATATTCAATCAAAAATATGCATATTAGGAAAAGGCCTATGCACAATAAGGACAACTGTTTATATTGTGAATCATCAACTTGAAGACATATGAGAATACACTCATCTGATATGACGTTGTAAAACTTTTGAAGTTTCTGAAGTGAAAAACATCTACCATGAGTTATAGCTACAAACAAATGTTCAAATGTTTTACTACAAGAGTAAACAAAAAATGCTTAATGTGGGGCCCCATATATAATATGTTCTCAGGAAATCTTCATAGAACTTTCTTAAATGAGGAGGGATCTTGGAATTCAAGTGTTCCAACTTCCTCATTTCACAAATAAAGGAATTTGTGTCAAGTTAAATTCATTATTTTTATTTATTAATTTAATACCTATACCTACACAATAAAAAGGAACTGAGTTAGTCATTGCATAAGGTAGAAAGAAATATAATACAGAGTTCTTATTCTCAAGAAATTTAAACTTTAATTGGGGAAATAATCTAGTGTATAAAATAGATGCTCTTCTGGTCTTCACAGAATCCATCCCCTCTTTTTGGTCACAAGATCTGGCGTTTTATCATCCCTCTTCTACTCTCACTGATTTATGTGGGGCTAAATACACCCCGGCTCTAGGTGACACAGCCTAGCCAATAAGAGGAATAGCCCATTTCCATTGTGACAATAACTGATCCAGGGGTGGGCTCATGACATAGTCACCATAAAAGCAAATTAGGCCAAGAGTTTTTCTGAAACTTTTGCTGATTTTTTAAAATTACCTGCATAATTGAAATTTGTTCTTTCAACCTGAATTTCAGTATTGGATGTCAGTTGTTCTGTATCTTTCTTTCTCTCATACAAATGATACCCCACTTTGATCTTATATGTCCTTTTACCTTCATTTCAGAGAATATTTCCTGTATTCTATTCTGCTGCATTCAGGAACACAATTGCCTAGTATTGCATTATCTTTTCTGTCTTCTTTTTCTATTATCTTGTCTTCTATTTATTTTGTCCCCTCTGCATATACTGAAATAGCATAAATATTCTCCATGCCTATTTTCAGCTCTAAATATTCTGCTTCTTGCTATCCCTAATTAATTTTTAATGTAGGCCTTTATTTCTACAATCTCCCTTTACCTCTCACATGTCATTTACTACTTGTATTCTTGAGTTTATATTATTAGTGGAGTCTTTTATAACTTGTAGTACATATAAAGAATCTCCTTATTCTTCCAGATTTGGAGGGGCGTCTGCTATTTATTTATTTATTTATTTTTGCTGTGTTCCTTTGTTTCCATCTACCTACTTTCTATTATTAATTTATCTATATGTCTACCTACTTAATTTAGCTGCAATATTGTTATGTTACTTCCTGATATTTTATTTCATCCTGCTAATGCTGCATATGGGCAGCTTTATGCAAATCTGTTTGCTCAGAAATTGTGTGGGTAAATTTTCATTGACACCTTTGTCACTTTATCTAAGGTAAGGCTGTCCTTCTCCCTGTTGGAGAATATAATATTATACAATATAATATAAATATGTATACAATATATATAGTCATATGTATATATATTTGTATATGCCACGTGAAGAAGTTGAAGGAGATAATTCACCTGGAATTGAGTTAATCTCTTGCTGGGGAATCTGAAATCTGTTTTCTCCTCTGAGGGCTTATTAAATTTCCAGTGCTGGGATTCATTTTACCACAGAATTAGAGATAACCAAACCTACACCTTTGGAAATTAGTTTAAGGAGAAGATAATATATAGGCTTTTCCAACAACAACAAAAAAGTTATAAACTGCTTTTTAGCATCATTCCCAACCTGGCAGAACTATAGGTTCCACGAACTTTGTTTCTCTTTTTAAACAACTTTAACCTGAAAGCTTTTGAAATGTACCTCTGTGTAGAGAGTAATAGGGGGTGTGACCCCCTTCATTGTAAGTAGGCATACACAGTACATGCTTGGTAGAGTAAGGCCAGCCAAGCTGGGGTGGTGTATGTGAAAAAGACTACAATGTCAGCATAGTAGACACTGTATCTCTGCTTTATTTTTAAAAGTAATTTTATGTGACGTAAAACATTTCATGTGGCTTTAGGCATAGGCCTTAACCTTCTTAATCAGGCTTAATCTCTCTACTTCCCTACACGAACTCTCCATTTCAGCCAAAGTGGTCAACTCACTGTGACCTAAACAAGCCTTGAATTTAGCCTCTGAAATTTGGCTCATGCCATGTCATGCTACTCCTCTGAAATGCTTTCTTTTACCCGATTTTACACATCTTTTAAGATTCTGCTAAAATTTCATCTCCTTCACGATGCTTTCTCCAATTGTGCCAATCTGAAGTGATTGCTCCCACACTCCTAGAATGTGTCATTCTGGGTAAATTCTTCAGCTCTATCTTCCATTTCAGTAATTCACTTTTTGGCTCTGTCTAATCTGTGGTTTAATCTGTCCACTGAGTTTGTATTTAAATGACTACATTTTTTCATTTCAAGGCAAATCAATTTATTCTTTTTCAAGCCTGCCTGGTCTTTTTTGGTAGTACCTTGATATTTTATCATATTTTTCTTTTTAAAATATGTTTAGTCATATTTCATGGTACATATTTAATCTCATCATCTAGAGGATATGAGGGTCTCATCCAGCTGCTGATTGTGTTGGCTGCCTCTCACTCGTGGCGGCATGTATCCTTGTGCTTTGTAAAAAATGGTGAGCTCATCCTTAGTAAGGCTTTATCTACATTAATCCCTTGTGGTCTGAGTTGAGGATGTGGCTTTCTAGACAAGATTGCCATTTGCTTCTACCGGGGGAATCACTGGGAGGGGACCACGTTTTATGTTCATTTCACAGGTTATATTTTACTGGACAATAAAAGGAGTACATATATGAACCACAAATTCTACTGAGAGCAGAACCAAGGTCTCAACTTTTCAGGTTGAATACCTGGAGAACAGAGGGGTTATCTCCCTGGCAGTGGATAGATTTTGCTTCTGTTCCACCTCTTCATAGTGACTATATGCAGTCATACCTTTCTGGCTTTGTTCTTGCCTGAAGTATAGGTGCTTGTCCCCATTTGGCACTTGAAACCTAACCCCCTTAGTCACAGAGACCAGCCAAACCCACCCCCCCCACCCCCCAATCCTGAGCAACAAGAGCTTTAACTCCACCCTTCTAGTTCTGCTTTTTCAGTTTTCCCCTTAATTTTTCTTGGAAGAAACTCCCTTAGTTTCTCATTATCTCAGTTTGTATCTTTAAAAAGGTCTTTATCATGTTTTATCCATTAGGTCTTCATTTTTTACAGAGTGGTTAACATTACCTAATACACCACATTAAAAGAAATGGAAATTTACAATCAATTCAGTAATTATTCAAACAAAGCCTTGCAACAGATCTTCTGCTGTGTTGACCTATTATTTAAATCTTAAGAAATTTTCTTACACATTTTCTCCTCAAATAAATTACCCAAAAAAAAATGAAGCCAGGAATTGTATCTCACAGTTTGTTTTATTCGTAATAGTGCTTTGCCTAGCGTGGCTTAAGATTAACAGAAAATAAGTTGGTTGAAAATGTTTGGGTTGAACACAATTAGTCAAAGCAACAAATTGATTAAAAATTAAGCTGAATATTCCAAGTTTGTTTTTTTCCCAAATGCTGGTAATTTGATATACCATTAAATAATTAAAGAACTATTAATAGAACAGAAATTGAATGTTGAATGAGACAAACATGGTGTCTTTCTTTATAGAGATTACAGCATGGGGTGAGTTTCAATCCTTTAAGTGTTTTAAAACATATTTATCAATTTTATCTCCAGAAGTTTGAGTCTTCACACACATACTACATTTTTATTTATAGTTCATTCTTATCCACTTATTCCTGCTATGCTGGTTTGCAAATGCCTTGTTACATTTGTCTTTAGCTCTAAATGAATTGTCTAAAGCAAATTAGCATAAGAATTAATATTTACAATATCCAATCCATGTTTTTATAATTTCTTTGCAACCTAGGATAATTGCATACAATTTTAAACACATTTATAAAAGTAATTTTGCCTACCTTCTCATTTTCCTTTTTGTCCTTTTAAAAATTAATTTTCAACCATCATTGTTCATTTATTTTAGTTAACATGTTTTTATTATCTTTGCATAAACATTTATTTTATATTTAAAGTTCTCTTAGCCATATTTGGCATTACTTGGCCAGCATTCATACAGTGTTTGCTGTCAGGATTGAAGCTATAATACAAAGCACATGCAACCACAATGTGAATACAAGGACAAGCTTAGGATGCCTTACATTGTCGGCCTGGAGACAGCTTGAGCTGATGCTTGCCTTGCTGCTAGACAGGACACAGAAATCTCATCCCAGATATTAAGACAGGCAGAAAAACTGGATCTAAATATTAACACTCATATTATGATTGTCATGGGCTTTGGGCCATCAGTAATCAATGTAGCTAGTTGTAGTTTGAATTCACTGAAAAATAAACCTCAGTTTTCTTCCATGAAAGGCCACTTTTCCAGCCAATAGCTGATACCTCTACACACATGTCCTCAATGAATTGGAAATTTTAAAAATAAGAGGACAAACATTGCTTCAATTCTGAAAAATGGGCAAAACTGCTTAATAGCACATAAAAGTTTGCAAAAACCACCCCATGGTACTTATTAAAAGGCTTAATAAGTGAAAATTAATTTGCATCAACAATTTGCATTCAACAAGATGGGCTGAAACTGCCTAATAACAGCTGACATTCATAAGCTGCAACAATATTGCCTATCGCACATATTCCTTTCCTGGTGTGCCTTTGACACCCCTCCCATTGAGAGGCAGGGACCTATATTTCCTTCTCTTGAATATAGGCAGACTTGTTATCATGGCCGAAATGATGCTCTGTGACTTCTGAGGCTAGGTCATTAAGGTGGTATGCTTCCACCTGATTCTCTTAAGTTGCTTGTTCTTAAAACCCAGCCACCATGCTGTGAGGAAACCCAGGTGCATAGAGACTATGTGTAGACATTCTAGTTAATAGCCCAGATGAGGCCCCACTGATAGCCAGCAGCAACCACCAGACATGTAAGTGAAGATGCCCCCAAATGATTCCAGACCCCGGCCATGGAGCCAACACCCAGGCTTTGAGTGATTCAGTTGAGGCCTCAGACATTGTGGTACCATCTCTGCTGTCCCCCACCTGAATTCCTGACCCACTGAATCCATTAGCAAAATAAAATGGTTGTTTTACACCACTGTGTTTGGGGGTGGTTTGTTACATATTGGTAGAGAACCAGAACATAGCCTCACTCAAGCCTGGCCCAAAAGGATGGTGAAGAAGGGAAATCCTCCCACAATAGAATGTCAAACAGCACATCTCTTTATCTGCTTTGTCTGGAAAGAGAGATTGCCCAGCGTCAGCATCTACACAAATTCCTTGGCAGGCTGGGCGTGGTGGCTCATGCCAGTAATCTCAGCACTTCGGGAAGCCAAGGCAGGAGGATCACTTGAGCTCAGAAGTTCAACATCAGCCTGAGCAACATAGTGAGGCCTCATCTCTACTAAAATTCAAAAAAACTAGCCAGGCATGGTGGCACACACCTGTGGTCCCAGTCATTTGTGGGGCTGAAGCAGGAGGGTCACTTGAGCCCAGGAAGTTGAGGCTACAATAAGCCCTGACCATACCACTGAACACCAGCCTGGGCAACAGAGTGAGACCCTGCCAAAAAATAAATAAATAAAAAGCTTTTAGAAAAAAAAGAGAGAAAAAAATGTCTTGGCAACAGTTAAAGATCTAAGTGGGAAACATGGTCTTAAGGAAACAAAATTGAAAGATTGGTGACAAGGTTCAGGGAAAGGATGTAGGCATGGATTTCTCTGAGGGGGCTTTAAGAGAAGGGGAATATTTCCATCCAGTGTGAATGGTCACCAGAAGGCCCCCCACAGCCTTACCTATCCAGTGTGTCAGCCAGAGCTTGCTCAAAGAGCCCAGCTATCAGGATGGAGACTTCATGTGAACAGCAAGAGTGATCTCGCTTCACCAAACCTAAGTGCCCTATTTTCTAGCAAGGTTTTTGTTCTGCAACCTACAAGGCTTGCTCGTTTTTTGAGGAATTAGTTGTTCTCTGAAGGAAGGTGGGTAGAAAGCCTCCTGATTATATTTAGGTTGAATCATAGAAAATTGCCAATATTCAACCATTTTGACTCATAAAAATAGGAATTTCCTATGGTTCAACGTAATGTTTAAGAGATTTTTTGGAGGATGGACAAGTATCAAATCCAATTCAAAAAAATCAAGGCAACTTATTGATCTGTGTGCACGGTACCCGAGATGAATTCAAGAGCTAAATCAATGAAGTTCGCTTGTGTCATTATCCCAGGATATAATCTTCTCAGTTATATAAAAAATACTGCCTATAATGTCAGTCAAACAATGCCTAGTTAAAGATTAGTAATGTAGGAGGATTGAGAAAAATGAAGGGAGAAGGAGGATAAAATGACTGATAGAATTAAAAGGGAATCAACTTCTGCCATCATAAAAGACATAGCTAATTGCTTTACTAAATTTGAAGACAATGAAGTACAGAAGAGGCACTTACCCAGCTGAGTCATAGGTAAGATACAAGGCAGTAATTACAAATACTATTTTTTATTTCTTTCCTGAAATTTATCTCTGAAGATAACGGCGAGTTTGAATGAAGAAAATAACATTTTAATTTGAGTCATCTGGAAATAAAGTAAGGAAAACATGAAATGTCTCAGGCATGAGGCGCTTTGCTGCATCTTGACCAAGAAAAGCCTTTGAAATGTACAAAGCAATGCCTCGCATCAATATACCAAGCCCCATGCAAAATGCACTCGGGGAAAATGTACTCAGTAGAATATAAACACTGAGTTGCACCACATTATCTTAATTTCTTCTTCTCACTCACCCACTGCATTCAAATTCAAAATTCAAATGGTATTTGTTGGCAACTGTTCTAGACTCTTGGGAAACAACAATGGACATAACACACAAACGGGCTTCGTGAGGAACAGACTTTCTGGAATTAAGGAGGAGCTAGATAACAATAGAATGAATATAATATATAAGTTTATGTAATATGTGAAAATGTGATTAGAAGTATTAAAAAAAAATAGGAGATCAAGATAAAGAATTTCAGGAGTGCAGGACCAAGGGTTGGGGACAGCAGGGGGAAGATTGCAATATTAAATTGGCTGTTCAGGGTGGACCTCATTGAAAAGGTGAGATTTTTGAGGAAAGATGTGAAGAAAGCAACAGAGTTAGCCAAGTGGCTATCTGGGGTAAGGGCATTCCATGCAAAAGGAATAGCTGTTGTACAGGCCCTAAGGCAAGGGAACATTTCTGGCGTGTTCTTTGAACAGCAGCAGGGAAGCCAGTGTGGCTGGAGAGAGCAAGGAGAAGAATAGAAAGATCGGAGAGGTAACAGGAAACCAGATTGTGGAGAGGTTACTACTCAGATTGAAGTCCTAGGATTGGCAGCTTCAGCCTCACCTGCTGGCTGCTTAGATATGCAGACTCTCTAGCCCTGCCCCCAGAGCTACTGGATCATAGTCTGAGTTTTAATCAGATCCCCAGGTGATTCATATGCACGTGAAAGTTTAAGAAGCACTGATGGGAAGCCTTATAGGCCCTTGTTAGCACCTGGATTTTAACTAGGCATGAGACATGAATCATTGCAGGTTTTTGAGCAGAGGAGTCACATGATCTGCCTTATATATAAAAGGATCGCTGTGCCCTCTGTGTTGGGAAGAGCCTGTTGGATAGATGGGAAGGGAGCGGTCAGGAGGCAATTATTGTAATAATCTAGGGGCCAGATAATAGAGCTCGGACTAGAGGGCAGGACGCAGAGGTGGAGTGAGCCCCGAGAAAATCACCCCATCCTGCTCCCTCTCCAGTCCATCCCTTCTTCTCCAGTTCACTTCCTAGAAAACAGTCAATTATAAATCAGAGAGTTAGAAAATGCTTCAGAAGAAAGTGGCCTTTCAAACCGACTGTCTTAAAGAAGGGCCCTGGGTACTGGGGAAACAAAAAAAGAGGGCCTAACAGTTGCCATCGTGGCCACAGCAGTTTCAAGAGTAGGTGTTTCAGTTGAGCTTAGGAGGAGCAGGAATTAAATGGGGTGTTGGGGGGGACATTCTGGGAAGAAACGGCCACATATGTGAAGACACAGATGTAAGGAACTATATGACACACTTTGAACAAAGTGCAGCCGGGGGGGAGGGGTGGCGGGGGAGGCACTGGCAGGAAATGAGACTGGAGAACTAACCAGATCATGAAGTGACTCGTGCGCTGCATCAAGGAGGTCAAAATATCCAGAGAGCTCTGAAGACATAATGTCAGATTTCAAGGTGGGAGTAAGATGCAAGTTTAGAAGAAGCATTTAGGAAACAGTGGGAAGGACAGATTAGAAAGAATGAGCCGGGAGAGCAGTCTCAAGTCACTAAATGATGAGAATAATTCATCCCAGGAGCCAAAGCCCAGGAATGGCTCTCAGAAATGCCGGAGACCTGAACCATGCAACTGGCCTTTGTGCCTGAATTGAAGCCTATGAACTATATAAGCTAGGCAAGTTACCAAACTTCTCGAACCTCAATTGTTCCTCCGTGAGATCAGGTGCTCTTCATTTCCTCAAAGAGCTCTCACAGTACTATTGAGAGAATCGAATGAGATGCTTGGCATAGAGTAAATACTCAACAAATTGCCCTATAAAAGCACTCCAAGTGATCCTAGTTTGCAGCCAAGGTTGTAAACCACTGATTTAGTCCAGCTACTTCATTTTTGTATGAAAACACAGAGGCCCACAGAAGGAAAGGGATTTGTTCAAGGATGCACTTCTAGTTAGCAAAATAAGGGACAGTGCAATGGAGAAAGGTTGGGTCTGAAGGTGGATGCTGGTATTGCCATCTGCTAGCTGTGAGACTGAACCAGTTTCTAAACATCTCTCTCAGCCTCATCTGCAAGATGGGGATGACAACGGTACCCACATTATAGGCTGTTCAAAGGATGAAATAGATTAATGTTCACAGAACACCTGGCACAGTACCAGGCACCATGAGATGTATTAATTAAATGCTAGCTATTGCTATCAGCTTTGTTCTCTCAGTCCAGCATTCTTTCTGTATCTCCACCAGGCTGTATAAGACCTCTTGTGAATTTTAATCAGTGTTTTCTTCATCCCTTATGGATACACTTATGGAAATAAATTTTTAGATATTGAACTAAAAAAAAAAGAGCTGACTAGTTATAATTCTCCCTGCTGATGATACCAGGAGTTTTAATCAAACCAAGTATATCTGTGTACCAAATGTCATCTGTGTAGCATGTTTGTGCACCAGACCTAACCAGGTGCCGCTTGTGCTGTCACTGGGTATTTGAAGCCACTGTTGCCTGTGTGTAATCAGTAATTGACACCAAAGCTCTGACAAAATGACGATTTTTAGAGTGCCATTAGCTGTCTCCCTGGGTATGGCTGTAAATGTAACATAAGTACGTTCTTTATTACATTAATTTCTTATTGCAGTCATGTTTATCTTCCTGAAGTAAAGCGCTCTGGGAGAAACTGAGTGGGTGGGTATTTTGGCTTGTTTTTCTGCTAAAGGATGATTCTGATGTGCTTTTACTATTACCTGAAATTTGTGTGCTGTTGCAGAAGCATCCTTCTCAAGGGAAGAACAGGGGTACAGTGGAGCTAAAGTGCTTTTTGTCTTGTGTGTACAAATTAGGCAAGAGGTTTATAAACTTGCTTCTTACAGAAAAGTCACCCTGATAATTTGCTTTGTAGTATTTCTGAATATCCTAACCCCTAATTAATCAACATAGACCATCTTTTGCTTGTTTCATATAGAGCACAGAGCTTTCAAATTAGAGCACTGGGGGAAAAATTATTTTTTTGGTACATATAAAATTCTAATTGCCATCAGAAGCAAGATAGCTATATAATTTGCTGAAGCCAAAACAAGAAGTTTCTGAAAGTACTTTAATTAGAGTTTGTTTCACATTTATCTTCTAATGAAACTGAAAATACCAACCACAAAAACTCTCTGTGGAGAGAGCTTGCTTTGCATTTTGTTGCATGCTTCAGTAAAGATTCTTGTATATCAGAATTGTAGATTCAATACCAAGAACATAAATTTGTATTGTTAATTTGGGTGACCATGAGGGACATTGACTTAAACTTCAAAAAAATCAATAAAAATACTTCAAAGATTTTGATTATCATGGGTTTCTGATTAAACAAATGATCTAGAGAAAAGTCACTGCAGTTAATTTACTGGTTGGAACTTGCATGAAGTTAGGGATTTCAAGATAAACCCATCTCTGGACAAGTAAGCTAATTTCTTTTGTATTACCTAGTGTGTGGGGGTGGGAAGGGAGGGAATGCCATATGAAACTAGCTTCCTCATTGCTCTCTTATGAGTCACATTTACTTGAACACAGCTAATTTTAGTTTCAACCATTGTGACCCTCCTGGAAGTAGTAAGAACCAAATGACTAAGCATTTGGAGGAAGTAAGTACTTTGCAACCAATGTCATCCAGAGCTCATTATTTTGACATCAGCAAAGCCCTCCTCTATAATCAAATTGCCCACATTCTCAGAAATTGTAATTGTGATAAAGTGCATGATCAGCTTGAATTTTTCACCCCTCCCTGTATTACACCCTTTGTTATGTGACTTTGGAGTTTCCTCCATAAAGGCAGAGTGTATTTTGCCACTCCTTGTCTTTGAGCTAAGCTGTGTCACTTCCTTTGGTCAAAGGAATGTGGGTAAAAGTGTCAGGGTGCCAGTTTGAAGTTTGCCTGCTTCTTCTTGCCATCCTGTGGCTCTGCCATCTTCTAGGAACATGCCTGGGGGTACAACCCATGAAGCTGAGCCTCCCCAGCAGAGCCCAGCCTAGATCAGCCCACCCCCAGCCAACCATTGACTTGTGAGCAATAATAAGTCATTGTTGTTTTAAACCACCAACATTTGAGGTGACTTGTGATGCAGCAGTACTTAACTCTCATAATACTGCAACAAGTTATTGACCTGAGCTTTTCCAGGCCAGTGATCTGTAAATACATATAATTCATGGCTGGTCTAGTTTCTACAATGGAAAAGATATTATACAACTATTTTTTCAAGGATAGATTATTTATGTTGCATCAAAAAAATAATTTACCAACTACCTGTTATGGGCTTGATGCTCTACTGGGTGCTGGTACAGAGGGTGGAATATGAAGAAGTAGTCCCAAAAGTCCCAGACATTTGTGCATGACCTTTAGAAACTGAAAAACTTGAACCATGATTGCAAAGACGATTCAAACTAGAGGCTGTAAAACTTTCTCTTTTCAGAGTTCAGTATCTTAAAGCCAGGTATTGTAATATCTTGATCTTTATTTGAATCCTGAATCCAGTATAGCAAACACTCTGTCTTGCCTGATTCAGTAGAGGTTCAGGATGTTCCTCTTGTCTCAATTTTCTATGGATGTGACTGGTTTAACCTAGGTGTATGACCCAAGGAGGAATGGCAAATTCTCATCAGCCAAGAGCCTCTCAATATGAATAGGTGTTAGAGAGGGGTTGGCCTGGTATAGTCAGATGAGGAGCTGGCAGTGGAACTTGGGGGTGTGCACCATTAAAATAGGCAGAAAGGGAGATCATTGTAGAGAGCAGGGCCCCTGGGCAGAGGTAGGATGGACTAGAGTATGATAATGAAAAGATCAAGGAGGGAAAGGAAGATGAAAGGTGGAATTTCAAGCTGGAATCTGAGGCAACAACTGGAATCATTCTCAGAGGACCTATATATTAGTTTGAGTGCTCGTTTGGCTTGTTTGGATGGTTTTTAGCACCAGGTGGGGTTTGTCACCTAGTTGGGACTTTCAGCTATGGTGTCTTGGGTGCTCTTTGTTCTGTAATTCTCTTTCTGCAATATCAAGAACCAGGACCATCTAGGGAGAAGAAGACTATTCCTCTAGGTCTGAAGTTGTATCTTTCTCTGCCCAAGGACTCTGATACATTCTTTGGTCACATGGAAGCCTCATTCAGGGAGAGTTGAGTCAATTGGAAGTTCAGTCCTCTGAGAACCAGGGACATTGTGTGGCAGGTCCTTCTCCTGGGTCCTGGGACTTAGATCCTAGCCCCTAGGCTTGTGCTATGTCACACCCTTGTCCTCTCTGCCTCCTCCTCATCAACCCACTCGGGGCATTCTGACCCATCCAAACATAAGCAGAAGATGACTCATCAGTGGGCTGCCTCTGAATCATGGCTTGGTCCCGATGTGGAAAGGCAGAGTGAATGCAGAACTGGAAAATTAATGTGAATCAGGATGCATTTGGTGTTGACACTTATCTTAGTGTAATTTGACTCAATGTTAATTCTCTTTCCAGTTTAATAAAATAATGACAGTAGGACATTCAAAGTCACTGTGATTGATGACTTCATTCCTGATTCAGATTCAGCCTGAAGGTCCATCATGTTTGGTATTAAACCTCAATTTCAAATTAGCTGCTGGTCCCAATTAATGATTAGACTGAACTGATATGAGATTCCACAAGTCTTGATGCCAAAAAACTTCAAAATCAGTGCTATTGACCATTTTCTTTTAAAGAGAGAAACAGATCTTCTCAGGAGATCAGCCTTCAGAACTGTTGTTAGTTTTAACATATTGACAGTTCTGATTGGTCTCTTTTGTTCTGTTGGTTTGTTGGCTACTTACCTATTTCTTAACTTGTTCCACAAACAAAACAATAGTTTTAACCTCTGAACAATGAACAACTAAGTAGGCATTTCTTTAAAACAATTTTTTCTAGCTCTGTCTATATTGTGTACCTTCATGAGGATCAGAAGTCATATCATCATCACCTAATAGTTTGTATTTTTAACACATCATGTGTCAAGTGATGGTCTAAGTTATTTATTTTGTTGAATTCTCCCAGAAATCCTATTATCATCCCTATTTTTCGGATGAAGTTTAGTCAGCATTTCAGAGAGATCTAGTAACTCACCAACAATAATATAGTTATTGAGTCGTGGAGCCACCTTTTTAATCCAAGCAAGCTAACTCCAAAGTCTCTGCTCTTGACTTTTATGCTACTAACTTCACCAAATGCAAAAGTCCATATTACCAAGTCCCACATTCTAGTCAACATTTGAAAATGATGTTTAGCACAGGAATAATTTAAAGGTAGGCTTTCTTTTAGATTCATTCTAGGGGGTTAAGAATACTTTACAACACCCTTGAATCGACTTAATTGTTTTCCCCAATATTGATCCTATTGTCACCATTTACTACTACTTGTATCATAACTGTAGTACCTACAATTTTTATCGTGGTGAATTGAGATTCCTCAGCTAATACTACAATTTAAAAGGCAGGATTTTCCTGTTTCATAAAACAACCTTCAACTTTTCCTACCTAATCTGTCTGCCTTGTGGTTATATCTAGTAGCCGTCAATTAACAGAAATGTCAATAAGACAAGCTTACCAAAGCGGGGGTGGGGGAAGGGGAACCAAAATGAAGAATGTTATGCCAGGAAATACTTTAATGTAGGTGGAGCCCTGCCAACTTTTATTATTGTAAGAAAACAAAGAAACTTTATTAATCCAACAGGCATTACGCTTTGGCTTTTATTTTGATTTTATTTTTGAGCATGCAGTTGAATTCTTTGCACACAGATTTTCCTTATTTTTGTCTGCTACTTGCTTCAAATAAAAGGAAGACTATTTTGGTGGCAAGATATGTATGTCTTTCAATTTGTATTCTTTCATTCTTCTCAAATATCTACAAAATTCTCTTATCTATGGTGTTTAAGAAGCAAAAATGCTACTGAAGCAGAACCAATCCAGTACCTTACTTCCTTTGCTTAGGGCAAAATTTATTGCAGAAGAAATTGTAATGTTGGCTTCCTAAACTGCCCCAGATGCAACTAAATCTCCTGAAGCAATTATAAATAATGGACAATTTCATGCATAATTTGCTCCATTATTAGGATTTATTACCAAAAAAAATACAAAAAGAAAGCTCTAAGCAATAACAGTTCACTCATTGAAGGTGCAGATTGACTCTGAATAGTGCAAAAGATGCAGACAACAGAAACTCTAGGCCTAGCACATTTAACCTTTCATGGCCCCTCTCTTCCTCACCCCAGACTGTCTCCACCCTCCCACAGCAGGTGCCCACAGACAGATTGATGGAGTTAATTGAGTGACCACCTGAATATCTAAAGAGAAAAAAGTTACATCCAGTTTACTTATGCGCTTTCCTCATCAATTTTTCTCTGCAAGAAAGAATAGCATGTAGAAAGATGTCTACATTGTCACACTTTAAACACACCCTTAAAATTTTTATTTGCTGTAAATTCAGATTTTGTGTACATATCTCGCTCATGAAAAGTTGCAAACTAGATCTCATCTAAGGAAAAAATAAGATTATTTGTTCTAACATTTTATTATAGAAATTTTCCATCTTGCACACAATTGAGAAAATAGTGTAATGAACCCTCATATACCCATCACTCTGCTTTATCAACATTTCTATAATCTTGATAATATTTGATAATCTTGGTAATATTTGATAATCTGTTCCCCTACTTTTGTGTTACTTCTCACCCAGCACCCAGCTTTCAATGCAATATTTTTTAAATAATTCCTAGACATGTCATTTCAATAAATACTTAAGTGTGTATCTCTAACTGGTAAGGATTATTTTTATATAACAATTATACCATTATCGTGCCCAATAAAATCAACAATAACTCCTTAATAGCTTATAATGTTTACTTCAAGTTCAAAATTTCTCCATTGTCTCAAAGGAGAAATAATTTGGTCCAATGACTCAGCAGGAAACAGTATTCTCAGATTAGAATAATTGAAGGAGCATTTATTTGTAAAGAGACTATTTACAAAAGCATGGGTGGGATGTGGGGGAATCACAGAGAATAGTGCAATGACACTTGGCTAGTGACAACAGAGCTGTTACCACCCCTAGATGTGAAGGAGTCAGAAGGACCAGATCAAGGTTACTGAAACTGGAAGGAAAGAGTCTATGGAGAAGGCCTCCTCCAGAAGAACAATGTCTTTCCATTGAGGGATCTAGCCAGCCAAAGTGATCGCACAGGGAGGAAGCCAGGGGAATCAATACTCAGACCATCCTCTCTTGCCTCTCTTTCTGATTTCCTGCTGGGGCTTCCCATTGGCCAAATTCAACCAAAAGCCAGAGGCAAGAAAGCCTGAAGGCACAGTCCATACTGTTCAGCTTCTCAGACGAGGGAGAAGTGTAGAGAGAAAACCTAGAGGAGAAAAAAGATATCTGGCATAGGATCCAACAAGACCTACACATTGCATTTGGGTATTATGTTTCTTAAGCCTTTTTTATTCTTTAACAGCTCTCACCTTCCTTTCATTTATTTAATATGTCATTAATGGAGAAACTGGGTTTTTTGGCCTTGTAGAATGTCTCACTTTTGAGATTTGGCTGATTGCTTCCTTTACGTGTCATTTAAATCGTTCCTTTATCTCCTGTATAATTTCTAAACAACAATGGTTTGTGTATTGCATTATGTTATTTATTATTTCTATCAGGCTACTTCATATAAATTACCAGCTATACTTAGACACTTGATGAGATGTAAGCTCAATGTTTTTTAGGAAAGACTTCCTAGGTGATGCTGGAGTATCCAATGTCATTCCTTTGTGAGATGTGTAATTTCTGATTGCCCACTTGTGAAGATTCTAAGACTGAATTTAGCTTAATTCCTCCATTATGGACTTCATTGACCTTTCGCTAACCTTGACTACGCATTAAAATCACCTGCGCAGATTTTAAAAATCACAGCGCCATGGCCACATTTATCACTTAAATCAGAATCACTGGGGCTAAGACATGGGTATTAGCATTTTTTAAAACCCCCAACTGATTCCAATGAACAGCCAAAATTGGTAACCTCAGACCTAATGATTTTAACATCTACTGATTTTTGGGGTTTTTTAGGTCTACTATTTCATTAGAATTTGTAAATTGATACTTTTTAGTTCTATCATTCCTTCTGCATTTATTAGCTACGAAACAGTGCCAATCACAAGCTTGCACTCAATAAAGAGGTATCAGTTGATTTGATCTGAAGTTCACATTTAATGAGTATTTTACGTTAAAGTTTTGTGGAATTTCTATTACAAAGATTTAAGTATTTACAAATCTATTTAGATAGCATTTTATAATCTCTATCAAATTGATGTTCATTTTTACAGATGATAGCTCTCTGGATCACGTCTAAAATTAAAATTTCCCTCATAACATCCCGCCTCTAAAATCTCAACTATAAGTGTATTGTTTATTAACTATGATATGTTGAATATTTCAGTCCCTCATACACTAAGACCACATGATGTAAAATATAAGGTTTTCTTGGGGGGGGAAACTTACATGAGAGACGTAGCAAGCGCACACAATCCGTCACTCTCAAAGAGAGGTGTACTTAGGCCAGGCATGGCTGGGCTAGACACACAGGGTTCCGAGAGAGATATCTCCCATGATACCTGATGTATTTGTAGAAAATGGGGAATAAGGGATTCTTAGGAACTATGTAACAATAAAAGGCTGATGTTTGAGGAAGTGGCCTAGTTAGAAAGAAAGCCTCTGGAACTTAGTAACTGGCACCTGTTGAGTTAAAACAGACCTGCTGGGCTATCTCTCTGCTAAACTACCAAAAGGGTGAAGTGGGCTTTCAGTGCCTTCCAGATTTGTCTCTTTTCACTAGCGTACATATATAAGATTACACCCATTGTAGTGCTTATTAGGTGCCAGGCAATTCAACCAACAATGCTGTGATCTTCCCTAATCAACCACACTTAGAAACTTTTAATCCTTTGATTGAAAGTTCTTTTTCCTCCAAGAGCCACTTGGTGGCTCATCTTTGGTAATGCTCATTCATTTGATGTGCATTCATTTATTCATCTGTTACTTCATTCACTTATTCAGTAACAGTTACATAGTAGAACTTTTCTGAGGCGTGATATGGGCTCCAGTTATGACCAAGGCATAGCACAAGTAGGTTATAATCTGAAAGATGAAATGAGGCAAACTTAATATACATAAAATCAAAAAGTCCCTTCCTCTGTCCTTTCTTTTCATCCTTCCCTAGCCTAGTCCATACTTCATTCTCCTCCCTCTTCAGCTAGCCCTCCTTCTTTTGTTTTCTTTTCCAAACCATGCTGCACACCCTTTTCAAATTACTTTCTCCAAAATACTGCTTTGTACTCTGTTCACAAACTCCAAACGGCTCCTTTTTGCCTGCTAAATGAAATCCAAACTTTTAAATTTAGTTCAGCATTCAAACCCCTTTTAGACCTGTTTGCTACCAACTTCTACCTCTCTCTTAAATTTCTCCCTTTGAACCCTTCTCCCCAAGTGAGTTTGTCTGCCAAGTCATCTGGGCTCATGACTTCCCCTCTATCTCTCTAAGTCTTTGAACTGGACATAGTCTGCATCTATGTCTCACTACCCCTACACTCCGAACCCATGAGCTTTCCCGACCTGTCCCATCCTGCCTTTGAACTGCTAAAGCACTTATTTTATTTATTTTTATTGTATATATTTAAGGTGTACAACATGTTTTGATACACACACAGTGAAATGATTACTACATTTAAAATTTTTATTTAAGCCATCAGTAAAGTACTAATTAATAGTACCTCTCATTTTATCATCATTATATACCATCTTATATTTCTAATAACCTTTTCATGTCTCACCTCCGCTACTAGAGTATAATCTCCTTGAGATCAGGAAGTGTCTTTTACTTTGTTTTCTCAATACTTTAGCCGTGCTCTGCAGACAGGAGGTGTTCAATAAAAGGGTGTTGATGAAGATGAGAATATTGGGAAACTCTCGGAATATGGTAGTGGCTAAAGCATTGTATCAACAAGGATATGGTTTTTCAATCACATGTCAGCTGGTTATTTTTCTCTCATCATCAAACTAGCCAAGTCTTTTTCTCCTTCTCTCTCTCTCTCTCTCTCTCTCTCTCTCTCTCCGTCTCCCTCCCTTCCTCCCTCTCCCCCACCATCTCTCTCTTCCTTTCTCCCTCTTCCTTTCTCCCTCTCTCCGTCTCTTTTTTCTCTCTCATTCCCTTCACAGCCAGACTTCCTAAATGAGTATTTGCTGCCTCCACTTTTTTACCTCCCATTCACTTCCTCAACCCACTACCATCTGGCATCTTCCACCACTAAACCAAAAATCTGCTGGCAGAGGTCACCTAGCACCTCATAGATGCCAACTCAGATGGACAGTTTCCAGTTCTTTTTGCATCTCATCTCCATAGCATTTGATGCTGTTTCCTCCTACCTCATTCAGGAAACTGTCCTTTACTTTGGGTTTTTAGACCACAGCTTTTTGCTACCTCTCTCTATTCCTTCTCTAGTTCCGTCATGGGCTTCTCTTTGCCAACCATCCCTTGAATGTTATTATAGAACAGGTTTCATCCTTGGCTGTCTTAATTTTGTTTCTCCCAGAAGCAAGCCCTGAGACACAAAGATTTACATGCAAATTATTTGCTGAAAAGATGATCCCAGTAGGAGAGTGAGGAAGTAAGACTGGGAAGGGAAGGTAGCCAATAAAGGGTGTGATATCATGCCAGTTACCACCGTGGGCAACTGGAGAACAGTCCCACTGCAGAACACAAGCCTCAGAATTATCTTGCTTGTGGATCAAGAGAGCTGAAGTATTTATCCACCAATCCCATCAGTCATTGGTCAAAGGCTGCTCCTGAAAGTGGGATAGAGCTACAGTAATTACCTGATACATCTAGCCTGCCCTCAGGCAGAGTCACACACCAATGACTGGAAGTCGGGCTGATGTGCATAGAATGTTATAACAACCCCTGTTCTCTCCTCAACTTAATCATCATCCCTGGGTTACTCTCATCAATGGTAATAAAATTAATAATGACAATAGCTAACATTTATGTACTAGGTCAAGTGTTTTACCTATATTAGCTCATTTAATCCCTACAACAGCCCTCAAGGTACTATTATCATTTCTATTTTATTGAGGAGGAAACTGGGAATCAGAGGGGCTAAACTAGCCGAAGTTGTAGCACTAGTGACTTGAGCTAACATATATATGCTGATGTCTCTGTACTTACAACCCATATTGTCCCTCTACGCTCTAGACCAGTCTGTCCATTTGCCAACTGGGTGTCCTTGCCAGCATTCTACTGGCATCTCAGATGCAACATGTTCAAAATGAACCTATCAGAAGGTCTGAAGAAACCTTGATACATTATAGTTATCTTTTTTCCTTTTTGCCAGCTTTTTGGGGTCTTCACTTTAAGAATAATTTTTATTTGGAAATTATTTTTTCTGGTAATAAGAGTAACTCATAAGGATTTTGGAAAATATGGAAAAGTATAAAGATTGCGATAACATTCCCCATAATTCCACCGTGCAGAATTGACACTGTAGGCATCTCCTTTCGCCTGATTGTCAATATATTTTTAAGATGCTTGAGAAAATACAGTGTGTACATGTGCATGCATATACATGAGTGTGTGTACAATTTTGCATCTTTTAACATAAGCATTTCCCCATGCCATTAAAAAAATGTATAAATCCATTTTAAAAGCTAGATAATGTTCCTGACATGTGGGTTACCAAAATTTGCTTAACCCTTCCCTTGTTATTGAACATTGGTATTGCTTCCTTTCTTTATTCTTATAACAGATGCTGAAGTCAATATCTCTATATCTAACTCTTTATCTGCATCTTAGATTCTTTCCAGAAGAGGAATCCCTTTTGGAAAGGACAATAACATTTTAAGGTTTTAATGTATCTTGCTTTCCAGAAAGGCTGTACCAATTCACACTCATACCAAGAGAATGCAATACTGTCATCCACCACACCCCTGCTGGCAATGAGTATTTTCATCCTTTTAGAAACTTGTTAAATCTATAAGAGAAATTTCACTTGTCAGTTCCATTTTCATTATCTTGATTTCCAGTGAGGGTAAATTTTTTTTCACCTATTTGTTGAGCATTTATCTTTCCTATTTGTAAACAACTATTCACACAGCTTACTGGTTCTTGTGGTATTTCTTGCTACTGCATTTAAAAATTACTGGCAAGTTTTTATTATATTTGTGGAAAAAATTCCCATCTTGCCATTTGTCCTTTCCATTTCTCATAATTTTTGACACGAAACAGTTTAAATGCCTTATGAAGTCAAATCTAACTATTCTCTCATTGAGATTATTTCTGTTACATTTGAGCTTTGAAAGTATTTTCCTTTCCTGAGACCAGGTAAATATTCACCTATCTTTTCTTCTAATGTCCTATGATTTGTATTTCTGCATTACATTCTTTTCAATCCAGTAAAGTGTGACATGAAACTGATTTCCTCACTTCCCCAATTGCAGTCCCTGTTGGCCAATTTTTATTTAGTGAGTTGTCTCCGTTGCTATATATCTCCTTTTTTAATGGATCACAATGTTTTAATTATTGCAGCTTTGTTAATAGGTTTTAATATCTGTCAAAGTAACAGTACCCTAATTCTTTTTTATCCCAATGTTTTCTTATCTATTTTCATCTATTTGCTATTCCGTAAGAACTTTAGAATCATTGTATCAAGTTGCAAAAAATAATTCCAATGTATACATTGTAATTACATAAAATTTAAATATTAATTAGGGAAGAATGAACATATAATGGTCTCTTGTTTTCCATCTCACACAGATCTTTGAACTTTTCTTTTTTTTTTTTTTTTGAAGGAAAATTTGTATTTTAATTATTTTTATGTACAGAAAACTCAACAGTGTACATTTAACCCAGCTTAGTGGCAAGTTCTTTAGCCTTTGCCTTTTCGAGGTTGGCGACACGAGCCACAGACTTGGGACCCAGGACATTGCCGCCCCAGTGACAGCGGATCTCATCGTATCTGTTGTTGTAATTGGTCCTGATAGCTTCCACCAGCTTAGCCAAAGCGCCTTTGTCTTCCGAGTTCACCTGTGTGAAGGCGACAGTGGTGCAGGTCTTCCTGTGGACTAGACGGCCCAGTCTGGCCTTCCCCTTGATAATGCAGTAAGGGACCCCCATTTTACGACACAGGGCAGGCAAGAAGACAACCAGCTCGATGGGATCCACGTCATGTGCAATCACCACCAGCTGAGCCTTCTTGTTCTCCACCAAGGTGGTGACGGTGTTAACTCCTGCTCGAAGGACAGGTGGTCTCTTAGTGGGGACATCCCCTTTGCCAGCAGCTTTCTTCTTTGCCAGCAGCTTTCTTCTCGGCCCGGGCCAACAGCCTCTGCTTCCTCTCTTGCTTTGTCTCTGGTCTGTACTTGTGGGCCAGCTTAAGCAGCTGAGTAGCTGTTTGGTGGTCCAGGGCCTGGGTGAACTGGTTAATAGCAGGAGGCACTTTCAGCCGCTTATAGAGGATGGCTCTCTGCCGCTGCAACCTGATATAGCGAGGCCATTTCACAAAGCGGGTGAGGTCTCTTTTGGGCTGGATGTCCTGTCCAATGCCAAAATTCTTAGGTCTTTTCTCAAACAGGGGATTCACCACTTTCTTGGTCTCCTGCTTTTTCACGACAGCAGGGGCTGGAGCCACCTTCTTTCCCTTGGCCTTCTTTCCTTTCGGGCGGCGGGAGCTGAACTTTTCTTATTAAGATTATGTTAGTATTTATGTTCTTGTTCCTATTTCAAATTCGTTCTTTTGATCCATAATCTCTTCTGTCTGGTTATTTCTGTTATAGAGTAAATATACTTATTTTTGTACATTTTTTTACCCAGCCACTACTCTGAAATCTCATTAATTATAACAATTTTTGTTGATTCTTTTCTTCCTCTGTCTCATATCTGTTTATATTCCAGCCCTTCTGTTTTTGTTGTTTGGGGGTTTTGTTTGAGTTTTGGTTTTCCAGAACTTCTAAAACAATGTTAAATAATAAATCTTTTGGTGTATCACAATTAATTGCCTATTTGCTACCATTTTGAGATTAATACTGTTATTATTACTATGCCAGTTTTTCTTTCCTTTTATAAAACTACTTATAGTTTTATAAAGATGACTATTTATAGGTTTATAGAGATGGCTATTGAATTATCAACTTCCTTTCAGCATCTATTACAGTAATCATGTGATTTTTCTTATTTGTCATCCTGATATGATACATTATATTAATATATTTGCTAATATTATATTATTCTTATATCCCTGGGATGATGCCACTTGGCGAGTTATTCTTTTAATATTCTATTACATTTGATTTGATACTATATTATTTTATTGCATTATGTTCATACTGAGATTAGACCATAATTTTTGTTTTTGAGTTTTTTGTCAGGTTTTAGTACCACTTTAATGCTAACTTCATAAAAGAAGTTTGACAATAAAAGTGAATGGGAAGTTTTTGTCCTTTCATTCTCTTCTTGAACAGTTCATATGGCATAAAAATTATGTTTCTTAGTAGAAAGAAAGAACTCACCAGTAAAACTATATGGCATATATAAATTTTTGTTATAATTATGAATATAGATAACATGAATTGACAGGCTGTTTAGGAAGAAATTATTAATATTAACAATTAATAGTATATTTTATTAGTGTTGTGCTATATTTATGAAGTACTCTTATATCTGTTATCTCCAGTCATTCAAAAACATTTATTAAAAATGCCTTCATGAGCCAGATACTATGGTTGATGTTACAGAAAAAAAAGATGAATTAGATGTAGTCCTTGATTTTGAGGCATTCTTTAGCTAATTAAGATAGACATGTCAATCAATAAGCCTAGTGAAATGGGACAACTACTTTAATAGAGGTATGTTCACTCACATTATCCTCAGTCTACATGTACTGGTATCATTACACCCATTATACTGGTGAGGTAATGTTCCAGGTCAGTGGATCCATATTTGAACACCTCCAATAACCAAAAATTCAGTGTCTCCTGAGGAAAACATATTTATCTTTAGACCAGTCTAATAGTTGGAGTATTATCTCTTCTGTCTTCTGGTAGCTTCTCAAACCATGATTCTAGCACTCAGAGTCTACAATAAGTCTAATTTCTTTTATGTGGGATGGTTCTTCATATTTCTGAAGACAGCTATAACCATACCCTACCCACATCATAAGTTCTTTATACCAAAACAAATATCTTCAGTTCTTTCAACCTGTCTTCATACAACACAGTCCTGAATAACCACCATCTTGGCCTCTTCTATTTGTATGTACTTCAGTTTATGTTGTTTTAGAATTCCACTCAGTACTCCACATACACTTTAACGAAAACTGGGTAGAGACGAAATATTACTTTTTTCGTGTGTGTGTGTGTGTGTGTGTGTGTGTGTGTGTGTGTGTGTATGTGTATAACATTTATTAATGCGGTCCCAAATAAGCATGGTTTCTTTGGTGGTATGACTGTCAACTAACATTGAAGCTATTATTCACTGAAAAATATCAAGTTATTTTACACATATGGTTCTAAGTCATATTTCCTTCATCCTGAACTTGGACAGTTGTTTCTTGGTACTTATACCCAATACTTCCCATTTATCCTTGTTAAATTTAATTTTGGTAGTTAAAAACATTGATCATTTTAACATTTTTCTGGATCCTGAATCTGCTAATGATTAGCTAACACTTCTAGCTTCACAGAATGTACAGATTTTATTATCTTGGTCCTACTGACATGATAAGCATATGAAATACAAGAATATTAAGAAGTCAAGTGAATTTCAATAAAGATGCCAAGAACACAAGATGGGGAAAGGACAGTCTTTTCAATAAATGGCTTTGGGAAAACTAGATATCCATATGCAGAAGAATAAAATTGGACCCTTGTCTCACCGTATACAAAAATCAACTCAGAATAGATTAAAGTCTTAAATGTAAAACCTGAAACTATAAAACTATTAGAAGTTGAGGAAAAGCTCTATACTCATCTTGGCAATGATTTTTTGGATATGACCCCAAAAGTACAAACAACAAAAGTGAAAATAGACAAATGGGATTACATCAAACTAACAAGCTTCTCTATACAAAGGAAATGATCAACAGAACGAAGAAACAACCTACAGAATGGGAGAAAACATTTGCCAGCCATACATCTGATACGTGGTTAATTTCCAAGATATATAAGGAGCTCAAGCAACTCAATAGCAAGAAAACAAATAACACAATTTAAAAATGGGCAAAGGACCCAAACAGACATTTTTCAAAAGAAAACATACAAATAGCCAACAGTTATATAAAAAATGCTCAATGTCATTAATCATCAGAGAAATGCAAATTAAAACCACAGTGAGAGATATCACCTCACAACTGTTAGAATGGCTATTATCAGAAAGACAAAAGACCACAATGTTTGATGAGGATGTGGAGAAAAGGAAACCCTTGCACGCTATTGATGGGAATGTAAATTAGTACAATCATTATGGAAGACAGTATAGAGATTCCTCAAAAAATTAAAAATAGAACTACCATGAGATCCAGCAGTCCTACTTCAGGAATTGAAGGAAATGAATCCCAAGGGACTGAAATCAGTATTTCAAAAAATGCCTGCACTCCCGTTTATTGCAGCACTATTCACAATAGCCAAGATACGGAATCAAAATAAGGATTCATCGCCGGGCGCGGTGGCTCAAGCCTGTAATTCCAGCACTTTAGGAGGCCGAGACGGGTGGATCACGAGGTCAGGAGATCGAGACCATCCTGGCTAACACGGTGAAACCCCGTCTCTACTAAAAAAAAAAAATACAAAAAACTAGCCGGGCGAGGTGGCAGGCGCCTGTAGTCCCAGCTACTCCGGAGTCTGAGGCAGGAGAATGGCGTGAACCTGGGAGGCAGAGCTTGCAGTGAGCTGAGATCCGGCCACTGCAGTCCAGCCTGGGCGAAAGAGCGAGACTCCGTCTCAAAAAAAATAAATAAATAAATGAGGATTCATCAACGAATGAATGGATAAAGAAAATGTAGTGTATATATACAAAATGGAATACCATTCAGCCTTTTAAAAGAAGGAAATCCTGTCATTCTCAACAACATGGATGAATCTGGAGGACCCTGTGTTTAAATGAAATAAGCCAGGCGCAGAAAGACAAATACCACATAATCTCACTCATATGTGGAATCTAAAAAGTGAAACTCCTAGAAGCAGAAGTAGAGTAGTGGTTACCAGGGTCTGGGGAGGCGGTGGGGAAGTGGATTTGGGAGATGTTGGTCAACAATTACACAATTTCAGTTAATGGAGATCATTATGTTAAGTGAAATAAGCCAGGCACAGAAAGACAAACATTGCGTGTTCTCACTTATTTGTGGGATCTAAACATCAAATCAGTTTAACTCATGGACATAGAAAGTAGAAGGACAGTTACCAGAGGCTGGGAAGGGTATTGGGTGGGCTGAGGGGAGGTGGGGATGATTAATGGGTACAAAAAGTAGTAAGAATAAGATCTACTATTCGATAGCACAATGGGTGACTACAGTCAATAACTTAATTGTGCATTTTAAAATAATTTAAGGAGTGTAATTGAATTGTTTGTAACTCAAAGCATAAATGCTTGAGGGAATGGATACCCCATTCTCCATGATGTTATTATTACACATTGCATGTCTGTATAAAAACATTTCATGTACCCAGTAAATACATACACCTACTATGTACCCACAAAAATTAAAAATTAAAAATTTTTTTTAAAGTCCTGAATAAAACCTTCCTCGCTGTTTTAAAAAATTTCAGTTAAATAGGAAGAATAAGTTCATGAGATGTATCATACATCATGATGACTATAGTTAATAACAGTGTATTGTATTGAAAAATGCTGAGAGTAGATTTTAAGTGTTCTCACCACAAAAATGACAACTATGTGAGGTGATGTACATGTTAATTAGCTGGATTTAGCCATTCCACAATGTGCATATGTTTTAAAACATCCTCTTGTACCCAAGAAATATATACAATCTTATCTGTCAATTTTTTTAAAATTTAAATTAAAAAGAATACTGAGGACAGAGGCTGTAACATATCACCAGAAACTTCTTGTCATGTTGGCATTGATCCATTAATTAGCAGCCTCTGAGTACAGCCACAAAGTTACTTTATTATGATTTTTTTATATATATATAGAAAGAGTATGCATTATTACATATCATATATAATTTATATATATAACTCTTGCACTTGGTTCACATATTTCTATCTTGTTTACAGTTGCATATGAGACCCTGCTAAATGCCTTTGGCATTCAGATCATTGCCAACTAAGAAATTAAAACATACCTCTACACAAAATTTGTACATGAATGTTCACAACAGCTTTTTTCATAATACCTCCAAAATGAAAAACAACCTCCAGTGTCCATCAACAGGTGAATATATAAACAAAATATGTAGCCACCCAGTGAAATTTGACTCACAATAAAAGTAACACCCAACAGCATCGATGAATTTCAAAAACAATACGGTGAGTGATCGAAGCCAGATACAAAAATTTACATACTGTACCATCTTGTTTATATGAAATTCTAGAAAACTGAAACTAATCTGGAGTGACAGAAAGCAGATTACTCCTTGCCTAGGCCAGGAATGGGAGGAGGGTTGACTATAAAGGGGCACAAGGGAACATTCAGGGCTGATGGAAATGTTCTGTCTTGATCATGGTGATGGTTCATGGGTGTACACATTTGTCAAAATTCATCAGACTGTACATTTAAAATAGGTGCAGTTTATTTTATGTAAACTACACTTCCATAAAGTCGACTTAAAAAGATAATACTGCTTATTGCATTCCCTGGTTTATCATAATAATGCAATAACCTGATTAAATAAATAAATTAGTCTTACTCGACTTGTTCTTCATGAATTCCTGCAGGTCCTAGGGACTCTTACATTGTTTTCTAAGTATTCATAAATTATTCTTTTAATGTGTTATAGAATGTTTCTGGAAATCAATATTAAACTTATTCAGCCACACTATGTGAAAGCTATCTTCTCTCACCCTTCAAAAATGAAAATTCTACTTTGCTGTCTCAGTTTTTTGTGACTTTATATAGTGTCAATTCCCCCCAAGAAATCTCATTTGCATGCTCTCTTAGTTCCCTGGGATGTAATTCACCCAAATCAGAAGGCTAAAAACTGGCTTGGAGATAGTTAGTGCTCTTTCATCTTGGACTTTCTTTGCCAAGGGCCTTCTGAGTTGGGGATACTGTGGGAGAATTTAGGCTGCAATTTAAGGAGCCGTTCACCACTTATGAGCCATTATATTAGCCTCTGTCAGGATGTCTGGCTCCGAGTCTGGTGCAGGCAATGTCTGAGTAGCTTTCTGTGTGAGAGCACCACAATTTCCTGCTTAAGAGTTGAGTATTGATCTGGCTCAAACCACTAAAGGATTTTTACTCTCCACTTCTTTGGTGGCGGGAGACAAGGTTACTTATGCTTTTTACATTGTAGTGATTTCATATGCTCACATCCAATAAATGCATGTATAATACATGTCATGTTTGGCATTCTATGTTAATGTTACTGAGAATATGTATCCTCTTTGTTTCAGCAAAAACATTTTGAGCCTAGAAGAGAAGGGAGAGTGAGGTGACAGTCTGGGTTCTGAGCTGACAGCCTCTAGTCTCTGTTTCATCCAGTCCTTCTTGGCCCGTTGTAGGTCAAGTTATAGATCAGAAGGGAATGCCATACATCTGTAGCAGGGAGCTATGAGCCAAGGGATAAGATTTGAAGCCCTGGTAGGTGAGGTGCCCCCTGCCCTTCTCCTTCAGAGCATAGGGTAGCAAGCAGAAAAGTGGGCATGGAAAAGGGAACCGTGGATGGAAAAAATCCTCTGTTCTTTAAACATACTTTTCAAACTGTGACCTTGACATCCATAGATCACATGGTAAAGAGGAGTGTTTACCAAAAAGTGATCAAAACAGCAGCCCTTCTTAAAGGGCTCTGGGTACTTCTGTAGAAAACTTACTTATACCACTAGAATACACAAAGTCTTAACAGTAATCTTTCTAACCTCCTCAAAGCCTAAAGTGTACTAAAAACAAAGGAAGATTTTTATGGCTCCCATCTCAGGTTTCAAGATGTTTTCTTTCTGAATTTCTGAGTGCTGTGGCTGTTAGAATCAACTCAGGGTTGGAAGAGATGTTTAGATTTATCTCATCTATCCTCCCACTTAATGCAATATCCCTGACAGCTGATCACCACATCTGAGAATGGATATTTAATACACAGGAAACTAATTCTTATGAGGCTGCTCATTTCCTTGTTGGAACAGTTTTTTTCTTACCATGAACTGAATGCCCTGCTTGGGTAACTGTATTCATCAGCCTTACTTCTGACCTTTGAGACAATATAGAATAAAACCATATCCTTCCAAGTCTGATAGTTGTTTAAATATTTGAAGATCATGATATTTCTCATTAGTTTCTGCTTCCCTAGATTAAATATCTCTAGTTTCTTCAATCATTGCTTCTTGACATAGCTTTCAGATCCGGCCTGGATGCATTCAAATCGACCAAAAAACTCAAAGTTTGATCCAACCCTTAAACACAGTGTTACTTATTGGTGTGACAAATACACAGAAAACACACTATCCAACACCTCCATTAGAGCAGCTTAACAGTGTTTAGCTTATGGGTGACCACAAATAGCTGCTCTGACATAACTGTTCATTGCTGTGGATTATGGAGTTCATGACCCAGAGAGGCAATTCTTTAGCCATGGGAAACCTTGTCAAGACTATTCCAAATGATAAATCAATTTCAATCATTTAACAAAAATACCATCAAAGAATGTTTGTTTCTTAAAACGCAGAGGCAAACCATCTCTTGAACTGTGATGTAGAATAAGATTAATAGAAATGTAAAAATATAAGGAACTCAGAAGTTGTAGGATTATATGTAATGAAGCAGTCTAAGGTTTTATGTGTATTTGAACACATAACGTGTTACTGAGGAACAAAGATGTTGAGGGCATTTCAAGAATTCATGTCAGTTTTTTGGTTTTCCTAGTAAGTGTTCCTCTATCAGCTCATTCAATGTCATTCTCAAAAAGTGCATGGAAGTTGATGAGGAATGTTTGTTCCCTCAAGCTGGGCACTATATTATGTCATAATATTTGTTAAAAAAAGTTTTGTTAGAAATCATCCTCAGCTAAACATTTTCTGCACAGCATCAAAACACACAGAGACTAGACTTTGTGAGATAGATGCTGTTGTCATTTCACAATGTCTCATTACTTGACTTCACACTACATGACAATGTAACCTAAGGGCTAAATTACTTTATCTAACTCTCCTCTTGTTTATGGTCTGCTGATAATTTTGTTCTCCTCTTTGAAGTCAATGAGTGGGCCTGCTGGGGTCTGTGTGCTGGACATTGTAATGTAGGGGAATAGCGGGAAGGACATCATGAAAATGTTATTTCATTTTATCCTTAAATAGCCCTGTGATGTGGGCATAAGAAATGTGCTTGTGAGAAAATAAAGTGATCTATTCAAGGTCACAGTTGATAACAGCTAGGATTCAAAAATACCTGTTCTGGAGTCTAAAGTCTTAGTTACAGACACTATGCATTTTACTGCTCCCCATATCTCCCAGAAGGTGTAGTGAATCAGTGCAAGGTCTCTATTTGACTCTACAAATTTATAGATATAAGGACAGATATTTATGTTAACTGTTTCACTGAATACTGATGGTTACCTCTACATTCCCCCTCCTTTTCTACTGACAAGAGCCTGTCATTGTTCAGGGCTGCAATGTGTCCCATTAAAAATACCTCCCCAAAGTTCCTCAAAAAAGCTAAAAATAGAGCTACTATATGATCTGGCAATCCCACAACTAGGTATATACCCAAAGGAAATGAAATCTGTATATCAAAGAGATATCTGTACTCCCATGTTCATTGCAGCACTATTCACAATAGCCAAGATATTGAATCAACCTAAGTGTTCATCAGTAGATGAATGGATAAAGAAAATGTGGTATATATACACAATGGAATACTATTCAGCCTTTAAAAAGAAGAAAATTCTGTCATTCTCGATAATATGGATGAACCTGGAGGATGTTATGCTAAGTGAAATAAGCCAGGTACAGAAAGACAAATACTACATGATCTCGCTGATATATACAATCTAAAAAAGTTGAACTCCTGGCAGCAGAGAGTAGAATGGTAATTACCAGTGGCTGGTAGGGGGAAAGGTTGGGGAGATGTTGGTCAAAGGATACAAAATTCCAGTTAGGAATAAGTTCAAGAGATCTATTGTATAACATGGTGCCTGTATAGTAACAATGTGTTGTATTCTTGGAAATCTCTAAAATAATAGATTTTCAGCGTTCTCACCACACAAAAGAGTATGTACAGTAATGCATATGTTAATTATCTCAATTTAGCCACTCTACTATATATATACACACATATATATACATACACACACATCCTGTTATATATTACGTATATATAATTTTTATTTGTCAATTAAAAATGAATTTTAAAAAGAAAAAAAATACCTCCCAGACTTCCTTATAGCTAGTGTCCATGTGACCCAATTTTGTCCAATGAAATGTAAACAGATATCTACTGGTTAAAGCTTCCCAATAGCTATTGCTCTCCTGACAGAAGGAAGCAAACCAGCTTCACCTTCCCCTTTACCCTTTACCTTCTTCTTCCCTGGAATGTGGATATGAGGCCTAGAGGTGAAGCAGCCATCTTGCAACCTTCAAGATGAAAGCCATAGCCCAAGGGTGGCAGAATGGAAAGGTTAAATAAATCTGATCTGTGTCCCTAGTAGTACCTCTACCTCTAGACTTCTTATTTTTCTCACATTATAAGAAGTTACCATTACATGCAGGTCAATGTAATCCTAACTGATACAATTGTTTTTCCCTTGTTTCCCTTCAATCTGTCTATAAAATCCGTGGTTAAGAAGAGTGGATTTGAAGCTTTCATTTGGGAATTCACATCAGAGTTATTCATGGCAGCGGTCCCCAACCTTTTTGGCAACAGGGACCAGTTACATGGAAGACCATTTTTCCATAGACGGTAAGAGGGTAGGTGGTTTTGGGATGCAACTGTTTCACCTCAAATCATCAGGCATTTGTTTTTTAAGGATTTTCATAAGGAGCTTGCAACCTAGATATCTCGCATGTGCAGTTCACAATAGGGTTCATGCTCCTATGAGAATCTAATGCTTCCACTGATCTGACAGAAAGCGGAGCTGAAACAGTAATGCTCGCTTACCCCACCGCTTACCTCCTGCTTTGTACCCCAGTTCCTAACAGGCCACAGACCAGTACCAGTCCAAGGCCCAGGGGTTGGGAACCCCTAATTCATGGTATACTATAAATTAAGGTGCTTGCCCTGGGTCTTGTGTTTCTCCTTTACCCTTCACCTCTAAATCCAAGCTTGCCTCCCACCACCCCAATGCTATGGGTGACCACATGACTGAGCTAAGGAAAAGCGAAATGAGATGAGGGGTGAAGAGAGGGAAATGGGTTCTTTTACTCATAATTATTGAGCAGAGGGTGGTGTTTCCAGAGCCTGGGGTGGAATGATCTGGATGTCATCTAGATTTCATCTGTATTGAATTTTGGAAGAAATAAAAGGTATATACTATCATTTGCTTCAAAATCTTGTTCCTATACAACTATCCCTGGATATCTCGGTGCATTTTTTTCAGGTAGAACTATTTAAGTCAAATTTATTTTAGTGTCCTTCAATTCTAGGAAGAATAAGCATGTCCTATTTTAAACCACAGGGGAATTGTCACATTAAAATGAGTGTAGAATATGTAGAAGAAATCCACAAAGATAGTTCGGAATAAAGCTTCCTGAGTGACTGTTATCCAGTGTGACCCTCCTGTGAGAGGGAGTATTTATTCAGAATATTTATATACCCAGAGGGGATATTTACATGCCCTATAAACAAGAAAATGCTATAAGAAATGAGTAATCATTAAAGTAGCCTCTGAAAGTAAAAAGTTGTTCATTATGGTCTCTCTTGCTTTAAGACTAAAGATGAAGAAATGAAACACATAATCAAGTCTCCCCTGAAAATTGGTGTAGTCCCCTTGTTTGTTCTTATATCTCAAGAATAAAAGAGTTAATGAAATATTTTGTGTGAAGGTGAAGGAGAAAAGAAAATTTCAGAAAGTGGGCCCGTTCTTTTATTTTTTTAATTGAGATATAATTTAGAAAACAACTAGGAGTGGTTAGCAACTCAGTGGCATAAAGTTGGTCCACCATATGTCACCTACTTGGGCATGATGTGGCTGAATAAACTCATCTATGAGCTGAAATGTCAAGGGATGAGGACAGAAAAGAGAGATGTGGACAGTAGCACACTGGAAGTGGAATCCCATCCATGTTTCTTTCCAATGGGGAATTTCTCTACAGACTTCCTAATCAGGAAGTCTCTCTTTTCCCAAAAAGGAATGAAATAAAATACCCTGCTCTTCTTTGTAATTTGAGCAGAGCACGTACAGAATATACACGGTGGCAGAAAAGTGTCTGACCAGAGCCCAGCAAGCTGGCCTAGGGGACTCAGTTGCCTCTCTCACCTCTCTTTACTCCCTGTCATCATTTACATTTGCTCAACTATCTCTCACGTTTAAATTAATCAACAGATCCATTGCCCTGACTGTGTATTCACCTCCAGCTGCCTCCTTATTTATTTCCTCCCCTTAGCAATGCAACAATTTTTCATTTAATATGAAAGTAAATACAGTTGAACTCTACTTTTGCAGGATGGTACCATCAGGGAAAACTAGGTAAAGGGCACAAGGGAGCTCTTTATTATTTCTTACAACTGTATGTAAGTGAGTCTACAATTATCTCAAAATAAAAGTTTAATTAAAAAAAGAAGGAACACATGCTCAATTGGAAAAAAAAATTTAAACAGTACCTGATTTTAGAGTATGTATAATCCTGGTGCCCCTGACATGGTTTAGCTATGTTGAAGAATAACTCAGAGATATTTAATAATTTTTAGGCAAATTGTTTCCTTGCATGTGATGGAATCAGTTGATAGACTGAGTCAAAGCCAAAACAGAATTTATAAGAGACTGGGGACAGGGGGAGGGAAAACCTGCAGGTAGCGTAGGAATAGGGATTCTCGTTGCACATTTGTGAGGTTAAACTAGTTGGCCAGCAATGAACAGAGTGGTCACTCTGGACATCTGGCCTTGCTAAGGACTTCAAAAACTTTTTTTCAGTTGTTTATGGAATTCTTTGTAACACTTTGAGGGCTTAGCTGAGGAGCATCCAGGCCAGGCTTTCCAGGCAAGCCTGTGTCATTTCACCAGCACTTGCACCTAAGTTAGACCCCGCCTTCACTGTTGGCCTCAACAAAATCTCTCAGCTGGCATGAAAGAGAAAACAAGGCACTGGCTTTGGAATTAGATTTAAGACTTGGATGGCAGCCTGACTCCCTCATTCATTCATTGAGAGACTTGGCAAAATCAACCTCACCGAGGCTCTGTTTCCTACCTCTAAAAGAAGTAAGCACGGTGTTATTGTGAGAATCAAATGATAACATAATAAAGGGTAAAGCACAGGTGCAATGCGCTGCTTCTGTTGTAGCATGTGCATTTGGTTTGAGAAACATAAAAACACACATGGTCAATCTCTGCTTGTTCTTCCTACAAGGAAGTTGTAAAGTTAACATAGCTCCTACCTCTTTAATGTAGGGCCCATAATGAGATCTATATTATTGATTACAAAGAGCTTTCAGTGGCTGTTTTAAACCCCAGCTGAAGAGGATATTACCTTTACAATTTTTTTTTGCTGAAACACCATGCATCGTTTTTTTAAAGGGAAGCAAAAAAGCCTGCTTCTCCACTGCCTCAAGACCTTTGACTGCTGCGAGAGCTAGGATCAGAGACACCAGCTGGGTCTCTGGGTTCTGTTGGCAAAGCTGACAAAACGTCAGTGCCCATCATTTCTTTGGGGAGCCCTTGAGAACTAACTGAGCTGATAGCTCAGTCTTTTCCAGAAATGACTCTCCCCTACTGCTTTATTGATCCCTGCCAGGTACCTCATTTTTGATCCTTTAGCTTGATGTGGCCAATTCTCTGTTGAGTTGCAGTGGAGATCTGTCATGTTGAATTGTCCAACTGGAAACACTCCCAGCCCTACTTCCAGCCCCTCCTCATTTTGCTTTGAGCTGGCTCTGAAACAGATCTCAAAGATAAAGAATTCTCTGTGTCACATAGATAACACTTCTTTAATTCCTGGTGTCCCAAAATGAAATTAGCTATTTTGACGGCCTCGTGTTCTGAGAACACTGTGTTTTTTGAAAACCAACCTTTTAGCATGCTGGGAGCCATTTGAAAGCTTTGAGTGAATCTCTGCCAGGCCTAAGTATTGATCTCTGTGGCAAGGGAAGGAGATGGAGAAAGAAATGTAGCAGGCAGGGCAAACAAATAGGAATCAAGAAGTTAGAGGACACTCCTGGGTTTCTCTATGCAAGGAGAATGCTGTTGTGAGGTGCAAAATGGATCAGGGTAGGGATAACAGAACATCCTAGACTTCGATGATTTTCTCAAGAGCAGCCCTAATGATTCTCAGTGACCGCCATGGAAGGAACCTTGTAAACATCAGAGAAAAATTTCCCCTTGCCAACTTTGGTTAAGAGTAATCCACACTCTGATCAGCCTGGGCAACATGTCAAAACCCTGTCTCTACCAAAAATTAAAAAAAAAAAAAAAAAAAAAGCCAGGCATGGTGGCACCTACCTGTAGTCCCAGCTACTGGAGAGGCTGAGGTGGGAGGATCACTTGAGCTCAGGAGGCGAAGGTTGCAGTGAACCGATCGCACCACTACGCTCCAGCCTGGGCGACAGAACAAGACCCCATCTAAAAAACCTCTGAACAAAGCTTTTTGTCTCCAAAAGTTGATTTCATTTTGAATAAACAGCTCACTTGCTACTTTGGTCACTGCTGTCACAATCTGCATTGGATCACTAGGACATCTTAATAATGATCCCCTTAGTAACAGTTCATGATGATGTTAGTCTAGAACAAGGGTCAGCAAACAATGGCCCACCACTTGTCTTTGTACAGTCTCATGAGCTAAGAATGGCTGTACATTTTCAATTGGGTGGATTAAAAAAATCAAAAGACATTTGGTGACATATCAAAATTATATGAATTAAAATTTCAGTGTCCATATAGTTTCACTGGGACATAGCCATACTCATTCATTTACCTACCTACCATCTATGGCTACTTTCACACTATAACAGCAGAGTTGAGTCATTGCAATAGAGATCATATGGCCCACAAAGCCTAAAATATTTACTATCTAGCCGTTTGTTGAAGAAATTTTCCTCCCCTTCTTCCAGTGCTGTCCAATAGAAATTCTTTCTGCAATGATGCACATGTTCCATATTCTGTATTGTTCAATACAGTAGCCACTAGCCACACATGGCTATTTAAAATTGAACCAATTAAAATTAAATAAAATTAAAAATGTATTTCCTCAGGTGCTTCTAGCCACATTTGAAGTGCTCAGTGGCCACATGTGGCTAGTGGCTACCATACTGGACAGCACAAATCTAGACTAACAAATAGTTCCTATCAAGGGGCTCCATTTTTTGTTCTGTGGAATATTTAGAACTCTGCTGTTGCTTCCTCCTTCTTTTGCTAACTTTTTAGGGGTCGTTTCTCTGCTTCATTTTACAATCAGAAGAGAATAGATTTCTTTATTTTTTTTTTTGAGATGGAGTCTTGCTCTGTTGCCCAGGCTGGAGTGCAGTGGCGATCTCAGCTCACTGCAAGCTCTGCCTCTGGGTTCACGCCATTCTCCCGCCTCAGCCTCCTGAGTAGCTGGGACTACAGGCTCCCGCCACCTCGCCCGGCTAATTTTTTGTATTTTTAGTAGAGATGGGGTTTCACCGTGTTAGCCAGGATGGTCTCGATCTCCTGACCTCGTGATCCCCTGCCTCAGCCTCCCAAAGTGCTGGGATTACAGGCGTGAGCCACCACGCCCAGCGAGAATAGGTTTCTTAGTTTGAGTACCTCTGTAAGCAAAGCCTGAGACAAAGATTTGGATGCAAGTGGTTTATTTGGAAGATGATCCCAAGAAGCATCAGTAGGGCAGTTGGGGAACTGAGATAGAGAAGGGAAGAAAGCCAATTAACAGCATGTTAGCTGGCATCTCATTGTGGTTTTGATTTGCATTTCTCTGATGGCCAGTGATGATGAGCTTTGTTTCATGTGTCTGTTGGCTGCACGAATGTCTTCTTTTGAGAAGTGTCTGTTCATATCATTCGCCCACTTTTTGATGGGGTTGTTTAATTTTTTTCTTGTAAATTTGTTTGAGTTCTTTGTAGATTCTGGATATTAGCCCTTTGTCAGATGGGTAGATTGCAAAAATTTTCTCCCATTCTGTAGGTTGCCTGTTCACTTTGATGGTAGTTTCTTTTGCTCTGCAGAAGCTCTTTAGTTTAATTAGATCCCATTTGTCAATTTTGGCTTTTGTTGCCATTGCTTTTGGTGTTTCAGTCATGAAGTCCTTGCCCATGCCTATGTCCTGAATGGTATTGCCTAAGTTTTCTTCTAGGGTTTTTATGGTTTTAGGTCTAGGGACATGGATGAAGCTGGAAACCATCATTCTGAGCAAACTATCGCAAGGACAGAAAACCAACAACCACGTGTTCTCACTCATAGGTGGGAATTTAACAATGAGAACACTTGGACACAGGATGGGGAACATCACACACTGGGGCCTGTCATGGAGTGGGGAGAGAGGGGAGGGATAGCATTAGAATATACACCTAATGTAAATGACGAGTTAATGGGTGCAGCACACCAACATGGCACATGTATACATATGTAACAAACCTGCACATTGTGCACATGTGCCCTAGAACTTAAAGTATATACATGTATACACATATACATACATATATAGACATATATATGTACATATATACACATATATACACACACAGCATGTTAACAAGGCAATTCCCACTATGGGCAACTGGAGCTCAACCCTACTGGGGAACTCTAGGAAACCGTGTAGACTTACCTCCAAGTTATTCCACCTGAGGGTTGAGGAAGCTAGGGTACTTATGCACCAACTTCCCATTGGTTCTTAGCTAAGGGCTACTTCTGGAGGCATTTGCTCTTCAGTGCTTCAGACTGAGGTTTCTTTGCAACCATGAAAAATATCCTCAGGCAGAGAATCACGTGTGTTCACAGTAAATAGCAGTAATGCCAAGGAGATATGGGAAGGGTACTGATAGCATCTGTTACAGTGAGGGCTGAAAGGTATAACACCAGAAACTAAAGTAGTAGCTCTACTCCCCTGTAATAGCATTGCCAAAAGGCTGGTGATAGCTGTTGGATAAGGTTAATGGCCAGAATTGAGGCTTGGGCATCTCTGTAAATGACTAGTGCTCTTTACACTGAGATATGCCTGGAGTATCACAACCTGACTGTGGTCTTTGAGCTCATTTTAACCAGAACTGCTACCACATGTCCTGCTATGACCACATGGAAATATTGCCACTGGCCCACCCCATGTTCTGGCTTTGACAATTGGACATTGGTTGACAATTCAACTTTGTTTTAGGCTCACGCCAGAGGCCAAGCAAGTACACTGTTAGATGACTGACCCAAGAAAGCTAGGCAGAAAGAAGAATTGAGAAACTAAATTAAAAAGTGACCAAGAAACCAGAAAAAGTGATGTGAATGGATAGACATTCTAGGTGACCTGAAGAAGTCCCAAACAGGCTGCCTCGGGTAGCTTCTGAGGTAGTTCTTATGGTCTGGCTTTGATATGCAGACATCTTGAAGCAAGATAGACAAATGAGTATGATTTTGACGATTTGGATCAGCAGAGCCCAGCTTCTAATTGACGGTATGAAAGAGAGAAACATGGCTGGGCACGGTGGCTCACACCTGTAATCCGAGCACTTTGGGAGGCTGAGGCAGGTGGATCATGAGGTCAGGAGTTCAAGACCAGCCTGGCCAAGATGGTGAAACCTAGTCTCTACTAAAAATACATTAGCCGGGCATGGTGGTGGACACCTGTAATCCCAGCTACTCAGAAGGCTGAGGCAGAAGAATCACTTGAACCCGGGAGGCGGAGGTTGCAGTAAGCAGAGATCGCACCACTGCACTCCAACCTGGGTGACAGAGTGAGACTCTGTCTCAAAAAAAAAAAAAAAAAATCAATAGAGAGAGAAACATACTGTATACCCACAAGTCTCTGGGAATTCAATACAAAACCTCAATACTGGATATCAGCTTAATTTTTGAGGAGAATCCATCAGAATCATATGTTTCTAATTATGTCAGTTTTTTAAAACCCTCATTTAAAATATATATTTTTCAAACTCTCTAAATATAGGCTGTTTCAGTTGGGAATAATCTTTTTAAACATTTCAAGGGGTTGCCACCCTTTCTGCCTGCATCTCTGTAATCAGGAGAAATGAGGTGACCTCCTATCTTCTTTCTTTCTGGCATGTGACTATATTCAAAGAAATGCTGCCCATCCTCCAGGTGCTAAGGCTTTGGACCTAGCCTGGGTCTGAAATCCCTTACTCCTGGGGAGTCATACATATTTAGAACTATGTCATCACAGTAGAAAACTATATTTAAAAACATGTAAACAGGTTTAAGTTGGTGCAAATAATAATTTCAACAACCATACAAAAGTGCTTATTGTTATCTTACTCCATTTGGGCTGCCATAACAAATTGCCATAGGCTGGGTGGCTTTTAAAGAACAGAAATTTATTTCTCAGAGTTCTGGAGGCTGGAAAGTCTAAAAGCAGCAAGGCACTGGCAGATTCAGTGTCTGGTGAATGCCTGTTTCCTGATTCATAGAAGGTGTCTTCTTGCTGTGTCCTCACATGATGGAAGGGCCAAGGCTTTCTAGGGCCTCTTTTATGAGGGCTCTACTCTCATGATCTAATCACCTTCCAAAGGCTCCACCTCCTAATACCATAACATTGGTGATTAGGTTTCAACATATACATTTGGGGAAGACACAAGCATTCAGACTGTAGCACTTGTATGATGTTACATCCTGTATTAGTGAAGGTAAAGGAAGCTGTTATAATAGATAACCCCCATAACCTTGGCTTAACAAAGTAGTTTATTTCTCAATCATAAAAAGTACAGTTAGTACAGGGAGTTGGGGCTGGGGGCCTCTGTTCCCACAGTCATTCAGGACCACAGGCTGAAGAAGCTCTAAAATCTTCAATATGTGGCTTCCAAGGTTACTCTGAGCATGGATTCAGTCAGCAGATGGCGGGGAGGGATGAGATGGAGAGAGAAAAAGAGTAAGAGAAACTGCTTGCATAGGAGATTTCAAAAGGGCCAAGCCTGGAAGTGGCATATGTGGCTTTTCTATCCACATTTTTTTTTTCATCGGCCAGAACTCAGTCATGTGACATCACCTAACTGCAAAGGAGACTAATAAATGTAGTCTAGTCGGGTGCAAAGAAAAGGGTTTTTTGAAATAGGCTAGTCAGTTTCTGCCACAAACGCCATTTGAGATCCATCTATTTTCCTCTCCCTACTGACCTTTCTCTACCACAGCTGAGGTATAGAGAAGCCCTTATGACCCTTCTGGCTAGGGCAATGTTTCCCCAGTGAACTCCAGGTTCTAACCTCTATGTTTATTCTCTTGATGTTTTAAGTTCTGCTAATCCCTCTAGTTTCTGAGAAAATTCTGAAGTCACGCCAGTGTTAAGGAGCAGAAGGCAAAAAATGTGGATCTAAATCATGGCACGCCTCCAGAGCCATTGATGGGTCCCTAGCATCATATACACAAAGGCACAGATGCAGGTCTTGAGATGCTCAAGGCCTCAAGCCTGTAGTACCATGTATTAACACTTCCTGCTCCCAATGTCCTTGAAAGGACTGGAGCTTTTGTCTGAAATGATCTGCTCCATTGATAATGCATCTACTTTCCCAGAGATGGGAAGAAGACTCATTCTTCAGAGGGCATAAACAGCAAATTCTTTTTTCATCTCCTATGATACAGAGTAGGAGTGCTGTAAATGCCAAGCAGTATGGATTTTTAGAATGATGAGTCACCACTTCTGGTTTTTTCAAGGCAATTATTCATCCAGTCTGAATCTCTTCAAAATGAGCCATGAGTCTGTCATATGGATGAAGAGAATGGCCAAGATCCCCAAAAACCAAAAGATTGATTTAGGTCAAATAGTAAACCTGGGAATGACTTTTAGAAATGGTGCATCTGGTTTAAGAAAAGAATTGAAATTCAGAACTCAAGGGCTGAGACTGTTTACCAGTGTAACCCTTGGCTTCAACAATCCTCTGGCACCAAAGGTCTGGGTTATTTTTGTGGAAGAGGGAGTCTAGCTTATGCTTCACTTTTTTTCAGGCAGGTACCCAGCTCCTAGAAAATGCCTCTTCAGCTCAAAGTTAGAGAGAGAGATTTAATTAACAGACAGTAATATCATAAACATTAAATCTGCAAGTTGTCTAAGGAAATAGATCCCCACAAACTCAGTCCTGTAAATACCTCCACTTCCTACAGTTTACCCAACTGTAGTGCACTCCCCACCCTCACCCCCACCCTGGTTTTCTGCCTCCAGTTTTCCCTTACCTTGAACGACCATCTTTTGGCTCTAAGGTTATGATCCTAAGCTGTAGCAGTTTCCTCAGCTGCTTGTTGCCCTCTGCACGCTTTTAATCTTGGTGGGAAAAAAAAAAAAAAAAAAAAAAAAACCATCTTCTCTGTCACTTATAAAAACTGGGATTGCTTCCATTTTTTAACTCCATTTGTTAAAGACAGGGTGATAAACTGTGGCTTGCTACTGGAAGAAGAGAATAAAACTTCTCTACCCATACTGAGGCAGACCCGTTCCCTAGCATACACACAGGTATATGCTAAGCCGACTAGCAAAAGATATTGCTAGGCCAGGCACAGTAGCTCATGCCTGTAATCCCTGCATTTTGGAGGCCAAGGCTGGAGGCCCACTTGGGCCCAGGAATTTGAGACCAGCCTGAGCAACGTGGTGAAACCCTGTCCCCGGAAAAAGTATAAAAATTAGCCAGGCATGATGGCATGTGCCTGTAGTCACAGCTACTGGGGAGGCGGAAGGGGGAGAATCATTTGAGTTGAACCTGGGAAGCAGAGGTTGCAGTGAGCTGCGATTATGCCACTGTACTCCAGCCCAGGCAACACAGCGAGATACTGTCTCAAAAACAAACAAAAAAAGATATTGATATCTTTTTATCCTTGCATCCATAGATCCTCACATGGATCTATGAAACCAGGACCCTGAACCTATTTCATGAAGGCTCACTATGCTCACTTGGGTATGAAGGAGGCTGGAATACTTTACAATTTTTGTGCCTACAATGTTCCAGGTGCCACAATCCTGCATTCCAGCCTCTGTGTATACCATAGGGGACATGACTCTGCTCAGATACACTGGTTCATTGATGCTTTTATTTTTCAATGATCAGCGATCAAGAAGAAAATGTGTGCATGACGGCTATGAAAGGTAAATAAAGGAAGAAGAAAATGTATTGCAATGAAAGGATTGTACGAAATGTCAACTTTTAATCTTCAGCATCATCTTTTGAAGAGTTTAGAAACATCAAATATTTCCATTTTGTAAGGAGAAATTAATTCAGAAGATGAGTTCATGAGAGACAAAACAATTACACAGATATTAAAATTCCAGTTACATAGTTAACACTTTGCCAAATGGGATTATGTATTTAAGTTATGAGCCAAATTTTGGCATAATACAATGAGGTTTGGCACACAGGGATGGGGGTGGGAGAAGGTGACGTCCTAATACCAAGCAGTGGCATTGGCCCTGTGACTGTCAGTTTCTGCCTCTACCTGTTCTACTGATCCTGTGAGGGTTGTAGAGACTCTGGATCCATAGTTCTCAAACTTTGATGGGGGAAATAACTATCTGAGCAGCTTGTTAAATTGCAGATTCCTAGCCCCCATCTCCCAGGAACTCTAAGTTCAACAGATTTAGAGTGAGGCCCAGGAATATGCATTTTTTTCTTTTTCGTTTTCTTTTTTTTTTTTTTTTTTTTTGAGACAGAGTCTTGCTCTGTTGCCCAGGCTGGAGTGCAGTGGTGCGATCTCAGCTCACTGCAAGCTCTGCCTCCTAGGTTCACGCCATTCTCCTGCCTCAGCCTCCCAAGGAGGAATATGCATTTTTAACAAGATCTTCCTGCTTTAGAGGTTGTTGGAGCCAGGGATGAGCTGACCAAGGGCCTATCATAGTGCCAATGTTCTGGCTTTCATTCCAGCTTGCCTCTCCTAGAGGGGAGCCCAGAGTCTGGTGATTCCACTGTCACTTTCATAACTAATCTTATCTCCACAAAGACCATTGAGCCAATCACTGAGGTCACTTAGTCTCAAGCCCAATTTAGAGAGTTATTGAAATGGGTTCTGTGAAAATGTACTTAAAGCAGTTACCGCTTTACTCTCTACACTTTACTATTACTCGTTCAGTTTCCTTCTTTTTTAACTTAGCTCTTAAAATTAGTCCTGAATACAGCGTATCTGATTGATTGTGATCAAAGAGGTAGGGCTATTTCAGTTTCCTTATCTGTAAAATGGGAATGATAATACCAAACTCAAAGAGGTTGAAGTGAGGATTATACAAGAAAGTGTTCATAATGTTCTTAGCATAAGGCCTAGCACCTAGTAAGCAACTAAAAAATAACAGCTATTATGATATAATTTTATTACTAAATGTATGAGTTATAGAAAGCAAGTTCTTGCTGAAGTGTGGAGAATGGATTGCATGGAAGAGAGAATTCTTATAGAAAGATATGTTAAAAGGATTGTAGTAATTCAGGGATAAATTATGAATGTCTAAACCAAAATAGTGGCTATGACAGAGAGGGAAAATGGAATTTAAAAATATTTAGTATACAGAATCACCTGAATTAGTCACTAATTAGATGCGGGTGGTGAGATAAGGGAGAAGTCTAAGATGACCACTGGGAAATACTGATGACAGTCACTTATTAATTAAATAAGTGCACCATCTCTACTGGGGCACATTGGGGGTAGTCCAGATGCTAGTAATATCAGGTCATCAATAAATGAGGAACCCCGAAAAGCTGCATTCTAACCCATCCCAGGTGATCACACCAGGAAGGGTCTTCTCTCAATAATACTGGAAGCGAACCCCCTCCCCATCACTTGATGACTTAGACTATCAACAGGATCCTGGGGAATCACTTTGCATAGGGTGTTCACAAGTTCCCAGGACCCTAAGGCATAATCAAGATGCAGGGGATTAAGAAGAATGCCAAGACAATTCAATGGAGAAAGAAGAGTCTTCAACAAGTGGTTCTGAGATGACTGAATATGCACATGCAAAAGAATGGTTGGACCTCTACCTCACACCACATATAAGAATTAACTCAAAATGGATCAAAGACCTAAATGTAAGAGGTAATATTATAAAACTCTTAGAAGAAAACCTAGGGGTAAATCTTCATAACCTTGGATTTGGCAATGGGTTCTTAGATGTGACAACAAAATCACAAGAAACAAAAGAAAAAATAGATAAATTGGACTTTATCAAAACTAAAAATTTTTGTGCTTCAAAGGATATCATCAAGAAAGTGAAAAGACCACCCATAAAATTGGAGGAAATGTTTGCAAATCATATATCTGATAATGAACTTGTATCTGGAATATATAAAGAAATCTTATAATTCAATAATAAAAGACACATAATACAATTTTTAAATGGGTAAAGGATCTGAATAAACATTTCTTCTAAAAAGATATACCAATGACCAATAAGCATTTAAAAAGATGCTCAACCTCATTAGTCATCAGGTAAATGCAAATCAAAACTACAATGAGATACCACTTCACATTTACCAAAAAGACAGATAATAGTAAGTGTTGGAGAGGATGTAGAGAAAGTGGAACCCTCATACTGTACTACTGGAAATGCAAAATGGTGCAGCCGCCTTGGAAAACAATCTGGCAATGCCCCAAAAGTTTATAGAGTTACCATATGATCCAGACATTGTACACCTAGGATATACCTAAGAGAATTGTAAGCCTATGTTTACAAAAAAAAGTGTACACAAATGTTTGTAGCATTATTATTCATAATAGCCAAAAAATGGAAACAAGCCCAGATGTCCATCAACTGCTAAACGAGTCCATAAAATGTGGTACTCTCATACCATGGACTATTATTCATTCATTAAAAGAAACGAAGTATTGATACAGACTGCAATGTGTATGACCTTTGAAAACATTATGCTAAGTGAAAGAGGACCATCACAAAGGACCACATAGTATATAATTCCATTTATATTAAATGTCCATAATAGGCAAATCTATAAAGAGATGGAAAGGAAATTAATAGTTTCCAAGGGCTGGGGAGAGGGGAAAATGAAGAGTATCAATGTGTTCAGGGTCTCCTTTTGAATGATGAGGAAGTTCTGGAATTGATTGTGGCAATGGCTGCACAGCTGTATGAAAATACTGACCACCATTGAATCGTACACTTTAAATAAGTTAATTGTATGGTTTGTGGATTATATCTCAACAAAACTGTTATGGAAAAAAGAGGAGGGGAGGTGAAGGGATGGAAGGGGAGGGGAGGGAAGTTAGGGAAGGTTAGGGAAGGGAAGGGAAAGGGAAAGGGAAGGGAAAGGGAAGCAGGGGAAATTCTCTCTTGTTTACTTCGATATTTACAATACTCCTGCATACCTAATAACCCAGGGCCCAGCAGTCACTTCACTAGGGTCCAGGCTCCCCCATGACTGCAGTTAAATTGGACTCATGTGACATAACCTCTCTGGCCCTCAGTATTCTTATCAGAAAATGAGAAGGTTGACTCAATTATCTTTAAACCACTGACAGCTATTGTCAAAATGCCATGCTGCAAATCAACTTTTCTAAGTCATTGATTCCTTCTTATTCTGCATACTAAACACTGACTACACTGAAAGCTTAATTAAAAAATGACTTCATGGGGTAGATGCTCCTTAGCAAAAATACATTGATTCAAGTCACACTTCTCCATGCAGATTTTGCTTTTTGGTATACTAAGAATGGGCAGGATTTCTTAGCCTGTATGGGCTATACACTGCCTGGGTTTGAGAAGAACAAAGCACCTGAGAAGAGCTATGTTATTCCTACCCTAACACCTAAGGAAGTTTTTCATCACTAACTTCTCAGCAAACTTTTTTGTCTGTAGAAGTAAGCAAAAGCATTAAAATCAAAACATTATTTGCCTTGGATTTCAAAACCACAATTTCTGTTTTGCTTTATTGTGTCTAGTTAAAACCCTGTGGATTAGTCTTTCTTTTGCTGTTAAAAAATAATAATAACCTTTGCTAAATATGATGATGTGAGCACCCAACTGTAAATTCTAACATTGCCTTTGGGTAAAGAGTTGTTCTCTATTTCACCCTCCCTCATATTTGAGACAGGAATCATCTTCACCTAGATTTATTTTTTGAAGGATAACTTGCTAAGTGCTGTTGGAACAAAGAATTAGACCAAGCCTCCTGGACTCACATCCCGGCTTAGTGGGTTAACATTTCACCCACTGATTTAGAGGGTGGAAAAGTACTTGATGACATGCTTCTGTTTCCTGAGGTGCTTGAAGCAACTCTATACTGAATCACAGGGTCATGGGCTGGGAACCTGAAACAAATGAAGACTCTGGAGACAACTGAAATTATTCACAGCTCTGATGGTCAGAATTTTTGGATGTACCCATGGGAGAATTGTGCAATGAGGGCTTCCATGGATATATTTAAGTAAATGATAAAAGCAAATGATAAAAACTAAAACAAAAGACTATTGCAACACTGCTGTATTGGGTGACCACCAGTAGGCTTACCTGGACTGCTAATATCTTTCATAGGGACCTAGAGTAGTTTGGTTTTTTTTTTTTTTTCTATCATGTAAGACTCTCAATAAGTGTTTCCAATGTTTCCCTGCCTCACCCCACATACTGTGTTATATCTCAGATCTTCTGTTTTTATTCTTGTTTGAGTGTTGTATCTGTTCAAGTTCACCCACCCACCTAGAAGAACCCACCAGGTTCCTCACAACCAGAAGGATTATTCAAAAAAGCCAATAGGACCACAACATTCCCCTGCTTAAAACCTTTCAATAATTTCCTATTGATCCCAGAGTAAAGTTCAAACCCTCTTAGCTCATGAGTACAGTTTTCTTCTGGATCAAGCCCCTGCTAACCTTTTTACTTCTTTATTTGTATGCAACACTCATGCCATATCCAGTTATAGATATGTCCTGCTATAATTTGCCCATTCAAAATTCCTCCCTCTGAAATTCTTCCTTTGCTTCCTTCTCTGCCTGGCTCATGCCTACATAACCTTTAAGACATGGCTCAAGCATCATCTCTTACTGGAAGATTTCCATGACCCTTCCTATTGGCAGACTAAGTAAGGCACCGCCTTTGCACCACCCGAGCAGCTTCTGCTTACTTTATTCACCTTATGTTGAAGCCACTCTCCCATCATACCACAAGGTCTTTAAGGACCGAGCCTGCTTTTATCAACACTCACAGCATCTAGCATCCTTCCTGGATCTGAAAGACTACTCAAATTCTTTTGGAAAGTAGATAATGCCATTGAAAATAAAGGTTCGGTATTGCCTGGGGGCTTTAATAGCATTTATTGAAGGATAACATATAGAAAACTACTCAAATAAATATGTAACTCAAGAAATAGAACCATATCAGCTCTCCAGAATCCCCCATTATGCCCTCTTTCAGGTCTTACTACCCCAAGATAAGCACTATCCCAACACAATACCATAAATTACTTTTGTCTGTTTTTGAACTTTTAATGAATGAAAGCATATGGTATGTTCTCATTTGTGTCTGGCTGCTTTCACTCAACATTTTGTTTATGAGACCCATCTATGTCATTGTGCCTGATTGCAGAGCATTCTTATTTCTGTATAATATTCCATTCTATAAATATACCACAGTATATTCATCCAACCTACTATTGTCAGGCAGTATTTGCATAGCTTCCAGTTTGGGGGTTTTATGAAGAGTGATGTGATCTGTATTGGTGTTTTAACATTCTTTTGTTAGAGTCATTTATTTATTTTGTTGGCAAAATCACCTTTCCCAAGGAATGCCTTCGGCTATGTCCTTAATTCCAAACTAATCTGCACATTCTCTTTTATTTGTTGAGTTAATTAGAGCTGGAACAGTGAGGTCAAAAATGGTAGGACAATTATCAAAGAGTTGGTGAGTAAAATCAACCTCTTATGACAAAACATAGTTTACAAGTTGAAGCAAACAAGCACAATTTTCTACCTCAAACATTCTAACATGCAGTTTCCTGTAATAAACATTCATAGTCTCAGGGTTACAAGTCAGCAGTCTTTGGAGTTACTAAGATAGACCTTGCAATATTATAAAAATGCTCTTTGCCCTTTTTAGTAAACAGTCTTAGAAATTAAACCTTATGATGACAATATATAGAAGTAAAAATTTAGCTTAAATGTTGTGAAAACTGGTATGTAAATATTTGCTAAACTTCTTATCTGTCTAAGCAAAGGGCAATGGTTAGCCGAGTGTTTTACATTGTCAAAAGTGTTCACGTCAACATTTTAAAATTTCTCTCCATGTTTTCTCATAAACTGCTATTTGAAACGTATAGCCTCTGGTTTCAACATCAATGTTGATTGAGGCTGAATCAAAGATGCTCACAAGTTATTTTGTTTTCTACAATGGTATGTATATAAATTCATCTGATAAGAATTGCTAAAAGTTTCACTGAATTCAACAGAATCAAATCATGTTTCAGAAAATGATTAAGAAATAAAGACACCACTTGGTTTTCTGATGGCTTTATCACATTCCTTCTTTTACAAGTTAATATTGTAGAAGTGTGAACTACAAAAAGGTGATATGATTAGCAATGATTTGACTGTTAAACTGAGTCAAAGCATGACTGAGATCTTGAGCAAGCACCTAATGCAAAACATAGAAGAAAGGTATAGAAAATAAGAGGAAAATACAAGGAATGTTTCTTTTTGTTGATTTTATAATATTCTGGACATATAGTCCTTTAATTAAAATTTTTCAGGGCCTGCTTTTAAAAAATCAAGTCCAACATTAACTTCAAAGAATCTAACCACTTCAGTGGAAAACCAGGTCAACGGGTTAGGTCAGCTGGGTTAAATAGTGCATAAATAGTCCTTAAAGGCCAGATAAGGAAGATTGTGAATAGATTTGGTAATATTTGCCTTTTAAATGGTTTACATTTTTCAAAGAAATTAGTTTGTCTCCATGTTAGTAATAGTTTTGGTTTTTTAAAATTTCAATAGCTTTTGAGGTGCAAGGGGGTTTTGGTTACATAGATGAATTGTATAGTGGTGAAGTCTGAGATTTTAGTGTACCTGTCACCAGAATAGTGTACATTGTACCCAATATATGGTTTTTATCCGTCATCCCCCTCCCACCTTTCCCTTCTGAGTCTCCAATGTCCATTATACCACTCTGTATGTCTATGCATACCCAGAGCTTAGCTCCCACCTATAGGTGAGAACATACAGTATTTGACTTATGACTTAGGAATGTTTAACATGTTAAATTAGAGAGGGCAGACAGACAAGCCATCAGTAATAAGCAAAGCAAGAAAATTAGCATATCTGAGAAGCAATGATAGTTGAAACAGGGAAACCGGGAAAATAGGAAGGAACTCTAAGGATGGGAACATATTAAAAGCAAATAAATAAACATTTCTATAGTGCATATGTGTGGAGGGGGAGGCAGGAAACTATGCCAAGGTACCTGCTCTCAAAAAACATCTTATGACAAATAGGTGGAGAGCTAGGGGCAAAGATGGAGCTTGTTGTAGGCGGGGTTCTCCAGATGAAGACTGCAAATTCATGTGAAAGTGATTTATTAGTAGAGATTCCCAAGTAGGGAATGGGAAGTGGGACTGGGATGGGAAGGGGGCCAAGCAAGGGTACAGCATCCAGCAAATCCCCATGGAGGGTAACTTAGGCTCCATGCTGAGGGAGTTCTGGGGACATATGGAGGTCACATCTCAGAGTTGTCTCCATCATGAGTACAGGGACTGCAGCGTTTATACTCCTAGGCTGTCAGACATCGGTCAAGGGCTACCCCTAGAGGCACTTCCAACTCTCTCATTGCACAGGCAAAGCAGGTGCCAGTAGCCTAGGGCAGCCCTCCAGCAAGGATCGGCAGGTGTTGCTGTTGAGAGCGAATGCATGTCATGCAGGAAGCAGGTGTGAACAAAAATACTAAAGGGATCCAAGGGGATAATGGCAGAGTTCTAACAGCATCTGCAATGGGCTGTAAAGCATCGTTATTAAAACTGCGGCAAAATCACCAAAATAGATGGAGCAGGCAGGATTGGAGAGTAAGAAATGAGGAAAAGAGCAGATACACTGTGGCTCTGTCCTGGCCTCCTCTGTAGGTCACTGGGAGGCCAATCAGAACATTTCCCGGGGTTATGCAACCTGTAGCTGAGCGAGAAAGACCCTTTTCCCCTCTGATTGTGGAGTTGTGATATAGTAAGCCCGGAGGTTCCAAGGCAGCCACTATGTGGATCATTGAGAGTAGGAAGGAGACACCAGAGAGAATGGCAGGTGAATGACCAAAGTGAACTCTGAGTGCATTCAAGTCCATAGTTCTAATTATTCCTCCCTTTAACTGTGGTTTAGATTCAGAGGCCAATGGATTCTCCTCTCATTTTATTCTATAAATGGTTCCTGAACACCTACTGTATGCCAAACACCGCTCTAATGCTGGGACTGTGGAACTTAGGAGAAAAGATGAAGCCTTCATGGAGCTTCCAGTCTAGTGGGAGAGGCAGCCAATTTACAAATATGGTCATTTGCAATAGGGCTGATGAGAAAGGCCTTTCTGCCAAGAGACATTTGAGCAGAGAACTGAACAAAGCAAGGGTGCAAGCTAGGCAAGGGCCTGGGCAGGAGCTGAGTTTCTGTCGAGCACAACCTAGAGTCCGGAAAATCGCAGAGACTATCTTAAAAACATCACGCTGCATGAGATTGCATCTGAGCAAACTTAACTGTTGCCCCAGTGGTTAAAGGAAGTATTCCTTCTGTGTCCAGTCAACAAGATGGCTAAAAGATAGGGCCCTTCCTTTGTACTTTTCCTAACTGGTCAGGTCGAAGTGTTCAAAGAGCTGTCACTGATAAGGCACAACAGAAATGTGGAGTCCTAGGAAAATTTGTCTATGGTAATTTAGATGATAACACTGGAACTTTACTTTCACATTTCAGTCTTTAAGACTGAAATCTGTTTTTTTATCTGCTTATGTGCCCTACCACAATGTCAGAGGAGGTGTTCAAGAATTTTTTTTTTTTTTGGCTTTGATTTACATCAGGTTTATTGAGGCATCCTTTGCAGACAGTAAATTTTACCCTTTTTAGTTGTACAGCTCTATGAATTTTAACATACACATATAGTTGTATAACCCCCACTACAATCAAGACACAGAACATTTCCATCACCCTAAGGATTACATCCTTGAGAACAACTTACATCCTTTTTAATTTTCTCTCTTTGCTTAAGATTTGGGGATGCTAAGATATGCAGACATGGAAGATAAAGTTAATGGTGGAAAACTGAAACAATCTTTGCCTGGAAATTTGAGCTGTAGTGGATAGGCATTTACATTAGTTCAGCTGTTCCTTCTAGACACATAAATGGAAAATAGTTGATATTTGAAAATTACAATCCTTATCTAAAATTTGAACTATATAGATAGACAAATTACATGTTTTAGGAACAATTAACCGCTTCTTGGTAAGCAACTACTGTTGAGTTGAAGTGGGGTATTCCTTCAGGAATCATCTTGGTTATACTGTATTAAAGATGCTAGCTTTAAGATGAGATGTGGATAACTTTATTCCTTCCATTATCCCCACTCTCTCCTGCAGCTTCCATCAATGACCTTCACTAACTCTCCAGGGATATCTTCACTTCTGTTTTCAAACATGACAGCTCTCTTCTATCTGGGGGGAAAAATAAACATTTAATTCTTCTCCTTTAAATCCAGCTTGGTTTCCAGTAGATAACATTTGTTGAGTGTCCAACCAATTGCTAATTGCTTTATGGTCATTATCCCACTTTATCCTCACAAACCCCTAGCGATCAGGTAATATTTTACAGAAGAAAAATATAATGGCCACATTCATAAAGTACCACTGCTATGTAATCCAAGAACATTATTCCATTTGATTCTCACAGAAAATCCTTTATTATCAATGAAGAAACTAAGGCTTAGTGGGGGCAGAAGTGTGTAAGGCATTCCGAGCTCCTGGGGCATCTGCCTCATGTTACCTTCACAGCTTGATTGTTCTTGACCTTGTCCTCAGCTCTGCAGCATAGGTATGTTTCTCCTTCATTCCCTGTGCCTGGGTCTTTTTACTCTAGGTTTTTTTTTCTGGGGCTGGGTGGGGGGCACAAATTACAGAAGTCCTCTTAAATTGGTTAAATTTTAAAAGATAAATTTATTATAAGGGTAGAGGGTTATCTCACAGAACCCATGGTAGAAAGTAATGTTGGCCAGGCATGGTGGCTTACACCTGTAATCCCAGCACTTTGGGAGGCCAAGGCAGGCAGATCACCCGAGGTTGGGAATTTGAGACCAGCCTGACCAACATGGAGAAACCCCATCTCTACTAAAAATACAAAATTAGCAGGGCATGGTGGTGCATGCCTGTAATCCCAGCTACTTGGGAGGCTGAGGCAGGAGAAGCGCTTGAACCCAGGAGGTGGAGGTTGCAGTGAGCCAAGACCGCACCATTGCACTCCAGCCTAGGCAATAAGAGTGAGACTTCATCTCAAAAAAAAAAAAAAAAAAAGTTAGGCTTCTGGTAGGACTGCCACCAGAAATTAGAGAGCAATCAGGAACCAGGGCAACTGGACCTGGCCTCTCCCTTTGACTATCTGTTCCCGTTTATTTGAACTCGAAATCCCTTTCACATAGGATTTCTTTACCATCCAGTAACTAATGTTCCTTAGAGCCTTGCGGCACAAAGTGATGGACCAGCAGCATCAGTCCCACCTGAGAGCTTGTTAGAAATGCAGAGTCTCAAGCAACACCCCAGTCCTGATGATCAGATTTTCCATTTTAACAAGATCTCCAGTTGATTTGTGTGCATATTAGAGTTTTAGAAGTGTGGGTGCTGGCTTAGAGCACAAGTAGGGAAACACTAATCTATTAGACTCCCATGGAATCAGAAGATTCAGCTAATGCCTTTGTGGTTTTTGAACCCCTGAAAAAGAACATCAGCAAACTGGTTATTCAGTAACAAGTAGGTAAGTAACAAGTTTGTTACTGAATAACCAGTTTGCTGGTGTTCATATTCAGGGCTAACTTGGTAGTTAAAATTTTGGATACATTCATCAAGAGGCATCTACTACACATGTGAGCTCCATGAAGCAGGGACTTTGTCTTGTTACAGCTGTGCCCCTTGCAACTAGAACAAGGCCTGATATATGGTAGGCATGTGTGTTAGGCCATTGCTATAAAGAAATACCTGAGACTGGGTAGTTTATGAAGAAAAGAGGTTTAATTGGCTCATGGTTCTGCAGGCTGTACAAGCACCATGACACCAGCATCTGCTTAGCTTCTGGGGAGGCCTCAGAGAGGCAGAAGGTGAAGCAGGAACTGGCACATCATAAGGCAAAAGCAGGAACAAGATAGAGAGTGGGGAAGGGGTGCCACAAACTTTAAAAGACCAGATTCTTATGTGAACTCAGAGTGAGCGCTCACTCATCACCAAGGGGATAGCGCAAACCATTCATGAGGGACCCACCTCCATGATCCAAACACCTCCCACAAAGCCCCACCTCCAACACTGGGGATTATTAGGTTGGTGCAAAGGTAATTGCTGGTTTTGCCATTACTTTTCATCTCAAATCATGTTGAATTGAGATTTGGGTGGTGACAAATACCCAAACTATATCAGCACTCAATAGATACTTGATGAAAAAGAAAACCATAAGAAAAAGGACAAATGGAGGCAATACAGATAGTCACTCATTACCTCAACATTCTAGAGCACTTGACTTTGCTTCAGTGGGAGGACACTGTAAAGATTCCCTGGATTAAAGTTATATCGGTCAGGGTGGACTAACGACTGAACCAAATAGACCTGAAACTGTACAATGACTCAAAAACAGTGAAAGTTTATTTCCTGCTCACTTACTAGTCCTCAGCAGGTACATGGATCAACAGGACATTCTCCTACGGGCATTCAGGACCCAGACTGATGGAAGTGCTACCACCTTCAACACATGGGTTCCAAGTTTCCCTGGGAATCATTGCATTTCAGCCAGCTAGAACAGGAAAGGAGATTGAAGGAGCACATGAGAGATTTTTACGGACCAAGCATGAAATAGCAGATGGCACATCCTATGGTAGCCAGCCTTCAAGATGGCCCCAATAAATCCTGCCTCCTGGTATTCCTGATCACATATAGTCCCCCTCCCACAGCAAATGGTGCTGACCTGTGTAACAGATAAGATATTGCAGAAATGACAGTGTGTGACTTTCAGGGCTGAGTCTTAGTCTCTTGAATCACTTGCTCTAAGGGAAGCCAGTTGCCATATCATGAGGACATTCAAGCAATCCCATGGGGAAGACCCATAAGGCCTCCCTCCCACCAACAACCATGTGAGTGGGCCATCTTAGGAGTGGAGCCTTCAGCCTTTGGCAAGCTTGAAGATGACTATAGTTCCAGCCCACACCTCAACTGCAGCTTCATAAGAAACTCTGAACCAGACTGACCTAATTAATATGCTCCTGAATGCCTGACCCTCAAACTATGAGATAATAGATGTTTGTTGCTTTAAACCACCAAGTTTCAGGGTAATCAGTTATGCAGCAATAGATAATTAACAGATTTCCACCTATTTCATTGGATAGAAATCAGCCACAGTCACACATAATTTCAAAGGAGGCCGGGGAATGTAGTCTAGCCCAGAAAGAAGAGGAGAATGTGGATTTTACTAAGCAGTCAGCAGACTCTTCTATAGGAATAGACAGAGTGGTAACAGGATAAGAACAAAATCTTGGGGTCAAACCATAGAGCTACTGGACACATTTAGCCTTTCTCTCCTTTTTGCAAAGTTCACCCACCCTAAAGGACCATCTCCAGCCCTACCTCCTTCACGAAATCTTCTGTGCATATCAGGCCACATTCTTCTCTCTCGCCTCTGAACTCCTACAGCACTTCTTGGCTCATTCTCTTCTGTGTACAGCAATAAATGTCACTGGTTCAGAGACAGAAGGCATCATTTGGTACTCAATCATGTATTGCCTTGTGATAGCTCCTATATCACTGTCTAGGATGATTATTTAAGTTTTCATATCTGTATATCTTGTCTTCCCAATTACATTTAAGATCCTGGAGGGCAGAGACCGGTGGAGGTGGATAATATATGATGTGGCCACATTAGCTCAATAATCTGTAAAGTGATTTATTGAAACCACCAAATCTGATCTTAATGGGAGTTGAATTTTAATAGGAATTCAGGTCCTTCCCTAGATCACTAAACATATGATCACAACCATATATTCCAAATTCTGTTTGCTGAGCATTAGATCATATGCTTAGCAATGCCTAGCACAAGCATAGTCAGTGGATATTATTTGATTGTAATTTTAGCTGCAAATGAGAAATTTGATTAAATTGTATATAAAAGATACATAATGATACTTAGAAAAAAACCCAGTGAAAATGGTTTTTAATCTAGATTTATTTTGGCATAATTTCATCACCTGTAGTTTAACAGACTCTAATCAACTTTACATTTTAACCACCCCTTCTTGGTTTTATAAAAGCAATCATCATATTGCCAGCAAATGTTATTTCATTTACCCTCATTAACAACCCCTCCTTATGATATATATTAGTCATTTAAAATAATTGAAGGGGATTTACATTCGCCTTCCATTTGTATCTTTGCTTGATGTCAAAAGTAATGACTCAAGAGCTGACAAATGGATGTTGCTTTATAATAAATTTATGAAGAGTTTATCAAGCATGTGCACTGTTCTTTGTCAGGCATCTTGTAGCTAAACATAGCAAGCAGACCATTTAAAGTAACAATGCTCACGGTAGAAGCTTTTAAGAATGATCACAAAAATGTAGCTCCTTGAAAAGGCAAAGATAAAAAATAGAAAAGATAAAAAAAAATTGATCCTGTGATCAATTACTTCTGCTGACAAATACTTGGGTAAAAAAAGCCGTATTTTCATATCATCTGTTGGATTTACTATAAGACCTCTGAAATACCTGAATAATGCACATTGGTTTACCTCACAGAATATGTCATCTAACTAGCTATATAAATCCTTGATATCCATTATTTATACTATATATAACGATTGTTCAAGGAAACTCAGGAATTTAGATTTTAAAATCCTGGGCCTTTGAATGTGAGGGGAAAAAATATAACTCTGAGCTCTTCCCCAAAGATTAATGTTCTAATCTGACTTGAATCACTACATGTTAAACACACATTTTTCCTCTTCACTGAATTAAATTATGGAATTGATTTGTTTTACAGATTCCAGAGAAATTGCAATGGCTTTGAGCACTGGGCATACTTACTAAGGATACAAAGATCATTGATTAAAAGAAAAGGTTCTTTGTGTTATGTCTTCATGTGTTCAGGCCCCAAAGTCCCTGAAGCAATATCAGCTAAGTATGCCACACTCTGATCTTGTAAATAAAACATGACAATCTGAAGGTCAGAAACTGTTTTACCAGGGTGCCCTGACTTCTAAAAGTAGAACCCATGATTAATACACATCTTTGGTACAATTGTGTCCTTTACTCTGATGGGTCAACAGAGTTCAATGTATAATCAGATATCATATAATTCCCTTCAAGGGAATTTTTAAAAATATACCCATTGATTCTTAGCAGTTATAGCCATTTTACAAATACTACAAGTACCACAGTGTTTGTTCATTTGTTCCTATCTTATAAATGTATCATGATTGCATTAAAAGGTTAATAGAGACTAGAAAGCTAGTTAGACATAATTACTATGAAAACAGATACCATGTAAAATAAAATTAAAATATACTGTTATTGTTTATAAGAAACAAAAAATAAACAGTGGACTGCTTTCAGTATATATATATGTGTGTGTATATATATATAAAACATATATATATATAATGCTATTACCATTGATCCAGACAGATTCAGTATCAATCAAACATCAAAATTATTTTTAGTTAGAAAATATACAAATCGAAGGCGCTAATAGGAGGTTTACAGAGGAAGAGGTCCCCCCAGACCAGAAGACCAGAAGGGGTGATTAGGGGATGAACAGGGGGACATTGCAGCTTCTGGGTAATGCTTTGCAATGAGTCCTGGGACAAGTAAGACCCTTGAAGTGTGAAGAACCAGACCACTTACTTTCAAGGACAACAAGAAGTTGGGAAGCTGAGGAGACCTCACCTAAGCCCTCAACCAGTTTGGGAGAGACCTCTCAAGAATGTGCTAGCTTTATACATGAAACAAAGGCTTCAGGGAAAAAATAAAACAAAAGTAGTAATACATTTTGTGTCCCTTAGAAGTGGCCCAGAGGTGGGACTAGTGGTTGCTCCATGACCTTGCTGGGCATCTTTCTAACTGGAGAAGAGCCACCAAAGAGGTTGCTGTGACCCAGTGGCCTCTGGGTGAGCCATCTTCCTCTGCCCCAGCCCTGGATCACCCCTCTTCCTGCCAGAATAGCACATTAGCCAATAGCTCTAGAATTTTATGAGACAAGAAATGGTTGGTGCTAGGCCCGTCAATGGTGCAGGCATAATTTAGAGCAACTTCTGAGATTTCTTTAAAATAAATTTTATTGTGTATATTTAAGGTATATACTTTTTAACACAATTGGGGACCACTTAGCTATGGATTCAAATAATCATTTGAAATCACCTAATTCTGTGTTACAATTGAACAGCAAAGGGCTTTATTTATGGATATTGAAATCATTCATCGGAATATATGAAATTAGAGAAGTAAATATAAAGTATTTATTCCAGGCAGACACAAAATAAAAATAAAATTCGTCTTATAAACGTAAGAGAAACACAAGAACCATTCAAGGTATTTAACAAAGAACTGTTTAAGAGTGAGAATATTCCATTGTTATAATATTTTTTAAATTCAGGCTATCACAATTATGGTTGTTAGCTGTCATTTCTCTATTCTGAAATACCCTAAACCAATTTACCTGCTATATTTGCTGGTGGTGTGCCATCATGGCTGTACTTTGGATTATCACAATGGAGACTGGATCAGTCAATAGAAAAAATATTTGATTTTTTTTTTTTTTTTTGAGACAGTCTCTGTCACCCAGGCTGGAGTGCAGTGGCCTGATCTCAGTTCACCACAACCTCTGCCTCCTGGGTTTAAGTGATTCTTGTGCCTCCGTCTCCCAAGTAGCTGGGGTTACAGACGCGTGCCACCATGCCTGGCTAATTTTTGTATTTTTAGTAGAGACAAGGTTTCGCCATGTTGGCCAGACTGGTCTTGAACCAGGTGATACACCTACCTTGGCCTCCCAAAGTGCTGGGATCACAGGCATGAGCCACAGTGCCTGGCCAAGAGTTGATGTTCCTAACAGTATTCATTTTTTCTTTAAAGAATAAAAATAAAACAATAAAGAATTTAAAAATCAGAGACAGAAGGCATGCATTTTCATGTGGCTTCATATGCACTGGGTTAAAAATTAATTAATATCCTCTTCATTCAAATGTCACATAGGCCAGTGCTTCTCAAATTATTTTCACAGATCAATAATTTTATAAAATACAATGAAAATAAATTATAAGAAAAATATTAAAAAGCTCACAAAATGCAAGCCCAATTACAAAATGCAGTAATGTCAAATTGCTATAGAAGCTTCCACGTGTTTATTCTCAATCCCTGTACTTATCACAGACCAGTAACTGTTTGTGGACTTGGGCTGGTCCAGGGACCACACTTTGAGTAACCCTGGTTGGTATAGGTCACATTCACTACAACAAGTTCCATACGTCAAAACCATTTTTTACTTAAACTTTGTTATATCAAATGGTCCCAGAAATAGGAGAGCCATTGACAGTGACTTGGAAATTGTCACCCCTTTTCCATTAGCCTGTATAATATCTCTGAATGTGTGTTCAAAATATGACAAGATATTCTGCCCTAAATAATTTCTATAATTTGAAAGCTGCCTTCCCTCATTTTCCCAGTATTTATTTACCCCTTTCCCCATCCTGTTCCTTAAATAGCTTAAGATAAGAAGTAGTGAACTTAGCATTTACTGTATAATTTTTCTTTCAAACCTTATTTGCAGAAGTTGCATGCTAATTCTTGGTGCGAATTCAGCTCTGCAGATGTGTTCAGTTTAATCTTCATGGTGTTTTTAAAACATTAGACTTTAAATTACTTTAGGTGAGGGCTAGTCAAATGCCCAGCCCCATATATACACGTGTTATCTGGCTGCCCCCCTTCATTTCTCCCTCAGAGTATCTCACTGTAGTAAGAGGATGTGCTGGAGACCAGATCCATCTGGCTTAGAATTTCTGATCTGCAGCAGATTATGATGATGCTTCCTGTGCACCTAGACAAGTTGCTTAAACACTCTGAGGCTCATTTTCCTCATTTGTAAAATGGAGATAATACTTAGATCACAAGATTCTTGGGCAGATTAAATGAGGCAAAGTAAATGCAATGCCTGTCCCTGAGGTGAGTAGTTAAGCACAGAGTATTATTTTTTCCCCTCCATGTCTACCTACCCCATGCCCTATTTCCCCTATCCCAGGCCCTGTGCTGCTCTCTGCACCCTTTACATTTTGCCTCTGGTGACTTTACTGCTTCTCTCTGCTGAAGAGGAGGATGAATAAACTCATCAAAAATACACCTTTACTCAGTAGAGAGGAAAGGCTATGCTAATACTCGCAGTTTTGCCACCTGGAAAAAGAGATGACTCAAAGGGCACTAAGTGAGAAGGAAAGCTCTGAGGGAAAGAGCTGTTGAAAGCAGCTCTCAGAATACAAATGCAATACAGCTTTTCCCTCCCCATCTCACTGACAAGCATCATTGCTGCAGTTTCAGGAGAGAGAGCATTTGACCTCTGTGTTATTTCTAATTCTTAATTGGAAAAGTATTTGCTTGTCTATGAAATATGAAGGTTTCCTTGATATCAGGAAATCCCTTTAATGGAATTTTATGTTTTCTCAGGCTTTTTGTTTCTTGTGAAAACCAATCTCGAAGATAATAGTTCAGTACTAAAATGATTGTATTCATAATCATTTAATTTAAATGCGTGTTTGAGAGAATGCACTTAACAAATTAAATCACATGTATTCAGAATGCCGTTATGACCACCATTTGTCCTTTCTGGTCAATTGCCTAAGCTGACACTGTCTTACTAAACCCAATGCAATGATTCTATCCCACACTCTTGGTTTAGTGAGCTCACAGTCAATGAGTATTTTTTAGTCAGTTTAATTAAACATGGGGACTGTTTAATTAGCTTTAATTAGAAAATTAATGCAGATTATTCCTACAAGTCTCAATTTAGACGTGAATGAAACTAAAAAATTCAAGTCTCTCCCCCTACAACCCACCTCTCCACTCACACACCTATAAACACAACACCTGCCTACATCCTCATCAAGGTTCTTCCAGCTCTAAGATCCTACATGTCTCCGCCTTGCTACTTGACTCCATCTGAACGTTTGAGCATAGCCAATTCATCAAGCTACCCCATTCTGCTTTTCTCCATGAAAGGTCTTGCTCCTTCCCTTTTATTTCCAGTCCATGGCCCCGTCAGATGCTACAATCCTCCTTGACTCAAGAATTTCAATTCAACAGTTACAAAAATTAATTTTTGAAACTGGTAAGATTGCGTTACGAGTGCCTTATATTGTGCCCAAGCATAAGTATGGCCAAAGACCATGACACAGCCTGCCTCAGAAGTGACGGTAAGGTAGGAGTCCCCTTATAAGTCTTCCACTTGACTGACCCTTTCATTCCCTCTGTAAAGCATAGTGACCCCAGTTCATGGCATTCAGAATGCCTACAGCTGACAGGGTCCTTGCTAATCCACCCCCATAGCTCAGTTCCCATCTTTTAAGGTGTATGCTTTAAAAAAAAATCAACTATTGGGTTTTTGTTCTCAAATCTGTTTATTCCATTTATAATTGTAGGCATGTTATTTAATTTTAAATATTATATAAACTAATGAAATATGAATGCTAAGGAGGGGAAGGAAGCAAAATCAGTCAGAGAGGGAAATGGAGTGGCACTGTGATGATCCCAAGGGCACTACTTAATAAATATCTTGCCCACTAAATTCCATCTCATTGTATGTGTCCCAGGAAACCCAACCTGCAACAGCGTTGCTATGTATTATATCACTTAGTATAAGGAAATAAAATTATTTATACTCATTCAGCTTAAATATTATTCCATCTGAGTGTGATCAGACTGTAGACTCAGGGAGATTTAATCTAAGGTACCTGCTAGCCAAGAAGGACACACTGTTCTTTATGGACATAACCATCACTTCTCATGAGCTATGCTGGCTGATAAGCAGGAGAGCTGGGAAAACTGGGGATTTTTAAAGACATATCTCAACAGTCAAATCTTATAAGAAAGGAAATTCAACTTAGTAAACATTGAAAAAAATTCAATGTAGTAAACATTTAGAAGGTCTAAACACTCCCATTTAATGTTAAAATTAGAGGTTCTGACCAGATTAGGAATCATGAGACTTCAAAGAGAAGAAAATAAAACACCAGGAATTCAACATTGCAACACGAATCTCTAGATCTTTTTCTAAGATGACTAAATTTAGGCATGGGAAGGATCACTCCTTATTACTGATGAAGAAAGAAATATGCTTGACAATAGCTGTGGGTGGACTTGCTGCTTGGTCCCCAAAGCATTCAAGATTAAAAAAAGAAAAAATAGTCATTATTTGAAATTTTCTATAGTGATGACAGCTATTACAGTGTGCACTCTTTTGACCTAACAATTTCATCTAGCTTATCTGCTGCTGGAAGAGTTTCACTGATGACTAAAATGTTTATTTAGCTAATAAAATTATTCAATGTCACTAGATAGAAAGATAGAGATGTATTTTAATGTGAACAGTGACAAAAAATGTTGTCATCTTTCATTTGCAAGTATAGGCAAGCAGAGAAAATAGAAAATAAAAGCATCTTAATGCAGCACACATCAAAAATTATTGGGTCCCTTTACTTTTCTTCATTATGTATAGGGATTTTAGATATATTCATTTCCCATATACTACCAAGGTGAAAAATGACATCTCTCCTATCTATATTTTTTAAATTATGGCCTGCAAAATTTTACTGTTTATCCAAATCCTATATGAATGGAATTATAAAGAGGAGAAGGACAGCTAGGAATTGACATGCTACTGCACTGAGAAACCTTCATTACTAAGAAGAAAGAGGTTAACCTATTTCCCTTCCACCTACTTTCCACCACCCACACTTATTTTATCTAAATTGTCTAATCATAATCTCCCTCCAGGTCTAGGACCTAGTGCTAGCTTTTATGATTTCTCATCAGAACCATTTAAATGGAACATCCCTAAATCTTTTCTAACGTGTGCTTTTAAACAATGCTGATGGAAAGGTGAAAAGAGATTGATTCTGAAAAGGAATGCAAATTTGTAATGGCATAAAGTAGTCATGGTAGAAGCAACAATCTGTATGTTCCATACTCCTAGGGCTTTGAGGAGAAAGAGGTGTACCTATTAACTGTGGCCACAAAAATGCTGTATAACAAGCAATCACGAAATCTCAGTGGGAAACAACAGTAAGCATTTATTTGGCACGTGAGTATACAAGTCAACAGAGGTTGAGGGGATCTAGACTGGGCTTTGGCTGAGTAACTGCTGATCTCTGCTGGGTTTATTTATGCAGATGTGGGGTTGACTGGAGATCAATGGATCTGGTCTGGGCTTGGCCTGAGTGACTTGGCTCTGCTCTACATAGTTCTCATCCTCTTTCTGGAATCAAGAGGCTAGCCTGGGCATGTGCATCTCAAGGCATTGGCAGAAGTATAAGGGGGCAAGCCAAATCATGCACATGCTTCTACTTCTGTTCATGTCACACTTGTTAACATTCCGTTGGCCAAAGCTCATCACATGGCCAGAGTCAAGCAGCAGAGAAATACAGTCCACCTCTTTAGTGCGAGGAACTACAAAGTCATATGGCAAGGGGTATGGACACAGAAAGGAATTTTTGAAAACTTTGGGTCGTTAAGTCAATCCACAACAAGAGAGGAGCAGAAGCAGTTGCTTTGAGATCAGCACTACCACATACTGATGTGCAGGTGTATCCTCCACAACAACATCTGGTGAAAGGGAGGGTGGAAGCTGGAATACAGCCACACTCCACTCCCCAAAGCCATGCACCCTGGCATGGAGCTGTGTCCTTTTTCTAACAAAAGCATTACATAGGTTATTAGAACCTTGTTCAAGATTCACCAGGAAAGGGTTCAAAAGCTACTACTGTGTCATGGTCCATCCAGTAGATACAATTTTAAACTTTATCAGGTTCTTCAATTCTATGCTCTCTACTTCATTTGTCCCCCTTGACTACAAATTCACCCTTCCAGATATCATTTTAAACATATGCAGCACATATGAATCTTGAGCCACAAACCCAGGTTACCAAGCCATTTAACTTATTTTCTGTGGCTACACTTAATTTCCTTTTCCCATCTCTATTTAATGGTGGAAAATTAATTCCAGTCACTTCTGCACCATCCCTTCTCCAGAGGTGCATCAAATATATGGGAGACTTATATACCATCATGCAGTCAGTGGAAGATCTGGCATATAGTCATTATCTAGCCAACAAAATGTGAGAATGATGTGCACCCATAAAATCCTTCTATATGTGACTCTCCATGCTCCTTCTCCAAGATGGAACCTTGGAAACTATTAGCTAAAGATGGCAAAACTGCAAAAGGGTAAGAACCTTGAAGCTCTGAATTACATGGAGTATAACAGCCTGAAAATTGGAAACATTATTTGAGAATTTGCATGAGAAGAAAGAAACTTTTACTGTACTAAGTCACTGATATTAAACTTGATCTTTTCAGTAACTAGAATAATGTTAATTAATGAACACAGACAATCTGGACAGCAATTTGACTGGGAAATATAGTATGATGACCAGGCTGCATCTAGAACTCGCAAAACTGTTATAATCACTAACTCAAAGCACAACTTATTGGTATGGGTTTTTCTCCAACCACATTAAGCTTCTCAGTGCCAATGTGGGGTAGGGAGAGTCCTTTTGTGGCCCCCAGGTCTCTGCCTCATCCTCAATAATTTTTAACACCAATATCACTATTTTTCTCCCCAGCGTGCTCCTGTCATGATTCTTGGAAGTTTCAGTATCTGTGAAGATGATCCTTCTAGCACCTTGTTGTGCCAGGTCATTTAGGCAGAGGCATGTGTCTTACTTACTGAAACGAAGATTCTTCTACAAGAATTTATTGAAGAAGTGCTCTCAGGAGCACTCAGGAGTAAGGAAGGGAGGGAGCAGGATAGGACAAAAGCAGTAAAGATGTAGTGTAGCTGAAGTCTAGCCCAGATTGATCCCACAAGGAGCTCCAACTGGCTAAGTATAATTCTACAGAGAAGAGTACAACTATGGGCTGATAAGCAGCCAACTTTCACAGTATCCTGCCACAGCCCAATAAGGGCACCAACAGCCTGCTACAGCATGCTACCAAAAGTCATCCTCCAGTAAGAAAAAATAAATATGCTTTTTTGTGTGTGGTCTTCTCCTTCAGAAGGAATCTGACCAGACCACTTCTTTCCAAGATGATTTGGCCAGCTGCCTGGCATAAGTACCCAGTCAGCCTCAATGCCAGTCCAAGGTCATATCAGACAGACATCTGCATCATAGCAAGCCACCTGGGAAACGCTAGTGCTAAAAGCTAAATCTCCATTTAGAATAAAAAGCAATAATATGCAGGTGTTGGACTAAATTGTTATCGCCTCCACTTCATTTCAGCTGAAATAATTTGATGTAGCCCTTAGACCTATTATCTCATAAGGAATTTTGTGAACTCGAGCTGTAAAATAAAGCTGAGGGAAAGACAATTTACACTGCTAACCTGAGGTCCACAGGTTTTGTACAAAGATTTCCAGGTAGCTAACTTTTTCATCATTTTTCAGAGTGGTTTTGAGTTAGGGCCACAGAATTATTTTTGCAATTTAAAAAGCAATTTCATGAAGAAATTTTGACTCAAGAAATGCTCAGTGAGTTCTTGAAATTGAATTGGCAGGATAATTGTGGTCCTTGTCTTTTCAAAGTGATCAAAGAAGACCTACTTACCCTCTATAATAACAAACTGCTCTAAAATTCACTGTTCTTATTGCTGATGATTTATCAGCTCCGTTTTTTAAAAACTTCACCCACCCAGTCTAGACAAATCCAGAAAAGGGCTCTGTTTTCATTCAGTTCCACCATCTATCGGTTTCTAAAAATATGTGTGTGTATCATATATACATATACGCATATATAAATATGTACAAAAACTAAAATATTGGGCAAAGTTATCCTCGTACCTCAGGAATTGTATTTGGTATGACAAATAATTTAGCACAAATGTGCCAGAAACTGTACTAAACACTACGATCATCAAGGAGAATGAGACACATGTCCCACCCTCAAGTTGCTCACATACCCCTGGAAGAGAAGGACCTGAAATCAAATAAACTTTAACAGAGCTGTGGTGTATGGAAAACAGAACAATTTTGCATGGGATGGTCTGGAAAAATTTCATTGAGAAGGTGGCATTTTATATGGAGTTTAAAGGCAAAGTCGTGTGCATTGCCTGGTAACTCTGGGGTATTTCTATTTAACGTATTACATTAATATTCAAATTTATAAAATAATCAATGGATCCATTTTTCCATACTCAGAGGGGTCACTGTTTTCCCAGGCAAGTGAGTTTTGAAGCTTCCAATATAAAATACCTAATCAAAAATAATAGGTAATAAATGTTTTTGGCATCTAAAGCTAAGTCTTGCTCAGGAAAAAAAAGAGAGTGCTTGATATAGTATAAATAATGATAAAAGAAGAAAATTATATAGATCTTATTATTTCTTACCAAATTATTTTCTTTACTCATTCAGTTCAACAAACATTTACTGAAATGTTTGTAAGCCATGCATGACAATGGTATTTGATATGAGGAAGTATAGTTGTATATGCAAAATCTGAATTTTGGAACTTTAGAAGGAAACCTCAGACAATGAAAATACCCATTTTTTAAAAGACGGAAATGATATCAATAGAATTGTTTAATGCATTGCTCATATTTCTTTCACTAAAGGCTTTTCTTGCAGCCAAAATTAAAATGAAATAATTCTGGACACATATTAACTGTAAGCACCCCAAGGATGGCAGGAACACAAGTGAGTACAAGGAGCACTCCCACCTCAAGGGAGTCTGCCGCCTGAGTTGTTCCAGACTATGGAAGATGGATTAGGCATTGCTGACAACCATGAAATTGATGTAGCTAGAGAATGATTCAAGCATAAGAGTCACAGTCATAGTCATGGGATTTAGAGATGGAAGGAAATCCACTCATCAGGAACAGACGGTTGTTTGTCATTCACCCAATTTAAATGGCTTTTCCTGTACTGATACCATAGGTCAGGATTAAAGAATTAGAAGAAAAATTGGCATGTTGACCCACAAGCATAAGGTGGGCAAAAATAGGCCACCCATTTGAGCTGAAGTGATTTCAGGGCTCCCAACTCAACACTCCCAGTACAACCACACACACACAACACTCATACACACATCCTTACTCCAAATCTCAAAAACCCGGTCTGAAATTCCACACTTACAGAATCATTACAGTTTAAGTGTTGAATTCATTGCTGGGCCCAATTAAAATAAAAATTCCTCTGGAAAACAAAAAGACGTACTTACCACATGATCCAGAAATTCCACCCCTAGAGAAATGAAAATTTACATTCCCACAGAGACCAGTACAGGAATGCTTAATAGCAGCTCTTATAATTGCCAAAAACTGAAAAGTACCCAGATGTCCTCCAATGGGTGAATAAACACACGGTGGCTATCAATACCATAGAATACTACCCAGCAAGAAAAGGAATGAAATATCAATGCAAACAACAACATGGATGAATCTCAAAGGCATTGTGCTGAGTGAAAGAAGACACTCCCAAAGGTTACATTCTGTTTGCTTCCATTTACATGGCTTCCTGGAAAAGGCAAAACTATAGAGATGGAGAACAGACGGGCAGTTGCCAGGATTTGGAAGTGGAGAGGAGAGTTTTGCAAAGGCCAAAGGTTTGTTTTTGCTTTTTAGTTTTTTTGGTGATGGAACTGTTCTGTATCCTAATTGTGGTGGTGATTACATAAACATGCCTGTGTTAAAACTAATAGAACTGGGTACCAAGAGAAACAATTTTATGATATGTCAATTTAAATTTTTTAAAAAGACAGTGCATGCCAGTTTCAAAAATAGATGTGTATTTAGCTGTAATGTAGAAGGACAATCAGATCCCCCCCCCCACCGACACCCCAGAAAAAAATGTGATTTATATAAAGCCAGAGGGAAGAAAAATTAAGGCATTTTGCGCACCTGGAGGTGGATTTGCAGAGGAGGTAACACGTGGTGAAGGAAAGGCATGAGTGAAGGGAGGGTAAAGTGCAAAGAAAATGAAGTCTGGGAAAACATGGAGTTTTCTGACATCAAATTTTGCCCAAGGAACAACTCTGAAACTCAGAACCATTAACAGCACCAATTCCAAAAGTTGAGCAGGTGAAATGACACTTTTGTTCAAGAAATAGATGCTAGAGGCCAGGCACGGTGGTTCATGCCTGTAATCCCAGCACTTTCAGAGGCCAAGGCAGAAGGATGACTTCAGGCCAGCAATTCGAGAACAGCCTGGCCAACATAGCAAGACTTCATCTCTACTGAAAAGAAAAGAAAGGAAATAGAGGCCGGGAAGAAGAGAGAACTGACTTAAAAGGTGAGAGGGATAAGCAAACTAAAAGAGAATGTGTTTCCATAAGCAATGCCACAGTGAGTATTGCCTCTCACCTTGAGCACAAGGCAGAGACGAGTCTGTTCTCCCTCAAAGGTAGTGTCAAGGTCATCTGCCTCACCAAATGATGTTTTGCCCTTGATTAATGAATCCTACAGCCTCTTGTCAACTCTCAGCCTTTGAAAGAAAATTATCCATCTATTTACTTATGCTTAGCAAGAGGCTGCTTTTGGCAAAGACAAATGATAATCATCAATTAAACAAGCCTTCTAAACTTTAAGTCTCTCAGGTGAGGCACTTGCCCTTGGAACCATCCATTTGTTCCATATCTAATTCTAATCAGTAGTTGTCAACCAGGAGCAGTTAGGTCTCCAGTGCTGCTAAACAATCCCCCAAGGCAGATGACAGCCCCCATGAAAAAGAATGATCCAGCCCCAAATGTCAATAGCACTGAGGTGGAGAAACCCTGCTCTACATATTCTAATAATACTCGAAATTTTTCCATTACCTCATTTACATACCACCTTTCCCTGAAATAACTTTTAATCATTAGAGGTTTTTCTAACACATGTGTGATGTGGCTGGGGGTCTGGTTGGGTTTCTTGACTTCACAGATGAAGCTACTGATCAACCACAGGAAGCAGCTAAATACAGTTGCTCAGACTCAAAAACCAAGTTGCTGCAGAACTGCATGCTCATCCACATATGCTAAGTACATTTTCCACATTTGGTACTTTTTATGGGGCAAATAAAACCCACGTTGCTTTCTCAAGATCACACAAAGATCAATCAGTGTTCTCCATTGAAATGTCACCCAGCTCAGGGAAAAGTAAAGAAAATGTGCCTGTCTGTTGAGGTTGAGGAGTCCATCTCTGGGAAGGGACAGTGAGATGATGAGTATTTTCATGTCTCCTGAAAGTTTAAAAAACATGAATTTTTAAATTTTCAATCTAATAGCCAGAAAAAATCTATTAGTTTTCACTTTGTTTTTTCATTGTAGAACAGAACCCAAACAAATCTAATGACACCCCCAAGCATCTTCTGTACCCCCTTTCTTATCCTCATCAGCTCCCTCTCCCAAAGCTCCAGCTGTCCTCAATTGGGCAATGTTGAATTCTCATTAACCCGAATGTAGACTAGCAAATTCTCTGCATAATCCAAGACACAAGGAATAGGAGGTAAACTAAACCCAAGTACATCTCTTTCAGTGAAGGTTTAATAAAAAACATTAAATTGCTATTCATCAGGCTCAAATGAATTCTTCCTGCACACGCTGAAGTTTCTTTCTTGCATCACAGACACTTGGATTTTTCAAACATTTGACTCCCACCTCTCATCTCCTGTCCCATCCAGGCTCAAAACATCAGCACAAAGGCACATTATGCTGCTGTCTTCACTTCTTGTTCAGTTTCTTGTAAAGAAAGAAAGCAATGAATATTGTCAAGCATAAATGGAGGCAGGTGTGCCACACCTTGCCTTCCATCTGTGTCTGACATTTCAAAACACCTAATAGAAAAGTCTTGTACCAACAGTTGCCACTGCTAACTGCCTAAAGCACCAAATGGATGACTAACAGCTCTATCCCATTTCTTCCATCTACGCATTATTGTAAGCACAATACATTTGCTAGGGTGACAAGGACATTTATTCAAAGACCACCTGCCCCAAAGGCCTAATCTACGCAGACTCTTTCCTCTAAAGGGAGCTATGTTTCAGCCTGCACTTAAAAGCCACCTTACTAGAATAAGCTCTATAAGATGTTTGCATTTATGTTATAGTGCAGTTAGAAGAGAATGATGCCCTAAAACACAGTTCTGGCTAGAAATTCTGGTCACTGAGCATTTGGGGATATAGGGTAGGTACTGAAAAGTATATGTATTATGTCAGCAAACAGTAAAGTCTACCTTTCTACCACAGCTTGTCCAAAAGAAGTTTAAGATAATTGAATATGTAAAACAAATATACCCTTAAAAAAAACCTAAAATTAAATAATTTAAGGACACTACAGATGTACATATTCTACTTTTTGTGAGTTTATCAGTTCTATATGATGGTGGTTAGCACTCAAATTTTTTAAAGCCAAATTTCCTTTTGAGGAATTCAAACAATAAGATATCATATGATACCCAGATGCCATCAAACACAAATTAAGGAAGGATTTTCTCAAGACATCAAGGTATGGCAGCCATATGTGGATGATTCCTACAGTGGTCCTGATTTCAAATATTTTAACATCTTGCCAGATCCCAGTGCTGATTTTTAGCTTAGAAAATATAGTCATAATGCATATAATGAAATGCTGGATTCTCAGCAGTAAGCTATCTCCAAATCTCACTGTAGGAATGTTTCCTAGGGAAGGAGTTTTAGAAATAAGAAATCTCACCTTGAATGGACATTTGTCTCAAGAAAAGAAGGGAGCACTTGCTCTTTCTGATCTTAAATTTCAAGACAGACTTCTCGCTTTTGAACCTTTCAGTGCCTGAATATTGACTACATGACCTATCATCATGCTAAGTACTCTGAAAACATGAGAAACAGGCAGAGTTCCTGCCTTTTGCAGACCATGTACTTAAACAGCAACAACCCAAGACACAATAAAAACATTGTTTTTATTTTAAAAAAGGAAGAAAATTTTTGGAGTACAGTATATTTTTATCCTGGTCAGGCTCTAACATTTATGCTGGGATACATAAAATGAATTCTTACTCTAGTTAGCAGCACAGCTCGTGACTCCACCCACTTCAGGTTATACTTATGAAAGGAAGCAAAGAAAGTATAAATTTGGAAAGGGGTATAGATGCCTCAAGCCCAGTAAATCCACTCAAAACCCTTCAGTGTGAAAGGGCTTCTATATTGCCTCCACAGACAATTTCTTTTTCACATCTTCCAATTTTCTCTTGCTGAGTAGGGGATTTTCAAAAGAACCATTGGGTCAATGGTAAATTGACAGAAAACACTTCAAGCTGCTTGTTCTGTCAGCATGTATAGACTCCTTTAATTCTCAAATGACTGTCTTCAGTAACCTTCCTGTTGTTATGAGTTAGGAGTATTGATGTGTGATGAATAAATTGCACTCATTGGTTATTGTCGGGAAAAGAGAGGTAAATTACATGTTTAAACTGGCATTCCTTTCTTGAACCTTATTGCTAAATGAAGCATGAATGATATGACTATGAAAGTCCTTCCTGAGTCAGAGCAGAGTAAAATAAAAAACAATTTTTAGAGTATTGACCTCTTATATACAGGAAGAAAAATCTCTGACACCTCGACAATATTAGGACTCCTGGAGATCCTTATGGGCCAGAAGAAAGAGCTATCTCCTTTCTTCTCCTCTATCATACGAAAGCTAATATTTCTATATAAGACCAATGTTGAAATGCTTGAGCTTTTATATTAGTCCATTATCACACTACTAATAAGACTGGGTAATTTATAAAGGAAAGAGGTTTAATTGGCTCACAGTTCTGCATGGCTGGGGAGGCCTCTGGAAACAAAATCGTGGCAGAAGGCAAAGGGGAAGCAAGGCACCATCTTCACAAGGCAAGAGGAAGGAGAAGTACCAAGTGAAGAGTGAAGAGCCCCTTATAAAACCATCATATCTTATGAGAACTCACTCGCTATCACAAGAACAGCATGGGGGAACCACCGCCATGATTCAATTACCTCCACTTGGTCTTTCCCTAAACACCTGGGGATTACAATTCAAGATGAGGTTTGGGTGGGGACACAAATCCTAACTATATCGGCTTCATTTTATAGGAAAAGTAAGACAAGAATTGACTCATTCATGAAGTTAGAAATGGACAACCGAAGAATATGCAGGCTGCACATCATTCACCGTGCCTCATACTTTGAGGGGATGAAACTTGCCCAGGTCTTTCACAACCTCCCATGATTCCTTGCTCTTTTCTTCATGCCTTTTAATAAGAATAGAGAAGAGGAAGGAAAAGGTTCCAATCTAGTACTATTAAAGAGAATTCAGTTCAAACTCAGGACTCTGTATAAGCCATCTTCTTAAACTGGTTCAATATATTTGAATTAAGAAATGGAAATTTTAGGAAAACGGGCTTATAAATTTCAAATAGCTACTGATTACTTCCCAAATGAACTTGACTTTAAAGAATTCACTTGATAACTCACCCTATGTTCCCAACACATTTTTATTCTGTCGCATGAAGTATTTAGGAACCAGAACTCAAACTATTCATTCAAGTAACATTTACAGAGTTTCTAATATCTGATCAAGACTCAGTTCTTAGCTTTAAGGAAATCAGTGTAAGAGGGTAATTTCATCTCAGGCCAGAGAGTCACAAAGAAATTTTAAGTTATTCAGTAATGTTACTGTTATATGTAACAGTGGTATTCTTATTTAAAACTATTTTTAATATAAGATAAATAAAACAAGTAATTATGTTAAGAATCAAGATTTTCAGAATAAAAGAGAATTATAAAATCAAAGAATTTAAAATTGTAATGTTAAAGCAAATTGAATATATCGATATGAAGTCATTTGTAAATATATAGAGAGACATATACATATACATATGTGTGTATGTTTTCTGGCTCTGCATTGATATGTCCTAAAAAGCAAATGACATGAACAGACACTTTTCAAAAGAAGATATTACATGCAGCCAACAGGCATATGAAAAAAGTGCTCATCATCACTGATCATTAGAGAAACGCAAATCAAAACCACAATGAGATACTGTCTCACACCAGTCAGAATGGTTATTATTAAAAAGTCAAAAATAACCGATGCTGGAGAGGTTGAAGAAAAGGGAATGTTTATATATTGCTAGTGGGAATGTTTTGTTTTTCAAAATTAAAAAAAAAAAAACTATTAGGGGAATGATTCATGAGGAACAAGGCATTCATATATTGCCAAAGAAAAACAAAGAAGATTACTCTCTGGTCTCAAAGAGTAAAATTTAAGTGTATGACTGAAGGATCAAGCTGTCATCACCCTAATTCAGGGCTCAGTCTTTGCATCACTATTGGTAAGACAAGCAGATATGACATGTCACCTGACATGATGCATTATAATGTACCCATCCTCTGTGATGAATTCTGGCCACCAATATTTAACGTGTACTCATCAAGCTTTTAGAGCCAACTTCCAGTTTACAAGAAATACAGCTAAATACAGCAAAATGACACCACAAGGAAGCAACCATGCAAATCCAGAAGGTGAAATATTTTTGTGGGCAGCTTGTCCACCAGTAAGTCAGAGTCATGAATAAGAGACTGTTTTGGAATAAAAGAGATGTAAGGGAAATAATGACATGCAATGGGTGGTCCTAGAGTGGATTTTGATTCAACAATGATTCATTCATTCATTTTGGAAACAATTGGGGAAATTTGATTATTGGCTGGATATTAAATAATACTAAGTGAGTATAATTTTAAGAGGGATAATGTTATTTTGCCCAAGATATTTTTAAAAGGTGCATACTTAGTAGCTTCTTTAGAGTGGCGTGCAGCATAAGCCAAGCCTAGAACTAAGTGTGGTCCATGGTCCAGCAACATCAGCATCATCAGGGGCTTGTTAAAAATGCAGAGTCTCAACCCTCACCCCAGACCTACTGAATCAGAATCTGTATTTAAACAAAATCCCCAGGTGACTCTTCTGCACACTGTAGTTTGAGAAGTGCTGTTGAGTGTGTGTCTTCCTACATGGGAAACCACTGAAGAATGTGACAGGAATGTCAGTTGCTTCTGTCCCCAATCCCTCTGTGCACTGATATACTTTATTCCACCCCAAAATGGATTGGGACCTAGCCTCTGAGCCCACAGGACTCAACCTCTAGCTGCTCCCAATTTTCAATTCCAGAGTTGAGCAGAGGAGTCCAGTCATAAGAGGTGGTATTGCACTCAGTGGAATAAAGCAGTCGCCCATTAAATATGCACAATTCTTCTGGGGGTGAGGGAGACAGTGCCCTCTGTGACTCATTTCTGTCCATCCCTTCCCTTCCTGCCCAGTTCTGCTTAGCTCATAGTGAGCTCGGCAAGTCCAATCTTAATCTTTTCCAGCACTTAACACCTTCTATACGGGGTGTACAGGTTGAAACAGTGTCCTACAATTCATGTTCACCCAGAGCCTCAGAATGTGACCTTATTTGGAAATAGAGTAATTACAGATGTAACCAAGTTAAAGTGAGGTCGTAGTGGAGCAGGTTGGGCCCTAATCCAATGACTGGGGTCCTTAGAAGAAGAGAGGAATTTAGACACAGAGACACACAGAGAGAACACCATGGAATGATGGAGGCAGAAATTGAAATGATGCCTTTATAAGCCAAGGAACACTTAAGAATTGCCAGCGACTGCCAGAAACTAGGAAGAGGCAAGAAAGGATCCTCCCCTAGAGCCTTCAGAGCTCTGCTAACACCTTGATTTGGGATTTCTAGCCTCCAGAACTGTGGGAATACATTTGTGTTGCTTTAAGCCACCAAGTTTGTGGCACTTTGTTACAGCAGCTCCAGGAAACTGATATACTGGACAAACCTCTTATTCTAAATTTAAAATGAATAATATTATGATAGGTATTAGCTCACATTTATCAAGTGCTTGCTATGTACAAGGCACTGGACTAAGTGTTTTATATGCAATGATCTAATTTAATCTGCAAATTATCCTATAAGTTAGATAATTCTAAATGTCCCCCAGTCTACGGATTAGAAAACTGAAACTCAGGGAAATTAAGTACCTTAAATAAATTCATAAAGTGGCGGAGCTGAATTTCATGCATCTGTCTGATTCCACAGCTCATGCACTTCATCACCATGCTATGAAGTTCAAGACGAAGATAGAATCATATTTTGACCAGAATTTTCCAATGATGTGTTTCCCATGATCATTCCTCATATGGATTTGTATCTAGAGAGAAGGCAACAAAAATCAAGACCTCAAAAAACTGGGGACCGAGAAACTTGTGGAAGGCCACAACTCTTGATCTTTACACAGTTACCCTATCTATCAAACAAGTAGCATTTTCATTCCCACTTATTAGTGTCTCTTCATTGTTTCTGAATACAGCTCACATCAGAAGTGAACCCAAAATAGCTTTCAGCAGCTCCATTCCACTAAATACTGAAAATACTCAGTCTTTTATTCTCATTAGGACAGAAATAAAGCCAAAAAATATGATCCAAAACATACATTACTGTTGCCTAGGTGAAAAATGCCTGAGTTAAATGATTATTAGCTGCCTGCACCAGATGAAAACCAGAAAGCTCGGCTGAAAATGTACCAATATTTTTACTCAATTGCCTCTTTGGCTCTCCTGCAAAACCCAGAGACAAGCCTTCATCATTATCATGAGGTACATCTGGGAAAAGAGACAGCTAAGAAACAAGTCAAAGTTACCTTGGAGTGATTAACAACTTAGATGTGAATGTGGTGTTCCAATAATCTAAATATCATATGAGAATTCTGGGCTTTTGAATTACTACTATTTAAGTGTGTAAATTACAAGTAAACTTCTTTTGTAAGAATCCTAAACTGATGAAAGTGGTTTTGTTTTTGTTTTGTTTTGTTCTGGGAAGGAGGTTGTTTTTGTTTCATTTCTAGAGCCCAATAAGGTAGAGAGATTAGTCACATCCTGAAGCTAGAAACATTTGGGTTTCCTTCTTTAATTTTTTCTTTACAAATGTAATAAATATCTTATTGACCTCAAGTTCCCAAGGTTGCTCTATTTTGTTGTCAGCTTCTTTTCTGTGTCTCACATACACTGTTAAATCGGTCCCTAGGCCAGGGGAGCAGGCAGGCCCTGGGGAGAAGAGGGGATTATGGGTGATGCTAGAATCAGTCCTCATCCATTTTACATTTTCTTTCTTTTCACTTACATAGAGGTTTACAGTTCCAAATCTATTATTCCATTTGATTTTCACACTATTTACAAAAGAGGCAGAAAAGGCATTATTGTGGTGGTCCCTCGTGAGAAAAGAACTTGTTTTGAGGTTCCAGCAAGCAAGCATCAGGACTCAGATAACCTTGCCCAAAGAAAAGGAAGACTCCATTGCACCCGTAGGCTTAGGGAGGGACGGATATAAGGAGAAAAGGAACACCCACTTAGCCAGTCAGATCAGTGGAAACAATCCTGGCAACCAGTTCAGTAACAGATGCTCCGGCCAGATGGCCCTCTCATTCATTTTACACATGAGGAAACTGAGGCCCATTCACTCAACAGATTCACTAGACAAACATTTATTGAACACTGTACTTGGGATACTGTAGCTAGAGTTGCATTCTTACAAGGGAATTAGACAATAACCAATAGATAATTGCTCTGAAGAAAAAGCAGGGTAAGCAAAGAGAGGGACAGGAGTGCTATTTTAGATAGAGCAGTCAAGGGAGTCTTCTCCAAGATGCCACTCAAACATATACCTGAATGCAATGAAGGAAGTCAGCCCATGGATACTCAGGACAAGAATATTCTGGGTAGATGGAGCAGCAAGTGCCAAGACTCTGAGGCAAGAACATATTTGGAGAGTTAAGCAGCAGGGAGGCCAGCGTGGCTGAGGTGGTGAGAAGGAAGGGAAGAGTGGAAGGAGATGAAGTCAGTCACATAGTGGGGATGGGCAGGCTGCGGGTAGGGGAGGTTATATAGGGACTTGGAGGCCATGATATGAATTCTCAATTTCATTTAAAATACTACATGAAACCATTGTGGATTTTAGACAAGGCAGTTACATAATCAGACTGTTTGTAAAGGATCAGCCCACCTACTGTGTTGAGAAAAGACTGTAAACAAAACAAAAGTAAAAGCAGGGATACTGGTCCTGGCAAGAGAAGATAATGAAAAACAGAGATGATGGTAGCTTGGACCAGTGGATTATGGTGAGAAGACATCAGAATTCAAATATTTTTCTAAGAGAGAGCTGAGAGGATTCCTGAAAAATTGGATTTAGAAGTATGAGAGAAAGAGAGTAATCAGGGGTGACTCCAGTTTGTGACCTGAATAGTTGAGTGGATTATAGTCCCATTAACTTAAATCAGGCGTCAGCAGACTTTTCTGTAAAAGGCCAGATGGTAAGTATCTTTGGCTTTACAGCCCACACAATCTCTGCTGTAACTACTCGACTCTGCTATTGTAGTACAAAAACAGCCATAGATAAAAAGCAAATGGACGGGCATGGCCGTGTTCAAATAAAACTTTATTTACAAAAGCAGGTAGTTTGCCTATGCCTGGCTTAGATGAAAAAGCCTGCAGGATATTCAAGATGGGGTATAGGTGGCCTATGGCAGATTGTGTTTCCAAAGACAGCCACAACAATATACTACATGCTCTTTTGTAATATGACTTTGCCACTCCCTCTTCAATTGAAAAGGTAGAGTCTATTTGCCCTTCCTTTGAATCTAGGCTGGGCTTTTGACTTACTTGGCCCATGAAATGAGGCAGAAGTAGGGCTGTATGCCTTCCAAGAGTAGGTTATAAGAAGCCGTGAAGCTTCTGCCTTTATCTCTAGAATGCTCATACTTGAGAACCTAGTTACCATGCTGCGAGGAAGCTCAAGAACCCAGTGGAGAGGCCTTCAAGGAGAATAATTGAGAACTCCAGCCAATAGCCCTAGGTGAGCTCACAGCCAATAGCCAGCATCAAGTGGCCAGTGTATGAATGAGTCATCTTGGGAGTAGTACCCCCAGCTGCATTAGCCACCTTAGCTGATGCCATTTAGAACAAAGATGAGATGTCTTCATAAAGCCCTACCCAACTTTATTTCATATATATATGTGTGTGTGTGTGTATGTGTATATATGTGTGTGTGTATATATATATATGTGTGTGTGTATATATATATATATGGAAAGAGAGAGAGAGAGAGAGATGGAGTCTGGCTCTGTCACCAAGGCTGGAATGCAGTGGTGTGATCTCGGCTCACTGCAACCTCCACCTCCCGGGTTCAAGTGATTCTCCTTCCTCAGCCTTCTGAGTAGCTGGGACTACAGGCATGCACCATCATGCTTGGCTAAGTTTTGTATTTTTAGTAGAGATGGGGTTTTGCCATGTTGGCCAGACTGGTCTCTAACTCCTGACCTCAAGCAATCCACCAACCTCGGCCTCCCAAAGTGCTGGGATGACAGGCATGAGCCACCGCACTCGGCCTCCCAAAGTGCTGGGATGACAGGCATGAGCCACCGCACCTGGCTTAAGCCTTACCCAACTTTAAACATTGTAAGCAAATAAATAATTGTTATTGTGTTAAGCAACTAAGTTTTGGGGTGGATTTTTACTCAGCCATAGATGCTGAAACGAGGTGTGTCAGTAAGCTTTCACTAGGTTATGCTGTGATAACAAATGACCCAAAGTCTAAGTGACTTACAACAACAAACTTTTATTTCTTGCTCATGTATATGTTGGCTGCAGAACAACATCAGCTATGCTCCATGTCTTTTTTTTATTCCAGAACCCAGCTGAAGGAACAACTCCTGTCTAGTGGCAAAAGAGCAATTGTAGAACTATGCAACATGTTTTAAAGTATATGCTCAGACATGGTATATGTCACATTTCCTTAGGCAAAGAAAGTCATGTAGGCAAACCAGCCAACAACAAGACAGGGAGATATACTCATTCCATGGGGACGGCCTGCAAGTCAGATGGCAATGGGCAGGAATATCAAATTCTCTTACAGGGAAGGCAGTGAATAATTGGGAACGACAATACCACCTGCAGCTGAGGGAAAATCAAGCATTCATTTTGGAGATGCCTATTTGACATACAAGTAGAAGCAATTGGTAAGAGGTTGGATATATGAATCCAGAATTCAGGAAAGAGGCCTGGAGGCAGATATCGTTTGACAATAATGAGCATAGATAGTGTTTAAAATCATGGGACTGATTGAGAGCACCTGGGGTGGGAGATTAGTTAGAAAAGAAATGAAGTCTGAGGACCAGGCTCTGAGGGCACTTGATATGGTTTGGCTCCGTGTTTCCACCCAAATCTAATCTCAAATTGCAATCCCCATGTGTCAAGGGAGGGACCTGGTGGAAGGTGATTGGATCATGGGGGCGGCTTCCCACTTGCTGTTCTCGTGATAGTGAGGGAGTCCTCACAAGATCTGAGGCTTCCTTAGCCATGAAGAACTGTGAGTCAATTAAACCTCTTTTGTGTATAAATTACCCAGTCTCAGGTAGTATCTTTATAGGAGTGTGAAAATGGAATGGCAATCCAACATTTAAAGGTTTGGAAGAGGAGGAAGAACCAGCAACAGAAGAGGAAACCACCAGTGAGATAGAAAGAAAACCAGGCGAGTGTGGTATTACACAAACCAAGCAAAAAGATATTTCAAGAAGGGAGGAGTCAACACCTAAGTCAAAGGTGCTGAGATGACAAGATGAGGCCTATTAACCAATGGATTTGGCAACATCAAAGTTATTGATGACCTCCACAAAATGGTTTCAGTGGAACAGAGGAGAACAAGGCTAGCCCAAGAGAAACTGTCAAGTGAGGAAGTAAAGACACCAATTATAGACAATACTCTCTCAAGGAATTTTGTAGCAAAGGTGAGTGGAGAAATAGGGAAGTACCTGGAGTGAGGTGAATGGTCAAAAGAAAACCTAGAAAATAAATAAAGTAGCAGGTTTATGTGCCCTTTCAATAAGCACATCACAGTAAGGGATCATTGATAATATAACAAGTGGCTCAGAGAGATTAAGGATTTGCCCATGATCACACAACTGGTATAGAACCAGGATGACAATTTAGATCTCCTGATCCCCACTCTGGTGTTCATTCTGATGTTTAGTCTCTCCTGAGAACATTGGTCCTACCACTGAGAGTATGTGAGAATCACTGTGCACAAGGCCAGAACTAGTGTAAACATCACTAGGCCCCCAAAGGGCACTACCCATTAAGCATCCACAAATTGCAGAAGAGAGGTTCAGCAATGCACACCCCAAGGAGAGGACAAAGAGTCTCCTGTGACACCCCTATCCTAAGCAGTATGTTTGCATATGCACTGTTATAAGGTGTTCCATCTTGTCCTACTTACATCAACCTTCAGGAAGGTCGCCTCAGTGAACTTGGGACATGCTGTTCTTTTTCAAAGTGAATTTGCAAAATATTGCCAGTTCTTTCTTCCCGAAACAAGAAAGAAGAAAAATATCCTACTGCATTATTTCAATAGCTCTAACAAGATGAAATCTTGGCTTCTACAGAGGAATAACAAAAGAGAGGGAGAGAGAGATTCTGGCTGCAGTCCCTGTAATAACCTCTAATTACTGCAATGAATAACAGCCACCATCTCTTCTGTTTCCTCAGACCTTTCTGTCACTTCTCTAAGGGTCGTAGAGGTTAGTAGCATCATGCCATCAAGAGATGGCATCGATTCCCAGCTGTTATTGGCTTTTATCCTCTTTGTTACCCTCCAACATTTGCATCTGTAGCCAATCATCCAAAACTCTTCATGGCTTTCTCATTCTAACCTCAAGGCCCCTTGAATTCTCCCTAGCCTATGCCTAGCCACTTCCATAATGCTCTCAGGGGTACAGAAAAATCTGGATCTTCTCTGATACCACTGGAAAGCAATAAGAGACTTGAGAGTTGGTCTCATGCCCTTCCTACCTAGACTCTCCTAGATGTCCCCCCACTTCAACTCTAGATGATACATTGTGGGGAGAACTTAGGCTTTTTCATCCCTTTTCTGTCTCATGCCTGAAAATAAAGCACAAGATTCTCTCTACCCTCAGATCCCCAAACCTATCTGAGGGATTTATCATGCTTATACCCAGTGGCATGCTGGAGCCAGCTCATACAGGCTTCCTAGAGCAAATTGTGTGCATCTGTTTCCAACTTCACAATCAATGATTTCACACTGGTAACTTGAAACTGGTCATAGTGGAAGTATTTACACCAAAAATTGACAAACTGCAAATTAGGAGATTTTTTTCCCCTTGAAGAACCGTCTTTTAAACATTTACCAGCACATCACTGCCTGTGCCAACATCTTAACTTGACAGGGGACAGGGAGTGGTGCAGGGGTCACTGAGCCCCTTCTTAAGGACACACCAATGTCTAAGCTCTCTCTCTCTCTCTCTCTCTCTCTCTCTCTCTCTCTCTCTCTCTCTCTCTCTCTCTCTCTCACTTGCCAGCCTCTGGAAATGTCAAAGTATAACCCAGTAGAACTCTCATCAGAAATATTTCCCAAATCTATTGTTTAAGGCACCTAGCTCTCACCTCCCACACATTCTAACTTTATTGGTCTAGGAGCAACCTTAGCGTTGGGGGTTTGGTATAGGTGTAGCCTTGCCACTGGGGATTTTAAAAGCCCCCAGGTGATTCTAATGTGCAACAAAGTTTGGAAACAAGTGTTTAAGATACTGGCTCTCCACCCTAGTTGCATGATGCATCCTCTGGGAAGTATATATATGTGAGTGTCCACCGAAAATCAATTAAAACTGAGTCTTCGCAGGTGAAGTTCAGACACTGTTAGGCTTTACACCATCCTCAGGTGATTCTGATGCAAGGAGAAGATTGAGAACTACTGGTTTATAGCAGAAATTTTGGCTCTGATAGTGTTAAAATTATGCCGGTAAAACTCAAGACCTTAAAAATTTATTAAGAAGCTCAAAAGCTGTGAAAAGTCATTTCTTTCTATTTTCCTGCCATGACTACCCTACCTTGGGAGCAATCTGTAGAGAAAGGTTTCACTGCTGTCTGAATGGGGCAAGAAAGAGAAGTAAATGAACTCCTGTGGATGGATCACACAGGGGTTACCATCTAAATATTACTCCACTACAAGAATTTAAAACAAAACTTTCAAAACTACATTCTCTAGTTTTCTTCAAGAGAGAGGGGGAAATGGGGTAATCCCCAGGCTTCTGTCTTTTGTTTGTTTTTTAGAGTCTAGTTGGCTTTTCATTCTGTTTTTATTTTTCAGACACTCAGATCACTTTAAGGATCTTGTGGCATTGAGTCTCTACTTTGTAGCCAATTGGTTTCACATTTCAGAAGGTTGTTCCTCTAAAATGCACAATTAAATGCTGTCTTGTGCTTTTTACTAAAAACTAGATACTCTATAACTCTCATGATTTTTGTAATCTTACAGCCCAGTGAACCCTCGAATCACTTTTCCCTACTAGATATTTCCCCTTTCCGTTGTGATTTATTCAAGAGTTCATCCAACAGATCCACACGCTCATTGATGGAGGTGGTGATAGCAGTATTGGTAAAAACACTAAATTAGCCACCAGCTCTATTATTTCACTGTGATATTAAGATATATCCCATAAATCCATCAACATGCTCACATGCCATAACAAGCTCATATGCAAATTGAGAAGCAGCCCTTTCAAGTCAGACTGACATGGATTTTAATCTCACGTGTGCCACCAAATAGACAAGGGCTTTGGCAAGTTAGTCAACCTCTCTGGGCCTCAGTTTCATCACCCATGAACCAGAGATGATAATACTTCTCTTAGAGGGGTGTTGTGAAGACCACAGTTAATATATTTAGAGTTATCAATTTAATATGTTAAGGCCATTGATTATTATTTTGAGGTCTAGGCTTAGCCACATGACTACACCACATAGTGTATTCATGTGCTTTTCTCACAAGCAGAGAGAAACAGTAAGCTTTTATTTTCCCTTTTTCTTTTAATATATTAGCAACCACTAACCTTTACCTAACATTCAGTGTACCATATGTGTGCCACAGGTTATAATAAAGAAAGGGTAGGGAGGCAAAAAGAAGAAAGGAGTGGGAAGTGTAGTGCACGAATTATCAACCCTTGCTTTCACACCTCCCCCCACCATGAATAATGATTAATATGCAAAGGGAAATTTGTTCCATCAGAAAATGATTCAGATGCCACTCTTACTCTTACGTCCAGAATTCACAACTTTCTAGTGCTCTTCTAATTTCTTGATGACATAGACAGAGAGCTTTTCTTGGGTGCAAGAGTTTCTTTCTTCTCTTTGCTCTTCCAGCTGCACTTTGTTTTTAACTCCACCAAGCACTTGCCATGTTTTAATCTAAAATTTCCCAGTACAAATTTGTTTCTTTCTCAATGTTTCTCAACCTTGGCTGCACTTTGTAATCACCTGGGGAGCCTTAAAAAATATTGAAGTCTGGGTTCTACCCCCAGAGATTCTGATTTTATTGAACTGGGAGTGTGACTTGGGCATTTTTAAGGGAGACTATAATCTCCAACCAAGGTTGAGACTCCCTGGCCAGCACTCTCCCCAGACTGTGAGCGTATAGTGGCTGGCACAATGGTTGCTCAATAAACGCAGGAAGGTGTTTAAGATCTTGTCATTTCTAATTCTCTCCCAACCGAGGAAGGAAGTGATCAGGATATCCCTAACATTTGGATCCTGCAATCTTGAGTTCAACAATCCCAGGGACTCCTATAATTAGATTCTCATGGATAATGGTGACACTATTGGTAGTCCCCCCTGATCCTCCGTTTGTGCATTAAACAGATACAGAATAATTTCATGTTATTCAGAAGCCTGAGGGAGATCTATCATCAATCTTGTTCACAAAGGAATAGTGAGAATTCCCTCCCATAAAATGTTCAGTGGAAGCAAAAAGAATACTGTAGCAAGATTTCCTTATCAGTGAATAGCCCCATCCAAGTAGAGGCATGTTAGCCCTTGATAGATATGGCAACATGAGACCCTGTTCCATAAGGTCCACTGCCACTCCTTATACCTAATATTTATTTCATTTGGGACACATTTACTGAACGGATATTTTGTGTAAGATTCTGAGTTTAGTGTTTTGAGAACTTCAAGGAAGTTTTGGCATAATGAAAATACATCAAAATTGCATAGTACTTTAAAGTTTACAAAGCAATGTCACACACAGCACTTTCCAAACTATATACTCCAAAGGATTCTTGTTCAGCTCATTCATTTGCCAATAAATTTACAAAGGTATCCAATCCTTCTTCCCTCTCTTTGCCATGGTTACAGCAAATGCTAACACTTTGGTTTCCACATCTAAAGCCAGCCCCACAAGAAAATGAGTTATTACTTGCCCAGGAATAATTTAAGAGTTCTAGAAAGATCCCACAGCCAAAAACACCTACCTTCCTCGCCCACATCTGAAATTTCAACATTTGAGAGTCTTCTCTTCCTGATATCCTGCTGGGAGGAATAAGAGAAAATTCTCACGACTTAATGGATTTGTCAGCTGCTTCCTCATCCCAAGAAGCAAGGGAGAAGGGAAGCAGGATCAGTGATTGTTTGGAAGAGGATGAAGAAAGAAATGCTGGGGAGCCTGGAAAACAAATTTCTCCACCTCCATATTCCACTTAAGGCCAGTGCTCCATTTCAGTTTTGTGCAAAGTGATCATGCTCTCTAAATGTCCAAAAACAGGCTTAACTACACTTCTTTCTGAATACGCTCCTTAGATCTGCTAACTTTCACTTGCTTGACATATTTTTTTTGTGTAGTTAAACCTTCTGAATATGAATTGCATATAAATGTCTCCAGATCACCTGAGGGGGGGTAAAGGATTTCTCAACAAGGGCCCTATTGGCATTTCTGATGGGACAACTCTCCTTCATACTAGAAGTTTTCTCTCCCTCCTCCATCTCAGCAAACGGAAGTAGTGCACCACCCCCCACACCCCAGTCATTCTGACAATCAAAAATGCTCCCACACACTTCCAACTGCTCACTAGGAGAGTGGTACTGATGTGGGTTGAGAATCGCTCATTTTACACCCTGAGCAAGCAAGACACAAAAGGCTCACAGCCATTTTGGAGAGGCATTTTGCCTGCATAACTTTGCAGATGGAGTTGTCATCTTATCCTATCACCTTCATTAACAAAGTGAATATTAGAAATTAACCAATCATGTAAAGCCTTTCTACCAGAAACAATACAAAATAAACCAGATTCCCCCTCCCATCTTGTGAGAACTTATACATCACATGTATTCCGCTTCAGCTTTCCCTGAATTGAGCTGCTCCCAATAAAATTGCAAATGCTTTATTTTGAAACCTTTGAAGAGGATTACTGAAGTAGTGATGTCTTGGAGGTTACTCAATCGACACAAGTTGAACTTGACCCCAGACCGGAAAGTTAGGTCTACAAGAGAGTTAGGTCTACAAGAGGAACATTTCAGTGTCCCCCAGGGGGCGCCATAACCCCTTCACAAGTCTGTCAGCCCTTTGTTCACAAGTCTGTCAGCCCTTTGTTCTGTGTGTGGTTAGGCTGGTCTGCAGTCCTGTTCCATTATGAGGGTTGCTGGCAAAGAATAAATCTCAAATGTGATCACCTGGGGACCAACCAAGTCACCTCTGGTGGCCCCATGGCACTTTGGCTGCACTGAGGTTTCGTAATCCACTCTTTCCCCTAAACAGTTTGATTATCTGTGGCCAAAGGTGATCCCAAGGTGAACCAGACAGTCCTGTGTCCAGGTGACAAGTCTCAAATTAATCCAGTTCTCCAAGGTACCAAGCATTCCATTGCATGGGCTCTTGAACACTTCCATCCATTCAGACACATGATGCCTGTATTCATCTCATCAAGAAAGAACCTGAATTCTGTTTCTCTAATCCCCCATGGCTAAGCAATAACTTGAGATAGTCCAAGTCTAAATGCTGAAACAATGCCACCAGGTAGTACAAGATTTCTTTCTCACCTTGCTAACTAAGAACAGATTTTGGAAAGGCAATCTTTTTTTTCTGCACTCTTCCTATTGGTATCCTTTCTTTCTTTCTTTTTTTTTTTTTTTTTTTTTTTTTTTGTAAATTTCAAAGGCAGACCCAGCAATGCCACTCTTGGGTATATATCTAAAAGAAGTACCCAAACAGCCCTGTTGTGTACACTGTGTTCCATAACAGTTTAACTCATAGCAAGTAAAAACTGAGGAAAAATTCAGCAATGAGAAATTGGATAAGCAAACTATGGTACATCCATGTAACTGGATACTACCTAGCAATAAAAAAAAAAAATGAACTATTGATGCACACTACAACATGGATGAATCTCAAATATATTATGATAAGTCAAAGAAGCCAGACCAAAAAATAGAGTGCATCTATTTATATGAATTTCAAAAACAGATGAGACTAATCTCTATCTTAAAAATCAGAATAGTTGTTACCTCTGGGACAGGATGTTATTTGGGAAGGAGAATGAGGAAATTTTCTGGGGTGATGAAATTGTTCTGTATCTATTTGTGTGGTAGTTACATGAGTGTATAGATAAAAATTCATCAAACTATACACTTAAGATTTATGCATTTTACTGTAGGTAAATTGTTCCTTAATAAAAAGAATTCCAGGGCAAATACAAAATTATAAATATAGTCAAAAGCTCCTGTGAAGCATCTGTCTTGTGTGCAGTAATACATGTGATGCCCAATGTTTATACTAATATTTCTCTCACCTATGTCACACTTTGCAAAGTCATATTTTTGTGCTTTCCTCTGAATTATATAATTGAACAGAAGTTGACGGTAACCCTTTCTTCTACAGAGCCGTTTGAGCCACAGGGGCATCCAGGAGAGTAAGAAAATCTCCCAGCAGTCTCAGTTTTAAAAATTAGATTAGTTAAGGAAGCACTTCTTCCTCATCCTCAAAACCTTGCTTGGAATCTTTGAGACAGGTCTCCTTTTATGAGGCCTGCTAAACTCTACAATGACTGTTGGAGCAATAATTGCCCTATGCCCCCAAGTTTCTTCCTTTTCAAATTCAGTCTTTGCCCATGTGAATAATTTATGATAAGTCTTGTTTAGAAGACAAACACATAGTCTCTACCTGATTGAATGCCCCTTTCAGTCTTTTAAAATGCAATAAAGCAATTCAGTGTTCTAAAATTGTTTTCCCAGGCAAGCATTTAATTACTGCACAATTACCCAGACCATGCATCCAAACTGGCACTTGCTAACTCTATAGCAAGAATAATTTGAAAGTTAAAAAAAAAAACTATGAAGAGAATCATATTCCAGTTGTATACAACAGCACAGTGGGTTTCTTGAGTGCTTATCACATTTTTATCAAAGTGGAGCCAATTAGAATTTCAAAGGAAGTTATTGCAGCATTGCTTATGAGTTTTTGTTTCTGAACAGGCTAAGAAGAATTTGATGAAAACTTGATTTATTATTGCATGTCAGAGTTCAAAGCGACTGGCTGAGCTCAGCAGAGGCAAACCCACCAAAAAGCTAAGCTGAGTAAAAAACATTCCAGTAATATTTCATATTTCATCAAAATGTGAATGTCTTAAGCACATAAGTGACAACTACAAAACCTGAAAAACTTTTAATTCATGCCTGTTAACAAGTCATTTAAACATTTAAATTGAAGGATAAAATCAGAAAGCAAAGGCTTCTTAAGGAGGAGTTAGAACCAGAGAATCAAGATCTATCATTAATCTTTGGGGCCAACCTGAGCTACACACACCCAGGTTGCAGACCCCATGACTTCCTTCCCAGGTTTGCTAGAGTACTGTCTTAGATGGGGGTGCTTCAAGAGCAGACCCTAGACTTGGATTTGTGTGCAAGTGATTTATCAAGGAAGAGCTCCCAGGAGAAACCAGGATAAGAAAATAGCAAGGCAGGGAAGAGCAGGAAGCCAAACAAGGGTATGATCTCAAGCATTTGGGGCTCACAGCTCATCTGGATCCCAAGGGATGCTCTGAAGTGTGAATCCCACCCTGAGGCATGAGAACACCAGTCAGTCATTAGCTAATGGACCTGAGGTGGAGGTACAAGGAGATAAACTCCCTATAACTTTAGGTTTTCTCCTAGTGCCTGAAAGTTGGCTCCAGGAGCCAAAGTGAAAAAAAAAAAAAAAAATGAAGGCAGTTGTGTAGTGGTAAATGTTTAACAACTGGGTGGGAGCTGGGAGAAAAAGCCTTGATTTGTAGCCATTACCCATTTCCATGTTGTAAAATACTCCCACCTTGGCCAATGTCAAACTATTGATTTGATGTCACTGAACACGGGGGTTTGGGAAGAAATACACAGTAGCACCCCCCATTATATATAGTATTTCTACTATACAGATAAAATAGAAATAATCTCAAGATCATGGATAATAGTAGTATGTAGCAAAATAATTAGGAAGTGAGTTTTTAGTATTTATTACCTTTTGTATAATATAATTTATTTTACTGTAAGTTTATACAGTCTATTCTCATTATTCATGGTACTTTTGTTCTATAAAGTTGCTGCAAACACTAAATCAGCAAATATCAAATCAACGTTTCTAGAAGAAATACACAGTTGGGTTCCTGTGAGCCTCTGGTCAAAGCATTTTCGTCAACCGATTATGTTTTATATGTGTTTCTATTTAAGATATCTTATTGCCGATTCACTAACATCAAAATCATGGCCCACAGCACTGTAGCTTATGCCTGAATGAAGCTTCTCTAACACATATGTTTTCCCCATAAAGCACATCACAGCCTTCTTGTGATTGGGAACATTAGACAGCACTTCAGCACCGTAATTGGAGGCCATTTTAAACAGGGAAATCACCCACAAAAAGCAGAAAAATGTGAAAACCTGGCACTAAATATACCACGAAAGGACGCTTGTTTATAGTATGAAAGCTGAAACAAGAAGCCCTTGTTCAACCTCAGCTGGGAACGTGCACATCGGGCAACTCAAATTTTTCGCAACTCTGCACATGCATGTGTCCACAGATGACCACAAGTATTGATTTGGGGGTTACAAATAAATTTTAGCGAGTAAGTGAATTCACAAATATGGAATCCGCAAATAATAGGAGTCAACTACTGTATAACTTAATTTTTAGTAATGGCCATGTTTAACAACCCACTGACAGAATTTCTAAAAATTTAACAGTCAGCTCTTGTAAGCCTGAATGAGCCAGCTCCAGCACAGCATTGACTGGACTAGACATTATCTTGACAACCATCTCCACTGGCCTGTAAACTCCTACCAGGCAGAAACCAGGTCTTGTTTATTTTGTTATTCCAGCACTTAGCACAATGCCTGGCTCATGGCAGGTAATCAGAAACTGTTAATGGGAAAATGGATGAATAAATGCATGCATGCGTGCAATTCCCCTCTTTTTATTATGACAAAATAATAAACTCACATTGAAAGAGATTTTTTTTTTTTTTTTTTTTTTTTTGAGACAGAGTTTCCCTCTTGTTGCCCAGGCTGGAGTACAGTGGCGCGGTCTTGGCTCACTGCAACCTCCACCTCCTGGGTTCAAGCGATTCTCCTGCCTCAGCCTCCCAAGTAGCTGGGATTACAGGCGCCCGCCACACCTGGCTAATTTTTTGTATTTTTGGTAGAGACAGGGTTTCACCATGTTGGCCTGGTCTCGAACTCCTCCAGGCTGGTCTCAAACTCCTGACCTCAGGTGATCCACCTGTCTCGGCCTCCCAAAGTGCTAGGATTACAGGTGTGAGCCACCACACCCAGGTGAAAGAGCCTTTTTATGTTTGTGAACTACCTTCCCTTCCAAAGGTTGTTGGGGTCCCATCTAAAAGTTGTTTTTACAAAATTCTGTGACCAGCATCTTTAGTTGTGCAGACAAGAAAATGGAGCACTGAGATTAGGTGACTTCCCAAAGCTGACAGAGTCAATTAGGAAGAGAGCTAGGACTCAAATAAAATCCTCATACTTTAAATCCAATGTGCCTGTATCACACTATGATTAGCTATGATCCTCCAATTAATGAGAGCACCAAGAGCCAACACACCCATGCTATGCATGTGCAAAGTACCCACATTTGCTTCAAAGGTTTCAACTGGTCACTAGTCTAGCCAACGAACAAACAATGAAAATCACCTCCAAGAGTTACAATTCTCAGTCACTCATGGCGCACAATTTAGTGTTCTGAATTTTAAAGACTTCAAATAACTGAAACACAAATTAGCCACAATTGTTTCTGTAGCACCACTTTTAAATGAAATGTGTATAAACTGTATTATGTGCAGAAGACTGCTAAGGTATAGCCTGCAACCTTTGCAAATTTCTAAACTCTCAAATGACAAATGTTTGTGCAAGCTCCTGGCTATCTTCTAAATCATATTTCCTTTAAGAGTAGCTTATTTCCTGTGCATGTCCACACACCACAAGTTATCTGCCTTTTCAACTTTTACCAATGTTTTCTCTTTCACTTATGGCTGTGTCTAACAAAGAAACATTTTTAACTGCTTTGTACCTGATGTGAATAGAGAACACAGGAACCATGTTGAGGTTCAGAGGCTAAGTGGTCAGCTAAATTTAGTGGTTAAATGATACAGTTCTGTAACTCAGCCTCATAAAGCATAAAATTCAAATCACCAAAAAAGAAAAAGAAAAATCTGGAACTGCAAATGGCCTCTTCAACTGTACTGCCATATTCAGAAATCGACCTCTTCCTTGGAGATTCTAGATCATAAGAATAAGCAACAGGGCCTACAACAGTGCCTAGATCATAGTAGATATTTAAAAAAAATAGCTCAGCAACTAACCAGAGTCTAGATTCTCCTCATAAATCTTCAGGAACAAGAAAAAGTATACTATCATTGAATGAAAGGTCTTCCTTGGCTCTGGTAGTGGCTAATAAGCCCCCATCAGCTCAGCTACATTCAAGAAGTTTGCCAATTATTTGCAAAGTAGCTAATCACAGTTGGTCCTCAGCAGCCTTATAATATAGTAGTGTATAGTTCACAGCTTTATTTCTTGTATACAGAAAGCTTGTATACTGTCAAGAAATGAGATTCAACTCATCAATGAGATGGGATTACTCCCTTTCAAGAGTGTAATCTGAAGGAAGACTTGAGAAGTTTCCGTAAAACTCAACTAGGAAATGTCAAAAGCCTTCCCTTAACCCAGCAATTCCACACCTGGGAATTTTATTTTAGGAATTAACAAAGGATTAATACATCAAGAGCTCCCATAAATATTTAGCAAAAATATAAAAAGCATACTCTTTAACTTCACAAATGATAACAGAGAATATTTCAGAATAAAAATATAAATAACCAATAATTACAGGAAAGAAGTGCAATGGTGAGATATTTTTACTCATCAATCAACCTGGAAGAATTAAAAATATTAGTAATACTCACTGTTGTCAAGAGTATGGAGAAATGGATTGGAGGAGTATTATTTGGTACTCCAGATTTTGAGGATCAATTGTCTGTATCTATTGAAAGTGAAAATGCCCATGCTATCTGACCCAGGTATTACACTCCAGGCATCTATCATATAGAAGTATAGAAATATATGCACATGTACAAAAACATAGAGATGCAAAAATACTTCAATTGCCATTTTTTTTGAAAAAAGTTACAAACAATTAAAGGTCTATTATCACGGGAGTCATTACATAAATTATACCACACCAATTCAATAGAATATGAAGCCATTTAAAAGAAAGCAGTGCATGGATATATTAATACAGAACAATCACCATGACATGGTAGTAAATGGAAAAAGTAACTTGCAGAATAATTCGTGTAGATCTTATTTAAGAAAAAAAGCTTTGTATGAGCATATGTACATATACTTGAATATATATGTATAGAGAAATGTATAAAGGGAGACACAAGAAACTGCAGTTGTTGCTTCTGGGAAGGTGAGTAGATGGAGAGACAAAGTGAAGAGGCACTTTTACATTTTACTATGTGTACTGCCATATCATCATAATTTTGCATATGAAAAGGTATTTATGTATTGCTTAAATGATTTTTATAAAACAACAAAAATACATAATAAAAGAATTTTTTTTGAACAAAGCCTTCGTCTAGAAAGGACTTGCTATTGGAAGGCAGAAAAGCAAAAGGGAAGTTTTGAAAAATAAAAATGAAAAGACCGAGTGAGCCTGTGTAGCTGAAGGTTCAAAGGCCACTTGCTAACTCTACCCTAAAGTTAAAAATTGGCCACTAGAAGTTTGAGACCAGGGGAATCATAGGGGACTCTGTTGACTGCTTGAGCTGAACTAATCTAATCAGAACCTGGATAGAACATGAACAAAAATGTTTCTTTCCACTTCTGTCTCTGTATAGCTTAGAAGTGTCCACCAATTCTTTGCCACTCCTCCCATCAAAAGCTGGAGTCTATTTTCCCTCCCCTTGAATCTAGGCATGCCCTGTGACTTGCTTTGACCCATAGAATATGACAGAAATGACAATGTGCTTGTTCTGAGCCAAGCCTTTGAGCACCAAGCCACAGAGAAACCTGGAAGCTTCCACTGTCTGATTATAAGAAGCCTGAATATCCTGAGACCACCATGGTAAGGCCCAGATAGCCAAGTAGAGAAGTCACATGGCAAAGAACTGAGACCCAAGCAAATGACCCCAACTGAGCCATCTCACCCAATTCCCAACCATTCCAGCCACCAATGCCAAGGACCCAGACATTGTGGAGCAGAGACAATCCATATTCACCATGCCTCTCCAAATACTTGACCTAAAAAATCATGAGCAGGTAAAATAGTAGTTGCTTTAAACCACTAAGTTTTAGGGTAGTTTCTTCCACAGCAATAGGTAACCAAAACTCTCTGTGCTGTTCTTTTTCTCCCCATTCTTTCAACTATGAGAAGACATTACAGGGATTTGTACTCTGACACAGTTGGATTTTATTACAAATCCTATAGTCTTAGTATTGACCATGGAAACAAACTAACATTCTGACCCAAAAGATGCACTGTGCCAAACACTCAGACAACTATCTTCCTAGAAACTTCCAACTAAGTATTGTAAGAGATCCAATAGTGCATGGGTGTTTTCGAGCTGGAAATAATCAGGTCATTCTTGAACTTGGAAAACCAAATTGCCAGCCTCTGACATCACAAAAGGATTTCTCTTCTCTGGAACCTGCTCTGCAGAAGTTCATCCAGAGGCTGGACCCTCCAAGGGATACACCCTGGCTCCGCCACCTGGTCCTTCTACATGCTGGTCCAGCCTCTGACTAGCATGGATGGGGAGTGTCTGGGAATCATTGAGGGGCTAAGGGAAGTGGTAAACAAGGAGGGTTACGGGTGTGGGTGGGAGCAAAGCCACAGCTGCAGTCTTCAGAGATCATGTGGGTGGGCCCTGAGACTGAGCCTCCAACAGGATTTGAACCCAAAGAAATCTGGCTGTTTGACTTCTCAAAGAAGGAGGTAGTCAGTCCCTGTCAACAGTGGCCTGAAGCTTCTCCAAATGATGTTTTCCCAACACACCGAGGTAGAAAGTTGCTTGGTTGCCCTAAATCTTGAAGTTGGTCTGTTCCTAACAATCTTTCTGACATGCATATCTCAAATATTCAGCGTGGTCCAGAAGTTAGAAATCACTGTATTCATCCAGATGAATGTACACAGATGTTTCTGACTTCATTCTCACATGGAAAAAAAATAATTGAATTGCTCTTTCCCATTTTGGGATATTTTGACTTAGTTTACTGGGAATTTTTCTGGCTAGTATACAGCTGAAGTTTTGAAACTTCCCAAGAATGATACATTTTAGCTGTTCTGCATAAACAGATGTGACCACAATCTATTCTAGATCTAGAGCTTTGCTACTCCAGGAACCAGCAGCGTCAACATCACCTGAGAGCTTGTTAGAAAGGCAGAATCTCAGGTCTCACCTTAGACCTACTGCATCAGAATCTGCTTTCTAACAAGATCTTCAGGGATTTGTGTGCATACTACATTTGAGAAGCTCTGATCTGGGGGACCACATCCTTTGGCTGCTGCTCCAGGAACATCCAGCTCCTCCTTCACCCCATATAATTTCTTGATTATAGAACCATTTTTCAACAAACATAAAGACTGGTTTTGAAAAGCAACCCCAAAGAGACAAACTCACTGCCTCATACAGCAAGAACTCAATTAGGTATGGGTAGAAGTTTACCTGGAAGGGTGCATGGTTGAATTATGTCCCCCTAAAATAAGTATTGAATTCCTAGCCCCAAATTCCTCAGAATATAACCTTATGTGCATACTTAGTTCAATATGACTGGTGTCCTTATAAGAAGAGAAGAGACACACAGGGAGAAGACGGCCATGTGATGATGGAGGCAGAGATTGGAGTGATGTATCTACAAGCCAAGGAATGCCAAGGGTTGCCAGCAACCACCAGAAGCTAGGAGAGAGCCAAGGAGGATTCTCCCTTACAGGTTTCAGAGGGAACATGACCTTGCTGACACCTTGATTTTGAACTTCTAGCCTTCAAAATTGTGAGACAATAAACTGTGGTTTTCAGCCACCCAGTTTCTGATACTTTGCGATGGCAGCCCTAGAAAACTAACATCGATGGGAAAGGGGCTTAATGGACTCATGCTATCTACAAGAGTCTCCACTCCTTTCTTGGCCCCAAATGAGAGCTGCAGTGTCTCCTGCAAGGGGCTCCTCCTTCATGATTCAGGGCTGAAGAATCTGTAAGCACTATTGCTATCTCTGGTGATAACATCACAGAAACTTTTCCAGCAGTAGGAAGCAAACAGAAGTCAAGTATTGAAAAATGCCTCATATACCCCTGCCCCACCCTATTTTAAGCACTCTGGGAATGGAAGGAAGTGAAAGCACAAACGCTCCTCAGAGCCTAACTCCCTCTTCAGGAACTCAGCCATCAAGCTGGCTGGATTGATGAGGAGGATCCTACAGAAAATATCCCTCATCTGGCCTCTTTTTAGCTATGTTCCTCTTATTGTAGCAAGGATCTTAACTGGTTTGGTTTGTTCCGTTGAATGCCATGTGGAACTTTCTGCTGTTCTTCAACATCACTGATGCATTGTAACCCTGAACCTCAGACTGAAAGGGGAAATCCTGCCTGGTGCCCTTTCTCAAGATACCAAATGTATGTTTTTTCATTTTCTCTTATCCTTCCCTGTTGTTTACCAAGCATTTTGAAAGATCTCAAAGCCAAAAAGAACCTCAATAAACATCTGGTCCAACTGTCTTACACATGATGAAATGGAGGTCCAGAAGGTCAAATGCTAGATGGCAAAGCCAACATTAAAAAAAAAAAAAAAAAACCCGAAAGAAAGAAAAACCCTTAGACCATCCAGCTCCCAGTCTCTGCTAGCTTCATGGCCATAGCACAGTAAATATACTGCCTCTTGACAAGTTTTCATCTGAGGCAAAGTTTAGACCACAACAACAACTTGAGCCCAGCCTTTGAAGTTGAACAGACCTCAATTTGAGTTCTAAATCTTCCACCTAGATGTTGGGTGACCCTGAGCAACCTAACCTCTTGGTTTCCTCATTCCACATAGTGGGGACAACACCACCTATCCCAAAGACTGCTGTGATGATTGATAAGATAATCTACGGGAAGTTCCATGTCAGTTGGGATGGCTGGTTTCAGCTCACAAGTAAAAGAGAGACTATTTCTTTTTGTGGCTCCCTCTTGGGAGTGAAGAAACTTTTCCCAGAAGCCCCCTCAGCAGCTTTCTTCAGTCTCATTGACTAGAGTTGATCATGTGTCCATTTAAGGAGAATAGGAATAACCTTAAGCCAATCAGGCATCCCTGAAGAGGTGGATGACATTAACTTCCCCCAGGACACATAGATGAAAAAAAAATGCACAGTTCTGTTAGAAAATAAGGCAGAATGCATGCTAGATAGGCAAGAAGCCGTGACAATTACAATAAATGTTTTCCATTAATTTCTGACAAAGTTTTTGTGGCAGCAACTGAGGGATTCTCTTCCTTCCCCCACCATGCCATTTCATTCAAAAGGAGTTTCCTGACATGCCTGCTGTAGCATCCCGCCATTCCTCTGGAAAATATGTCAACTCAGCTATTCATCCCTGGTGACTCACCAAATATGTAAGCTGCCCCAACTCCACAGTCATACCAGAAGTAAATATCTGAGGATAAAACCATCCATGTGAATAATGCTTTCAAGTTTACAAAGTTCTTAGACATATTTAATGTGAGCCTCTACATCTAAGGAAAATGAGGATCAGGGAGCAGTGAAGGGACTTGCCCAAGGTTCTTACCTAATAGGTGGCCATGCTATGTCTAGAATGAGATCCCAAATGCAGTGCACCTTCTGCAACTCTGCATTGGCAGAAGGAATCCTAAGTAGAAATTTGGCATATATGGCAGTCAGCAGCTAGAAAGATAATTGGTGCCAACTGCTTTGTGGGGTTCTACAGTCTGAACCCTAGGATACCCATTCTTTCAAGATCCATTCATTTTCTAATCCAAAATATTCCTAGAAATACAGATACAACTTCTCTCTGTTCAAAGTAGAATGTCCCATTTAGCAAACATTTATATGGCACTTGCCCTGTGCCAGGCATTATGCAATGTGCTTTACAAGTATTAATTTACTTAATCCCATTTAGTTCTATCTGCTTAGAAGTCCCAATGTCCTGAGGTCATACATGTTTCACAAAAGTCTTGTATGATTTATTTCATTGGCAATCTACCAAAGGATGAGGTCCCAAAACAGTCCAGAGTTCAGGAACAGATCAAACTTTCAGGCAAAAATCTCTTCCATCCTTTGTCCTACTCTTGCACTAGAAACAATCTATGCCCAAATTGCCCAGTCAGAACAAACACATGTAAACAATCACACTGCAGTCTGCAATTACTTGAGGAAAATTCTGGATTGTCCTAAACTTATTATAGGACATAATCGTTTTGTCATTCCTTTTTCTATTTTAGCAGATTATAATCTTCCTTAAAAGGCAAGGGAGCTTTCTGGTTCAAGTTTAGGAGGACCAAAGGGCATTGGTTGGTACTGCTTTCCTGTCAACATTCTTAATCTTCCTGTTGGCATTTTAAAATAACAGGTCAGTCATGAAAATTATAAACAGTACAGTGTAAAAGTCCCTGTGAAGTGCTGCCATTTGCAAGAAGGGGGCTTTCTGACGGTTGAGAAGTCATAATATGCCTCCCTGCTTTTCATGTGACAATAATTACTATCTAAGCTCTGAAGTGTTTATTCCCACAGCCAGGAAGATGACATTTATAACAGGTTCCAGCCGTGAACCATTACTGTTTGCAATATAGAATCCCCATTTTTCAGTATGGAAGGATAAGGCCTTCAAAGTGTAAAAAGAGAGCACTTAAGATGTTTTTGGTTTTTTCCATTTAACAGTCTGGGATATCCCTTCTAAGGAGGATACGATCAAAAGCCTCACATTCTTGCAAAAACAAGTCACAGTTTTACAGACTTGATTAAGTACCAGTCGGTGCCTTTTTACCTCTTAGTCTTTTCTCTCTCTCTGTTTATCCTTTTGAAATTAAAATTTGCCATAGATATGATAAACCAATAAAAATTACTGCCCCTCACACATTGAGAAACTAGAGTAAATTCTGTTAAATTCTAAGAAATTTTGCTTATTTGAAAACATGGTACAGTTTGCTAAAATAAATTGCCTTTGATTAAAAAGACTGTTACAAATAGGCACTCCTCGATAAAATGCCAAATGAAGAAAATTAAAATTTTCTTCAGGCATACTGTCTATGCCAATGCTTCTGAGACTTTAGCATGCATAAGAATTTAGCAGGTTGTTAAAACACAGATTCCTACCCAGCCCCGTGGACCCCAAGGTTCTACAGCTCTAACAAACACCCAGTTGATGATGCTACTGCTGCTAGTCTGGAAACCAACCTTGGAATAGCACTGTTCTATACTAATAGCCTATTCAGTGAAGGCTGAAATTCCACCTTTGGAGATCCCTTTCCTGGGGTAAAGAAATGTGCAAATAAAATATACTAACCCATGTTATCGACTAAAGTAACTAAAGCTGTATTATAAATTTGGGTTTCAATTCAATTAAGCAAACTTACTTTGCTGCCTTGTACTGCATCAGCTGTAGACATCAATCTTAACTTTAAGAAGTATTCAATCTATACATGTGTATAAATAATAAGGCAAATTATAACAAGGCTGTGATATGACAAATACCAAAAATAAAGTACAAAAATCCTATGAGGATATCATTTTCAGGGGATATCAAAGTGAAGATAAGTAGTCAGAAAATAGTCAAAGAAGGCTTATAGAGAAAGCTTGCAAGATACTTTACAGTTTGCCATAGAGCTTTCATATAATCTCATTTATCCCATAGAAAAGGCCTATGAGGTAAATATGACTTTATCTATTTTATAGATGAAGAAACAAAGGCTAAGAGCGCTAAAATAATTTGTCCAAGTTACATTAAAAACAAATGAGTAAGATTTTAAGTGATGAAGCTAAGATGAAAGTCATCCCTGGATAAAGAAAGAGCTGGAAAAGAGAAAGGAAATTATAAGGGTCTGATAGTAACAAGAATATGAATAGTAAAAAAATGACATTATCTGCCCACTTAATAATGCCAGGCACAGTACTAACAACTTAATACACATTAATGTATTCCTAAAAAGGAATCCCATAAAATAAGTATTATTTTATGTAATCCTAAAAAGGAATCCCATAAAATAAGTATTATTATTATCCCCGTTTACCAAGGAGGAAAACTGAGGCACAGAGAGTGTAAGTAACAAGTCCAAGGTCACATAGCTGATAAGTAGCTCTGCCAGAATTGGCATCCAGCTCTCTTAGTGTTTTACTAGAGAGCAAGGGGTATACTGGAAGACTAGGAACGTTGATGCTACAGGTGAGGGGCAGATAAGATTAGAAAAGGAACTACCTACCTCAGAAGTGTTGAATTTGATATGGTATGCAAAGGGGAGTTAATGAAAATTTTGTTTTGTTTTATTTTAAATATGAGAGTAAAAAGACCAGAAATCTGTTTCAGAATGATATCTCTGGAAACAGAGTCTAGGATGGTTTAGAGGGGGACAGAGAAGGCCAAATTAATCAGTTATTACTTCCAGGATTCACCTGAGAGCTGGAGCCAGAAGACTATGACAAGCCTCAGGTAAGTATTGAATCTCAGGAAGGTGGGAGAAAGGGCTCCAGAGCTGAGATTTTGTTCAAGAGGACACACTGCAGAGAGGCATCATGACCAACCCTAAGGGTTGGGGACCTCAAACAGACCTTAGAGAAGCCTAGAATCCTTGGGTTGGTGTGATACTTTACAGTTTGCCATAGAGCATGCATATAATCTCATTTTGTCTTTAGAATAAGCCTGTGAAATAGATATCACCTGCCCTATTTTGTTTTTCATTTTCTGTTTGTTTGTTTGTTTGTTTTTGTTTTGAGACAGGGTCTCATTCTGTCACTCAGGCTGGAGTGCAGTGGTGTGATCGCTGCTCTGCCTCCCAGGCTCAATCGATCCTCTCGCCTCAGCCTCGAGTAGCTGGGACCACAAGTTCACACCATCACACTCAGCTAATTTTTGTATTTTTTGTAGAGACAGGGTTTCACCATGTTGCCCAGGCTAGTCTCAAACTCCTGGGCTCAAGTAATCTGCCCACCTCAGCCTCCCAAAGTGGTGAGATTACAGGCGTGAGCCATCACGCCCACCCCGACCCCCCACCACCACCACCCCATTTTGTAGATAAAGAAATGAAGGCTTGGAGGGTGAAAAATAATTTGTCAAAGTTACAAAGCAAGGAAGGCTAGAGCCAAAGAATTAAGTTCAGAGTTTACATTACACTTTCCTGAAAGAAAAATTGGACATGTTTCACACGTTGGCTGACAGCCCTGATGGTGGTTCCCTGTGGCAGCAGGTCATAGGGCCCTGATGGCAGTCAGTAAAAAGAGACTTCCAAGATCAAATAAGATGAGATTAAATTGGGTTGTCACCTACAGAACTGCTCGAAGCCTCCAATGTATGTAGGCATTGCAAAGCTATAAAAAAGGAGGCTGTAGTATACATCATTTGCCAAAAAGAAAATATTGGCATATGAAAGCTTTACTTTTTGCAGAATACATATTAACCATGGGGCACAATGTGTACCTTCCCTGAACCCTTCACTGAAGAAGTTATTCTCAGTAAGGTCATCATATGATTGCTTGCTGAATCAAGAAGTGAATCCATTGGATGCTTTCAGCACTTCCATGATTCTATATGTGAGGCCTGACACTGGCGCACATAATAAAGGCTTGTTGCTTTAGGAAAAAAAAAAAAAAAGTATCCCTCACTATCTGAACTTGTTATACAAACTCTCGCTGTCTGAACTCAGGAACCAAATAGATTTGGGAAAGCATAAAATACTTGTATATACTTCTCTCAAATAGATACACATTTCTTAACTTCCTGGGGGGGGATAGGGAATATAAGGTAAACCTTTATGGAAATATGTTACTAAACACATAATAGGCTATGGTGAGTCAATTGCCTGACTGCACCATTCCCGCCCTTCTTTATTCATCTGTTTGTTGGAGGGGACTGGAAACCTGCAAACTACATTTCCCAGACTCCCTGGCCTGTTGGCCTCAGGTTAGGTTCTGCCAGTGGGAAGGAATGAGGGGAGATAAGAAGGTGGAAGGACAAGAGAAGATATTTTTCTCCTGCTTCTGGTGGCATCTCTGACTCAGCAGATGGCCTTCTATTTTTCCAGCAGCTGTGATGATGGGCAATTGCTGGTGGCTGCCAGCCACTGGGTGCTACAGTGACATTAGCAGATCTTGACATGATGGGCAACTGCAGGCTCCAGTGGCCTTTGGTGTTTTCAAGAGTGACAAGATTCCAAAAGCTGCAGCAGTGGATAATTTCAGTGACAAATATGCTCCTGAGCTCTGAAAACATCACCTCTTCCCTTTTGTTCCTCCAGTCCTAGTAATAGTTCCTCCAGTCCCTAGGGTAGCTTCCTACAGTGGCTACTCTCTGTGGTACCTAACTTCCCCTTTTTGCTCCTTGCACTTTGCCAGTACTTTTGTAAACAATTTCCTATATCAAATTCCCTCTGAAATACCTAGACTAATTCTGTTTTCCTAACTGAGCACTAACTGATATACTCACACAACTAAGTTTTCCCATGTTATTGCACTATTTCTCAAACTTTCCTATAGAAGCCCTTCTCAAGGTAGAGAAGGATGAAGGTAATTTCTATTTTCCCCACATCTGGCATCTGATGGTTGATCCCAAAGCAGTTTCCAAAAGCAGGAAATATATTTTCAATCTTTTGTTTCATCTTAAAAATTTTTATTTTCATATAAAATAGACCTCATAGATTATTTCACATGAAAGATGCATCAAGTTTATTCTATGGTTTCGCTTACCCTGGCCTGTCATACACCTACTGGTGCAAATATCTCAGTTTGAAAAGCAAGAAATCCAAGTGCCATCTAAGACCCTCTTAGCAATAAGTCACCAAAGGACTGGCTCTTCTCTTTAGAGAGCAAACTCTGGAAGGCACCTTGACAAAGTGGAAAGTATATGGGCTCTGGAGCCAGACAGTATGGGTTCTAATTCTAAGAGATATTTATTAGCTGTGTGACTAAAGGCCAATTTTTTTTAGCCTCTCTGAGCCTTAATTTCTTTGTCTATAAATTAAAGCTAGGAATCTCTACCATACCAGGTTGTTGTGAGGATTTGCTATAATATAGGAAAAATGCTTGGGACCTTCTAGACACTTAACAAACGGTAAATTGCTATTGCAATTATCTGCTAATGCACATGGCAGCCTTTCCTGGTTGGCATCCAAGCTCCTCCTCTCTGTAGCTCTTGGGAATGAAAATGAAGCCAACAGCCCACTCCCATATTCATCAGCTAAAAGAAGACTTCATAGAAATTGATAATTGTTTCTCATCAGGAAGAGGATAGGATCCCTTGATCCAGTGACTTACTTTTAGTCAGCCATAATCTCCTCTAACAGGGAAGTGTTTCATGAAGGGGGTCAATAGTGACACCTCTACAACCATTATCATTTGTGCTGCCTCTCATTGTTTTCTTACATTCCAGAATGCCAAATAATGTCTGGAAACCTAGGCACAGCTTCTTCCCAGTAGCTTATAATATAAATATACTTTTCTATAATTGTAGGATGTGTACATCCGATGCTGAAACCACACTGGCTGTGCCACATTTGACTCCAGGCAAAAATTTAAATAAAATGGGCAACCTGAGCTTCAAACATTTGGGAGATGGGTATGCTTTGGGTTTGTTGAGAATTTTTGTCCTTTATCTCTAGGTGAAATCTTCACTGTTATCAGAAGCTGTAATAGTCATAAACAGCAATAATGCTGTCAAGAAATGCATGACTTCAAGATGCTATATTTAAATGACACTTACTTTGAAGTGCTTACATTTATGAGATAGAGAGTATGAGTCCTAACTCTTTGCATGGTCTCCTGTCATTCCTTCTCTCCTATTATGCCCATAGTTATCTCTTCATCACTAAATTCTCACTGGGCTAGTATCGGTAGACCCTGTTTTAAATTTTAGATAAATGACAATAAACCAGAATGAATTAGATCTTAGATCTTCAAGTTTTATTCTAAATGACTGTGAAATAAGTGGTCAATTGGAGGAGGGAAAGGAGGGCTTGGTACATTTAAAAAATAGCAGGTACTTGCTTTGTAGAGCAATAGAATTTTTTATTTTATAAAAATTAATGAATTCTGTTTGTTTTAAAAATGTGATCAGTATACTTACATCAGCATTTCAGTAGTCCAATACTTCCATTTAATTGATTAATAATTTTAGTAAATTTGGATACTTCAAAAGATGATCCATTTATTCATTCAAGGAATAAATATTTGTTGAGCACCTACTGTGTGTCAGGCAGTGTAATAGGCAAAGACTGATATAATTCTTGCCATTGTGAAACTTAGAGTCTATTGGGGTAGGTAGACCTAGTGGATTGAATAGTCACCCCCCAAAAGATATGTACACTCAAAACTTATGAATATAACTTTATTTGGAAAAGGGTCTTTGCAGATAAAATTAAGGTAAGTTTCTTGAAATGAGATCATCCTGAATGAGGGTAGGCCCTCAATCCAATAAGTGTCCTTATAGGAGACAGAAGAAAAAGACTAAGAGACACAGCGGAAAAGACCACGTGAAGACAAAGGCAGAGAATGGAGTGATGCTGCCACAAGCCAAGGAATACAAGGAACCACCAGAAGCTGGAAGAGGCAAGGAAGGACATTTCCCTAGAGCCCTTGGAGGAAGCATGGCCTTGCTGACACCTTGATTCAGACCTCTGGCCTCCAGGATGGTGAGAGAATAAATTTATGTTGTTCTAAACCAAGTTTGTGATAATTTGTTATGGCAACCGTAGGAAACTAGTACAGAAAATACGAGTCAAATACAAAATAAATGTAAAATTGCAATTGAGCTGAAAGCTATGATAGAGAGTTAAGTGATATGACAAGAGCAAACACCACAGAGATCTGACCTACTCAGGCAGATCAGGGAATGATCTGAGGGATGAAGAGAAAAGGGGTGAGTGCTCTGGGCAGAGGGAACTTTCGACGTTGAAAGTCCCTGTGATTTATAATCCTTTGGGTATATACCCAGTAATGGGATGGCTGGGTCATATGGTACATCTAGTTCTAGATCCTTGAGGAATCGCCATACTGTTTTCCATAATGGTTGAACTAGTTTACAATCCCACCAACAGTGTAAAAGTGTTCCTATTTCTCCACATCCTCTCCAGCACCTGTTGTTTCCTGACTTTTTAATGATCGCCATTCTAACTGGTGTGAGATGGTATCTCATTGTGGTTTTAATTTGCATTTCTCTGATGGCCAGTGATGATGAGCATTTTTTCATGTGTCTGTTGGCTGTAAATTATGCTGCTATAAAGACACATGCACACGTATGTTTATTGCAGCACTATTCACAATAGCAAAGGCTTGGAATCAACCCAAATGTCCATCAGTGACAGATTGGATTGAGAAAATGTGGCACATATACACCATGGAATACTATGCAGCCATCAAAAAGGATGAGTTTGCGTCCTTTGTAGGGACATGGATGCAGCTGGAAACCATCGTTCTTAGCAAACTATCACAAGAACAGAAAACCAAACACCACATGTTCTCACTCGTGGGTGGGAACTGAACAATGAGATCACTTGGACTCAGGAAGGGGAACATCACACGCCGGGGCCTATCATGGGGAGGGGGGAGGGGGGAGGGATTGCATTGGGAGTTATACCTGATGTAAATGATGAGTTGATGGGTGCAGCACACCAACATGGCACAAGTATACATATGTAACAAACCTGCACGTTATGCACATGTACCCTACAACTTAAAGTATTATAATAATAAATAAATTAAAAAAAAAAAAAAAAAAGAAAGTCCCTGTGAAAGAAAACTGTATAGCTAGTACCAGGGACTAAATGAAGTATAGAGCTGAGAGAGGCAACTTTCAAGATGACCTTGAGGTTTCAAGATGAGGTTGGGCCAACTCACCTAGACCAGACCTCATCAGCCATTTTAAGGGTTTTGAACTATAACCTAAGATAAACAGAGAAGCAGGAATTCAAATATATTAAGTTCAGGGTATGATATGATGATATGTAATCCATACAGATAATTAAGCAGTTGGTTCGAAAAACTCCATAAAATAAGAATCATTAAAAATTATACATGCAGATCTTTACCATTTTATTCAAAATGTGCATCCATTCACCAATCTTTCCATGCAGATCCCAGACTTTGTGGTTTGTTGTTGTTATTGTTGTTGTTTGTTGTTTGTTTGTTATGTTTTTGAGACAGAGTCTCACTCTGTTGCCCAGGCTGGAGTGCAGTGGCACAAACTCGGCTTACTGCAATCTCTGCCTCCCAGGTTCAAGCAATTCTCATGCCTCAGCCTCCCGAGAAGCTGGGATTACAGGCACACACCATCACACCCAGCTAATTTTTTGTATTTTTAGTAGAGACGTGGTTTCACCATGTTGCCCAGGCTGGTCTCGAACTCCTGAGCTCAGGCAATCCACCCACCTCAGCCTCCCAAAGTGCTAGGATTACAGGCATGAGCCACCACACCCGGCCAACTTTGCGTTTTAAATGTGGGTTAGATGAATGTCTTTCCTTGGCCTGTTTCTTATCTATAAGGTGTTTTCTACAATTTTCCATTTCAATTTTTTTAAGAAAGAACAAAAATATATTTGCAAGCATTCTGAGTGCAGAATCCTCCTAGAGTTTTTATTTTCTGAGATCTTTTGCAGCTTTATCACACATACCTAATTGAACAGCAATTTTTATAGCAACCTGCCCTTACTGAGTCTTCCCAAAGCATTCAACCTAATTTTTATAGGAAAAAAAACCTCCTTCTCTGAAATATGAATGTGTTCATGTTTCATCAACTTATGTAACTGTTCATTAAATTATGTAATTATTTCAAAAAGTGACAAAAACAGGTTAGGGATTTTTAGTAAACGCACAGCTTCACAGGTAGGAACAGAAATATGTGAGCATCCTGAAGAGTCATCTACTAGCAATGAGCAGTCAGTATGCAGTGAGCATGGATTGTATATTTTACAGAGAGGAGAAATGGAAAGCACTAGTAAATCCAGCAGGATGCCAGTTAAAAGAATAAAGCTGAATCTGGGTTTTAACAAGAAGGTAGTAGTAGTAGTAGTAGTAGTAGTAGTAGTAGTAGTAGTATCATCGTTATTACCATTATTATTTTCAGAGACAGAGTCTCACTCTGTCACCCAGGCTGGAATGCAGTGGCACAATCATAGGTCACTGTAATCTCAAACTCCTGGGCTCCAGCGATTCTCCTGCCTCAGCCTCCCAAGTAGCTGGGACTATAGGCACAGGCCACCACATCCAGATAATTTTTTTTTAAATTTTTTGTAGAGTTGGGCTCTCACTATATTGCCCAGACTGGAGAGAATAGATTTGATGTGGAAAAGAATGGGTGATTGTAGACCAATGAGGCTAACCTAGTAGTTTATGTGAGATAAGATGGCTTGGATTATGATGGTTGTGAATAATGGTAATGGAAAGATATGCCCAATTTGAGAGATATTTAGGAGGTGTCTTGGTTCATTCAGGCTGCTATGACAACCTACCATAGACTGGGTAGCTCATAAACAACAAACATTTATTTATTACAGTTCTGGAGGCTGAGGAGTCCAAGGCTCTGGAAAATTCGGTGCCTACTGATGGCGCACTTTCTCGTACATGGCGCCTTCTTGCTGCATCCTCACATGGTGGAAGGGGTGAAAGAGGTTCTCTCAGTCCTCTTTTATAGGGACACTAATCCCATTCATGAGGGCTTCACCCTCATGGCCTCCTCACCTCTCCAAGGCCCCATCTTTTAATACTATCAGATTGGAGATTAGGTTTCAACATATGAATTTTGGGGGGACACAAACATTCAGACCATAGCAGGAGTTAAAATTGGCAAGTTGGTGGATTGGATCTGGTGAAAGATACTGAAGGGTCAAAGGTGACTCCAAGTTTCTAGTTTGTGAAACTGGATAGATACTGATATATTTACTGAGTTAGGTTATGCAGGAATTGGAACAAGTTTGAGATAAGTTTGGGATATGTTGAATTTGAGGTACCATTAATCCAAAGGGGGTCTAGAACTAAGAGGAGATGTCTGAGCTAAAGTTTAGCATTAAAATATGATTAATCTCATCTAACAATATATTAACAGTCATGACAACTTTCTTTCTTCCTTTTTAATCTTTTTTAGAGATGGAATCTCGCTCTGTCACCCAGGCTGGAGTGCAGTGGTGCACTCATAGCTCACTGCAGCCTCGAACTCCTGGACTCAAGCAATCTTCCTGCCTCAGCCTCCCAAGTAGCTAGGACTATAAACCTGGGCCACTATAACTTTATAGTTATAGCCATCTCCTGGCTAATTCTTTTTTAATTTTTGTTATAGAGACAAGGTCTTTCTATGTTGCCTACGCTGATGACAACTTTCAATCAGCAATAATTGTGCTTTGATTAAAATCTCATTAGCTGCAATATCACCTCTGCACAAAACTTGTCACAACAATTTTGCATTCCATGTATACCTTATAAGGTTATCCACTGCCAATATTTAACAGCCTAAGTGGAAACACACATGCATATACACCATTCCATAGGTAACAAAATTTCAAAAGAAAACCTGATTTGTTGATGAGAACACATGGACAAATAGAGGGGAACAACACACACTGGGGCCTATCAGAGGGTGGAGGGTGGAGGGTGGGAAGAGGAAGAGGATCAGGAAAAATAACTAATGGATACTAGGCTTAATACCTGGGTGATGAAACAATCCGTACGACAAACCCCCATGCCATATGTTCACCAGTGTAACAAACCTGCACATCCTGCACATGTACCCCTGAAATTAAAAGTTAAAAAATTAAAAAACAATAACAGAAATAATTCGCAAATCACACACACACACACACACACACACACACACACACACACACAAACCTGATTTGTTGTGATTCTTGTCTTCCTCTCGTTAATTGTAATAGTAACATTTGTTGAGTGTTTTCTATATGCCAGGCATTCTAAGTGCTTGCATGTATTTTAATTCTTTCAATCTGTATAAAGATTATTTAAGATAGATATTGATATTATCATGTCTGTTTTACAGATGAATAGGGTGAGCCACAGACAGAATGAGTAACTGGTCTAAGATTGGCCACCCAATCAGTAGCAGAGATATGAGTCAAGCCAAAGTGGTCCGTATCCAAAGCCAGTGCCCATAACCACTACACCACACAGCCCCACAGAGGGAGGCATTCAACACCCACAAGGATTTCTAGACACAGGGAGTACTCCAAAATTCTAAAGTAGTCCCACTTGACCCAGCTCACCATCTCTAGTCATACAATTCCCCACTCTCCAGGTTCCCGTGTTTTTAGAAAAATACATTCCCTAAAGTGGCAGCAATGATTGCCTCTTCAAATGTTAAGTCTTTGTGCTGCTGGCTCAGATGGTTTTCTCACTGGCACAGGAAAGCAATAAAGCCAATAAGGAAACTATGAAGAAGAAAGCCTCTTGAAAGAGATCTGAAATCATTTTTCAAAGTATGTAGAAGGGGGAAATGTTTGCAAAACAATAAGATCTGTCTGCAAAACTTTCCAAAAGCTTTAGCAATACCAGGCACTCGACATCTCCAAGAAACCCTTTAATCTCTGAGATAGTGAAGACTCATAAGCATCAGTGCATTAATAATAAAGGACTTGTTTTTCTATTGAGCAGCTAAAACATATTTCTTTCCTGGGAAATATTTTCTAGATTTCATCATTCCTGGTCATAAATTATGTATTTTTAAATTGTTGTCACTCAGCTGATAGAGTCAGTTGGACAATTATTTTTACAGAGGCATAACTTGACAGTGATTTAATATCACAAACTTCACTGTGCCTACTCTAAGTTTGTCATTTGAAAATAAAATCATGTGAGAAAAGTGAATTCATCTTGCACAGAAAAGCTATGATGAAATTGTACTGTCTTTCACACAGCCCTGGGTAAGGTTCCAAACTCATGCTTCTTTTATCTTATTGGTAAGTTCCCCTCAAATCAAAGTTGTCTTAACGCCTATTCCTTCTTTTTTTATTTTTCTTTTTATCTATTGTCTCCCTCTGCCTACCTTATCCATCTTATTTCCTACTCCTCCTTCTCTCCTATTCTCACCTTCCATCTTCCTAACTCATAGTCTTTACCCTTCTCAGTTCCGAAAAGAATTAAATCATGTACATGTATCATGTTTTCAACTTTCACCATTGGTATATAGCAGGAGTTGGCAAACTACAGCCTGTTGACCAAATGTAGCCCTCTGCCTGTTGTTATAAAGTTTTGTTGGAACACAGGCAAACGTATTTGTTTTCATACTGTCTATGGCTGTTTTTCGTGGTACAAGAGCAGAGTTGAATAGTTGCAGCTGAGACCCTATGGCCTGCAAAGCCTTAAATATTTACTATATGGACCTATACAGAAAAACTTTGCTGACCAAAGTATACCCCTCAGCCTTTAGCAGCCAGATTTCCAGGGTCTTTGGACACATCTCTCTAGGTCAGGGGCCTGGATCACAATTTGGCTACCTTGTGACCCCTAGACCCGCGACCTTTCTAGGGGTCAAGGTAGCACTTACCATCTCTGTGCTCCAGTTCTCTCAGTTCCCCCAAAAGTCATTTTTGCCCCTATTTCAGAAGGTCACGGTGATCATACATAAAATTACATTCTCAATATGTGAATGGGGAAAGGTATTAAAACACTGTAACTTCAGATCCCAGGAAAATTGTTTTCCAGTGGGCATCATCCTGAAAAGCATAAATGACCTGGGCAGCAAATAGACCTTCCACTTGAGATATTCCAATCTCAATGTTTATCTTTAACTGCTCACTCACCTTCATACCCTCTCTCTCCAGATGTGAGTGAGAGTTCACTTGTGATAATGAAGCATAAGGCCAGCTTCACATCCTCCCTGCAGAAGGAATTCGGCGGCTGAGTCCACCCAGGGAACTACTAGGCCCAGCCACCAACATGAGACCCCATAGCTAGCTGCCAGAAGTTTGTGCTGGCCATGGCTGCTTGAAGTTTATTCTTTAGCTGCTGTTTCCTCAAGATGTTCCCAGGTTTCCACTTTTGGGCTGAGGCTGCCACCCTGCTTGTTATACTTCAATTTATGAAGCCTGGTGTTGTCATTCAAGCTGTTTAAGGACAACGTTGTTTCTCCTCAAACTTACTTAGCAAAATGATCCCCTTGTGAAAACATGGATATGGTACTGAGAGCCTTTGTGGAGATCATGTACATATATTTTGGGATTCTTTCTCACCTCTTCAACAGAATATGGGAGAAGAAACACCCTCTACAGCTATCACAAAATGGCACTCATCAATATGGCATCATCTTCAGGTCTATAATGAGGAACAATTTGAGAATAGCCCAAATGGGCTCCCTTCCTATATTCCCTATTTGACCGAAGGTGTGAAAAGACTCAGGTGAAAATGTTAATGTCACTTAGAAGAGTCCAGGCTTTAACCTGTGTCCACTCCAAATTCCCAACAGCTAGCAAAATTCTGACAAATTTGATGTGGAGGAGAGAAATGAGAAAGTCCGGGAGTAAGGAACATGGGAGAGAAGGGCATACCACATTCCTGCATAAAGGGCGTCACAAGGACACAGCTAACCCAACAAGGGACTCCTGCAGAAGACTGCTGTCCACATCCAGCAGGAAGGTGCAAGCACCGGGTTCTTCAAGGCCTCCTAGCTCTTGCTGCTCAAGGCATGCGCATCACCTGGGAGCTTGTCAAAGATGCAGAATCTTAGGCCCTATCCCAGACCAGCTGTACTTTAACGAGATCCCCAGGTGATTCATACTTGCATTAGAGTTGAGAAGCGCTGCCCTAGGGCAGGCTCAATAGTAAAAAGGACTTGTGCCAGTTTTTAAGTTGTTGTCCAGTTACTAATTTATTCTCTTAGCTCCAAACCTGCTCTTCTATGCTCTGTTCTGTGACGCTCACGCTGGGGCTCCATAAAGCACATTTCTGCTTTGCCAGCTGCACCTTTTTCAGCTCTGCCAGCCAGATACCACCTCCCAGGAGTCCAGCCCCAAAGGCCCCTCCTCCAAGCTCAGAGACTTCAGCACCCGCTGAGAGGTGCCCACCCTCAGAGCTCTGAGTTTCAGCAGTATGGGGCCCCTCCTCTAAGTTTCTAGATTTTGATATTTCCAGCTTCTTCCTTTGTTCCCTCAGCCTCAGGAGTGGGGTTCCTGCACTTGCTACCTCTGAAGTACCTTTGTGTTCTCTTTTTGCCCTTTCAATTACCTAGTCAACAACAACTTTATACTTTGTTTTCATTAACAATGTCTTTCTATGAAAACCTCACTATTCAAATACCTGGTGTGCCTTCTGTCTCCTGATTAGACCCCAAGGTAATCCACCAGAACTAGTCCAGGGATAGGCTGCTCCCACGGGGCTACCAGACAACTTCCTATTGCACCCTCCTCACCACAGAGAAAGCCTAAAAAGAATAACACACCCCACAGCCCCCAAAGAGAGGCCCCTTTTGCCCCAGAGGATGTGCCAGCTGTGCTTAAGGGCCAAAGCTAAACCCAGACAGGAAGCGTGGGCAGAGAAAAGGGCCAGAGAAAGAGGCCCCTGGGTTGCTGGCCCACACATGGCTCAGAGCCCTCAGAAGCCCTGCTACTTCGCACTGTCGAACTTCCCCCAGCTCCTCTGTGCCACTACCTAGTCCCACTATGAGAGAAGGAGACTGGTGTTCAGCAAAAGGAATAGCTCCTTTCTTGGATTGGAGTGGGGGTGCTGGGGGAGCCTCCCCCCACAGCAGCCGGCAATGCAAACAAGGAGTTGAAAAGAGAGGCTACACATTTTGCTAAAGCAGAGGTGAGTGGGGAAAAAAAGTGGGGGCTGGAATTTAAGCAGGCCCACTCCCAACACAGAGACATGCAGGAGTAGAAAGACATAGGGTGGTTCTCTGCAGTGTGTCATCTCATCAGGAAGTAACAGTCCCCTCCTAGGGTAGAGGCACACCAGAAATGATGGATTCTGCCTGCTCTCCTCAGCTCTTCACAAGCAAGAAGTTGTCAGGAATATTCAATTAAAAGGAAAGCCAAAACACCAAAACAAAACAAAAAAGAGCCAGAGTGTTTAAATTGCAAAACCCATTTGCAAAAAAAAAAAAAGGCCTAACAATAATAAAGAAAAAATAAAGATTGATAGTAAACACCAAATGGAGCAAGAATTATGTAATGTGATGGAAACTAGCATAACGAACAGAAATGGAATAAAACAAGAAAATACAGATTTTCAAGGAAATCAACACCAAATTAAGAGTTCTTAATTTCCTTGTGAGTTTTTAAACTACTTAAAAGTATCATTGCTATGAACCATCTCTCTATACATTATTTAGATAAAAGGAGAGAAGACAGACCACTTCACATGTGTGACCCCTACTATGTGCCAGGGATTTGGGTTACGATGCTGAATTTTAACATCAGTGAATTTTCTGTCATCTGCCAAATAAAACTGTTATTACCATCCCCACTTTAGGAGGAAAATAAAGCTCAGAGGTCCTGAGGCTTACTGGATATTTGGGTGCATGGACAAATGGAATTGGGCTGCAGACTCCATAAGCTGTCTTCCATACCAGGCAGCGTCCTCCCAACAATTTACTTGTGGGTTAGTGAAGTCCTCCACTTTTTTTACAGGCTGCCTCATTTATTGTTTCCTGCATGTTGATTAAAACATTCAGCTTTGCTGGATTTGATTATGCAAGTAGTCTGTTACATAACCCGACTTTGGTTCTACTATTTAAGAATGGAATTTCTAGCCACCGAGAATCTGTAGTTCCTTGCTCATCATAAAGGAATCTTCATTTATGATCTATTTTGCCAAGTATACCCTCAAGTTTTATCTGTACAATGGAGCTTATTGCCTGATAAAATTATGTGCAACCTCGGGGTGGAAACTGCAAAGTGAATTGTAACTAAATCATTAGGTAGCACACTCCTCGTTTTTGAAAGCCTCTCCATTCATGATGATTAACTTGTCCTCTGTAGCAGTGGTTCTCACACTTGAGCGTGCATCAGAATCCCCTAGAGGGCTTGTGAAAATAGATCACTGGACCTCACCCCCGGAGTTTCTGGGTCAGCAGGTCTGGGATGGAGCCCACACATTTGTATTTCTAACCAGTTCCCCAGTGATGCTGATGCTGCAGTTCTGGAGTCCATACTTTGAGAACCACAGCTCTATAGGAAGGCTATAGAAAATGAACTAGCCATCCTCACCTTTCTTCTTTAGTAATGAAACCCTGATTTTAATTGGGGGTGGAAATGCCTCTAGCTAAAGGATTCTATTTCTCAACCTCTCTTGCAACTTGGTATGGCCACGTGACTAAGTTCCAGCCTGTGAGCTATAAACAAAAGTGTTGTGTGGGAATTCCAGGAAGGCTGCTTGAGGGAAGCTGAGTCACTGGGAAGAGGCCTGTGCTACGTAGCCCCTATGATGCTACCTCCTGGGGTTTAGGCCCTCGTGCAATCCCCTCCGCTTGAGTGTGGGCTGGATTTCTAATGGGAGAAGCCAGCTGCCATGTCATAAGGCAGCCCTGTGGAGGGGCCTACATAAGTGAACGTGAAAAGGGACCTTGTGAGGCCTGCCAACAACTGCAGAAATGAGCTCAGAAGTGGATCCTCCCCAGTTGAGCTAGAGATGACTGCAGCCCCTGCTGACACCTTGATTGCAGCCTGTAAGAGCATGAGCCACGACCACACAGCTAAGCTGCTCCTGATAATAAGTCACAGACACTGTGAGATAGTGTTTATCATATCCAGCCCTCAAGTGTTGGGGTAATTTATTACACAGCAATACACCAGTAATCCAGAACCCCTTGACCCTCCTCAGCTGTTTCATTCTGCTGGCCTCGTACCTTGGTACAGGAGTGAGAGCTGCACAAGCCTCTCTCCACCATAAGGACAGAACCCACAGGATGAGTAAGGCAGAGTCAAATGCAGGCATCTAGGTCCTGTGGATACCTGAAAGCCAGCATAAGGCCGCACCTGACTCTTTACATGAGAGAGAAATAGACTCCTCTCTTATTGAAGCTTAAAAAAAAAAAAAAAATGTATCCCTGGCTCTCTTCCTTTCATCAAGTCTCTAAAATAGCAATATAATTTTTAATAGACACTTAGCTCTTGCTATGTGCCAGACAGCATCTAACTGCTTTATAGATATTAACCCATGAAATTCTCGTCACAACCCTATTGTGAGTTCCACTTTGCAGATGAGTAACCTGGAGCTCAGAGAGGTTAAGTGACTTGCTGAAGGTCACCCAGCTAGGAAGTGGCAGAGCCAGGATTATCAACCCAGGCACTCTGGCTGCAAAATCTGTGTTTTTAGCCATGAAGCCTTGTTGTGTTAACATTTACTAAGCACTTCCTGAGTGCCAAATGTCATGCTAATTGCTTCACACTTTTTACAGATGAGGAATCTGAAGCTCAGAGAGGGTTAAGCACCTTTCTCAAAACCACAGTCTAGAAGTGGCAAGTTGAAATTCAAATCTACATTTCTTTGCTTCTAGGGCCAGCACTCTTACTACTTGGGAAATGACGCTTCTATTCTGGGCTTCATTTGTCTTCAAGCATTCCCAGTGACTGTGTCATCTAGCCCAGCGCTCCCCAAACTTGACTGTGCTTACAGATCACCCAGGGTTCTTGGTATATAGAGATTTTGACTCTATTTATCAAGTAGATATGAACTTTGGCCTGAGAATCCACATTTCTCACAAACCACCCACCGCCTCTCTTACCAGGTGACTGTAATGCTACTGGTTCAGGGACCACACTTTTCATGTCGGGATCCACTTCCCCCTAAACTTCAAGCCTTATGGGAACATCACCTCTCTTGTGGTAGTGGTCCTTCTAAATTCAGGCCAGTCAACTCATTCCCTCCTGTCTCATGTGGACTTCCTGTCTCTTCTGACTGCAGGGGCTGCGTTTCTTCTGGAAGGATGGAGGAGACTGACATTCTCCTTAGCAAGGCTTGACCTTAAGTGGCTATAAAACAAGAGGGAACTGGAGGAGGTGATCAATCAAGTTCTTTCCAGCTCTAAAAGATCTTGATTTTGTGCACAATATGATTTTCTGCCACTTCCCACACCTTTGTACTTCTCTGATGAAGCAACAAAGTAATCTGAATTACCACATAATTAAATGCATCTAATTTGACACAGGGAAAATCAGTGTGTCCGACAGAGAAGCGAAGAAATTTACCAGGTTGTAAAGCTAAGGGGCTGGTGAGCTGTGACCAGATGCTGGTGTTTCTCAGGCTTGACTATGCCTCTGGGGGTCCAGTTAAAATACAGAGGCTGATCCAGGAGGTCTGGGACAGCCCCAGAGAATCTGTATTTCTAAACAGTTCTCAGGTAAAGCTGATGCTGCTGGCCCAGGGACCTCACTTTAAGGGGCACAGGTCCAGGGTGCTTTTCTCACACCACTGCTCTCCTCTCCAACTGGGCAACAGCAGCATCAGTAATGTAGCCCCCATGCACAGAAGAGGCAGGAAGAACAAAATGAGACAGGAAAGAATGAGCGGAGTGGCCCGAATTTAGGAGGACCACTACCACAAGAGAGGTGAGGTTCCCGTACGAAGTTCAGGGGGAAGTGGTTAGAGTCCCTGCAAGGGCTGAGAACACAACAAAAGCAAAGAAGTGCATACACACAGACGCAACTTCCGGCTCTTGGGCAGAGCTTTTCTGGCATTTCTCTGACACACGTGCCAGTCCCCATCCCCACCCCCAACCTCACCGAGCTGATCTTAGCCCTGTAGGCACAAATCTGGGTGGCATCGGGAGTACAGGGGGCCCAGCCTCAGGGGAAGCCCCCAGGAGACAGCCTGACTTTCAGCGTTGGTTCCTATGCATCTATGCATCTAGGAACTTGTGACCTCAATTTAGTCTTGAGTAAATGCCCACTGTGTGCCTAGTACTGTGCTAGGTGCTCTGGGAGATACAAATAAAGTATAAAATATAGTCTCAGGCCCAGGAAGAAATATGGTCTTCCCTACATGCACACGTATGTTTATTGCAGCACTATTTACAATAGCAAAGACATGGAACCAACCCAAATCCCCATCAATGATAGACTGGATAAGGGAAATGTGGCACATATGCACCATGGAATACTATGCAGCCATAAAAAGGAATGAGATCATGTCCTTTGTAGGGACATGGATGAAGCTGGAAGCCATCATCCTCAGCAAACTAACACAGGAACAGAAAATCAAATACTACATGTTCTCACTCATAAATGGGAGTTGAACATTGAGAACATATGGACACAGTGAGGGGAACAATACACACCAGGGCCTGCTGGGGGTGGGGGGTGAGGGGAGGGAGCTTAGAGAACGGGTCAATAGATGCAGCAAACCACCATGACACACGTATACCTACGTAACAAACCTGCACATTCTGCATGTGTATCCCTTTTCTTTTTTTAGAAGAAAAAGAAATATGGTCTTTCCCCGATGACTTACGCCTGTAATCCCAGCACTTTGGGAGGCAGGCAGATCACTTGATGCCAGGAGTTCAAGACCAGCCTGGCCAACATGGCAAAACCCTGTCTCTACTAAAAATACAAAAATTGGCCCAGTGTGGTGGCAGGCACCTGTAATCCCAGCTCCTCAGGAGGCTGAGGCAGGAGAATCGCTTGACCCGGGAGGCGGAGGTTGCAGTGAGCCGAGATCATATCACTGCACTCCAGCCTGGGCAACAGAGTGAGACTCCGTCTCCAAAGGAAAAAAAAAAAAAAAAAAAAAAACCACACGCACACATAAAAAATATGGTCTCTACCCTTGAGGAATTTGTCATCTAGGTAGGGGAGCCAATGTGAACCAAGCTGGGAATTTAAGAGAGCTTCTAATTTGGCAGTAAGGTACTGGGTGTGCAGTGGGAAGTCTCAGATAAAGAAATGGATATGGGTCTGAGAAAGTCAGAAAAGGCTTCATGGAAGAGGTGATACCTGAGTCGGGGTCTTAGGTAGATGCGGTCAAGTACTAAAGTGGCCCCAATTCCTCCCTGTTCTCTTTATCTTCACTCTTTGCCATGAAACTCTGTAGTGCCCCATCCCCGGCCACTTTAATTCTGGACTCAGCCATGTGGCTTGCTTTGGACATTAGGATGTCAAAATTCTTCACAAAGCAGGGATCTGAAAAATTGCTTACATAGTTTCACTTGCCTTTTTATGCCTCAGTCACCACCAGGAAAATATGCCCAGGTGTATGCCCAGGCAAGCAGGGCACAGCCAGTTCATCCCAGTTGTCCCAGCCAATAGCCAGCCAGACCCCAGACATAGGACCAAGCTCAGCCAAGGTCAGCAGAGCCACCTAACCAACCTCCCCAGGGGTACAAGCACTGAGTTCTTATTGTTATATGCCACGGAGGTTCTGTGGCCGTTTTTATGCAGCATTATTATGAAAACAGGTAACTGATACAATAGGCAATGAGGTTGGAAGGACCTCAAACATTTCCTGCAGTGACTCCTTTAGAAAACTGGCTTTGTGTGGTATTAATTGCTACTTAAAACAAAGTTCCCCTGGTTAAATGCACTTGAGAACCACAGTAAATGAAGATAACAGATTTCTTAACAGGGCCTTGACTGTGAAATTGTGCACTGTGAAACTCCAGGAGGCAGTATTCAGAATGCAACATGTCCCAAACATTTTTTGAAGTGTTCAGGGATATAGGACCTGTTAGTCTCAGCAAATGTTTCATTTCACAACTAGCAGATAAGTTGCCCCAGGACAGGAATATTGTCCTTCTCGTCTGGTGTTGTCTCTGGAGACCTAGGGCGATGCTTGCAACATGAGCATCCGGTAAATATGTGTGCAAGGAAGGTAGAGAGGGAAGGGAGGTAGCACAGATGTGTTGTTCCTTGCCTGTGCTCTTCCCTTTGTACCATTGCTTCTGCGAACCATAAATGTATTGGCATTGTCTACCTGGTGAGCCCCAATTATCCTTCAAAACTCAGCTTACAAGTCATCATTTCCCTGAAAACTTCTCTGACCTCCTCAAGCAAAGTTGGATAATTCATTCACCATTATAGATACTGTAAGTACTGTTGCTTCTGTCCACATCCCCCGCAGTGCTGGGGGCTGCATTGTCAATTTCATCTTTCCTACCATGCTAAGTGTAAAGTCCACCATACTGTAGGTGCTTAATGAGTATGCACTGGAAAGAGGCCAGGAGAGAGGGAGGGAGGGAAAAAGGAAAGAGATGGATGGGGAAGAAAGAGAGAGTGAGGGAGGGAGGAAGAAAGAGAGAGTGAGGGAGGGAGGAAGGAAGAGGGAGAGAGCGAGGTAGAAATTAATAAAGCATACTGAGAGATCATTTTCATAATAGCAAATGGTTGGTAATGATAGGATTGGAGAGGTTTCCTAGGGATGGGTGGTGGAGAGACATGGATATAAGAAAATGAGTTTACCCTATATTCTGTAAGAAGCCACAAATTAAGCAAGGAGGTAGCATTAGATAAGCTTTCCTCTGCAAATTGTTTTCTGTCGACAGGTTAAACGCTACTATACTACGTATTCCAAGGTAACCTGAATACAATTTAAGTCATTCACTTAATAGAGGAAATCATATGTAGCAAAAAAGAAAAAAAAAATTGCACGAGGCCTTCAACTGCCTTAAACTAACATAAAGATCTCTGGAGATGGAGTGGAGATGCTGCACTCAACTGGGGCTGGGTAACCAGAAATGGTCAGTCATGAGACTGAACCATGTGTTTACATGGTAAATATTGAATCAAATCTGCCCTATGTTGCTAAACAGAGGGATGAGTCCCAACAAGCATAATCTACAATCAGAGTGCAATAAAATGTTTTCTTTTTTTAAAAGCCAATAACAGTACAAATAAGTGTTTAATCCAGATTCATTTATCGCTAGCCCTTATGCATGGAACATAAAAAGCTTGTCAAATTTACGAGTTCCATTCTCTACCCTGCACATTTTCAAACAGATGCTGACAGTTTCCTCACGACTGTCATATCTGTCGAAGCTGAAGGAATGATTTCTATTTTTCTGAAAGTAGCCCAGCATCATAGGTATCTTAAATGTTCTACACTAAATAAGAGAAAATCAGAATGTAACAAGTGTGTCTGTTTTATACACTTGTAGTCTCAACTAATTCAAAGGTGACTGAGAGCACTAAGCAAGCTAGATCTTATTTGTATTGACATTTAATAAGAGGTGAAGATTCAATTCTGCCCAAATCTAAACAAGCCAAAGGAATTACAGAAGTAGGTCAATTATCCAGAAGCTTCCAGAAATATAAGGAACTTCGTAGGGCGAGGGGGAGGGATGTGCGCCTGCACTCGCGTGCATGAGTTAGTGTGGACTGGGGAGACAGGAGAGGTCAGAACAGATTTGAAGAGATTTCGGCATGTGGATATTCCAGAGCATCTGTTGCTGTCAATATATTGGGGTGGGGGTGACATTATTTAGGCACATCCAGGAATGGATGAGGTTAAGTAACAGATGTGTTACTTACCAATATAACCTATATAGTCCATGTAAACTGTGGCTGAAAATATTTGAGGACACCCACATCCCATCAAAAAGATTTTGAATATAACTAGAACTTTAAAAAGCTGATTGGATTGTTCTGTATTTATAAAAGATCTTAATGGCAGAAAAAGGATGCTCATATTGGGGTCAAAAAAGAAGGCTCAGTCAGAAAGCAAGAATCAGCTGGTATCAGTGCAACCACCCAGGAGTGAAGGCACTGCACAGCCAAAATGGACACCCCACCCTACTCAACAGGTCTACCCCTGCGGTAGGCTATAAAATGGTCCCCTAAATGATATCCACATTCGAATCCCTGGGACCTGTGAATGTTAACCTTATGTGGCAAAATTGACTTTGCAGATGTAATTAAATTAAGGATCTTCAGATGGGGGATTTTCCTGTATTATCCAGGTGGGTCCTAAATTATGCCATCATATGTATCCTTATAAGAAAGAGGCAGAAGGAGATTTGACATACACAGAGAAAGCAATGTGAAGATGGAAGCAGAGATTGGAGTGATGCAGCCACAATCCAAGGAATGTTGAGTAGCCATTAGAAGCTGAAAGAGACAAGAAACAAGTTCTCCCCTAGAGCCTCCAAAGGGAGTGTAGCAACACCTTGATTTGGGCCCAGTGATACTGATTTAGGACTTCTGACCTCCAGATCTGTGAGAGAATACATTTAACTTGTTTTAAGTCACTCAATTTGTGGAAATTTGTTGCAATGGTTACTGGGGACTAATACAATCCCCCTACCTCAGGATGAGCTCCTCGGGCAGTCAGAGCTTGAGAACACTAACCATTACACTCAACAAATGACCTCTCATCCCTCCCCCTTGGCCCTTCATGCTCTGCTGTCCCAGCTCTGATTCCTTGCTCTCCTGTTAGCCTTCTGGATTATAATTTGGCTGTTTTTTGCAGAATCAAAAGAGAGAGACTACACCAGTTTGTGCCAGAAGGCACAAACTTTTTGGTCTGCTCAGCAGTGAGGTTTTCTATTGTGAATTCACTTTAGATTTATGCGTCACTGTCTGTGAGACTGGCTAGAAGAAGCCAACCCCTCAAACTTGGGTAGCCTCGGTCACACTAACAGAATCCATTTTCTGGAGCTGCAGTGTTGAAGTCTCAACATGTAAATTCATAACGATCTCTCCAACTTATATAGCTTGGATGTTTGTTCCCCTCAAATATCATGTTGTAATCCCCAATGTTGGAGGTCAGACCTAGTGGGAGGTGCTTGGATCATGGGGGTAGATTTCTCATGGATTGTTTAGCACCATCTTCTTGGTGCTGTGCTGATGACAGTAAGTGAGTTCTCAAGAGATCTGCTTGTTTAAAAGCGTGTGGCACCTCCTCCAAGCCCCTCCCTCTTTGCTCCTGCTCTAACTATGTGTCATGCCTGTTCCTGCTTCACCTTCTGCCATGAGTTAAATCTCCCTGAGGCCTACCCAGAAGCCAAGCAGATGCCAGTACCATGCTTGTTCTGCCTGTAGAACCACGAGCCAATTAAACCTCTTTCCTTTATAAATTTCCCAGTCACTGGTATTTCTTTATAGAATTGTGAGGATGGCCTAACACACCAGCCTACTAAACACCAGACTGGGCACCCAGCCATCCTTCCTTGATAATATATCCAGCTCCTCCATCAAAATATAACTGTTGCCTGCATTGATTGAACTCATTTCAGGTACTTGTACTGGTGCATCTTTTCTCCTCTCTCTCTCTATATATATATGAACATTATGATCAGCACCATAAGACAGAGTGAGAAAAAGTAAAATAAAAAAGAGCATTAAGAAAATAGGCCCTTGGTGGATTTGTCAGACTCATTCGGTTGCAAGTAAAATAAACCCCAACTCAAATTATCTTATATACACAAACCAAAAGGAAATTTATTTCCCTTCATAACTGAGAGATTCAAAGAGAAGGCTTCAGCTTCAGGCATGGCTGGATCCAGGGGTCCAATAACATAACCAGGAATTTGTCCCTTTCTGTCCATCTCTCAATCCTGTCTTCCTCTTGTTGACTTTTAGTTTCTGCTAAGCCTTCCTCTCTGGGTAGCAGGAATATCCACTAGAAGTTCAACACTTACTTACCCTTATATCTAGCAATCATAGCAAAAAGGGGTTGCCTCTTCAGTATTTGTTGCAGCAAAAATTCTTGGAGAAGCTCTAATTAGGGTTAGAGCTAGGGTTATAGCTCCATCTAGGGTTATAGCTCCATCTTTGAGCCAATCACTGTTGCCAGGAAGCTTTATGTTAAATTGCCTACATAGCCATTAACTTTTAAAATGTTTCAGTATGAGCCATCTGCAGTGGCTCACTTCTGTAATCCCAGCACATTGGGAGGCTGAGGCAGGCAGATCACTTGAGGCCAGGAGTTCGAGACCAGCCTGGCCAACATGGTGAAACCCATCTCTACTAAAACTACAAAAATTAGCCTGGTGTGGTGGTGCACACCTGTAATCCCAGCTACTCAGGAGGCTGAAGCAGGAGAATCGCTTAAACCTGAGAAGGCGGAGGTTGCAATGAGCCGAGATCACACCACTGCACTCTAGCCTGAGCGACAGAACAAGACTCTGTCTCAAAAAAGAAAAGTTTTAGTATGAACAACGTAAAATATGTATATAAATCAAGTCTGATCTCCACCCTAGGTGGGATTAACATCTAAAATCCTCTAATTAGGAATCAACACCCCAGGGGTGATAATTAGCATGGAAGTACTTTCATCAGGAATCAGCACCTTCCCAATGTCCCAGCAGGAAAAAGGCAGCCCATTCAAATTAGGATAATTCAAAGAGGAGTGTGAATAGGGGATACGGAAATCACAAAGGATAGTGAAGTACTCAAAAACTAGTAACAATAGGGCTGTTGCTACTCATAGGCCCAAAGGGATGAGGGAAAGGAATAGTTATCAGAACCAGGCAGGAGAAAGCCATGTAGACAGTGCCACCTTGACAATAACCTTGACCTTCATGATGGTCAGTGCCAGTGGGGCAGCCCTGCAGGGATGGGGTTGAAGGAATAATTACCCTAACCCTACTCTCCTCCCCTGTCCAATCATTTGCTGGGCTCACCATTAGCCAAACCCAAGTAGAAGCCAGAGGGTAAGGGAGCCAGAGTGTAAGGGAGTCAGTCCAGACACATGGGCCTCCCAGGTCAGAGAGCAAGGGAAGAAAAGCAAGCAGTTGCATCTAAACAGTCAAACAGAAAACATTCAGTAGCAAATGTGAGGATGTAGCACTTAAAATATATTATCAAAATCTATACCTAGACTGTTTCCTAATTATTGATAATATAAAGAATGTTAGGAAAATGTTATAGGTGAAATGAGTAATATTCAAAGTAGTAAATGATTAGGAAAAATGTAGAAGCCCACTCTCCCCCACTTTGCATGAGGACCCGGCAAGCCTGGCATTCTAATGGCACAGGCAGCACTTAAAGGCCAGACCCCCACTTCCCTGCATCCCTCTACTTCAAGGAGAGCCATGTCACCTGGTCCACTTACAGGGTTGGCTCATCCTACCATCAGAATATTGTGGCATCCACAAGAGACTCTCATGCAAGGTGTTCTTTCAAGTATCCAGGTAAAAATGAAACTTCCCAGAACTACAAAACACACTGAATGGTGTGTTTGGGGCCTGCTTGCTAATAAATACTCATGCATTTGGTCTAAGACTTGCTTTCATTGTAGGATGCTATCTGGGAATGGGGTTATGGGGAAAGGACGCATGGCTTCCACCTGCTGCTAGCCACCATAGGCTACCAGCATCTGCCAAGAGAGGCCAACATTTGTTGAAAGGCCGGGTGGAAACATGTGTCCAACACTGTGGCAGGGAGAAGAGATCATCTTCATCTAATCCATCCAGAATGGATTTTCTGTGAATAAAGTAAGTTATTCTACAAGAAGAAGGTTGGGGAGGGAAGGACAGGATATTAGGTGGACAATAACTAAAGCTGCCCCAGTTTACTACACTTTCATTTATGAATTTAACTTTCATGGTTCTGACCATTCCTGAGTCACCTCAAATACCCATGATATTCATACTTTTTAATTTTGCAAAGGCACAGAATTGCACTGCCTATGCCATAAAGCCAGAAAGCAGTGAAAAGGTACTTAGCTAATAAATGAGCCTAGTGACCACCTGTCAGCCACATCTCAGAGTGACTTGGTTCTTCTCTCCTGCATCTACATGGAGAGCTGGTGACAAAAGGCAAACTTTGTTCCTTAATGAAAGCATCCCTCTGATGGCAGCAACTATTAATGTTTGTACTGGAAGTGAAGAAGCAGCAAGGTCTTTTATAAACAGAGTACAAATACGCTATATTAAAATCATCGTAAGTCTGAAAGGGCCACTCAAATATTTCAGTTTTACTTGACTGCGTATTATGAGTGAGTCTAAATGTCATAATGTATTCAAGAAGGGCCTAGAACATACCTCATGAATGACATGGGCTGCCTACATAAACAATATCTGCATAATATTCATGATCCAGGTTTCAGTTATCTATGCTTGCATGGCAAAGTATTCCAAAACTTAGCTTCTTAAAGCAACAAATAGTTTATTTAATCACAGTTCTGCAATCTGGCCTGGACTCAGCTAAGCAGTTCTGCTGGTCTTGCCAGCAATCACTCATGTGCTTGCATTCAGCTGGCAGGTTGGTTGGGGCCTGGGCTCAGCTGGAACACTGGGATGCTTGGGTCTCCCTCTCTCTCTCCACATGGCCTCTTCCCTCGTCATATGTTCTCTTCAACAGGACTTTTTTTTTTTTTTTGAGACGAAGTTTTGCTCTTGTTGCCCAGGCTGGAGTGCAATGGCCTGGTCTCAGCTCACTGCAACCTCCACCTCCCAGGTTCAAGCAATTCTCCTGTCTCAGCCTCCCAAGTAGCTGGGATTACAGGCGCCCACCACCACACCCGGCTAATTTTTGTATTTTTGATAGAGACAAGGTTTCACCATGTTGGTCAGGCTGGTCTCGAACTCCTGACCTCAGGCAATCCGCCCACCTTGGCCTCCCAAAGTGCTGGGATTACAGGTATGAGCCACCGCGCCCAGCCTGTCAGACTTTTATATGGTGGTTCAGAACTCCCAAGAGCACAAAAGCAGAAAGTAGCAGGTCTTCTTAAGGCTTAATCTTTGAACACACTCTACTAATTAAAGTGAGTCACAAGGCCAACCCAGGTTCAAGGGATGGCAACTACGCAAGGGCAGGGATATAGGGAGACATAATTCATCAAGGCTATGGATGTAATAGACTACCACAACTCCCCTCATACTCTAGTCCCTAGGTGCTTTAGGCTATTCTTTCATTAAATAAATCCAGATGGATCCTCATTTTATAGATGATTAAAGTTAGGCTTACAAAGGTTAAGAAAGTATTCCAAAGTCATCTAGTTAGATATGAATCCAAAGTCAGTGCTCAATCCACTAACCACAGGATGTCATACTAGCTTCAGAATATGTAATTAAATTCAGTTCCTGGGAAGGGGTTTTCATCAAGTGTTTCCATTTGGTGTTCCCAGGCAAAAGGGCAAAATATAAATGCCCTTTTATCTTTTCTTCTCACTTCTTTATCTTCTACCCCAAAAGCAGCATACTCTGCTTCCAGACTTCCAGCAACTCAGATTTCAAAGGTAATCTCATCTGGTTTTTTCTATGCACAAAATTAATGATACTCGCTTCCACATACAAAATGGTACCCACTTAACAGCTAAGGCTGAGCTCGAGCACATCCACACCTGGGCCTCCCTTGTCCCTGATTCTTCCACCCTCCATGGCCCAAGGTGAAGGCTCGCAATACTCCTCAAAGGTGCTACTACATGCCACTCCCCACTTTGAGGTCCTTGAATCAGCTTTCAGCCCAGGTAGTAGCATCAAGGAGGTCTTGAGGCTACAGACCCTGGGCCATTGAGCTGAAGGTGACAAGCCTAGACCGGCAGTCTCAAAGGAGGAGAGGGCACCTCAGGATATAGAGGCAGCAATCCATGTATAGGAGTCCCGAAAGCCACCAGGAAAGGGTTTTATTTTTTTTTTATCATTATTGTCAATTGACATCCCCAAAAACTTACCAGAGACTTAATCTATTCGCAAATAACTTTAAAACATTTTGACATAAAAAATTGACTTTAACAGCTATTCCTAGCAGTCTGGTACCAAGCCAGTATACTGAATGTTCAATTTCAGTTCCTGTTTTCCCTGCCCTGGGCACCAAGATGGATACCTGATGTAAATGATGAGTTGATGGGTGCAGCACACCAACATGGCACAAGTATACATATGTAACAAACCTGCACGTTATGCACATGTACCCTACAACTTAAAGTATAATAATAATAAATAAATTTAAAAAAAGAAAAAAAAAAGATGAAGTGCTATAAAAACAGGAAACTGAAATAAAAATAAATAAATAAAATAAAATAAATAAATAAAGAACAAAGAGAGAGAAAAGAGGGCCCACTTGAGTCACACTTGGGCACACTGTTCCTCACATTTCAGTAGTACCTCTGTACCCAAGGGTACACCTCCTCCTATGACGCCACCACTCTCAAGTCCACAGTCTGTGACCCAGAACCTTACAGCCTTAAAACGTCCTTGACATATACAACCCAGGCTGAAAGCTATTCGAGAACCTCAAGGTGGAAAGCAGCAGTGTAGGAACCCTTTTGAGGAACATTGAGAATCTCCACCTTGGGCCCTAGAGGGGTGATGAATGAGGGACAATGGAAGCCCACATGTTGGTATGTTTCAGCCCAGCCTCAGCTTTAAGTGGGTGCCATTTTGTGTGTGCATGTGAGACAATTTGAAGATGAGAGGAAAATCTCATCTGCAGCAGAGCAAGAAGAGAAAAGCACAAAAATTGAGACACCTCTGTAAATGTAATACTAATTACATCATTTAAGTGATCTGTTTACCTTTTAAGCTAAATCACCTTCCAGCATAATAGCAATTATGTACATATCATTAACATGTGTCCTGTTGATATGGTTTCAAGTTATAGTTGATTATGACAGTAATCCATGAGACTCTATGAGCAATATATGAAAATTAATCTTTTTGCCTTATAATTATATCATGAATTTTCAGTCTGTAATTTGCTGCTCATAAAATATACTGTAGTCACAGCTTAAACAATTAAAGAAAATGTTAACTATTACTCAAATCATAACATCGTTTTTTCCCTATTTAATCATTTGTCAAAAATTCTATGATTTTCTATTTAAATAATCAATGATCTTTGGCTGTGGCACCATGAAATATCTCTTTTTTTCTATCAGACACACTTTTAAATACATGGTGATATGGTTAGGCTGTGTTCCCACCCAAATCTCATCTTGAATTGTAGCTCCCATAATCCCCACATGTCATGGGAGGGACCCAGTGGGAGGTAATTGAATCATGGGGGCAAGTTTTTCTCATGCTGTTCTCATGATAGTGAATAAGTCTCATGAGATCTGATGGTTTTATAAAGGGAAGTTACCCTGCATGTGTGCTTTTGCCTGCTGCCATGTAAGACATGCCTTTGCTGCTCCTTCACCTTCTGCCGTGATTGTGAGGCCTCCCCAGCCACATGAAACTGTGAGTCCATTAAACTTTTTATTTATAAATTACCCGGTCTCGGGTATTTCTTCATGGCAGTATGAAAATGTACTAATACATACGGTGTTTCTCTACACTTATGCTTAGGCACATCTAATATCTTGCATTTCCTAGGACAGGTCCATAGAAGGAAAATGTGGCAGAACATTTCACTTTTACCTTTCATCTATGTCTAATTTTTTTTTTTTTTTTTTTGAGACGGAGTCTTGCTCTGTCACCCAGGCTGGAGTGCAGTGGTGTGATCTCGGCTCACTGCAAGCTCCGCCTCCCGGGTTCACGCCATTCTCCTGCCTCAGCCTCCCAAGTAGCTGGGACTACAGGCGCCCGCCACCAGGCCCAGCTAATTTTTGTATTTTTAGTAGAGATGGGGTTTCACCGTGTTAGCCAGGATGGTCTCGATCTCCTGACCTCGTGATCCGCCCGCCTCGGCCTCCCAAAGTGCTGGGATTACAGGTGTGAGCCACCACGCCCGGCTATGTATAATTTTTTAAATTTACTTGAGCTTTATTGCTGGGCATTAGGAAAGCAGTATATGGGAGAAAGTGAAATCCCGGTTATCAAGGTGGTGGAGTACCCAGCTGCGTAAGAATGATTTATTTTTCCAATTCTTTTGGGCAGGGGCTATACATTACAAAATGCTAAGGGCCAAGGATGACAGGATTACTGGGTGAGATCTCAACAAGAAGGCAGGCGTCTCCAATTTGAAACAACGATTGCATGCACAGGTTTACCCTTCTATTTGCTTCCAATAGGGTACCTGCTACAAAATGACCTAAGCAAATTGGTGATTCACACATTTTAGGATTTTTTGGATGCATAGGGGTAGCCTTCAAGAGTTAGAAATAGGTGAAAGCAATAGGTCTCCTCTCCAACAACCTCACTAGCAGGTAGTGTGCTATAATAAAAGCAAGTATGAGACCAAATTCTGACACTCATACAAATAGTCATGCAAAGAGACATCTAGACAGTCATCCAATTGGTTCTGGAAGTTCAATGTTCTGTCTTGGTGATCCTTTAGCTGCTCCTACTATATCTTACATGAAAGGTTCACATGAGATAAATGTGCAATATTAATTGAAACTATTGAATTTACCAAAACTTCCAGTCAGAATCAGGCAATCAAGTCCTCCAATAAATAGCTAAACAAGGGACCAGTCTGGAATCCTAAGCCTAGAGTGCCATTTTAAAGGTCTGTAGGTTATCAGTCTCACTGGATTCCTATATCCTTATTGTGCAAGGGCGGGACGTCCTAGACAATATTTCTAACAATACACACTTCTTGAATAACACTCATTTCCACCAGTGAAAATCATTTCTAACATCCATTAGACTAATTAATTAGTCTGTGATATTGAGCTGAGGATTAAGATATTTGAACGTTTATAGTAGTTGCTTTGGGAATGTTGATTCCTGATTAGACTCTCTCAAGAGCTAATAGTCTCTGGAATGAATATCCTCAATTAGAGGACTTCAAATGTTAACTAACAGCCCCTAGGGCATAGATTAAACTAAATGCACAAATATATATCATACTGTCTTTGCTGAAGCATTTTGAAGTAAATTATACCACAGCAACCATACGCTATGAGATGTGATGTTGTTATGACAATGACTATAACAGAAGATGGGTTTTATGATTTTTGTTTGTTTAAATGTATAAGCTTTTGTCAAAATGAATGCCTTTGAGCTAGGCTTAGAACATGACATTTGGTAGAATTATCGTATGAGCCAGCAATTCCACTTCTGGGTATATCTCAAAAAAAAAATGAAAGCAGGGTCTCTAAGAGATATTTGCACACCTATGTTCATAGAGACATTATTCATAGTAGCTAAAATGTGGAAGCAACCAGAGTGTCCATCTGTAGACAAATGGATAAGCAAAATGTGTTATGTACATGCAAAAGAATATTATTCAACCTTTAAAAAGCAGGGAACTCTGACATGCCACAGCATGATTGAACCTTGAGGACCTTACGCTAAATGAAACAAGTCAATCACAAAAGGACAATTACCATATGGTTCCACTTATATGAGGTACCTAGAAGAGTCAAAATTATACAGACAGAAAGTAGAAGGGTAGTTGTCAGAGGCTGAGGGGAGGGAGAATAGGAAAGTGTTGTTTAATGGGTATGCAGTTTCAGTCTTGCAAGACGAAAAGAGTTTGAAAATGGATGGTGATGATGGTTGCACAACATGAATGTACTTAATATCACTGAACTATACACTTAAAATGGTTAAGACAGTAAATTTTATGTTATGTGTATTTTACCACAATAAAAAACTTGAAGAAAAAACCCCATCCACTGCTCTCTTGATGTTTGCGATTCATCATGAGATGAATGCTGTCTGGATTTCTGTCACTCTGTCATTACCCTGACACTCCAGGAGGAGTCTGCTGCTAAGGCAGGTGTTATGGTAGCCATTCAAGGATCTGCAAACAGTCCATGCATTAGAAATGAGGACTTAAGTGAGGATGTGATGAGAGAGGAGACCAGAAAGGGGATCAGTGGCCCTTACAAAGGCAAAGCAACTAGCATGGGACAAGCAAGATATCTAGGGATTAACATTTAAAGTGGCACTCACTCTAAAATGCCAACACTGCATTTGACAATCCTAAGAGTGAGTGTCTCCTTAGGTTTTGTACTCAAGGCAACTTGCTGGCCTCACCCTACTTCTATTCCTGCACTAGGGGCTTCATTTTCAAGGGCCCAATGAGATGGCTCACACCTGTAGTCTCAGTTACTCAGGAGGCTGAGGCAAAAGGATCACTTGAGCCCAGGAGTTCAAGGCTGCAGTGAGCTATGATCCTGCCACTGCCCTCCAGGCTGGGCCACAGAGCTAGACTCTGTCTTAAAAAAATAAAAAAAAAAAGCAAGAAACTTGGATTACATCCTGATGGCAATGAGGAAGTGTGAAGGAGCCTAAGAAAAATATTTAGGTTTTCAAAAGACTTGCCACTCTGTAGACAATTGATTGGAAGGAGGTAAGACTGGAGACAGGAAGATTAATTCAGACAAGAAATCAAGAAGGCCTGACCTAAGGCAGTCAGTTTGGGGCTGAAAAACAATGGATGCTTAAAGAACTGTTCAAAAGGCAGGATTGGCAGTGTGGAGGGCTAATTCAGTCTGATGGTGAGAAAGAAATGAATGGTCAACATGATTTCTTTTCTCACTTGGGCAATTTGGTAACATAGTGATGCTATCACCAAGAAGGAATATGGGAAGAATAGATACGAGGGGGAAACAACACATTTCATTTTAAGCACACAGTTTGAGGTATATGTTTTATATCCAAAAATCTACCCCCAATAAGTAGTTGGATTTAAGAGTCTGGAGCTCAGAAGAAAAGGCCGAGCTAGAGGACAGATGTAGGAACCATCATAGAGGGATACTTTTTGAAACCAAAAGTGTGACTAAATCTCCAAGAGCACACACGGAGAAACATGATCAGAGATAAGATTGTGGTTCAACGTTTAAAGCCTTGGTTCTTAACCAGGGGCGATTTAGACCCCAGGGAACATTAGACAATGTTTGAAGACATTTCTGATTGTCGCAATCTAGAGAAGAATGCTACTAGTAACTAATGGGTAGAAACCAGGACTGCTGCTCAACATCCTACAGCTTCCCACAATAGAGAATTATCCTGCCCAAAGTATCACTAGTGCCAAGGATGACAAACCCTGGTCTGAGGATATCATGAGAGGCCTTGTCACTTGTCTTGTTGAAATCTGAATACACTGTTTCTAACATCTATCTCTGATTATTTTTAAAATTGTAGTTACCATTTCAAAGAAAGAAATGAGATTATCTCTTCCTAGAGGAACACTCCTTGTCCTTTTGTCTTCAGATTTGCCCAGAAAATGAGCTTTCTACTCCCCTTCCATTTTAATCTCTTGGTCTTCTCCAAAGGAGGAGGAGAGGTGAATATGAGTGGTGCTTGTCTAACCTGACAATATTTACCATTGGGGAGGACCACCTGCCTCTGATATGAGAGCATAGCTCCACACTGCCTCTTTGAAAGCCTACTTCATGGATTGGATAGGGAGACCAGGGCTTGCCTCTGCTTCCAGCTCCTATGATGTAAGCCCACCCAACTTTCTCATTACTCTCTCCTCCAACTTGTTGGGACTCAGGAGCATGGGCTTCTCTAGCTCTTGCCGATCTTTTCACTCTCTGTCTCCATAGAGAAGGAACACCAAGCAAGGTATCCTCATGGTGGGACACCTGTGTTATTTATTACATTCTATCCAAGCCATGACTAGGAAGGAGGCAGGCTTCTGGTCTTCACAGCTGGCTGATTACTGAGCCCTCTCTGCAGTCAGATCTCCATGGGTATATCTGAATGCGTACCTACAAAGTATATATGTTTAGGGTAAGAGGTAAGAAGCCTCAGGTATATGCCACATTAACTACAGAATTCATCAGAAGCCTTACTTTTTTTTTTTTTTTTTTTTTTGAGATGGAGTCTCACTCTGTCACCTAGGCTGGAAAGTAGTGGCGTGATCTCGGCTCACTGAATCTCCTGCCTCTTGGGTTCAAGTGATTCTCCTGCCTCAGCCTCTCGAGTAGCTGAGACCACAGGCGCCCGCCACCACACCTGGCTAATTTTTTGTATTTTTAGTAGAGACGGGGTTTCACCATGTTAGCCAGGATGGTCTCAATCTCCTGACCTCGTGATCTGCCTGTCTCGGCCTCCCAAAGTGCTGGGATTACAGGCATGAGCCAACACGCCCAGCCAGAAACCTTACTTTTTATCAGATTGTAGAAACTTTGGGGAGGGAGCCAAGATGTCCAATTAGCAGCAGCTGAGAAGTGAGGCACTCACGGAGAGGAACAAAAGGAGCAAGTGAATACAGCACCTTCAACTGAAACATCCAGGTACTTGCATTGGGACTTATCAGGGAAACAACTTGACCCACAGAGAAGGAAGAATAGCAAGGCGGGGCAACGGCCCACCTGGGAGTGACGCAGAGCCAAGGGAACCCCCACCCTCAGCCAAGGGAAGTGGTGAGTGAATGTGCAACCCTGGGAAACCACACTTCTCCCACGGATCTTTGCAACCCTTGGATCAGGAGATCCCCTTGTGAGCCCATGCCACCAGGGCCTTGGGTTTGACACACACAGCTGTGTGGAGTCTCGGCAGTGCAGCTGCTCAGGAACACACAGAGACCCAGGAGCTTTACACACTCCAGCCCCAGGATCCCCAACAAAAGTGACTGCAACTCAGGCAAGGTAGGAGGTTCATACACACCCCTAGGAAGGGGGCTGAATCCAGGGTGCTAAGCGGTGTTGGTCTGCGGGCCCTACTTGCACTGTACCTCACAAGATAAGACTCACTGGCCTGGAATTCCAGCCAGCCACCAGCAACAGGGTGAAGCCTGCCTGAGACAAAATGGAGCCCCTAGGGCGAGGGGTGGGCCACCATCTCTGCTGTTTGGTCACCTCGGCCATTCCAGCCATTGGCTTTGAAGAGTCCAAATGGTCCCCACAAGGAAGGGTCCCCCCAGTGCAGCACAACTGCTTTGCCAGACTGCTTCTTTAAGCAAGACCCTGATTTATTCCTCCTCACCGGGTGGGACCTCCCAGCTGGGGCCTCCAGCCACCCCTGCCCTTACAGACAGAGCTGTGATCTCTCCCTAGGACAGAGTGCCCGGGGGAGGAGTGGACTGCCACGTTAGTTGTTTGGATGCTGTTCCAGCCTGTGGGCTTTGGAGAGTCCAAGCTGACAGGGCAGAGGCAATTCCCCAGCACAGCACAACTGTTTTGCTGAGACATGGCCAGACTGCTTCTTTAAATAGGACCTGATCCATTCCTCCTTGCTGGGCAGGTCCTCCCAGCTGGGGTCTCTGGCAATCCCTGCCTGCATTCTACAGCCAACAGAGTTCCAATTTCTGCCTGGGACGGGGTGCCCAGGGGAGTGATACAGGTCACCTCCTTTGCTGTTTGGGCTTCTCAGCTGGCCCAGCCTGCAGGCCTTGGAGAGCCCAAACTGATCTGGGGCTGAAGGGATCCCCAACACAGCACAGCTGCTCTACCAAAACACAGCCACACAGCTTCTTTAAGAGTGCTCCTGATCCCATTCCTCCTGACTGGGTGAGACCTCCCAACAGGGGTCTCCAGCCACTTCCTACAGGTGCATTCAGGCTGGCAACTGGTCAGTACCCCCTTGGAATGAAGCTCCCAAAGGAAGAGACAGGCTGCCATCTTTGATGTTTCACAGCCTTCTCTGGTGATACTTCCAGGAACGGGAAAAACCAAGGTGACTAGTCTGGAGAGGACCCAGCAGCCTTAGGGAAGAGAGGCCAGATTGTTGAAAGAAAAACAAACAAAAACCACACAAAACCCCAATCCAAAGGTCAGCAACCGCAAAGATCAAAGGTAGATAAGCCCACAGAGAAGAGAAAGAATCAACACAAAAACACTAAAAACTCAAAAAGCCAGAGTACCCCCTTTCCTCCAAATGACCGCAACACCTCTCCAGCAAAGGTTTAGAACTGGGCTGAGGCTGAAATGGCTGAATGACAGAAGTGGGCTTCAGAATGTGGATAACAATGAACTTCACTGAGCTAAAGTATAATAGCACATTGTAACCCAATGCAAGGAAGCTAAGAATCATGATAAACAATGCAGGAACTGATGGCCAAAATAGCCAGTATAGAGAGGAACATAACCGACCTGATAGAGCTGAAAAACACACTACAAGAACTTCACAATGCAATCACAAGTATTAATAGCAGAATAGACCAAGTGGAGGAAAGAATCTCAGAGCTTGAACACTGTCTTTCTGAAATAAGATAGGCAAACAAGAAGAGATAAAAAAGAATGAAAAGGAATGAACAAAACCCCTGAGAAATATGGGATTATGTAAAAAGACTGAATCTATGACTGATTGGGGTACCTGAAAGAGACAGGGAGAATGGAACCAATTTGGAAAACGTATTTCAGGATATCATCCAGGAGAACTTCCCCAACCTAGCTAGACAGGCCAACATTCAAATTCAGGAAATGCAGAGAACCCCAGTAAGATACTCCACAAGACGGCCATCCACAAGATACATAGTCATCAGATTCTCCAAGGTTGAAATGAAAGTAAAAATGTTAAGGGCAGCCAGAGAGAAAGGCCAGGTGACCTACAAAGGGAAGCCCACAGACTAACTGCAGACCTCTCAGCAGAAACCCTACAAGCCACAAGAGACTGGTGGCCAATATTCAACATTCTTAAAGAAAAAAAAAAAAATCCAGCCCAGAATTTCATATGTGGGCAAACTAAGCTTTACAACCGAACCAGAAATAAGATCCCTTTCAGACAAGCAAATGCTAAGGGAATTCATTACCACCAGACCTGCATTACAAGAGCTCCCGAAGGAAGCGCTAACTATGGAAAGCAAAAACGGTTACCAGCCACTACAAAAACACACTGAAGTACACAGACCAGTGACATTATGAAGCAAGCATATAAACAAGTCTGCAAAATAACCAGCTAGCATCATGATGACAGAATCAAATACATACACAACAATACTAACCTTAAATGTAAATGGGCCAAATGCCCCAATTAAAAGACACAGAGTGGCAAGCTGAATAAGAACCCACACTCATCAGTACGCTGTCTTCAAGAGACCCATCTCACATGCAAAGACACACAAAGGCTCAAACTAAAGGGATGGAGGAAAATTTACCAAGCAGATGGAAAACAGAAAAAAGTAGGGTTGCAATGCTAGTTTCTGACAAAACATGCTTTAATCCAACAAAGATCAAAAAAGACAAAAAAGGACATTACATAATGGTAAAGGGTTCAATTCAACAAGAAGAGCTAACTACCCTAAATATATATGCACCAAATACAGGAGCACCCAGATTCATAAAGCAAGTTTTTAGAGAACTTCAAAGAGACTTAGACTCCCAAACAATAATAATGAGAGACTTGACATCCCACTGACAATATTAGACAGATCATTGAGACAGAAAATTAACAAAGATATTCAAGACCTGAACTCAGCACTCGATCGAGTGGACCTGATAGATATCTACAGAATTCTCCATCCAAAACCAACAGAATATACAGTCTTCTCATCGCCACATGGCACTTACTCTAAAATTGATCAAATAATCGGAAGTAAAACACTCCTCAACAAATGCAAAAGAATGTAAATAATTTTTTTAAAAGTCTCTAGGACCAGAGTGTAATCAAATTACAACTGAAGATTAAGAAATTCACTCAAAACCATACAACTACATGGAAGTTGAACAACCTGCTCCTAAATGACTTTTGGGTAAATACTGAAATTAAGGCAGAAATCAATAAGTTCTTTGAAACTAATGAGAGCAAACATACAACGTAACAGAATCTCTGGGACACAGCTAAAGCAGTGTTAGGAGGGAAATTTATATCACTAAATGCCCATATCAAAAAGCTAGAAGGATCTCAAGTTAACAACCTAACATCATAACTAAAAGAACTAGAGAACCAAGAGCAAACAAACTCCAAATCTAGTAGAAGACAAGAAATAACCAGGATCAGAGCAGCACTGAAGGAGACAGAAACACGAAAAACCCTTCACAAAAATAAACAAATCCAGAAGCTGGTTTTTAAAAAATTAATAAAATAGATACACCACTAGCTAGACTAATGAAGAAAAGAGAGAAGATTCAAATAAACACAATCAGAAATGATAAGGGGGATATTACCACTGACCCCACAGAAATACAACCATCAGATAACACTATAAACACCTCTATGCACATAAAGTAGAAAATTTAGAAGAAATTGATAAATTCCTGAACACATACACCCTCCCAAGACTGAACCAGGAAGAAATTGAATCCCTGAATAGACGAATAACAAGTTCTGAAATTTAGGCAGCAATAAATAGCCTACCAACTAAAAAAAAAAAAAAAAAAAAAAAAAAAAAAAAAAAAAAAAAAGCCCAGGGCCAGATGGATTCACAACTGAATCACACCAGAGGTACAAAGAAGAGCTGGTACCATTCCTACTGAAACTATTCCAAAAACTTAAAAAGGAGGGACTCCTCCCTAACTCATTCTATGAGGCCAGTATCTTCCTGATACCAAAACCTGGCAGAGATACGACAAAAAAAAGAAAACTTCAGGCCAACATCCTTGATGAATATTGATGTAAAAATTCTCAACAAAATACGGGCAAACCAAATCCAGCAGCACATCAAAAAGCTTATCTGCCATGATCAAGTAGGCTTCATCTCCAGGATGCCAGGTTTGTTCAACACATGCAAATCAATAAATGCGATTCATCACATAAACAGAACTAAAGACAAAACCACATGATTATCTCCATAGATGTGGAAAAGACCTTCGATAAAATTCAACATCCCTTCATGTTAAAAACTCTCAGTAAACTAGGTATTGAAGGAACATACCTTGAAATAATAAGAGCCATGTATGATAAACCTACAGCCAGTATCATACTGAATGGGCAAAAGCTGGAACCATTCCCCTTGAAAACTGGCACAAGACAAGGTTGCCCTTTCTCACCACTCCTATTCAACTCAGGATTGATAGTTCTGTCCAGGGCAAACAGGTGAGAGAAAGAAATAAAGCATATTGGAATAGGAAGAGGGGAAGTCAAACTATCTTTGTTTGCAGTTGACATGATCTGATATCTAGAAAACTCCATCGTCTCAGCCCAAAAGCTTCTTAAGCTGATAAGCAACTTCAGTAAAGTCTCAGGATACAAAATCAATGTGCAAAAATCACTAGCATTCCTATACACCAACAACAGGCAAACCGAGAGCCAAATCACGAATGAACTCCCATTCACAATTGCCACAAAAAAGAATAAAATATCTAGGAATACAGCTAATAAGGGAAATGAAGGACCTCTTCAAGAAGATTGAACCACTGCTCAAAGAAATCAGAGAAGACACAAACAAATGGAGAAACATTCCATGCTCATGGATAGGAATAATCAATATCATTAAAATGGCCATACTGCCCACAGCAATTTATAGATTCAATGCTATTCACATTAAACTACCATTGACATTCTTCACAGAATTAGAAAAAACTATTTTAAAATTCATATGAAACCAAAAAACGAACCTGAGTAGCCAAGGCAATCCTAAGAAAAAAGAACAAAACTGGAAGAGGCATCATACTACCTAACTTCAAACTATACTGCAGGGCTACAGTAATCAAAACAGCATAGTACTGGCACAAGAACAGACACATAGACAAATGGAACAGAATAGAGAACTCAGAAATAAGACCACACGCCTACAATCATCTGGTCTTTGACAAACCTGACGAAAACAAGCAATAGGGAAAGGATTCCCTATTTAATAAACAGTGCTGGGAGAACTGGCTAGCCATATGCAGAAATTGAAACTGGACACCTTCCTTACACTTTATACAAAAATCAACTCAAAATGAATTGAAGACTCAAATGTAAAACTCAAAACTATAAAAACCCTAGAAAAAAACCTAGGTAATACCATTCAGGACATAGGCACAGGCAAAGATTTCATGACAAAGACAGCAAAAGCAATTGCAACAAAAGCAAAAATTGACAAATGGGATTTAATTAAACTAAAGAGTTTCTGCACACCAAAATAAACTATTGACAGAATAAACAGACAACCTACAGAATAGGAGAAAAATTTTGCAAACTGCATCCGACAAAGGTCTAATATCCAGGACCTATAAGAAACTTAAACAAATTTAGGAGGAAAAAACAACCCCATTAAAAAGCAGGCAAAGGACATGAACAGACACTTCTCAAAAGAAGACATAACATGCAGCCAACATTCATATGAAAAAAAGCTCAACTGACCATTAGAGAAATGCAAATCAAAACCACAATGAGATACCATCTCACATGAGTCAGAAAGGCTATTACTAAAAAATCAAAAAATAACAGATGCTGGCGAGGTTGTGGAGAAAAGAGAACATGTGCACTGCTGGTGGAAGTGTAAATGAGTTCAACTGTTGTGGAAAGAAGTGTGGCAATTCCTCAAAGGGCTAAAAACAGAACTATCATTTGACCCAGCAATCCCATTACTGAGTATATACCCAAAGGAAAATAAATTGTTCTATCATAAAGACACATGCACACATATGTTCACTGTAGTATTATTCACAATAGCAAAGACATGGAATCAACCTAAATGCCCATCAATAATAGACTGGATAAAGAAAATGTGGTACCTATACACCATGGAATACTATGCAGGCATAAAAAGGAACAAGATCATGTCCTTTGCAGGGACATGGATGGAGCTGGAGGCCATTATCCTCAGCAAACTAACACAGGAACAGAAAACCAAATACTGCATGTTCTTACTTATAAGTGGGAGCTAGTGATGAGAACACATGGACACATGGAGGGCAACAACACACACTAAGGCCTGTTGAAGGGTGGTGGGTGGGAGGAAGGAAAGCATCAGGAAGAATAGCTAATGGATTCTGGGCTTAGTACTTGGGTGCTGGGAAGATCTGTGCAGCAAACCACCATGACGCACATTTACCTATGTAACAAACCTACACATGTACCTCTGAACTCAAAAAAGTTGGAAAAAAAAAAAAAAAGAAACTTTGGACTGCACTTAGACTATCTGCCTTATAAAATAGAGCCTGAGGCCAGGTGCAGTGGCTCACGCCTGTAATCCCAGCACTTTGGGAGGCCCAGGTGGGTGGATCACCTAGGGTCAGGAGTTCGAGACCAGCCTGACCAACATAGTGAAACCCTATCTTTATAAAAATATAAAATTAGCCAGACGTGGTGGCTTACACCTCTAATCCCAGCTACTTGGGAGGCGGAGGCAGGAGAATCACTTGAACCCAGGAGGCGGAGGTTGCAGTGAGCAAAGATCGCACCATTGCATTCCTGTCTGGGCAACAAGTGTGAAACTCTGTCTCGAAATAAATAAATAAAATAAAATAGAGCCTGAGTCAAGGCTTAAGTGCTAAGACTATCAAGATGTGCAATCCTAGGATGAGGACAGCGAACGAATAGGGAAGTGAGGCAGAGAAAGATGAAAAACAAATGTAAAGATGATGCATTCCTGAGCTAACATCGCTTCTCAAAGAGACACAGCCAGTCACTTAGCCATGCAAGATACCTCTAGACAGGCGACCTGCAAAAAAAAGGGAAGGGAAGGGAAGGGAAGGGGGAGGGAAGGGAAAGGAAGGGGGAGGGAAGGGAAAGGAAGGGGGAGGGAAGGGAAGGGGGAGGGAGGGAGAGAGAGAAGGAAGGAAGGAAGGAAGGAAGGAAGGAAGGAAGGAAGGAAGGAAGGAAGGAAGGAAGGAAGGAAGGAAGGAAGGAAGGAAGGAAACAAAACAACACAACCTTGGTGTCTCAGAATAGTCCATGGAAAGGAGGTAGGGAGAGGGAATGTATCTGCTGATTAACCCCTGTCTGCTGTTTCCCATAGGTCAAAGTTCACCCCATGTGGAGTTAACTCACCTGCACTTTCCTGTTGCATCACCTGAGTTCTCTGACAGTCACTGGGAAAACCAGATCCCACACCCTGAGGTTGTATTTGAGTTGGGAAATGGTGAGAGGAGCCAAGAGTCTGGGCTCCAGGCTCAAGAAAAAGACCACTTAGGCCTACATAGAGACGATTGCCATGGCGACACAAATAACAGAGGGTCCAGGCGACAAATGAGGCTCAGAGAATCTGAAGAGGATGATAAGATGGTCTGATACAAAATGCACTTTCATATGGCATTTACTAAAACCCAAAGAGAAGGGGGAACTACATTTCCATCCTTAAAACTTTAGCATTTCTGTCATGATTTCTTAGAAAAAATGCATGCTGGATTCTACCGGAAGGGACAAAGCATCTGGAGCAGATACTGTTAGTTGCCTACTCCAAAATCCATCCTGCCCTTCTCTGTAATAAAACTTCCAACTCTTAGGGCAGCACATGGCCACCCAAAATTAAGATTTAGTCAATGAGCTATAAGCAGAGGTTGTATGGCAGCATCCAGAAAACCTCTTTAAAAGATTAGATGGATTATTTCCCCTTCTCCACTTTAAAAAAACAATTCTGGAATGTAGATGCATTGATTGGAACTCTTGCCATCACTTTGGACCAGGAGAAATAGGGCTGCTGGAATAATGAGCTAAAAAGAACATGAGTCCTCAATGACTTCGTGAAGCCACCATATCAGCCTTGTGATCTATGTTTTATTTACACAGAGAGAAAAATAATCTTCCATAGTTTATGCTTTTGTTATTTTGATTTCTAACACATCCAGCTGAACCTAGTCATTCTAATAATATCGTTTAGCATCTCGCTTGGGATCAAAATCAAATTTTGCAGTGATTCTACTTTCTGCACATTTTTGAAAATAACAATGACATTTACCTGTCTCCAGATTTCTGGGACATCCCTGCTTTCCATAATTCTTCAAAGATGTTTATTGATTTTTCAGCAATCTCTTTTACAATATTCACGTCAGGCTCCACTTTGAATTAATTCAGATTAATTGTTTACCAACATCCAATCTAATTAACTAGTTCACTTCCCTGATGCAATCTTTTTACTCATCCTACTTTACTCTTGCCTCTTACCATTGTTTTATTCTCAATGTCAATTATTACATAGACAATAGGTTGAATTAAAGATGGCTAGAAATTATTTGTCACTCTCCCTTCAAAAGGTGGAGTTTATTTCCCCTCCCCTCGAATCAGGGATGGCTCCATGGCTGCTTACCAACAGAATGCCGCAGAAATAGTACTGAGCCAATTCTTCGCCTACCCTGTCAGAGGACTGGGCAGTTTCCACTTTTGTTTCCTCTCTCTTCAGATAGTCACACTTAAGACACTCCCTTTTGGAAGCCATCTGCCATGTTAGTGAGCCATTGTGATATCCAGCCCAGTCAAGCCCCCAGATGATTACAGCCCAGTCAATATCACATGAAGCAGAAGAATTACTCAGCTGAGTCCAGTCAACCCTGAAAATCATGACAAATAATAAATGGTTATTAGTTTGAAGCTACTAAATTTGGGGGTGGTTTGTTACACAGAGATAGATAATTTCTGTGCAGTAATAATTTTATAAGTGATACAGTTGTTGGCAATTGAAGTGGAATTTTTTTAATGACAAAACTCCCAGAAATGCTAGTTATTTAAGGGAGGAAAAAACTTTATTGAGGATGTGATATTTCATTATTTCATGCATTCATTCACTCACATTTATTATCTCTGCCAGGTATCTGTTAAGTGCTGAATTACCACAAGGCACATTTCTTGATCTTAAGGAGTCCACAGAGTAGTAGAATTTGAACTAAATGGGCACAATTCAAATCATTTTACATATTTCTGGACTATTTTTTGTAAGAGTCATATAGACTGAAAATTCCCCACGCTGAATTTGACAAAAGAACACCTATTTCTGTCCATGTATTTCTCTGGAACAATTCTTGAAGGCCATTTCAGATAGAATCCACTGTAGTCGAGCCCTGAAATTCTGTGTCGCTGAGGGTTCAAAAGAGGTTAAAAACTGGCTTACAAGAAATGCTATTGCCCTTGACCCAGAGCAATAATGCTAGCTTCTGAGGGTGTGGTCAAAGCAGACATCTTAACATTTCTGAGGGATTCAGCTTTTTTTCTTTCAATAACGATCAGTTTGTATAATAAGGGCACAGGCCTTACCACCTCCCATCCTACACCTTCCCACCTCAGAATAGGCAGTCTGAAACTGTCTCAGTGAGGAATTTAGGCTACAGCTGGAGAGACTCAGTAAATCTTCATAGTTCTATAGAAACAGGGAGACAGGAAGGGCAAGAAACATTGCAGAAACTTTCAGGAGAATTATGTGAAGAAGTCCTGCCAGGACAATACAGCTGGGCAATATCTTGCCTTTCTTTTTTTCTATGGAAACTCTGCTCAAAACACACACACACACACACACACACACATCATACACACAACAAAAACACACACTCACTAAGCAGAATTTGCCAGTTTTGCTAGCCAGGGTTAGTTTTGCAATCAGTGATAAACCCCAGCAGGACAAGCTTCTTCACAGCTATACTGGAGTAACTCAGGGCAACCAAAACAGATGGCCAAAATACTCTTCAGAATGCAAACACGGTTTCCATTGCCAGGCCAAGTGGAACCCCCAGGAAGTAAGGTTTCAGAGAGGGAGATTTTGGAGGTTCTTCTTCAAGAACGGAAAATGCGAATTTCAATTATTGTTTAACTACACATCTCAGGAAACTTCTGTGTCAGTAGTTCTGGGTTAACTACCAGAAGAAGGATATCAAAATGTAAAGAACGCAGTCCTTGCCTTCTATACGAGAAAAGGTTACTCCTTTTCTGTGCCTTCTTGGCCTTTACATAGAAAGTTCTCGTAACACTTCCTCAGAAGCGGTAGAAGGGGTAGATAGAAGCTTTCACCCTGCACTCCCCTCCCCCATGAGACATTTCATGAATACAGACAGAAATCTGACATCCATTCATCTTTCCTCAGGTGGCAAAAATGTCAGTGAGCAGAAACGTCCCTCCCTTTCATCTGACTTTCTTGATCCAGCCGGCCTATGGGAGGAGCTCCTAGGCCTTGCAGTCTTTTCCCCATTATGAGCACACCAGGGCGGGGCTTCCTTGCCTTGCAAAAGAGACCTTCCATTTCCTACTTTTCCCTCCCTTGACTTGGGCAATTAAAGCCCAAAATAGTAGACAGATTGATGTGGGCCTTAGTTCTGATGGGAAGCCCTCTTTCTTGCTTCTTTTATCACCATGAGAAGAAAAGACCATGATTAAGCCATTAATTCAAGAAGGATCAGAGACATGTGAAGCAACCCTCAACTCAACCTACAGTTAGAGCTGCCCAGCTGAGTCTAGCTGAAATCAGTAAAGCTGCCCCCACCAACCTGCAGACATGTGGAAACTTAAAGCTTATTATCATTTGCCGCTGAGATTTTGTGGTTGGTTGCAACAATAGCTAGTTGATACAGAAACTGGTGATTACAGGTAATTAAAAGGCTGAACTCTGGATTCCAATTGCTTGGGTTCAATGGCAAACTCTCCAAACCAAAAGCTGCTAAACTCAGACAAGTTACTCTCACTCTGTGTGCTGCTGTTTATATATCAATACTGGGATAAGACTGTTTTCTTTCCTCAGAGGATTGTTGTGAAAACTAGATTTCTCAACACACTCAAAGTATGTGAAGCAATACCTGGCACACAGTAAACATTCAATAAATGTTTTCCGGCATTATTTTATCTAATGAAGCTGATGTTGTATTTTTGCACATGAATACAAATTTTTGAATCAACTTCCAAACTTCCGCCAAAAAATTCTGCAGGGATTTTTATTGGGATTGCATTAAATCTATAGATCCAGTCAGAGGGAATTGGCATCTTAATACTGAGTCTTCCAATCCATAAATGTGCTATATCACTCCGTTTATTTAGATCTTTAGTTTTTCTCAGCAATGTTTTCTAATGTTCAGCATTAAAATCTTGCATATATTCTGTTACATTTATACCTAAGTATTTCATGTTTTTGACAATGTTGTAAATGATATTGTTTATTTCAATTTCCAATTATTTATTGTTAGGACCTAATTAAACTAAAGAGCTTCTGCATGGCAAAGGAAACTATCAACAGAATAAACAGACAACTTACAGAATGGGAGAAAATTTTTGCAAATTATGCATCTTACAAAAGTTTAATATCCAGCATCTATAAGGAACTTAAACAAATTTGCAAGAAAAAAGCAAACAACCTCATTAAAAAGCAGGCAAAGGACATAAACAGACACTTCTCAAAAGAAGACATACATGCGGCCAACAGTCATATGAATAAAAGCTCAATATCACTGATCATTAGAAAAATGAAAATCAAAACCACAATGAGTTACCATCTCACACCAGTCAGAAAAACTATTATTAAAAAGTCAAAAAATAACAGATGCTGGTGAGGCTGCAGAGAAAAGGGAACACTTATACACTGCTGGTGGGAATGTAAATTAGCTCAACCATTCTGGAAAGCAGTGTGGCAATTCCTCAAAGGGCTGAAAACAGAACTACCATTTGAGTCAGCAACCCCATTACTGGATGTATACCCAAAATAATATAAATTGTTCTATTATAAAGACACATGCACACATATGTTCACTGTGGCACTATTCACAATAGCAAAGACGTGGAATCAACCTAAACGTCCATGAATAATAGACTGGATAAAGAAAATGTGGTACCTATACACCATGGAATACTATACAGTCATTAAAAAAGAATGAGATCATGTCTTCTGCAGGAACATGGATGGAGCTGGAGGCCATCATCCTTAGCAAACTAACACAGGAACAAAAACCAAATACCACATGTTCTCACTTGTAAATGGGAGCTAAATTATGAGAAAACATGGACACATAGAGGAGAAGAATGCACACTGGGGCCTACTTGAGGGAGGAGAGTGGAGGGTAAGAGGAGGGAGAGGAGCAGAAAAAATAACAAATGGGTACTAGCCTTAGTACCTGGTTGATGAAATAATCTGTGCAGCAAACCCCCATGACACAAGTCAAACCTGCACATGCAGCCCTGACCCTAAAATAAATGTTTTTTTAAAAAATATTTGGCCAGGTGCAGTGGCTCCCGCTTGTAATCCCAGCACTTCGGGAGGCCAAGGCAGGTGGATCACCTGAGGTTGGGAGTTCAAGACCAGCCTGACCAACATGGAGAAACCCTGTCTCTACTAAAAATACAAAGTTAGCTGGGCGTGGTCGCGCATGCCTGTAATCCCAGCTATGTGGAAGGCTGAGGCAGGAGAATCACTTGAACCCAGGAGGCAGAGGTTGCGGTGAGCTGAGATCGTGCCATTGCACTCCAGCCTGGGCAACAAGAGAGAAACTCTGTCTCAAAAAAAAAAAAAAAAAAATATATATATATATATATATATATATATATATTCATTGCTACGATAGTGTATTTTGATCTTATATCATGCAATCTTGCTAAACTCACTTATGAGTTTTAGTAGCTTTTTGATAGATTCTTTTAAATTTTCTACCTAGATAATCATTTTGTCTGTTCACAAAAACAATTTTATTTCTTCCTTTCCAATCTGTATGCCTTTATTTCTTTTTCTTGCCTTTGTATACTAGCTAGGACCTTCAGTACAATGTTGAGTAGAAGTGGCCGACACAACACACTTGCATCGTTCTTGATCCAAGGGAGGAAGCATAGCCTTTCGCCATTAAATTTAGGTGTAGATTTGTCAGAGATGCCCCTTACCAGGTTGAGGAAATTCCCTTCTATTCCTAGTGTTCTGGGAGTTTTTATTAAAAAATGAGTGTTGAATTTTGTCAAAAAAAAATTTGCAACAATCAAAATAATATTTTTCTTCTTAACCTGTTAATATGGCAAATTTTACTGATTGAAAGAACCTTGCATTCCTGAAATAAACCCCCCTTCTTTGAGGTGTAGTATTTTCATAGGTTGCTGGATTTGATATGCTAACATTTTGTTTGTTTATTTGTTTGTTTGTTTGTTTTGAGACAGAGCCTCGCTCTGTTGCCCAGGCTGGAGTGCAATGGTAATATCTTTTTTTTTTCTTTTTCTTTATTATTATTATACTTTAAGTTCTAGGGTACACGTGCACAACGTGCAGGTTTGTTACATATGTATACTTGTGCCATGTTGGTGTGCTGCACCCATCAACTCGTCAGCACCCATCAACTCGTCATTTACATCAGGTATAACTCCCAATGCCATCCCTCCCCCCTCACCCCTCCCCATAATAGGCCCCGGTGTGTGATGTTCCCCTTCCCGAGTCCAAGTGATCTCATTGTTCAATTCCCACCTATGAGTGAGAACATGCGGTGTTTGGTTTTCTGTTCTTGTGATAGTTTGCTGAGAATGATGATTTCCAGCTGTATCCATGTCCCTACAAAGGACCCAAACTCATCCTTTTTTATGGCTGCATAGTATTCCATGGTGTATATGTGCCACATTTTCTTAATCCAGTCTGTCACTGATGGACATTTGGGTTGATTCCAAGTCTTTGCTATTGTGAATAGTGCTGCAATAAACATACGTGTGCATGTGTCTTTATAGCAGCATGATTTATAATCCTTTGGGTATATACCTGGTAATGGGATGGCTGGGTCATATGGTATTTCTAGTGCTAGATCCTTGAGGAATCGCCATACTATTTTCCACAATGGTTGAACTAGATTACAATCCCACCAACAGTGTAAAAGTGTTCCTATTTCTCCACATCCTCTCCAGCATCTGTTGTTTCCTGACTTTTTAATGATTGCCATTCTAACTGGTGTGAGATGGTATCTCATTGTGGTTTTGATTTGCATTTCTCTGATGGCCAGTGATGACGAGCATTTTTTCATGTGTCTGTTGGCTGTATGAATGTCTTCTTTTGAGAACTGTCTGTTCATATCCTTTGCCCAGTTTTTGATGGAGTTATTTGTTTTTTTTCTTGTAAATTTGTTTGAGTTCTTTGTAGGTTCTGGATATTAGCCCTTTGTCAGATGAGTAGATTGCAAAAATTGTCTCCCATTCTGTAGGTTGCCTGTTCACTCTGATGGTAGTTTCTTTTGCTGTGCAGAAGCTCTTTAGTTTAATGAGATCCCATTTGTCAATTTTGACTTTTGTTGCCATTACTTTTGGTGTTTTAGACATGAAGTCCTTGCCCATGCCTATGTCCTGAGTGGTATTACCTAGGTTTTCTTCTAGGGTTTTTATGGTATTAGGTCTAACATTTAAGTCTCTAATCCATCTTGAATTAATTTTCGTATAAGGAGTAAGGAAAGGATCCAGTTTCAGCTTTCTACTTATGGCTAGCCAATTTTCCCAGCACCATTTATTAAATAGGGAATCCTTTCCCCATTTCTTGTTTTTGTCAGGTTTGTCAAAGATCAGATGGCTGTAGATGTGTGGTATTGTTTCTGAGGATTCTATTCTGTTCCATTGGTTTATATCTCTGTTTTGGTACAAGTACCATGCTGTTTTGGTTACTGTAGGCCTTGTAGTATAGTTTGAAGTCAGGTAGCGTGATGCCTCCAGCTTTGTTCTTTTGACTTAGGATTGTCTTGGCAATGCGGGCTCTTTTCTGGTTCCATATGGCTCACTGCAATCTCTGCCTCCCAGGTTCAAGCAATTCTCCTGCCTCAGCCTCCTGAGTAGCTTGGATTACAGGTGCCCACCACCATGCCCGGCTACTTTTAGTAGAGAAAGTGTTTCACTGTGCTGGCCAGGCTGGTCTCAAACTGTTGACCTCAGGTGATCTGCCTGCCTTGGCCTCCCAAAGTGCTGGGATTACAGGCGTAAGCCACTGTGCCCAGCCTGATATGCTAATATTTTGTTCAGAATTTTTGCATCTGTGTTCATGAGGGATATTAGGCTACAGATTTCTTTTCTTTTTATGTCTTTGTGTGGTTTTAGTAACAGGGTAATGCTGACCTCATAAAGGAAATTGAGAATATTTTACTCCTCTTCGATGGAAGAGTTTGTATAGCAATGGTATTATTGTTTCCTTAAGTGTTTAGTAGAATTCACCAATAAAGATTTTTTGGGTGGGGGAGAGGGAGGTTTTACACTATGAAAGCAATTTATTTAATAGCTTTAAGGTGATCCTGATGTTCATTTCTTCTTGAGTGAGCTTTTGATAATTTGTGCCTTGCAAAATTTTTTATCTAGTTTATAAAATTTATTGGCCTAAGGCTGTCCACAAAACAGTCTTGTGGTACCTATATACCATGGAATACTATGCAGTCATTAAAAAAGAATAAGATCATGTCTTTTGTGGGAACGTGGATGGAGCTGGAGGCCATTATCCTTAGCAAACTAACAACACAGGAAAAGAAAATCAAACACTGCATATTCTCACTTGTAATTGGATTGATTCTAGGACCCCCACCCCCAATATCAAAATACTCAGATGCTCAAGTCACCCAGTTGGCTCTGTGGAACTCTTCCATATGAAAAGTCTGACCTTGGTGTCCACGAATTCTGCATTCGGTGATTACTATATTTTATACCCACAGTTGGTTGAGTCTGTGGATGCAGAATTCATGGATACAGAGGGCCAACTGTATTCTTTTATTATCTCTTTAATGTCTATGTGATCTTTAGTGATGTCCTTTCTTTAATTCTTGATATTAGTAATTTGTATCTTCTCTTTTTTTTTATCAGTCTGGCTAGAAGTTTATAAATTTTATTGATCTTTTCAAGCCAACTTTTAATTTCATTGATTTTCTCTATTTTTTTTTCTGTTTTCTATTTCATTGATTTCTGCTATTATTATTATTGTTTTGAGACAGGATCTCACTCTGTCTGGAGTGCAGTGGTGTGATCATAGCTCGCTGTAGCCTCAACCTCCTGAGCTCAAGTGATTCTCCCTCCTCAGCCTCTTGAGTAGTATGGTGGTGTGTCACCATGGCCAGCTAATTTTTTTTTTTTTCTTTGTAAAGATGGGGTCTGCCCAGGCTGGTCTCAAACTCCTGGCCTCAAGCAATCCTCCCACACTGGCCTCCCAAAGTGCTGAAATCACTCTTATTTTTATTATTTCCTTGATTCTCCTTGCTTTGAATTTGGGCTTAATTTGCTCTTCTTTTACTAGTTGCTTAAGGTAGAAACTTGACCCATTGATGTGACAATCTTTTTAAAATTTCTAATGTAAGCATTCAATGCTATAGATTTTCCTCTAGGCACTGTGTTACAAGCATCCCATAATTTTTGATACATTCAATTCCAAGTATTTTCTAATTTCCCTTGTGATTTCTTCTTTGGCCAATGACACTATTATTGAATTGCCACATGGATCCTGCATCTATTTCTCCGTTGGTTCACAATGCATATGACCAGGGAGTGTGTACTATTAGTATCCCCAACCCAATTACCCACCAGGATCTTACTGTTAATATGTGAGGTCAGATGCATGAAGGAAGTGCTAAAGACCAGTGGATCCTATAGACCTCGTGTATAATAATCACCTAAGTCATTTTTTAAAATACAAATTGATGAATTCTACCCTCAGAGATTCTAATTCAGTATATTTGAAGTGGGGATATAGAAATCTGCATTTAAAAAAAACAACACTAAGAATAATTCCCTAGGGGACCAACTAGATTTGTTCAACTAGATTTGATAACTCGTGTTAGAGTATAGAAAAAGTGTTTTCAGTAGAGCCTGGACTAGAGTGAGGCAAGATAAGCACCTAGGGTACAAAATTTAAGGAAACACTCACTCTCAGGATCTCCAGTGTACTTGTCCACACCTGAAAGTGAGCGCCACCTTAAATTTTGTGCCTTGGCAGCTCTCTTGCCTCACCCTAGTACCAGCCCTGGTTTTCAGCATGGGGTGGGTCGGGGGAGTGCACATGTAGCAGCAACCCCTACTCAGCCTGATTCCCTGTCCCACTTAGCTCCGAAGGTTGCTCTACAAACCATCCCAAAGTAACACTAAGTCACTTGCTTGCCAACCTTGAATGAACCCTTTCTGCGGGTCCTGCATTCCTAGCCAATCCCAGCACCACATTCTTATCTTTTGCCTCCTCTGTGACCACATCTCAGCCTTGTGTTATTATCTCCTAACCACTAAATACTGCCTTATTCCCAGCTCTTTCCCCCAACTTGAGAATGAATTGCTTCCAAGTCTGTTTATATGCCAGTTTTTAGGATTTGAAGGATTTCTATCTTCATTCTAAGGATAATGGAAAGTCATCAGGAAATCACTGAAGAGTTTTAAGCAAGTATTGCAAATTCCACATGTCCAAAACTGAATTCTCCCACTAAACCTGCTCCTCCTTTTGTATTCCCAAAATAAATAATACCACCATCTACCCAAAGCAAAAATTTTAAGATCATTTTACACTCTTTCCTTTCCTCCAGCTTCAGTTTCCAACCAGCCACCAAATCCTGTCACTTCTACCTCCTAAATATCTCCAGACTTATCCAATTCTATCTATCCCCACAGTTTCTGCCTTAGTTCAAGCTATCCTCATTTCTTACCTAGAGGCAGTAACCTCCTAACTGGTCTTAGTACTTCCAACATCCACAGTGTGATAATTTATTGAGACAGTTGAGTAAAAAGGATAACCAAAAAGAATTAAAATTATGTAACTTTAGAAATGTTTACTCGATCAATAAATTGGCATTATTATATTGCTATAGAATAAAACTATAAAATAGTTCTATTAAGAAACTATTTTTAAGTGAAATTGTTTCTAATAATAAAAGTTATGTATATCTATGCATATTACACCAAAAATTCTTAAGCTAAATTTATTCTGTGACCATTAAACACACACAAGCAGAAATCATTCTCGCTACATATTGACATATACATATTGACAGACTTTAATTGGTTTCTTCACCATATACATATCTGAATAATATTTCATTCTACGGAAAACCCACATTTGGTTATCCATTCATCAGTTGATGGACATATGGGTTGTTTCACATTTTGGTTATTGTGAATAATGCTGCTATGAGCATTCATGTGCAAGTTATTACGTGAAGTTTTCACATGTTTTCAATTCTCTTGGGTATATACCTAGGAGTAAAACTGGTAGGTCAAGTGGTAACTCTATGTTTAACTTTTTGAGGAGCTGCCAAACTACTTTTCATAGGGGCTGCACCATTTTACATTCCCACTACCAGTGGATGAGGGTTTCAATTTCTACACATCCTTGCCAACGCTTACTTTTCGGTTTTCGTTTGCTCGTTTGTTTTTTATTATAGCCATCCTAGTGGATATAAAGTGGAATATCTGGAAGATATTCTCAAGTTATTTTTTATTGATATATAAATATATAAGCCCAAATATTTTCTTAGGTACTGTCTTTTTTACTCCATTTGGAATACCTTTCTTTGACAAATATTTTTATGAGACAAAACTGATTAAATAAATTGTCCCTATGATCTTTTTACTGCTTTGCCCAACTCAGAGGCTGCTCAATTTCAACTTATTTTGGTACAAACTATAAATTTTTCCAATTAAAAATAGCTGCTTCATCAAAAGCCACTTCAGAGTTAAGATATTCTAACATTCAATTACAGAATTGTGAAACTAAATCTTATAAATCATTTGAACTCTCGTTTATTTAATTTATTTAGTTTGCCTCTTGTTTTGAAGGGATAAATCTCAATGTCTTTCTGTTTGAAAGCTTTGTTCTCAACGATTTTACTTTTCTAAAATCTTCAAATGTGAACTTTTTTTGAATACTTTGATTAAACATTTCCAAATGCCTTTGAGAAAACAATGAAATAAGATTTAGAGGACTCGTAAAACTGTTCAATGCCAATGTAGGACACTTAGATTGATTTGCAAAGTAGTTCTTCAAAGGCGAAACATTTCTAAAATCCACTTGATGACGCACGTACTGTCATGCTAAGTATTTTTAATTCAACATCAGTTTTGTCATAAAATTTTTGTATTTCAGTTACTCTAACATTGTATAAATAGAAATATTTATAAATTTTGACAACTACAGCCTCTATTTTGATTGGTATAATATTGCAGCTTGTTTGTACATAATTAATTATGAATTATGTATGCACCATGACTAATTCCAAGTATAGTTCACTTCCATAGATTTTTAAATTTTAGTAAGAACATTGTTTTCATCATGATGTTGTGCTGCACCAAAATTTGCGTTTTAACCATCATCCCCAAAACAAATAGTTTTATCTTCAAATGTTGAACTTTTTTTTTTTTTTTTTTTGAGACAGAGTTTCACTCTTTTTGCCCAGGCTGGAATGCAATGGCACAAGTCGGCTCACTGCAACCTCCGCCTCCTGGGTTCCAGTGATTCTCCTGCCTCAGCCTCCGGAGTAGCTGGGATTACAGGTGCATGCCACCCACACCCGGTTAATTTTGTATTTTTAGTAGAGACAAGGTTTCACCATGTTGGCCAGGCTGGTCTTGAACTCCTGACCTCAGGTGATCTGCCCACCTTGGCCTCCCAGAGTGTTGAGATTACAAGTGTGAGCCACCATGCCTGGCCGAAATGTTCAACTTTTAATATGAATTTACTATAGCGTTTACAATAATGACAGATGTTTCACCTTTGACAGAATGAACCTCCAAAAGCTTGTTTTAGATCCATGAGTTGGATGAAAATATCAAATTATAATTGGAATGAACTGATTCTTTTTTCTTCGAAGCATCTGAAGACACTAATAGAAAACTGGTGTCATTTATCTGTGAACTTCATCTTCAGATGGAGCTAACACATTGACACAGCTATTGCTTGGCTTCTTTTTTTTTTTTTTTTTTCTTTATATAATTTAAGTTCTGGGATACATGTGCAGAACGTGCAGGTTTGTTACATAGGTATACACTTGCCATGGTAGTTTGCTGCACCCATCAACCCATCATCTACATTAGGTATTTCTCCTAATGCTATCCCTCCCCTTGCCCCCCACCCCCTGACAGGCCCCCAGTGTGTGATGTTCCCCTTTCTGTGTCCATGTGTTCTCATTGTTCAACTCCCACTTATGAGTGAGAACACGCGGTGTTTGGTTTTCTGTTCCTGTGTTAGTTTGCTGAGAATGATGGTTTCCAGCTTCATCCATGTCCCTGCAAAGGACATGAACGCATCCTTTTTTTATGGCTGCATAGTATTCCATGGTGTATATGTACCACATTTTCTTTATCCAGTCTATCATTGATGGACATTTGGGTTGGTTCCAAGTCTTTGCTATTGTAAACAGTGCCACAATAAACATACATGTGCATGTGTCTTTATAGTAGAATGATTTATAATTCTTTGGGTATATACCCAGTAATGGAATTGCTGGGTCAAATGGTATTTCTAGTTCTAGATCCTTGAGGAGTCGCCACACTGTCTTCCACAATGGTTGAACTAATTTACACTCCCACCAACAGAGTAAAAACATTCCTATTTCTCCACATCCTCTCCAGCATCTGTTTCCTGACTTTTTAATGACTGCCATTCTAATTGGCATGAGATGGTATCTCATTGTGGTTTTGATTTGCATTTCTCTAATGACCAGTTCAGCCAGCAGAGCTAAGTGAAAATATATGCTGCACAAAGTAATTTGTACATACCCTTGGACAAGGACAAGGAGGACCCCTGCTGGGTCCCAAACTCTAGGGAGCCTTGCATATCACAAACACACATCAAAAAATAAGTACATTTTAAAACTTTTGGGCAGTTCTGTCACTGGAGATCCAGAATTCAGTGCTGGTAGACTGCGAACCAACACCCTAAACGTCCACACTCGAGACGTACTTTTCAAAGCTCGGGAATCATTTTTCCACAATTCGTTCCCAGTGTTCTAGAAAGAAAAAGTAACTGCATCCAAATGCTGTTACTGAAATCAGAGACAGAAGCAGTTTTAGAGTGCAAGGAGGAGGTGAGCAGTGGAGACACTTATATAAGAGAAAAAGGAAATTAATTAACTTGTCAAATGTGTTTCCCCACAGATAGAATGCCATGGATTTACGCATGACCAAGTATCATTTTCCATTATTGCTGAGCACCTTGCTTTTCTTTTTGTTCCACTTCTTGATTCCAGAGATACTAATGATTTAGTGTCTGTTTGTAATATTTTCCAATATTAAACAGTTCATATTATTCTTAAATGTATGTGTCCACATATACATGTATTTATTTAGTTTTATGTACTTATGTACAAGTATATAGAAATCCAGCTGTAAAATGGATGAAGCATGCTTCAGATTCTTTAAACTGGCAACTAGATAGACATTGAACCTCAGAATTTTGAATGGTTTTATTTTTATAAAATTCCTTAATATAGTTGGATTTTAATTTCAATTTCAAAGATTGAATAAAAATTTTCACCTTTATTTAATTTTGATTTTAAAATTTCATGATATGCATTATAACTTGTATGTTGCCTTTTATTTTTAATTGATAATTTTTAATATTTTCTAAGAAAAATATTTTTAAGAACATGAGAAGTCACTTGTTTTTTTATATTTTGAATTACCTTTATTTACACATTTGGATAAACATGAATTCAAATTTTATACATTTTGAATGTAATTAGATTTCAGTTTTTAATCCTTTAGATTTTTACTGTCAATAGAATGCAAATTATATGAAAATCTTGAATATAAAAATATTAATGGTTTTGCTGAAATGAAGGAAAGAACACTAAATTTTATGGAATAGATATATATTAATTTATGAATTACATATTACTTTGCTTGTATTACTCATCTAAACCTTGCCAAGCCATCAAGACAACATTCAGATGTGTTCAATATTTAAGTTCAGTCACCTTTGAGGTTTTGCCAACTCCATATAAAAACCATAGCTTTCCACATTTTTAAAAAATTTTGTCATAATGAAGGTGTTTTTGTTAAGGTAGGAGGATAGAGCATATTTTATTTAACGGCTTGCTTGCTTGATTTATAACTTGTAAATATTTAAACCTAATGGAATGTAGGCTTTCATTTGTCCTCTTGCCCCAGGCCCACCAGTGCCAGGGGCAGCCAGAACACACCATCTCCAGGCAGTCTTCTCAGGGTGCCATCTACTTTTGAAGCAGATAATAATGCTTCTTCGGCAGCTTTGTGCCTTCTGTTTTCCATGTGGTCAGTGACATTTCTGTGGCCTCCATGGCAGGTGATAAATGTCCACAAACACTTTGTGCAGATTATACACTCAACATCAACGTTCTTGAGAGGTGAGAATTCAGTACCTCATTTTTCGCTTAACATTCCCTTGAGTTCATTGCTGCCAAAAGGATTTACTGCAAAAACAAAAAAATAAGCATTAGCTAGCAATACAATAAATAAGTAAATAGATATAGGTTTGTGTTGTACAATAAATGATAAAACCCCTGTGGGAAAAGCATTGAGATGACTCTTTCTATCCTCCACAGCATAATTGCTCAGCCTTTCTTTCCTGCATATACTTCACATACATCTAACCTATGTTGTCCCACGTTTCTCACTGACACTGCCAAGAGGTAGCCTATGCAGCTTCACATATGTCTCAGGCTGCAGCATGAGTCACAGCAACTGGCTGGTAGACAAAGAGGCTGGCAGGGACAGTGGCTTCAAATATTTCTCCCATCACCGCCAGAGACCAGAAGGACTTTGATCACCCCCACTGCTAATGTCAGAACCACTTGGTCTTATCAGGGAACAACCTGCATGTTCCCCTTCACTGAAAGGCAGGTATTAACCACCTTGCATCTGGAAAGGGCGAGGAGAAGAGAGGCAGGCTCATTGGTTTTATTCCAGATTTAACTGCATGATAAAGACCTCTGCTCAGTAAATATTCATCTCAATACTAGATAAGACCATAACAGAAAATGAAAGTACTAAATGGAGGTTTACCAAATTTGCCCCAACTTATTTTAATGCTTATTAATAAAAATACTTGATTTAAAAATGAAAAACCTACAACGAATGCTGAACTGGGCAGAATCCCAGGACAACAGGTGTAAATCAAAACTACAGGCCAACCCAGACCTATAGTTACACTAAGTATTTCCCCTCTGATTCATTCTCCAGAATGCAACTAGGGTGATTTTTCTAAAGCATAACCCTGATCAGACAGTCCTCTGTTCATAACTGTTCAATTACTCTCCACTACTCTAAGGTTAAAACGCAACCTCCTTGATGCAGTAGGCTCTCTGAACCCTGCCCACCACCTAATCTTTGACCACTTCTCCCATATCCCTCCACTTGACCTGAACTGAGTCTCACCTGATCTTCCCTCTTCTTAAACTATTCCCCATCCACCATGACCTGTCTTTGACTGATTGACAAACTGTCCATTCATCAAGATGCATGTTAGCCATCCTCTTTTCTGGTAAGATTTCCTGACCCCTCTCTTCCAGCCAAGCTGTCTATCCCCTCTTTCCCAATAATACCTTTTATGTATTCCTAACAGGAGGTTTATATCACAAATCTATTTATTTGTCCCTCCCTCCTTGTCTGCAAGCACTTTGAAGATAGAGACCTTGTCATCTCTGTATCCTCAACACCTAACACATTAGACTAGTCTAGACAGAGCTGGGTTGGATTGGGTTGGGTTGGACACAATTTGAAAATAAATACTTGAAGCCCAAATATGGAGAAATGTTGGTGCCTGGCTGATAAAATTGTGCTTTGGTAGATGACTGATGAAGACAAATGGCTAGATTTTGAGCAGAAGGCATGTTGACAGTATTATTTTTAGGAAAATCAGTCTGGAGGTGTATAGAGGATGAACTGAATTTCCGCTCACTGTAACACGCTCCCCACTAATAACATCCCCAGTAAACACCCTCGCATTCTCTCTCCACCCACTCCATCCAAAGCTATCAAAGTAGCTAGCACATGAGAATATGGGAGGCTTTTCTAAGTTAATGTTTTTCATTTTTAATGTGTAAATGTTAATATCCTTACTATATAAACAGAGAACCCTTATAAATAAACATGAAAAACACTAACACCAATTAGACAATAGGAAGAGGCCACAAATAGAAACTTCACAAAAGAAGAAATTGGAACAAGTAACCAAAGAGACTGTAAGCTAAATTAATAATGAGATGCCAGTTTTGCCTATCAAATTGTCAGAAATTATAAAACTAATAATAGTCAGCATTGGCAAGGGTTTAGAAAAACTGACCTGAAATAAGAAATTCACTTTTATACATTAGACAGAGGCGTGGAAATTAGTCCAAGGTTTCTGGAGAAGAAAAAATTCAGAGATAAGGTCAAAGATATATGAACAAGATATTCAGCACATTTATAAATACTCAGAAGTCTGGAAAGCAACTAACTGGCCAACAATGAAATAATTTAAACTATGATATAGTCTAATGATTTGATTTTACTTAAAATCACATTATAAAAGAGTATTAGAGACTTAGGAAACTTCATATTTTTATGATAATGTTTAGTTTTATAAACAGAATATGGACATAGACACACATAAAGTCATACTGAATACATGTTTTGGATGAATGTTAAATGGTTGAGTGTTAAAATTGATACTTGCCTGAAACTGAATCTCACTATCACAGAATAAACTTCAGGGATACAAGAATAAATCAGAACTTTTATCCAAAATTTAATTTTAATTATAATCTTATAATTAAAAGTTTTAGCAATCGAAGTTTTAAAGTCATCATTATAATACAGGAACAATAATTAGGGACATTCAATAAATGCTCACCTTCAGCTTGAAGCTAATAGAAGAGCAAGATATTTTTGTGTCATTCATTTTTTTCTAACACAATTCCCTCACATTTTTATGCTTTTTGTATTTTTCATTATGTAGGGATTTAGGGCAACGTATCATAAATGCTGTTATATATAAGTTTAGACTTTCTCCTTTTATTATTTATATTTTCAAAAACATTTGTTGACTAAAAAAGAATATCATGGAGTCCCTGAAGTTTTGAGCTAACACATTTTCTTAATATCCTATCATCTGTACACTTATTTCTTCAGCTATTTTAGAATTCTTAATAATTATTTTATTTAAAATTAACAGATTTTACAACCTTGTAATAATAAATATACAACTACACTCCACTTGATGAGTAAATTTTCACTACAAAATGCACATAAGATGTTCACTTCTAGTTATATCTAGAATGCTTAACCATATTTGAAAGTGAACAAATAATAATAATAAATCAGATAAATGCAATTGACATACCTTCTTCGTATTTCTGGTATAGCTGAGTTTTTAAAAATTTAATCTAACAATTTCTGCCTTTCAATTGAGGTTACTTAGACCATTTGTACTCAATCATATTATTGATATGGTTGTATATAAATCTACCATCTCACTATTTGTCCTCTATTTGTCTCATCTGTTCTCTGTTCCCTTTTTCCTCTCTTTCTGCCTTCTTTGGAATTGAGGTTTTTTTATGATGCTGTTCTATCTTTTTTGTTTGCTTATTAGCTGAAGTTATTTGTTATTCTATTGTTTGCTTTAGGGTTAATAGTACACCTCTTTAACTTATCACAGTCCATCTTCAAGTAATAGACTACTTTACACATAAGAACCTTACAGTGTACTTCTATTTCCCCCCTGCTAGCCTTTGGCACTCAGAATCTATAAGACTCCACATCTGCCCTCTGGCTGCTTGTCCCTTAATTCCTCCTCCATTTTTCACTCCGCTTCACTTACCCTAGTAATACATCTTTCCTCCTGATATACTTTGACCCTGAACACTTAATAAAAAGACTTACTGGAATAGACTGAATAATAACCCCTAAAAATATTCACAAATTAGTCCCCAGGACCTGTGAATGTTACCTTATACAGTATAGCAGAAGAAATTTTGCAGATGTCATTAAACAAAGCATCTTGAAAGGGAGAGATTATCCTGGACTACCTGAGTAGGCCCTAAATGCAATCACAAGGGTCCTTATAAAAGGAAGGCAAGAAGGTCAAAGGAGACAGTAGAATCTATGATAATAGAGGCAAGAGGTTTGAATGAAGGGAAGAAATTAGAGTGATGTGAGTAAAGGATCATGAGCCAAGGAAAGCAGATGATTTCTAGTGATCTAGAGGCAAGGAAACGAATTCACCCCTGAAGCCTCCAGAAGGAATTCTACCCTGCCAACACCTTAACTTTAGCTCAGTGACACTGATTCTTGATTTCTGACCTCTGAAACTGTAGGACGATAAATTAATGCTGTTTTAAGCTATGAGATTTGTGGTAATTTGTTACAGCAGCGATAAGAAACGAATACACTCATTAAATTGCAATTTTGAAATATGCGTGCATTTCATAAAGACTTTTTTATATAAATACATTTCTATCAGAAGATTTAAAAAAAAAAAAAAAGAGGCTTGGAGCAGTGGCTCACGCCTGTAATCCCAGCACTTTGGGAAACCGAGGCAGGTGGATCACTTGAGGTCAGGAGTTTGAGACCAGCCTGGCCAACATTTTGTAGGCCCCATCTCTGCAAAAATTAGCCAGGCATGGTGGTGCACACCTGTAGTCCCAGCTACTCAGGAGGCTGAAGTAGGAGAATCACTTGAACCCAGGCGGCAGAGGTTACAGTGAGCAGAGATTGCACCACTACACTCCAGCCTGGGCGACAGAGAGAGGCTTTGTCTCAAAAAAAAAAAAAAAAAAAAAAAGAAGACAAAAAAGAGTCTGAACTGCAAGGCCATTGTCCTAATAGATATTGCTTGGTTGCAGTAAACTGGAACCAATTCACATTTACATGAGTAAAAGGGAAATGATGACAGTAGGGACACAACAGGCAATAGTGCAGGCAGACATCCAAGGAGGAAGCATAGTCTTGTCAGGCCATGAGGAGGCGGCCACCAGCAAGTCGGAAAAAGACAAATTCTGGGGTCTCTCATGGGTCCCAAAGGTCTCTCAGCAAGTCTGATTCAGACTCCAGTTTCTTTCAGCTTTCACTTTTGAAAGCCAGCTCTAGATGAATTTTCAATTCAAGAGTCCTCCATGGAGTCTCTATCTGGGTTCTTCTGTTTCGGTTCTCAAAAGAGATGATCAAGCGAGATTAAGCCAGCCCATCTTATGATTGGCTGCCATGAATCAGGTGTCTATACCCAGCCCAATCAGCTGAGGCCAAGGGTTACACAGTACAAACATGGCTGTCTGTGTGCTTTCCTTCAGCAAGGGCAATTGCAAAGGACAGGAAATTCGGTTGGCATCCCAAAATGGGTGTGACACGTATGTGTAGATAAATATAGTATGAAAGGCCAAGACTGTCAACTCTGTTTCTCTTTGGATAACTCATCAACAGGTGACTAAGTCGCTGAGGCTTGGAAAAAAACTAACATTTGCCCAGCACTTCTTAGAAGTCAAGGAAACTGGGGCCATAATGAGCAACTCTTATCATAATTACTCTTATTAGCTGACCTATAAAGCAGCCTGAAGGGAGAGTATCAAAGGGTGTGGAAAAAAGGGAAAGCAAGATATAAACAGAGAAGAAAAAGGAAAAGGAAAGGAAAAACTATGTATGGAACACCTACTGAATGCCAGACAATATGCTGGGAGCTTATAGGTTTTCTGTTGTGTGTGTTTCACAAGGAGAAGAGAGGAGAAAGAAAAACTTAGGCTAGAATAAGAAAGGTGAATGCTGCTGCCTGTTTTCCCATGGTATGGATTTATTTTAAGAGAACTCACTATTTTTATATTACCTGTAGAGCAAATCTCAGTTATCAGAAAATCTTAGGTGATGTGTCTTCCAGGTTTAAGCACGAAACTTCTTTTAATTTTAACCAGTTCACATGGATGAATCTCAAGCATTATGCTTAATGAAAGAAGCCCGGCAAAGGACTACATACCATGGTTACAGAACAAAAAGTGTACAGAAGTCCTAGAAATACACACCTGAAAAGGATGAATCTTACTGTATGTAAATTATACCTCAATAAACCTGTTTTTAATTCTTTACATCAGTTTGGATTGAAATCTTTTGAAACTTTATTACACGCCATCTTGAATTTTCTGTAGCTAAGCATAATCTTACCTTTATTGATTTGGAATTTGAACAGAATTGTGAATTCGACTGATTGTTCTCTTCTGTAGAAAACTGATACCCTCAGAGTTTATTTGCCCCTACACCAAATGGTCCTAGATGACTGTGCTTTTGGAGTCTCTATGACTGCTTTATAATTTTTCTTTCTCCCTCCTCCTATAAGCTCTCAGCAGTGACTCCCCCAGTGGATATACTCTCCCAAAACAACGTTTCTAAACTGCTGCTTCTAATCTGTTGTGAACTGTTGGGGATAGCAGTGAAGGCAGATAACAATGTTGATAAGAACTGTATGTGTGTTGAGTACAAATAAATAAGCTCTGAATAGGAGTCTAGGGCCAGGCGCGGTGGCTCACGCCTGTAATCCCAGCACTTTGGGAGGCTGAGGTGGGCGGATTATTTGAGGTCAGGAGTTCGAGACCAGCCTGGCCAATATGGTGAAACCTTGTCTCTACTAAAAATACAAAAATTAGCTGGGCATGGTGGTGGGTGCCTAGAATCCCAACTATTTGGGAGACTGAAGCAGGAGAATCCCTTGAGCCCGGGAGGCGGAGGCTAAAGTGAGCCAAGATTGCTTCCCTGCACTCCAGCCTGGGAGACAAAGCAAGACTCCATCAAAAAAAAAAAAAAAAAAGGAGTCTAGAAAACGTCTATAATAAAGTGAATCAGCTTTTGTGCAAGGTTGAGTATTATCTGGTTTAGCTACTAAGAGGTCTGTTTTACTTATTTATTATTCTTGACTAAGTTCCTGAAAGGTCAGTTTGCTATATCACTGCACTCATTTGAGGAGAAGTGTTATAATATTTTATTCATATACACAGTCACATATACATATTTATACACCAAAAAACAAAACAAAGCACTGCTTAAGCAACAAGCAGAAAGGAAAGCGCCAAAAGAAACTTTCCATTCTGGATCATTCAGAATAGGCAGAGCATAGAATACTACAGTTTAATAGCAAAAATGACCCTAAGAGGTAAAAAAGAATATATTTTTATTTCTTCAGTTAGACAGAAAGAATATGGTTCATTGCCCACAGGATAAAGTCTCATTTGAATCAACCAACTGATAATGCCAGGAAAGCATTTTTAAAGAAACACAAACAGTAAGGGCTGGTTTTTTTTTATCTCTTCATCAAACAGGGCATTTGATTAACCTTTTTTCTAAGATAAAAGAGTCAATTACATGAATATCCTGTTGTATGTGTATCTGCCCACAATGTAACCATTTAAAATCTTTGTAAAAATAAGGTGATTTCTACACTCACAAATCTAGATGAAATTTTGTTAATTCATTCCTAGAGGCCATAGTAATTAGTGCAATATTTAAAATGTCAGGAAATAGTGATGAAGCTTTGGAGTTCTGGCATAAAATGGCATCATGACTAGAATGTGGAATTTCAAGTCTTGGCTTCTCTTCTCTGTGCTAAAATCTGCACAGTTCAATTTGTAGATGACATTAGTTACATTCGTCAGACATCCTCATTTTGCATCTCTATCTGCCCTGTAATTGCTATCATTTTCAGAATGGCTGTGTAAGAATGAAGGCATTCATTTCAGATTTATATTCTTCTATTTTTGAACTGCTATTTTGTGTCAGGCACTGTTCAGGCCCTTTTAATCCTCAAAAGGCTAGGTACTAATATTATCTTCATTTTGAAGCTGCAGAAACCAAGGCTCAAAGAGGTTTCAGTAGATTTCCCAAAGACACAAAGCTAGTAAATTGGGAGCTAGTGAATCTGAAGTTAGGGCACGACACTAATGTCCTTGAGCTCATTGACATTACTTTTACTAAATAAGAAGTAGAGGCCTCCATTTCCTTTCAATTATCATAGCAGAGAGTCTCTGTGAAGTCCACATCTTTGTATTTTTTTAAAAATTAATTCCACCTCTTGTGCCTTTGCTCATCTGAATTATTATACTGTCATCATTTTATTTGTGCCAACAAAGTATTTGTATTAAATGTGAGCCATAATCTGCTCTATCCAGGAATTTAGAGTTCTCCCTATAATGAGCCAACATCTTCAGAATCTTCCTTTCATTGTAAAAACGTCAGTTTTACCCTTTCCAAGTATAAAGATGGCCACCACAAGGGCTAAGCTTTGTAAGACTCACCAAAAGAAAACTGACTCAAAGTCTTCATTTTGTGAAATACTGAACAATCCTCCCTTCCCTCATCAGTAGAAATGATCATCAAATCTTAATATGAAACAAATTCGATGGTCTTAGCAGCTTCACATGATTTAAAGAACCAAAGTAATACGAACACTTCATCAATCCCTTTACTTCATCTTTTTATGATTGTATGTAGTTTAAAAAAAAAAAAAAATGGCTCTGCCTCTCTTTTCAAGTGACGCTGTACAAACACAGAGATTTAAGGGAGTTTTACAGAGAAAGAAACTGTGACCCAAAATGCTGGCTTCAGTCTCACAAATTGATGTGAGAGCCAGTCCTGAAGTTTGCTCCTGTCCTCTTCCTCCTGTTTCATGCGACCTTGGGCTGGCCTCATTCCCACTTGTTTTCTCTTGATATCTGGCTTTCTTCAGTCTCCCTGTCAAACTGCTCAAAGAGAAAGCTATGTTCACCACTTCCCCAGCAGAAATGTCTTCCGAAGTTCTAATAGGTACCCATTTGCTTCTCTTAATGATACTTAAGCACTACCCTGCTGGTGTTGACTTTCCAGATCATCAGATAATGAATTGAGTCACCTCTATGTGCCATGTGGCTGGGACATCAGTTGCTGACTAATGAGAAATTCAATGAAAGGCAGGGAAGCAACTCTGGGGCATGGAATCAGAGGAGTAGATATCAATTCTCTTGGTACAATCCTACTTATACTTATCAGGGCAAGATAACCTACCCCATTGCCAAAATCTTAATAGGAAAAGAGAAATGAGAATTCCTTATAGCTCTCACTAGTCTTGTTTCAACTTATACATCTTTTTAAAATTATAAACTAAAATGAAAGCAGGAATGACAGTAAGGAGAGAAGAGTGATGACCCTAAGACACAAGAGGAAGTTAAAAGCAGAACATCGAGTCCAGATTTCCTACACTCCATGATAAAGAGTTGGCTCTCTTCCTCTACATAAGCAGGAAGACTGCTCCAAGTAGTTGGCCACCTGTGAAATATTGCCCCATGCTAGGTTTTCATTGGGAAAAACAAACGCAAGCCAAGTTTCCTCGTGTAAAATGCAAAACACAATACGTACCTCAGAGTGTTGTGAGAATTGTGTGATATAACAAATGCGAACATGCCCCAGCATAGGCCTGACACACAGAGCACATTTCTGGAATGTTAAGGCATGCAGTGAATATGGGAGCTTCATCGCCAGAGCCCCCTTTAGTGGAGGGCTTCTCATACCTGCTGCTGAAAATGCTGTCAGCAGGCAACCTCCAGCTGTGGGCTCCTCTGGAGATGCCTCAGCAGCAGAGAGACTCCTGGGCCCTAAGACACACCCTTCCCAGGGCAGCCTTGACCCTGGAAAGGCAGGAGTATGAAGGCCTGACCATTTAGGCTTGACACAGGGCAACTTTGATGGGCCATTTTAGTAGCCCAGCTCTCTCGTGGGAGCTGGGCCCTGAGCTGGGCCCGCTTCACAGGTCAACTTCTCTCTCTTCCTTTCCTCTCCCCCTTCCACAGGTGTTGGCCCCAAGGGCACACTTAATAAACATCCTTCCCAGTAAACTCTGTCTCAGAGCCTGCTTCTTGGAGAACCCAACCTGTAGTAGGAGAATATCGAAACAAATGTATAGTTGGAATTTAGGGTTTGAAATGGTGTGTAGCTCTGGCTGGTGTTACTAAACTTGTCCAAACCTATTACCACAAGACCTATGCAGCACCAGAAATGCAGAGCAACTTTAAAAAATTACTTAGCTTAAGCCGGGCGCGGTGGCTCAAGCCTGTAATCCCAGCACTTTGGGAGGCCGAGACGGGCGGATCACGAGGTCAGGAGATCGAGACCATCCTGGCTAACACGGTGAAACCCCGTCTCTACTAAAAAATACAAAAAACTAGCCGGGCGAGGTGGCGGGCGCCTGTAGTCCCAGCTACTCGGGAGGCTGAGGCAGGAGAATGGCGTAAATCCGGGAGGCGGAGCTTGCAGTGATCTAAGATCCGGCCACTGCACTCCAGCCCGGACAACAGAGCGAGACTCCGTCTCAAAGAAAAAAAAAAGAAAAAAAAAAAAATTACTTAGCTTAGTACTACTTGGTATATGGGACTGGGAAATTTGATGCTGGGAAAGTTGATTATTTAGAAAAAAAAAAAGCATAGATATAGGCCTCACTTTCTATATCTACCAAATAACTTTCAGATACATTTTAAAAAGATGCATCTTTTTTAAAATACAAGAAAAGAAAAAGAAAACAGAGGTGGGTATTTAGGCAATTTTTGCCTTTTATGAGATTTTAAAAGCAATTTTCACACAAGTGTTAAAATTTTAATTTTTTTAGAAACTTAGAAAGTTATAAAAATACAAAGAAAAACATAAACTCCTCTAGTCCCATCACCCAGAATTAACAAGTTTATTATTAACAAAATTAAGATTTTATAATATTTGCTTCTAGTTACCTGTTAAAATTTGCACTCATGATGTCTTCTCAGTTTGAGTGCTTGGATGCAAGAAAGCAGAAAAACGATTTACTGGTTATTGGGTCATTAGCAGATAGAAGGAAAGTCTGGAGATGGTTTCATAAGATGAGCAAGTGCAAAGACAGCTGAACAATAGGAAGCACAGCCAGGTCACGGCACAGGAACAGTTTTAGGTGCCACCATTGCTCCTACCTTCCCGTGTGCACATTAGACACCCCCGCTTCTGGCCTCCCAATGTGCTGTTTCAACCACGAGTAATTTTCTAACTCTTCCTGAATTTTAGCATCACTCTCTAAAGATTCAAAGTCCATTCAGGTGGCCTAGGTTGCACTCTAGCTGCAAAGGCCGGGGAGAGGGCGTATCTGAGCCCCTTGCAGAAGCAAGACACTGTCTCCCAAAAATACTCACAAAATAGGAGAGTGCCGGTTATGAAGCTATTTTATCGTTGCTTCAAGCGCAGGCTCCTATATATCCCTTTGTGATGTCAGGGCTGAGACTCTCTTTTTCTGTAAACTGCATTTCTCCTTCACCACCTGCTCCCTATATTGACTCTGCCAATAGAGGACTCTAAAAGAAAACTAGAAGTCTAGGGAAGAAAGAAAGGTCAATGTTCTGTCCTATTTACTTCCTGTGCTTGTCAGCATTACTTTAGTAATGCTTTTTCACCCCAGCAGTGGTGATTCATGCCTGCAGTGGCAGTAAATTCCAGATTGCAATATTTCCAACACTCCCAGAACCAGCTCATCATGCCCACTCTGAGCTCAAAGACACCAGTACCAGGCATTCAGCCCTCATCCTCCTCAGAGGTCCAAGTTTATGCCCCATGGGGCTCCTCCTCCAAGCTTCTACGTTTTGAAGATTCCAATCTTTTCCCTTGGTTCTTCCATCCTTAGGGGTGGTAGTCCTCAGTGGCTCCTTTTTGCTTTCAGTTGTCCAATACCTAATTGACAATTCTTTAAATTAAATTCTCTCTGTTAAAATTGCTGGTGTGTTTTCTTTCTCTGGTTGAAAAAAAAGGGATTCCCCTAAAATAGGAAGAGTGTTTAGAGGCTGAGTACTCCCCACCAAAAATAACCACAAATGTCTGCTACAGGTATTATCCTGTTTCTTCACTATATATATTGAGTATTTAAGTCCTATCCATGTTGATATAGACAGAAATGTTTATCATTTTTAACTACTATATACTATTTCATTGCATGAACCTGATTTGTTTATTGAGGTACATTTATGTTGTTTTTAATTTTTCACTATTAAAACCAATGCTGTAACTAAGACAAAAGAGAAAACCTATGTTTATCTCAAATGACTGCAGAAAAATGCATTTGACGAAATTCAACACCAACTTATGATAAACTCTCTCAGCAATCTAGGAATAGAAGGGAACTTCTTTAACATGATAAGGAATATCTATGAAAATCCTGTGGTTTTCATCATACTTAATGGGGAAAGACTGAACGCTTCCCCCCAAGATCCGGACCAAAGCAAGAATATCTACTCACCACTTGTATTCAACATTGTACTAAGGGTCCTGTCCAGTGAAATAAAGCAAGAAAAATGAATAAAAGAACAGATTGACAAGAAAAAAGTAAAAGTGTATTTCTTTGCAGATGACATGGTGACATGTGTAGAAAATCCTAAGGTATCTATAGTAAAAGCTATTAGAGCTGATAAATGAGTTTAGTAAGGTCATAGAATACAAGGTCTATATACAAAATTTAATTGTATTTCTATATGCTAGCAATGAACAATTAGCAATTTAAATTAAAAATCATTACCATTTACAATAGCATCAAAAATATGGAATACTTAAGTATAAATTTAACAAACTTGCAATTTAGATGCACACTGAAAACTATAAAACATTGATGACTGAAATTAAAGATGAACTAAATAAATGGGAAAATATACCATACTCATGGATTGGAAGACTCAATCTTGTTAAGATGCAGTTCTCTCCACATTGATCTATACATTCAATGCAATCACAATCAAAATCCCAGAAAGCTTTTTTTTAGAAACTGACAAGCCAATTCCAAAATTTATATGGAAATACAAAGGACTTATGATGAACAAAATTAGACTTAAAGATGAACAAAATTAGAGGACTTATACTACCTGACTTCAAGACTTACTATAAAGCTACTGTAATCAAGAACAGTACTACGGAATGGTATTGGTGAAATGACAGACATATAGATCAATGGAACAGAGTAGAGTGTCCAGGAATAGATCTACACATATATGACCAATTGATTTTCCATAAAAGTACCAAGGTAATCACATGGAGAAATAATCTTTTCAGCAACAGTGCTGGAACAAGATATCCACTTGGAAAATGATTAACCTCAGTTCTTACCTCACATCACTCAAAAAAACTTAATTCAAAATGGATCATAGACCTAAATGTAAAAGGTAAAATTATAAAATTTCTGAAAAGGTAAAATTATAAAATTTCTGAAATAAAACATAGAAGAATATCTTCATGACCTTAATGGCAAAGATTTCTTAGGGCACAAAAGCATGAACCATAAAAGAAAAAAAAAATTGGCAAGTTGAACTTAATCAAAATTTAAAACTTCTACTATTCAAAAGAGCCTATGAAGAAAATGAAAAGATAAGCCATAGCTAGGAGAAAATTTTATACATATCAAAAGACTTGTATCCAGGTTGTACCAAGAACTCTTAGAATTCAATAAAAATGAGACAAACAATCTAAATTTAGAATGCACCAAAACAGTTGAACACTTTATAAAAGAATATATGCAAATAGTCAATAAGCACACAAAAAGATGTTTACATCATAAGTCACTAGGAAGATGCAAATCAAAATCACGTGGAGATACCATTACACATCCATTAGAATGGCTAAAATTAAGAAGACTATAACAAGTGTTGACAATGATGCAAAACAACTGGAACCCTTATATATTGCTGGTTGGAATTAAAAATGGTACAACCACTTTGGAGAACAGTTTTGCAGTTTTTTAAAAAGTTGAACATACAATTAGGACACAACCCAGCAATTTCACTCCCGCGTATTTCTATTTCCCAAGAAAAGTAAATACATATGTCCCTACAAAGACTTGTACATCAATGTTCACAGCAACTTTATTGATAACAGCCAAAATTTGAAAACTACTTAAATGCCCATCAACAGGTGAATGAATAAATAAATTGTGATATGTCCATACAATGGAATGCTACTCATCAATAAAAAAGAATCACTTTACTGATACATGCAAAGACATGGAGAATTTCAATCACATTATGCTAAGCAAAAGAAACCAGATGCATAATGTATGATTCAATTTCTGTAAAACTCTAAAAAAAGACAAACCTAATCTACAGTGACAGGGCAGACCAGTAGTTCCCTGAGGGTAGGGTTGGGGGCTGGGAGAGAGGATGATTGACTGGGATGGGACAGAAGGGAACTTTTGGGGTGATAGAAACGTTCTATGACTTGATTGAAGTGGTAGTTATGTGAGTATACAAATTTGTCAAAACTCATCAAAATGTCCAGCTAAAATGGGTGAATTTTATTGTTTATAAATTATAGTTTAAACGATCCCTCAAAAATACTGCAATGAACATTGGTATACATGTCTCCCCTCTATGCCTGTGAAAAAAATAACCACAGGATATTTAACTAAAAGTTCATATGATATGTGCATTTTCTATTTTGTACATGCTATACATTGTTCTCCAAAGTGGACGTTTTGTCTGATTACCCAGCATCTGTGCCTCCCCATATTATTAATCTGAGCCCTGAACCCATCATGGAAATTCCATCCTCCTTGCCAGTGCTTATTTCAGGAATGGGTGTCTGACTCAATTCTGGCCATTAAGACATGAGAAGTTGACTGGGGGCCTTTTGAAGAATGTTTCTTAGATCCTAAGGGAGAGACCTATAGCTTCTGAACGTAAATTGCAAATTAGTCTGAATGTTGAACTGCCTAGATGTCACATCTAGAACTTCCGTGGCCCTGTTACCCATCATTATGGACAGAATTATGTCCCCTCAAAATTTATATATTGAAGCCCTAACCCTCAGTTCTTCAACTTGTGGAGTCCTTGGAGATAGAACCTTTAAAGAGGTGATTAAGTTCAAATGTTGGCTGGATGTGGTGGCTCACGTCTGTAATCCCAGCACTTTCGGAGGCTAAGGTGGGAGAATCCCTTAAGCCCAGGAGTTTGAGACCAGCCTGGGCAAGATGGTGAGACCCTGTCTCTACAAAAAATATTAAAAGTTAGCTGGGTATGGTGGTGCATGCCCATAGTTCCAGCTATTTGGGAAGCTGAGGTGAGAGAATCATTTGAGCTCAGGAGTTCAAGGCTGCAGTAAGCTGTGATTGTGCCACTGCATTCCAGCCTGGGCAACATAGTGAGACCCAGTCTCTTAAAAAAAAATGAGGCTTTTAGGGTGGGCTCTAATCCAATATCATTGGTATCTTTATAAGAAGAGAAGGATAGTATGCAAAGAGAGACATCAGGGATGTGCTTGCACAGAGGGGCCACCATGTGAAGAAGCAGAAAGAGTGTGGCCATCCACAAGACAAGGAGAGAGGCCTCAGAGGAAACCAACCCCCATGCCCACGCCTTGATCTCAGACTTCCAGCCTCCAGAGGTGTGAGAAAATAGATTTCTGTTGTTTAAGCCACCAAATCTGTGGTACTTTGTTATGGCAACCCTAGAAAACTAATACACCAGCTGAGACTGAAACCAACATTAAAGGTGGCAAAAAGGAAAGATGAAAAGAACTTGAGTTCTTTTTAGCTATTATCAAGTCACCAAATGAATCAGTCCTGGAACCTGTCCCGCCTCAAAACTAATGTAAGACAATGCATTTTCTTACTGTGTGAGCTAGTTTGACTGAATCCTCTGTTACTTGCCTCCAAGTAACCGAAACACTACATATGCTTCCAAAAGCAATGTATGAAAGTTTCATTTCCCCTTGTCCTTGCAAACACCTGATATGTTTCAACTTCTTTCTTGCCATTCACATAGATGGAAAACAGTATCTCATTGTTGTTTTAAGTTGTACTTTCCTGATAATGAGGTTAAACATCTTTTCACATGTCCATCTGCCATTCAGATTCCTCCTCTGTTGAATTGCCTAGCCATATATTTTATTCATTACTATTGCACTATTTGTCTCTTGCTTATTGATTTATAAGAGTTCTTGGCATATTCTTGATCAATGGTCCCCAACCTTATTGGCACCAGGGACAAGTTTTATGGAAGACAATTTTTCCACAGACCAGGGGTGGAAGGGAGGGGGCAGGGAAGATGGTTTCAGGATGATTCAAGCACATTACATTTATTGTGCACTTTATTTCTATTATTATTGCATTGAAATATATAATGAAATAATTATATAACTCATCATAATGTAGAATCAGTGGGAGCCCTGAACTCCAGGAAAACCTGCAGTTTTGCTGCAACCAGATGGTCCCATGTGAGGGTGATGGAAGATGGTGACAGATCATCAGGCATTAGATTCTCATAAGGCGCACACAACCTAGATCCCTTGCATGCGCAGTTCACAATAGGGTTCATGCTCCTATGAGAATCTAATGCAGCTGATCTGACAGGAGGCAGAACTCAGGCAGTAATACGAGCGATGGGGAACAGCTGTAGATACAGATGAAGCTTTGGTCACCCACCACTCACCTCTTGCTTTGCAGCCCAGTTCTCAACAGGTCATGGACTGATACCAGTCCATAACCCAGGGGTTGGGAACCCCTGTTCTAGATACTAATCTTTGTCAGTTATATATATTTTGAATACTTCTCCTGCTTATCATATGGCTTTTAGCATGTTTTTGATATCATGTGCCAAACGAGTTATTTATATTTTAATACACAAACTTACCATTTTTTCTTTTATGTTTGCACTTTCTATGTCTTATTGAAAGAAAGAAGGGAAGAGGAGTAGAGAGAGAGGGAGGAAAGGAAGGAATAAAGAAAGGAAGGAGGCTAACCCAAGATCACTCATTAATTCATTGAAAAAATGTTTACTGAGTGTCTACTTTGTTATTTGTTCTACTATTACTTATAGTAGTAAATAAGACAGACAAAGCCCCTGCCCTTGTGGAGCTTACATAAATATATAATTGACTGTCTAGGAGTGAAGAGGCTATGACGAAAAGTGAACAAGGTTAAGTGGATAGAGAGGAACTTTACCTAGGGTGGTCAGGGGATGCTACTCTGAGCAGAGACCTGGATGGATTAAGAGAATAAGCCATACGCATATCAGGGACAAGAGCATTACAGACAGAGAGAAAAGCCAAAGAAGAGGCTCTGAGATGGCAAAGATATCTCAAGTGTTTGAGGAGCAATCAACAAGAAGGCCACTGGGGCTGGAAGTCAGTGAGCAGGGCCAAGTGGTAGGAAACAAAGTGAGAGAGGTACGCACGGCAGGGGACATCTGTGGGCCACTGTAAAGAGGCAGAAAAGAGAACTTATCTTACTTACAAGGTAGAAGAGTCACTGTGTTCCGCAGGGCAGAGAAGCGATGAAGGGAGGCATGAAAGAAGGCAGGGAGATTCACTGGAAGGGTACTGCAGTGTCCAGGCAAGACATAATAGCTGCATATTACTAGGTCATCAAGATCTATATATTCTTCTCTTTTAGAAGATTGTTTGTTTTGTTATTGCCGCTGCTGCTGCTGCTGTTGTTGTTTTGTTGCTGTTGTTGTTGTTTTAACCTTTAGAACTTTAATCTAGCAGAATCTATTTTGAGATATGATGTCATTTTAACTTTTTTCCATATGAATAGCCAATTGTCCCAACACCACTTTTTGAATATAGTCGTTCTTTTCCCAATTGATTTGTGAAACAAGTCATGTTATATATCAATGGCTCTCTTTTAAGGGGACTCTCTATTCTTGGTTCATAGAACAGTTTTTCTATTTCTGTATGAATGCCATCTTTTCAAATTGCTATAATCTTGCACTATGTCTTGATATCGAGTAGAAAGGGTCTCACTCCCCTATCCGGCCACCTTTTGCTCCTCTTTTTCAAAATTGTTAAAGATTTTTGTGCACCTCATTGTTTCATATTAACTTTAGAGTCAATTTGCTTTTGAGTTTCCCCAAAATCCTGTAGATGTATTGCGTTTTAATTACACTTAATTTATAATTTACCCTAGGAGGAACTGACATCTAGAAAGTATTAAGTCTCCCAAGTGTAGACGAAACCAGCTTTCCATTTATCAGGTTCTTCAAAAAAATTTGAAAATTTTCTCCTTATAATCTTTTCAGGAACTTTATAGTTTCTATTGTTATTGCAAACATCTTTTTTCCTATTGGGTTTTTTATTGGTTACTACTAATGACAAAGAGCTATATTTTTAGTATCAAAAAATCCTTATCAAGTATAAAAAAGGCAAACAAACAAATAGAAAAATAGTGGGCAAAGGACATGAACGAACAATTTTCAGGAGAAACACAAATAACCAATTAACATACTGAATTTTTTAGCTTAATTAACAATCAAAGAAATGCAAACAGTCTGAGATAATCATTTCACACCTGCCAAAGTAAAAAAGTTTGTTTTTAAATTATTTATTTATTTATTTATTTATTTATTTATTTATTTATTTATTTTTGAGACAGGAGCCTCACTCTGTTGCCCAGTCTGGAATGCAGTGATGTGATCATGGCTCACTGCAGCCTCCACTTCCACCTCAGCCTCCTGAGTAGCTGGGACTACAGGCACACACCACCATGCCCAGCCTGTTTTTAAATTCTTGTGCTGACTTTGTTTTAAGGATAATGGTAGCAGACATCTTAATATCCACTTGGCAAGAGTGTAATTGGTGCAACTTTGAGAAAAAGAAATGTAAGAAAATGTTCTAAGAACTTTAAAAACTGTTCATGCCCAATCCTAGGGATTCCAGCCTGAGGAAAAAAAGATTGTCATAAGTGAATGTTCATCCAAGAGTCATTTCTGATAACAAAAACTTGACAGAATCGAAATGTCTGACACCTGGGGAACACTTCAAGAAAGTGTGGTACAGGCCATGTGATGAAATGATGCAGCCATCATGATAACCATGTCTGAAAATTTTTGAATGGCTGAGAAAAGGTGCAGGAAGAAACATCAAATGAAAAGGATCTATAGGTATACATAATTAGATTAGAGAAAATACATCATGATATAATATTCATCTCTGACAGTAGACTACTAGTAATTTTCATATTTTCATTAAGGTTATATTTCCTAAATTTTTTACAACAAGCATGTATTATCAGGACACGAAAATATTAAATAGATAAATGATCAAAACTGCTACAAGAAACTAAAAGTGTGAAAGGATCTATCAGTTCACTTTTCAATATTTGGTTTATTATACGTAATAACAGATACACACTGCCTGTGGACAGACTATTATCTGCTTGAAAAGTGTGAAATGTTGGTTGTAACAATTTAGCTCCTACCAAGAAGGAGCCCACACGATAGTCTTAAGATCCCTGATTAAAGCAAATGCAGTGGTAAGATGTGAGAGCTAAACAGTGTCAGGAGCAGGGCATTTGTCTAAGTATCTTAAAATGTATAGGATTTCTTTAAACCAGCAACTCTTTATAGTTCTAAATTACATATATTGTTCGCTCATTCACTCAATAAATATTTCCACGCATATTTGGATCTAGACTTTAACGCAATGTTGACATTTTAAGAGAGATGAGCGTGTTGTTATTTTGGCAAAAACAAACATGCTGTTTCAAAGGTTTATGCTGTTACTTGGTCCGGTGTCCAAGTCCAGCATACCCGCGAATATAATCACACCCACAACCTTTCTGGGTGCTGTAATCCACTCCTCTCGCTCTTGCAGCCAGGAAAGATTTCAGAGTATCCTCTTACACTTACGTGTAACTGCCTACCGAGATATTTTTATCGTATCCTCAAAACCACTCATCTCCTTTTCATTTGCCTTTTATACTTACAATAACTTCAACTCTTTCCTCTTTCTGAAAACAAGGAAGTTCTCTTGATATTTATGTATTTATTTTGCTAGGAAACAAATTGGAATGGAGCCCATATTTCTATTCAGTGTCAATAGAGCTCATAAAGAGACCAGTTTCCCCCTCAGTTTAGGCCTCTTGGTCAAATTTACTCAGCTTGCCAGTCAGCAATTCATCCCACTCACAAGCCCTGGGCTTCTCCAGAGAATAAATAACCTAGGCCTGGAGCTCTGTGACTAATCATGTTTGCCCAGCCCTCACCATTCCTTCATTAAACGGCTTTTAGAATTCAGCTTCCTCCGTCTACCAGTGAGTAACAAACACAGAGACTCTCCGGCCCAAACTCCACTCTAACATGGCAGCTTCCTCTTCACTCATTCCCGGCAGCATGCATGTGGGTGTACATATTGTTAACGTGCTGTGTGTTCCTGCTCAGCATTTGCTCAACTATACAGACACCCTCACCCTCGTATCTGCCCCCATCGGTGCTGTCTACATTTAGATGCAAGCCCTCAGTCAGCAAGTGCATAGCAAATAGTGCTAGGAGGGATTTTTATGCCCACACAGCAATGATGAAACTGCGTATATGAGGCACCTAGGACAGTCAGGTTCATAAGGGAAGAAAGCAGAAGAGTGGTTGCCAGAACCTGGGGGAAGCGGGGAAGTGGGAGTTGGTGTTTAATGGGTACAGAGTTTCTGTTTGGAAAGGTGACAAAGCTCTCTCTGGAGATGGATGCACAGTGGTGGGTGCACATGAGTGGGAATGTATTTAACTGTATTTGTGCACTGGACTGAACACTCAAACATGTAAATGGTAAATTTTATGTTATGCATATTTTATAACAATTTTTAAAAACCCAAATAGATAGAAAGAAAAAATGACAAGGAAAAAGCAGCCTTGTTTCTCTCGTGTAATCCAAGTCCCTTTTATCTGATGCTGCCTCTTAACATTCCAGATGGGTGAGCTCTTAGATTTTCAGAGTTCCACACCAGGTCAACTGGTGAAAGGGAGCTGGGAAGAACGGGAGAGAAAGGAGACTTAGACGCAGCAACACCCATGAGAGCTTGCAGAGAAACTGCATAAAGCAAGCACCGGGATTCAAAATCCTTGCAGGCTTTTTCTTTCCTCCCCCCCCCCCCCCCACCCCCCGCTTCAGAAGTCCTTTCAAGGCACTTGTTTCTGGACTTTGCCTTGTTTTGGGGTGAGCGGCTTCCTCCCCAACTCCAACCAAGTTGATTCATGTTATTTGCCCAGCAGCTTCTCACAATGCCACCCTGGATAAAAGATAGTTTCTCCCTCTCCCCAACCCTGTCCAGCCCGTTGGGACTCCACCCCAGCTATGCCTGCCCCTAGCCCGTCATCAGGGAAGATGGATGAGACTGGACAAGTAAACGGCAGCAAGCATCCAACTCTGCATTTTTCTGAGCTTTCTCCCCAATTCCTAAGTAAAATTCCTAAAGTAAAAATGGAATTTTTGCTGGAACAATTTTTAAGTCTAGCAAATCTGCCACATTCCTTAAACGACAGCTGCGGTAAGTGCAGCTACCGGGCTGTTGTGCAACATTCAGCCAATATTGGCACAACCGAGCACATGGATAAAACATGACATGCTTTCTCTGTTTTCCATGTTTTGCCACAAAAATTCTGTTCACAAAAGTCTGTGACTCTTCAATGTCTGTCATTTCTGTGGGCTCATCTGGAAATTTAGAAAGTGCCCTTTCAGTTAAAATTCCTCCCGTCAAGTGGTAGCTGTCTCTCCCTTGCCTTAGGTAACACATTCCTTTCTTACCTGAACAAATGTTTACTTGCATATACTAAAGCAGCAACAACTACTAGTTTTGTTTGGCATTTTCAGGAGATAATATGTAAGGTTGAGGATTTTTTTAAAATCCCGCTTTCCGAGATAACAAAGACCCACTAATCTGTAAAGATCAAATTCTTCCGCTCAATTAACATTTTACAACCTCCCTACTCTGTGGAAACAGCACTGGTAACAATTCTAAACAATTTGCAATCTGTTTGAATAGAAATTAACAGCAAGGTGTTGCTTGAAGTGAACTAAAACAACAAATTTTGAATCTGAAATTATAATTTATGCTTTACAGGTCTGACTTATCAAAAAGGGAAGGAAAAATTCAGAAAACTGCTCATAATGCCACAAGACTATCTCTAATTTAATGTGGCTATCCTCAGCAATAGGAAAAACAAAAATTGTCATTTCTAGGAAATGGATTTTTTAAGTATTCAGAGTACCTCCTGCCTTCTTGGAAAAAAAAAAACCTCATTATTCTTTTAGTTAAAGGATTCTAACAAATTGAAAAGAAAACTAGAAAAGAGAGTTGAAAAGCTTTGTCAGATTAAAAACAAAATATCTACTATGCCAAGCCAAAATATTTTTCCAAAGCCAGGTTCTAAGAAGTGAATTACATCTTTCAAGACCCCAAAGGATCATTCCAGATTGGATTTCATAAAAATAAGTACAATTTTGACCAAGAAAGTTTATTCAACAATAATATTGCCAAACCCTAACCAATGACCATTCACTATAACACAATTTTAACACAATATTGATATTAATGCTTTCAGTGAGCTATGATCACACCACTGCACTTCAGCCTAGGTGACAGAGTGAGACCCTGTCTCAAAATAATAATAGTAGTAATAATAAAAGCAATAATAGCCTTTGTGAGGCTTAAACAGGCCTCACAAAGTCCATATACAGTAGGTGATAAATATAAAACAATATAGAAGCAGCTTGCTTAAATACAATAATGTATTCCTGCAAAGATGAAGGTAATTTAGATTTTTGTATCATTAAATCATGTTTTTAAGACCAAGAAATTCTTCATCTAAAAGAACACTTTGGTAAGTTTATTAAATAAAGCATTTTAAAAATAAAATTATCACCTCCTAACTTACGTGCTTTTTTCACACATCATTTCAGACATCAGGCTTTCCTAAATGGGAGATTCCCACATAATACAACCTTCAGACTTTAACATGACCCCCTATGAAAGAGTTCATGTACCCCTTGAACACCTGACTAGTAATGATGTAAAGTATCCACACTGTGGAGAATCACACTTATATAGGCAACTTTATGTGGTCCAATAATTTTCAAAAGTAGGATTGAAACAAAAGATTGACAATAACCTAAATGGCCACGAATGGGGGAACCGGTTACAAAATCTATGGTGTTTCCCTACACTGGAATCCTGTGCAGCTGTAAAAAAAAAAAAAAAAAAAAAAAAAAAAAAATGAGAATGTTCTCTATGTACATATGTGGAAAGTCCTCCAAAATATAATGTAAAGGGAAGGGGAAGCAAGCTGCAGAACACGGGGTATAAAAATCTATCATTTGTGTAAAGGGGATGGACAAAAGAATATAAATCTGAATCTATTTGTCTATGCATTTTTTGAAATCCCTGGAATGATATATTAGCAATTAACAACTGCAGTGACCTATGCAGGGAGGTAAATGGGGAGATGATAGAGGAATGGGTTAGGAGAGAGTCTTTTCACCACATCTTACTTTCTACTTTTTGATTTTTGAACCATGTAAATGTATTACTATTTGAAAAAAAATAGTAATTTAATAAAAACTCCAGGTCAGATCAAGCCATCATGAGTCATGTATTTTCTACATACTCATTCCATCCATGGGAGCCTTTGTTTAGCTTCCCCGACGTTAGAGACATCTGCTTTGCCTAGAAGCAGAGCCTGAGACTGGGATTTGGATGCTTGTAACTGACTGAAGGAATGCACTCAGGAGAAACCTGTTCTGGTGTTATGGAGTGGAGGAAGCAGAATAGAGCAGGGAAAGCATCAAGCAAGGATACCGTCTTAGGTAAAGTCCAGCCTTGGGCGGAACCACACAGGGACTTAGGAGTACCACAAACTCTCTCCTCAAGACTAAAAGGCCAGCTTTACATACCCCAATATCAGACTCTAGGCCCCAGAGTAGGGGGCAGTGGGCTTTAACCTCTCAGATTCTGTGGCTCCTGTTCAGCAAAGGGCAAGTCTCCTGAGATGGGGGCAGCTGTGAAAGGTTAGCAACTATGATGGTTAAGTTTATGTGTCAACTTGATGGGGCCAGGGATGCCCAGATATCTGGTTAAACATTATTTCTGGGTGTGTCTGTGGGGGGTGTTTCCAGAAGAAATTAGTATTTGACTGGTAAAGTGAGTAAGCAGATGGCCCTCCCCAATGTGGGTGGCCATCACCCAATCCATTGAGGGCCTGAATAGAACAAAAGGGTGGAGGAAGGTTAATTTCACTCTTTGCCTGTTGGCTTGCACTGAAATATCAATCTTCTGCCCTCAGCACTCCCAGTTCTCAGGTCTTTAGACTCAGACTGAAGTCTACACCATTGGCTCTCTGGCTGTCAGGACTTCAAACCACACTGACTTTCCTGGGTCTCTACAAAAGGCAGATCATGGGACCTCTCAGCCTCCATAATTGTATGAGCCAATTCCTTATAATACATTTCTATTTCTCTAAAGAACCTTGACTAATACAGCTGTATTAGTTCATTTTCATGCTGCTGATAAAGACATACTCGAGACTGGGTGATTTATAAGGAAAAAGAGGTTTAATGGACTCACAGTTCCACATTGCTAGGGAGGCCTCACAATCATGGTGGAAGGCCAAAGGCACATCTTACATGGCAGCAGACTAGAGAGAATGAGAGCCAAGAGAAAGGGGTTTCCCGTTTCCCCTTATTAAACCATCAGATCTCATGAGGCGTATTCACTACCATGAGAATAGTATGGGGGAAACTGCCCCCATGATTCAATTATCTCCCACAAGGTCCCTCCCATAACACGTGGGAATTGTGGGAGCTACAATTCAAGATAAGATTTGGGTGGGGATGCAGCCAAACCATGTTAACAGCCAACCTGTATTCACAGCAGCTGGGGGATGGATGCATAGCCTAGGGTATTTGGGTAGGGTACCAGCAGCATCCACTACACCAGGGGTCCTCAACCTTCAGTGCATATCATAATCACATGGAGAGCTTCTTAAGACAATTCACTGGGCACCTGCTGATTCAGTAAGTGGAAGAGGGGAGGGGAAGAGAAATGGAGGGGCTCGATAATTTGCATTTCTAGCAAGTTCCCAGATGATGCTATGCTGCTGGTCCTGGGATCAACCATACTTTGAGAACCACTGTCCTACATCATCTTTGCCTCTTGCTTCTCCTTTACCTCTGTAGCCAATCTTAGTACCTTCTTAATTTCCTTCAAATTCCTTTCTCAATGTACTGCTTCCTCTCTGTTCCTGTTGCTGACACTCCAGTGCAAGTCCTTATTCTGTCAGACCTAGATTAGAGGCAATTATTACATAGATAAAGAAAAAGCGGCCAGGCGCGGTGGCTCAAGCCTGTAATCCCAGCACTTTGGGAGGCCGAGACGGGCGGATCACGAGGTCAGGAGATCGAGACCATCCTGGCTAACACGGTGAAACCCCGTCTCTACTAAAAAAAAATACAAAAAACTAGCCGGGCGAGGTGGCGGGCGCCTGTAGTCCCAGCTACTCGGGAGGCTGAGGCAAGAGAATGGCATAAACCCGGGAGGCAGAGCTTGCAGTGAGCTGAGATCCGGCCACTGCACTCCAGCCTGGGTGACAGAGCGAGACTCCGTCTCAAAAAAAAAAAAAAAAAAAAAAAAAAGAAAGAAAAAGCAAGACTTTTTATGAATTACCCTTATTGGCTGACTATACCAATTAAAACCATAGGGTAATTGTCCAACTCATTTTAATTGTCTGTAAGTACCATACAGAGGGCTTGACATGTGTTCAAACAGTGAAGGAACTGCTGAGGTTCCTAGCCAACAATCCATGTACTATCTTTATTCTTTTCTAGAATAAGTTATAGAGATCACCTAGTTCGATAGTTTTCATGGCACAGTAGCACTGTGGTACAGAGAAGCTACTCTCAGAACTGGGTGAGGATGGGTCACTGATTTCCTACAAGCCTTCTACTTTATAGATGAGGAAACTGAGGCCCCATTCACAGGCACATGCCCTAGAGTAATGCATAACTCCTTGTCCTGGGAGCACCCCAGCTTGGTATCCAGAATGAGGACCTCAGGTTTGGGCCTTTCACAGCCCAATAACTTCCGCAGCAGTCAGTTCACTAACTTCATCTCCACCTCCTGCTTTCCAGGCTCCTTGTCCCCAAGAAACAATGAAACTAACATTTATTGAGCCCCTAGTTTGTTCAAGAAATTGTACCAGGGCTATCACATATACTACTTCTTTTTCTCCCTTACACATCTCACCAAAACCAATGTTGGGAGTAGGGTGAGGCAGGAGACATGCCTCATCCCAATACAGACCAAGACCACTACCTTGAGAATGGGAACAACCACCTTCTGGATTCCTTGATCTTGGTGTCCCTGACAGAGTCAAATCATCATAAATGACATTATGCATGCAATTATGGCAGTACTACACACCTTGAGAAATTACAGTATTGTGTAACAATCATCAATAAGAAATGACCATTTGATTCCAACAATTACCAACTCCTTCATAAAATAGAGAGTGGTGGCAGCCACCCAGAAAAGCCATCTGTAACCTCAATTTTATCTCCTAGACCCTGTCCTTGGGGTCACGTGGGAATGGAGGCTTCGTTCTACATAGGGTGTCTCCAATGGGAAGATTTCTTGCTCCTTTGACAGAGTGGCTTCCTTCAGGCAGTTCCTGTGTCTAGAACTCTGTCACCCAATATGGTAGCCATTGGCCGCATGTGTCTATGTCAGTTTAAATTTAAATCAGCTAAATAATAACATTAAAAATTTTATTCCTTAATCTCATTTTCCACATTTCAAGTGCTTAATAGCCACATGTGGCTAGTGGCCACAGTATTGGACAGTGCAAATATAAACATTTCCACCATTACAGAAAGTTCTGCAATGGACAGGACTGGCCTAGTTTTCCCTATACTTGACTTACTCAAAATCTTATTTCTCAGAGTCACCTAGAAAGAAAAAAACTAATTTCCTCCTTAATTATACAGAATCTGGCTTTGTCTTTATCATCCCTTAGATCCTCCATGACTTTTAACTGCTTGAATTCACTTTAAAAATAAATTCATCTATGTCCACAGTTCTCAAAGTGGAGTTCAGGGATCCATGAGTGTCCCCAAAACCCTTTCAGGGGGTCTGCAAGGTCAGAACTATTTTCATAGTTATATAACACAAAAAACAATAGCTCTTTGGGACCCTTGATTATTTTTAAGAGTATAAAAGGGAGCCTGAGATGAAAAACTGTCAGCACTGCCAAGCAATGTTGTTAGTATTAATGATACCATTGGCCATTTTTGTTTTCATTCTTATTATGCCCATCACTAGATAAGAAATACTAGTCCCAGCCCAGAGTTCCATTGTTCTCAGCTTGCCTGCAGCAGCATTAAGGAAGCAGTCATCTCAAATCCCTTGTAGAATGAAACTGGCATCAATAGGAGAATAAGAGCTCTATTGTCACACTTTTAAAAGAGCAAAACCGAGCATCTTTTCAGGAAACGGAACAGCAGGCAATGAGAGTGAACAGCAGAAATGTCCCTCTACCAGCTCTCCCCAGACCTGCCCCTGCCCTCTGCACCTTAGAGAACTGAAAAAAGTCCAAAGCTGAGGAAGGGAAAGAAGTCAAGCCCAAGGGGTGTGATACCAAGACAAGACTAGGGTGAGCAAGGGTCACATTCGAATCAGTGGCTGCTACTAAGATTGGTATCAAAATAAACTATTTAGAAATCAATTAAGTGAGAAAATATGCACTTGCATATTTTAGAGGTCAATTTTTTTTTAAAGCAGCTCTAAAGAAGTATCTGTTTCAAGTTGTTTAAGCTTAGCGAGGTGTACTTTTTGCTGAAGAGTTAGAATGGTACAGAAGTCAGGAACAGAGAAGAGGTAAGGCCTCCTTTTTTTAAAATCGTTGGTATCTGAAAAGATAATGAAATTGAAGAGCATACCAAAGTTATGAAGATCAATAAAGTGAAATCTAGGACCTGGAACCTAGGCTGCTGATCTGAGGGAAATTATCAAAAGCTTGGAAAAAATTATATTCTTTTCTGTCCATTTTTCTCTTTGGAATGAGAATTTTAAAAGGGACAAAAGGAAGCTGGGAAGGGTGAGATAGTCTCTGAAGGCTTAGCTATGCTTCTTCTTCCCTCCTTCCTCACTTCGCCCACTCTCATCCCCTCAAATAAAACCAGCAGCAGCATTAGCAGTAATACCTGCCATGTATCGAAGCCTTGCTGTGTGCAAGGTACTGTTCTAAACACTTTAGATGTAGTGACTCATTTAATCACCACAAGCCTGTGATGTGGGTACTCTTATGAATCTTCATTTTATAGACAAGGCAAGTGAGGCCCACAAAGGTAAAGAAATTGTCTAAGGTCTTTGCACTTCTAAGCCTAAGGGGTGGGGAAAGCATAGGTTTAAGTGGGGTGTGTGATACTTGCAGTTTACTATAAGAAAAAAAATGTACCATTTGAGCCTACTTTGTTTTTCTTTTGAAGTTACTCTTCAGTGTATTTAAAAATAATTATTGGAAAATTGTTTCATGTTTACACTGTTTAATATTTTAGTATGTTAACAACTTCCAGATGTTGATGGGGTGGTTAACGGTACACACACTTGTCAAAACTCATCAAACTACACTAGAGATCTGTGCTTTCTATTGTATATAAATTATGCCTTCATAAATTTTAATACTGTAAAATTATTTTATGTTTGTATTGTTTAATATTTTCTATTTAGGCCTTAATAGGAAAGAGCTAAATACAAAGGAAAGAGAATGGTATTTGTATTTCTTTCTCTTTACTGCCCACATTTAAGAAGAGCCTAAATGTTGATACTCAGCTGCCTTTTCTGTAAAATGGGGATAAAATACCAACTTGTTAAGGTTGCAGAAGAATTGGATGACAAAAGTACAAACGGTGCCTAACACTGCCTGGTACATACTAGGTAGTTAACAAGAGGCAGCTGTGACAGTCATTCTCCCACCCCCACCTCATTCCCACTCCCTGTGTCTATCCTTTTCTTTCCTTTGTATTGGTTTCATTCCAAGGCAGACAAGCTCTTCTCTTGTGGTGACAAGATGACTCTTGGCAGGTTCAAGTTTACACCCCTATCTCCTCAGAAACTTCAGCAGAAAAACGACTAAGAGTTACAACCAAAGTGTCAAGAACTGTGAAGGATCTGGGATTTTACATTTGTGCATGTTTTGTGAATGCTACGTGAAGATATGAGACTCCTAGGTCAGAAATGAAGGACAGTTTCTTACAATAATAGCAGTAGCTAGAGTATCTGCTAACAAGTATTGTGCTGGTTCCCCAAGATCCAATTCCCACAGGGCAATATACAGAGAGCCAGGTGACACCTCTACATGCAACAGATTGCATTACAGGAGAGGAGCTTTAAGTTCAATGAACCTGACACTTTAATAATGGGCAGAAAACGTGCCTGCTCCTTGATCTAGAGAGAGAAATTATCTTCATTACACTGGACAGTAAGCATACCTGTCTTTTTGGCCTGGAGGGAGATAGTACCACAATCTTTCAAGGTTGTTGATACATGAACCTCCTTGAAAAGATAATCTTCAACAAAGAGCATTCCATGCCTCAGTTGGAAGGCATGCAGTAACGCTAGAGACCAATGGAGAATTGGCTCCTAATGCAGAGTTCCAGAAATGAGTTTCACTGGCTTACCTTGGGTCATGTGCTCACCCCTGAATCAATCATTGTGGTCAAGGGAAAGGACTGCATTGACTGTCCAGGCCAGAGTCATATCCCAGAGCTGAGGAGAGAGATTGACTCCAAAGCAAAAACAATACAATAGCACCATACGTTCCATTCTCGAATTTGAGAAGGGATGGCAAGCATCATGCTACGGCTACACATCTGTGAAAATACCTCTCAATTCATATGGAAAGTTTCTATTTTGGCACTGGAACCACAAAATTATAGCACATTAGTGATATGTAGCAACTGTAACTAAGTACAATGCAGTAGTAATACCAAAAGAAAGTAAAATTAAAACCAAAGAATATGAGACGACATTTTGAGGACAGCACTCAATAATTAAGAATTCCTCTAGACAGTCTAAGGTTTGACTGGAAGATAGTTTGATGAAAGTTGCATTGATAAACTGCTAACTTTGTTTTAACTCTTCAAGTTATTCTTTTGTAACTTAATAGTTTAGGTGAGTTCGCTTTTTGAAGGTGCCAATGAAATGATGAGAGTCGGTGTGTTGCTCATCTCAGTACCACGGTCTATTTTTTTAATGCTGTTTTTGAATTTGCCAAGGTAACCATCAAACAAAGTCTGGATGACCAAATGTCTGGCAAGGATGTTATGAATGGGATAGGAGGTTATGAGAGATGTGTTTTCCAAACTGAATGGAACCTTCGATTATCTCATATGTCAACAGGTTTTTGTAAAAAATAAATAAAAAAACAAAAGACAAGTTTTGTGGTCAAATTTAAGAAGCATGCTACAAAAGTAAACAGGTTTCTTTACTGTAGGACTTCTAGGTGCCTTTAAAGTATTAACATACTTAGGAATCTCCACACAAGAGGTATAGAATGCAGCATTCCTTATACTTCTTTGACCTCAGAGCCACCCTTTTTTTTTTTTTTTTTTTCACAGAATACCTAAAAATAATTCAATGAAACACAGGACAAAATGAATATTAACGATTCTCACCAAATCCAAGATTTCACAATTCTATTACTTTATCTTCCACTTAAGACCTAATAGAAATATGACCAATAATTTTTACATTTTGATATAATTAAGTGACAATGTGTACAGGACTACATTTACCCCAGTAGATTACACAATTCTTCAACAAATTACTGAAATTTTAGTTCAGCTCCAAGTTCTTTTACCATAACAAAGCATTTAGGGTTTCATATGTCTAACTAAATGTGTCAAAATTAAACATGATTATTACAGACCAACAGACAAAATAAAGTCAAAACTATCTGAACACTGGCATTTTCTTCAGACTAAAATATACTTTTTACTGCGTGTGCAGCCATAAAACTAGCATTTATGTCAGGCTAGGATTAGTATTATTGTACTGCAGATGCACTGAGGTGCTTTTAGCAATTATGAAAGGCAGCTTCGTATTCCCAACTGTAATAGAGTGCCTGAGAAATCACACCCACCTTTCTAAGACCAGCATAATTATGGGAGTAAAAACAACTAAATAGCTTTGACACAGCCCTTTGGCTGTCTCAAAATACAAAGACATTAAGTTAATGCAGTCTGCTGCTCTGAAGAAATGTGGATTCTGCCCTTCCATTCTAGTTTGAAACAAAAATTGGTAGCATAAAATTGAGAAGTAAATGAGCCAAGAAACATGTCCATATTTTTTGTAATAGCCTTGCCCCTGCAGAACAAATCCCACACTGAAAATGTAGTTAGCCATAGAAAATGAGCAAATCACAGACTCTCAGAGGCAAAGAGGACCTTAGAGATCATCTGGTAGTATGCAGACCAAGTTGTGCATTTATTTTTTTGAAAGCAAGAAGTTTGGCCACGGGAAAAAGATGCCTGAAGGTGGATAACGTCTTACTATACTTACTATTTCACATTCCTTGCCAGTCTGATATTACTCCAACAATTGCACACACTCCTCCCAGACTAAAGTTGGGAGCTGACAAAATATAAAAGCAGGGACGGTGGAGAATCCATCTTGATGATGGTGGCAACAGCATTGACAGCAATGGGAGCCACATCAGGATTCCAGGGCAGAAGGGATAGCATCCACTGTCCAACTCCACTGGTGTGGTGACACAACCTGTGGCATCCAGTGTTCACTGGAAGCGGGAGTGTCACATTGAGATGTGATATTTAGCAAAGTTTTGGCCATATCAGCTAATATCTGAGCTAGGTTCCAGCCATCCTGGCAACATTATGAGCTACCCAAAATCTTTTTGTGAAATATTTTCCCACTTTAGTCATCCAGAGTTCAGTTTATTCTTCCAGAGAAAGAGAGTGTGTGGGATGGTCTCCTCTGGGTGGTCTCATTGAAGTGTACTAAATTCATGTATCCATGGCAGATACCCTTTTTTTTAACGGTAGGAAGAGCCATTATTGGTTGCAACAGGAAGTGGAAGAAGAGGGAATAGGAAAGTTCCCTCTCCTGGGGCAGCATCTGCAGACTCGGTTGTCACCCTCCAAAAACCAGATGTCCTTATTTGACACCAGCCTTTTGATCAGATTTCAGCAACACTTCTGCTTTTCTGAGTTGCTTCAGAAATATCATCAAATTCTAGGAGCACCGTGCTATACTTTCATATACTGGCCACAGGAGAGAAGGCTAGAAAGGTCTGTGGGGCCAGGCCTAAGAGGACTTTGAATGTCAGGCATGAGCTTTGCAAGTTTTTGAACAGAAGGATAGTATGACTACAGCAGCACTTTCATCAACTAATGATATATAGAATTAACTGAAAGGAGGTGGGTCCCCTCAGCCCACCTCTGATTTCCATTGCAGCTGTGTGGACAGTTACCATGCAGACTACAAGCATCCTAGTGTCCCACCTCATGATCTTCCATGTCTTTCAGTTTTTCTTTTTTTGCCTCAGGACTTTTACTAAAGCTTTTCCAAGGTTGTTTCCTCATGCAGAGCAGTCCAGAAGCACACTTGGGGTGGGGGATGAAGTTATTGTCCCAGAGAAAACTCTCAACAAATAGATAATGGGCTCCTGTGTCCCCCAACAATGGGGAGACATTTCTAACGTGTATTCTACACATTGAGCCCCAGTTGGCCACCACGACAACTAGCTCAATAAAGTACATTTGATTGGTTATTCTTGCTTCCCTATCTCACTCACACAACTCCTTCATCCCTACTTCCTGGGATCATCTCTCAAATAAGCTACCAAACCTTTGTTTTAGGGCCTGCTTTCGAGGGAACCCAAATTAAGACCATAGTGGACATTTGTTCTGTCCAGCATCTTTTAAACAACTCTCTTATATTTGGGGATTTCCCACGTTAGGTTCCCACATCCCAGAGGTGGAAACCCACATATTTTCCCAGCCTCCCTCAGAGCTTGGGCACAAGTGTTTTTCCTAAGCTCAGCCAGTTAGATGCACCCACCTGCAACTTTGATTCAGAAGACAGCTGGGTGAGAAAGTAGGCATTACATAGAATCATTGTTCAGGTTGAGTGTGGCAGATGTGACAAAAAGGCATTGAGCAGCACTGGCCATAGCATTCCATGCAGTTCGGCCATGATATGAGGCTATGTGGTAATAGTACCCAGCAAGACCTCGACTGGAGCATACAAGTGGTGTAACTAAGGTGTTGTTCCTGGCTATATAGCCTCCAAGTCAGATTATCTGACCCTCCCAGTGTTTCCTGAAACACTAAATTATTTGATTGTTGTTGTTTGAGTCTTGCTCTGTCACCTAGGCTGGAGTGCAGTGGCACAATCTCGGCTCACTTCAACCTCTGCCTCCTGGGTTCAAGCAGATTCTCCTGCTTCAGCCTCCTGAGTAGCTGAGACTACAGGCGTGTGCCACCACAACCAGCTAATTTTTGTATTTCTAGTAGAGACAGGGTTTTGCCACGTTGGCCAGATTGGTCTTGAACTCCTGACCTCAGGTGATCTGCCCGCCTTGGCCTCCCAAAGGTGCTGGGATTACAGGCGTGAGCCACCATACCCATCCCGAATGCTTTGTAATAAATTATTATGGGCCTAAACTAGCTAGAGTGGTAGGGTAGAGCCTGACTAGTGACTCACCAAATCTCTTCTTCCTGGCAGGAAGCAGGATTACTTTTCCCAGCCTCCCTTGCAGTTGGCTATTGCCACATATTTGATTTTGGGCAATGAACATGAGAGGAAGTGATGCAATACTTCCAGGTCCAGCCCGTTAAAGCCTCTCAGGCATTATCCTACAGCCTCTTTCACCTTTTACAGCTGAATGTAGAGAATGCTGAGGCACAAAGCCATAGGACAGAAGGAACCTGGGTCCTGAATGACCACTTGGAAGGCCACCTATGAATCAAGAACACCCATTTTGAGCTTTGCTATGGTCTGAACGTGTCCCCAAAAATTCACGTATTGGAAACTTAATCCCCAATGCAACAGTATTAGGAGGTGGGGCCTTTTGGGAGATGTCTAAATCATGAGGGCTCTGTCTTCCTCATGAATAGATTAATGCCATTATAAAAAGGGATATCGGGAGTGGGTTCACTCTCTTCTGCTCTTCTGCCATGTGAGGACACAACATTAATCCCCTTTTGTCCTTCTGCTTTCTGCCATGTGAAGACACAGCAAGGAGGTCCTTGTCAGATGCTGGCACCTTGATCTTGGACATCCCAGCCTCCAGATCTGTGAGAAAATAATTTGTGTTGTTTATCAACTACCTGGTCTCAGGTATTCTGTTATAGCAGCACAAATGAACTAAGACAGGCTTCATGGGAGTGATATAAGGGTTTCTATTGTGTTAAAGCCATGCAGGTGTTGGGATTTACCTGTTACAGCAGCTAACATTACCCTAACTGGTACAAGTGGGTTCTACTGTTCACAATAGAATTAAAACAAAGGCCATGGCAAATTTAGGACACTAAAGATAGTTCAGTAAGCTGGCAAATAGAGAGCAAAAGGGACTGTAGCAATAGATCAGACTAGAGACAAACGCAGAGGAAAAACAGATGAAGGAACAAGGCCTCGCGGAGTTTGTTTTAGTAACTGCAAACTCCAACAATGTCAAACCTCTAGAGAGGGCAGTCAGAGAGGCACACAATATTCTCATTGCATCCACAGTCATTGTTTTCTCCTAAACCCTTGATTATATTTTCTAGCCAAATAAATTAATAAGTGGGTTCTGAAGAAGTTGATGCATCTTCAGAGAGAAGCCCCAGAAATAAAAAGGAGCAGGTAACTAAGATCTTTGGAGGAAGGATAAGTTATTTAATGTGAAGGGGGAAAAAAAAACCCAAGCAATCTACTCTGGTTATGGAAGGCAATGACTAAGCTAACAGAAATGAAGGGGTGTCATAGAGGTCCTTCCACATATTTATAGAAGGGCCATAAGGAGAGGCTCTAAGTGGGTTTGCTAAACCCAAGCATTCCTATAGGTACCCACCTGTAAAAGTAGAGGAGGAAGGGGCTTAAAATAAGCTAGATTTGGTTGACAGGAACTTGGGAAATCTGTATAAATCAACACAGATTTGTTTCTCTGTTCTCTGGGAGGAGTATAGGCAGTGCTAAAGAACAGAAAAAGCTGGTTTTCAGCCAAATAAAATCGTGTTGTTTGGAAGCCCATATCGCTCATAAACTCAGCATAGATGCCTGGAATGCTGGCTTTTGATTACAATGAGTTTGTGCATCATCATTTGGCAAACTCCAGCACCTTCTTCTTGTCTCTTTGAAAGTACGCCAAATGTCAATGATTATTCGACAATCAGCAATTTAATGGGGGAAATTAGTAAGTAATGGAAAAAATAATAATGGACAAATAGAAAGTGAGGTATGAAAGACTTACATAAGGTGGGAGAAAAATATGCTAAAGTGGGGGAAAATTCTGTTTAAAGAGATTATTTGCAAAATACTAGCTATGTCCTTCTTGTTCCCAGAATTAGGGGCTTCCCAGATGGACCCAGTATATTTTTGTCTTACTTAACTCTAATAAAACTGTGTTATTGCATTCTCTTTGTTATCACAGGCAACATCCTCCCTTATTAGTTCATTCACTGGTTTTCTTAATAGTATTACGTTGCACTACATTTGGAAAATTTCAGTGTATGGGCTGAACCAGCAAGCCAAGCCTTTACATTTTACAAAACCTTCACAAAAGGCCTTCCATTAAATAGTGTTTTCTGAAAATTATACTATTATCAAGATCCCACAAAGCAAAGAACATTAGACATCCTGGTGAAAATGGCCGCCATCCTCAAGATACAGAGACAACTCTATTATTTTCCCTTTGCGACAGTTCACACTCGCACCAGGAGCAATTACACTCAGCAAGAGCCATTTCAAGGATTATTTTATGTGGAAGTATGACTGATTAGCCCTACCCTCATCTCTCTTCTGGCAACAAAAAGTCTGACCTATGCTTCCTGGAAAAGTGCATATCTAGCTAACAGCTTGTTTAACAAATATAATCAGGGTAATTAATTTGGAGAATTTAAGTGAAAAAAATTAGTGTTTGGATTGCATTCACTCCCTTTAAAGTTCAAGTCCTCATTTTCAAAAATCCAAAATCCTCATTTTTCACTTCAGCCCAGCACCTTTCTTCCAGCTGACTACTGTCACCTGTCAAATGGTGTTGTACGCAATGAGATTTGCTGGTCTCAGTGATAGTGCTAAAGATCAGCACTTTGCTGCCAGAAGCAGCTCCTAGATCTTGTCTACCAACTAAACTCTCTATCTTAGTCAGATGTGCAATGGTCAAACTCAGCTGGTCACCTAACATTGGTATTTGCCTTCACGTGAGTAATCTGAAACTGGACACAGAAAAATTATTTTAGAGTTAAACTTCTTCCTAATTTGTTCCTTATCATCAAATTCTTTTTGACAATTCTATGGTGTTAACACAAGAGCCAAGAACTTCCTATAAATTATTCCATCTGTTCTTCTCTACAATCTGTAAGCAGGTAAAGCAGATGTCATTTCCACTTTACTTGTGAGGAACCTGAGCTATAGAGGGGCCCAGTAATTTGGCCAGGGGCATGCAGATAGAAGGTGACACAGAAGGGACTCAGGCCCAGATCTCCTGTCACCTAACCCAGTGCTCTGACAATTATTCCCCTGCTTGCTTGGCCATGATCTTCTATAAGGAAACATCCTTGTGGTTCCTGATTATTTGCCTGAACTTGGCAAATAATCTTGGCTCTGCTGTCTTTGAGACTGATGTTCTCTTGGTTCTACTTGTCTCATTTCTGACCATCATGTATAAGTATACAGCAGAGGCTATCAGAGCCTTGCCTATATCCCCTTGGAATATGCCATTCATATACATCCTGATTCAATAATTTTCAACTATAAGGCACCTGTGACTGTCTGCCTGGGGCTTTCTCTGACTACTGGAGCCCTCTCAGCCTGTGTGTAGATAACTAACACCTCCTCCCCTTAACACAGACAGAAATAGCCCTCAACCAATTGCTGATGGAAGTTGGTAGATAAATTCCCCAACTCCCTTACCTCTTTGGTAGACTATGAAGCATATTCTATATTGTCTCCTACTGTTCTCCAGGAGCCCCAATTGCTCACAGCAGTTTGATGCTCAATAATCCCCACGATATTGGTGTATTACTCTGTTTTCCTGCTGCTGATAAAGACATATCTGAGACTGGGAAGAAAAAGAGGTTTAATTTGACTTACAGTTCCACATGGCTGGGAAGGCCTCAGAATCACGGCAGGAGGTGAAAGGCACTGCTTACATGGTGGCAGCAAGAGAAAATAAGGAAGAAGCAAAAGCGGAAACCCCTGATAAGCCCATTAGATCTCGTGAGACTTATTCACTATCACAAGAATAGCATGGGAAAGACCAGCCCCCATGATTCAATTACTTCCCACTGGGTTGCTCCCACAACACATGGGAATACTGGGAGATACAATTTAAATTGAGATTTGGGTGGGGACACAGCCAAACCATATCATTGCACCCCTTGCCCCTCCCATAAGACCTAACATTTGATAATATAACAGGGTGACTATAGTCAATAATAATTTAACTGTACATTTTTAAATAACTAAAAGAGTATAATTGGATTGTTTGTAACACAAGGGATGAATGCTTGAGAGGATGGATACCCCATTTTTCATGATGCGATTATTGCTTATTGCATGCCTGTATCAAGGTATCTCATGTTACCTCATAAATACACCTACTAAGTACCCACAAAAATTAAAAATTAAAAAAAAATGCCCTCAAACAAACCTCTTATTGTTTGTTCAAGTACTAGACTATCAATTACTGCCTGGGTATCTTTTTAAGAAGATAGTTCTCTCCTCACTTCCTATCCTAAAGCCAATTTAGAGGGAAACACAGGAGCTCCAATTGCACAAACCTCCCTGCTCCGAAACATACTAGAATTCAAATGCCTTTTTCTATCCCCCAAGTCTAGGCCCAACCCACTGGGAGTAGAGTAGGGGAATCAGCCTCTGGTGGAAAAGGCATACTACCAACAAATTCCCTCTAGCCTGCCCAGAATGCTCTAGCATTTCTAGTTGTAAGAAAACAGAAATACACTCAAATTAGCTCAAGGAAAAAGAGATACAAGGTTATGTCTCAGAACTCAATGGCAATAAGCACAGTCAGGCCTCAAAGTAGCCTAAAACAGGAAATTGAGAGGTCTAAAGGCTGTTCTTTCCAGGGCTGCTCTCTGAGGTCACATGGGCTCTTACTTTGCTTTCTTCTGTGCTAATGCTGCTCCCAATCCCTCTCTAGGGGCTGGCTGTCTCTACCTTATGGAGCGTGTGATAAGAATGGTCACTCCAGATGCAGCTTACATGACCTCCCAGCTTCAAGTCCCAACACTGAGCAGCTAAAGTCTCTGTGTCTGAATTCAGATCCCCAAGAGACACTTGGATTGACCTGTTCCTGGTTCTGTGGCCAAGGAGGTGGTCACATAGTAGTAACATGAAGGCTAGAACCACCCATCGGCAGGGATTGATGTTGGAGAGAATGAACGGTTCTCAGAGACAGGGCTATAGCCTGGGCTTCTTGCTAGCTACCATGTTAAAGTATCATTTCCAACTATTCAGAATTAGGCCTCTGATATTGATTCGATGGCTAATAGAGAGGAAACCTTATTTCATCCATCCATTTTCCTACCACTTCCAGGATAGTAGAATGAAATGAGCATTGTCCCAGGAGTCAGAAAAACCTGGGCTCTTACAGTAGTTCTAACCATTATCTTGAACAAGTTTCTGCCCTTGTAAAATGGAAATAGCAAGAGGGCCTTGCAACAAGGCCTGCTTCAGAATTTTTAATTTCTTAGATTTTAGAAAGGTAATATGGCATAAATGCCATGTTCTTCACATACTCCTAATGGGGTCTGGGCAGCACCCAATAATCAAACACCCCAATGTTTCTGTCACAAACATGAATATTCACACTATGTGAGCCAAAAATAAACCTAACAACAGCCCGGGGTAGGTTTTGTCACCAGGTGATTTTGGGCACACATTTCACGAAAAAAATCTTGTTCTTTGGAATATTTTTAGTGTTGGAATTATGGATAAGGCATCATGGGTCTGCAGCTGGCTTTACCTGCCTATATCACAAGGTTGCTATGAGGAAAAATAAATATACATTCAGTAATATTGGTTACCATGTGATTTGTGCCATGTATTATGCTGAGGTCTAGTGGATCGGAAATTAATAAAACACAGCCCCTGTTGCAGAAGATCTCACAGTCTGGAGAACACAGTAGGGAAGATGAGTGAATACAGTTGGTATAACAAATACTATAACAGAGATCAGCAGGGGTGTCATAATTAGCAAACAAAGGAGGAGCCCAGAAAAAGGGCGCCTCACTGGGTGTTAACCAGTATAGATACCGTCCCTTCAGAAAATTTAATTATCTCCCCATATCCCCTCAGATTTCAACCTTCTTGGCCATTTCTTACTGCGAGCACCTCTGATTCATTATCTGAGCCTGCACATGCACCAGAAAAGCCAGGGAGCTAACGCTCCTAGCTACAGCCTGCAACCAAGACAAGTAGGAGTTGGTGGATTTATAACCCAGCTTCCTCATCCCATGGGAGGGACAATTTTGAGGCCAGGTATATGTAATCTCCCACAGGTCCCCAGCAGGATTGAATCCCAGTTGTCCACAGTAATAGCCTGCTTATTAAACACACCCTGTATTGTCTCATTTCCCCCCTCCCCAGCCAATACTTCCTGGGATCCCCTCCCTAATAAGCCACTCGCACTCAAATCTCTGTCTCAGCATGTTGTGGTTATCTATTGCTGAGTAACAAATCACCCCAAATCTAGTGGCTCAAAACAATAGCCATTCAAGATATTATAGGAGAGGCAGGAGTGAGTGGAGGTATATATGAAATAAGAATGGCCAGCCGGGCGTGGTGGCTCACGCCTGTAATCCCAGCACTTTGGGAGGCCGAGGTGGGTGGATCACGAGGTCAGGAGATGGAGACCATCTTGGCTAACACAGTGAAACCCCGTCTCTACTAAAAATATAAAAAATTAGCCGGGCGTGGTGGCAGGCGCCTGTAGTCCCAACTACTCGGGAGGCTGAGGCAGGAGAATGGCGCGAACCCAGGAGGTGGAGCTTGCAGTGAGCCGAGATGGCGCCACTGCACTCCAGCCTGGGTGACAGAGTGAGACTCCATCTCAAAAAAATAAATAAATAAAAATGAAAAAGAATGGCCATGAGTCAGTATGTGTTAAGCTGGATGAGGGGGTACATGGAGGTTCCTTCTACTTTACTTTTGCATATGTTTGAAATTCTTCAGAATTACAAATATTTTCAATCAAAAAAGCAGTTATTTATTGCTCATGATTCTAGGGGTCAGGAATTTGGGTAGGTCTCAGCAAGGAAGGTATCTTGGCAAGTTCAGACTGCTATAAAAAATTACCACAGACTGGATGGCTTAAACGACAAATATTTATTTCTTGCAGTTCCGGAAGTTGAAAGTCTGAGGTCAGGGTGCTAGCAGGGCTGCGTTCCTGGTGAGGGCCCTCTTTCTGGTTTACAGACAGCCGTATTCTTGCTGTGTCCTCACATGGTGGAAAGAGCTAACTAGCTCTCTGACCCCTTCTTGTAACGGCACTAATCTCATTCATGAGGGTTCCACCCTCATAACCTAATTCCCTCCAAAAGGCCCCACCTTTTTACCACCATATGCTAAAATTAGGACTTTAGCATATGAATTTTAGGAGGACACAAATATTTAATCCAGAACAGATGATTGTCACTGCTCCAAGTGGTATCATCCGGGTTGTCCTAACTGGGGCTGGAGGATTCAAGATGGACTCACTCATGGTCTGAGGTCTTGGCTCTAAGTTGTTGACTGGAGAACCTCTGTGCTCTTCCACATCCTCTTTTCTCTACGTGGCGTCTCCCACCAGCAAGACAGCCTGGATTTTTTACATGGCATTTGGGTTGTGAGAGCAATAGCAGAAGCTACAAGAACTCTTAATGATTAGGTTTGGGAGGGCCAGAATGTCATTTGCACCACATTCCATTGGTCAAAGAAGTCCCAAGGCCAGCCAGCCCAGAGTCAAAGATTGGAGAAATAGACTTCGCCTCTTGGTGGGAAGAGTGCTAAAGTCATATTGCAAAGGGCCATGGTCACAGGGAGATGTAATTTGTCGGAGGCCACTATTAATGATCTACCCACAGAGAGCTTGCTTCTGAGAAAATCCAGTCTAAGAGAGCCAGCAAATGGTTTCATGAGAAAGTAATCCTTGAGTGAATTCCTAAGGATGGATGGGAACCATAAAGTAGATAGATGAGGGTGTATTCTAGCCTGAGACAGCAGCATGAACAGAAGCAGGGATGCATTTGTGAATGTGAGACTAGCAGGGGTTTCTCTATGTCTGGAGAATTCTGTATATCTAAGCAGAAGAGAGGGCAGGTGATGACAAAGAAGAGGGGAGCAGAGATTACATCTTGAAGGGCCAGGCATGCCCTGTGAAGTTTAAATTTTATCCTGAAGTCAGTGGTCAGCTCTACAAGATTTCAAGCAGGAAAGTTCCAAGATAAGACTCATATTAAGAATAATTACACTGAAGGCTCTGTGGCAGGTAGACTGGAGTAAAATCTTGTATTAAATCAAATAATGGGTATGAAAGCACAAGATTATTCACAAGTAACGTGTTTTGAGTTCTGGGGTAAATTCCCCTCGAAGTCTTTGTTTATACAATGTAATGCCCTCCCCTATTCCTCCTCCAACCCAGGCTGGGACCCCTGATGGCAGGAGGCAGCAGTGGATTTATTCCACCATTTACTCAGTACCTGCTATGTGCCAGGCACTAGGATTGTGTTGGGGATAAATAATACCAGTCCCTTCCCTGACAGAACTCGCTATTCAGCTTCCGGAACTCCCTGCCCCTGGAACCACCCACATGTCCTACCATAGGCCTAATTACAAGAGTTTGTAACTAGGCATTCCAATGCTCTGATTACACTGTACCCGCTGATGGAAACTGGTGTGAGACCAAGAGGAACTGGAAGATGGGGCCAGTACCAGATGGGGAGACAATATTCTTGACTCTGACAAGTGAGAAGAAATGAAGTAAAGAAAAAGAGAGGAAATAGTATGGCCGAATGTAGGCATATTGCACACCCACAAGCACTCAACACACCTGTGTCATCTGGTTCACACAGCCACCCTGACAATGATACTATTATCTCAGGTATAAAGCGCACATCAGAGAAGTAGCAGAGCTGAGATTTGAACCCAGAATAGTCCACCATGATAGGGCACGCTGGTAACCACTACAGCTAATGAGAGATTCAAGCAGACCACTGGACCTGGATGGGGAAGAATCAGATGTGAATGTATGAAGGAAGAATGGCTGATTGGAAAAGATGAGACAGGAGGGGTCTTGGAGCAATCACCTCAAGGGAGGAAACATGAGGTGATGTATTGCCACAGACTATCTTTTACATGAAATTGACAACATATTAAAGTATGAATTACTCAACTGTCATCCTGCAAAATACCAAAATGCCTAAGACAACACACAACACTGGTACCTATTAGTTCTTACTAAAATCATGATTATTCCTTTAATTTTAGTGTACCTTCTAGATTATTAATCCTATATTCCTTAATGAATTGTTGAAAAGTAGACTATACAAATAATTTTGCATGGTTTTATATTAACAACAGGAGAGGTTTTCATCATTAAAAACAAAATTTTTACAGTACTGATGTTTCTCTTTTTCTTCTAAAATAAAACATAATGCCACTGAATCTAAATGGGATATATTTAAAAATTCACTGCCAGTTTTACCAACAGTATGAATAATAACTAAATGATGCATTGCCTTGAATGAAGCAAGAGCATTTGCTAACTTTAATAATATAAAAAATACGTTTTTCTATGGATGATGCTAATTCTCTAAATATAATGTTTTTGCATTGTAATATTCTGCATAATAGCTACTTTATAGCTAACAATAATTCTCTAAATATGACTCAACACACAATAGCTTAGCATTTCAATATTCTTGGTAATGGTTGGTTTATGTCGGAGAGAATAAAGGTTATTATTTGATGTAATCGCTACATTATCTTTTTACATACTATTTTTGATTAAATGTTCCCTTCCAGCATCAGAACTGACCTTTTACAGAAAGGTCTGGTGTAGAGACACCAGAACAGAAATTGGTCTCATAAGGCAAAAGGGATATTAAATAACAGAGCTTGTCAGAGATGTACTATTGCATCCAGGTCCAGCATTTTGCTGCTTTTGTATGTTGCTAACTTCCTACAGTTATAATTAATATTCAAATGTGAACTCATTAAGGCCATTGATAGTAAACACAAGTCAGTGAGATGGATGAAAACTGAGACATATGTCAACAAGCATCTTGACACATGACTCATAAATTTAAAAAGTAAAACTCAACAAGAGAGTTTCAAACTTCATCTGTGGCTATATACTATGAATCCGCCTCCTGCCCTCACTATAAAATGCTTTTGCTTTAAAAAAAATCTCAAAATGGAGAATGAATTTGTACTTTGTATTGTCTCTGTGCACTTTTCTCCTCCATCAATCTTTGCAAACCTTCATTTCCAGTGTGTTTCCTCCGGCTTTAGAATGTTTACAGGGCCCATTCCATTTTTCTTGCTCTTGGGAGGCAGAGAGATAGACTGGCTCATTTTAGAAGGGATAAGAAGACTGTCGTACAAAATGAAGAAAATGATAATGTCACAACTCTTCTAAGGAAAAAAACCTGAAAAACCACACTTAGAACTCATATTGCAAAGATTTTTAGCTAGAAAGAAAGAATGACAAAGAATCTTTGTCCAGAGCAAAGGACTGTCTTGATACAAGATTAATGAAAGATTCTTTCTGTCTTTTAACTTTCCCAAGATGAAGCTGATTAAGATGGTATTGGGGAGAAGGGAGCTGTGGATTTTTTAGTAAATATAGACTGAGAATAGTTGATGCCATCATTTGGGTTTTCCTTACCACTAACTCATCATGTAAGTAGTGAATTTCGGCCATGCTTATCTTTCCATTTTTATCATGAGAATTAAGCCCTATACTGACCATCTAGGTAATAGTGATAATTTGATTCTTCAAATGAGCTCAGTCATCTTTGAACTCTCAAATGACGAAAGTCAGAAGGTCAATCAAATCTTGATTTAAATTGCAAATAAAGTATCCTTTCCCCCAAACCCATTCATGTCCTCCTTATATTTTACAGTGCTTCCTATAGCCTCATAACTAACAACTGATGTTCCTAAAGAAGAGACTTGTCGGGATCAATTTACAGGTTACTAAGCATTTTTGAGCTACTGATAGGTTTAGCGCTCTGAAGGGTGATGTGCAACCTCACTACTTGAAGTGGGTCCATGGACCAAAGGTATCAACATCCCCTAGGAGCTTGTTAGAAATGCAGATTTTTCAGGCCCCTTCCCAGACCTACTGGATTAGATTCTGCATTTTAACAAGATCCCCAGGGTATTCCAGTGCACTTTAGAGTCTGAGAAGCTCCAATACAAAGGACTGAGGAAAATTAGTGCCCACACAGGCACCAATGTGATGGGACCTTTCTGGAGGAAATCCAAGGACTCAGAGAAAGACCCCAAAATATGCCCATTCGCAGGCAAACACCTCACATCCCTTAAATAGAGGTCATAGCATTTCATTCACTCCACAATCAGAGTAAGTTTTAAGAAAAGAGGCTCCTGGAAGAGGAAGGACACCGAAAGTTCACACATTAACCTGCTTGCTCTGACTCCCCAGCCTGGGTTTTTTCCCACCACCTCAGCTTGGCTTCCAACTGAAGGCAAGAACGACCTGTGCTGGGCAAATGGGAAAAAAACTGTGGTGCCTGAGCCAGAAGTGGCTGCATCATCTACCTACCCACCCACACCCCAACCCCTATTGAATAAAAAACCCCAAAGAGGCAAGCTGCTACGGAAGAAACATAATACCACTTCCTGGAGCCTGGGTTTCTATAGCCGGATCTTGAATGTATGCTCCAACATATACACATGTCCTCTGCAGGACTGGGTTCAAATCCCAGCTCCATTATTTAGAATCCTTCATTTTCGGAAAGTTAAAAAAAAAAAAAAGAATATTTTAACAAGACAGTCATCTGCTCTGGACAAAGATTCTTTGTCACTCTTTCTTTTCAGCTAAAAATCTTTGCAATATGAGGTCTAAGTATGGTTTTTCAGATTTTTTTATCTTCAGAACCTCTTGTCTAAGGCTGTGTGGCCTTAGACAAATAACTTAATTGCTCACTTTCCACATCTACAGACCCAGCCATAATCACAGTTCCTACATCATGAAGTACATAATTGTGAGGTACTTGGCTGCAAATGGGCATATTTCAGGGTCTTTCCTACCTCATGGAGTACATAATTGTGAGGGTCAAGTAGCTTAATACATGGAAAGCATTTCTGGCAATGTCTGGAAGATAGTAAGAGCTCAGTAAGTAACTGCAACTATTACTGTCATCATTGCCATTGCTATTATCATTATTATTACTATTACTACCAGAGCTCTTCTAGGTTACCATTAAATCAGCACTCTCTGAGTAGGGTTGTTCAACCAGCTCCAGACACACACAGTTCAACCAGCTCCAGACACACACCATCCCCTGCTGTTTTTCATCCTATTTGTAATTCTCCATCTTAGCAGGAAATGGAGTTTTGTAAAAACGCTGTGACAAACCTATCTAAAATCTAGTTGTGGAGCATGCCCCTAATCTGCCAGGGCACTAACTCTATTCACGTGGAAATGGGACTCACCCAGTATGACTTAGTGGCTCCAAGCCATTAGCTAGCCAACTCCTCTTCCCTTTCTAAGTACCCGTAAACCACTCAATTTAATAATTCATTTTAGAATTTTGAGTGAATTCCATTTCCAGTTTGAGGTTAGAGTTTTTGGGAAATTGGGACACTTTCCCTTTCCAGTCTTTGAGCTCTTCTCTTCCCCACGGTCCCTCAGAATTACCAGCAGTGGCTCAGCAATTTCAACTGCATTTGTCTAAATTCCCTCAGATTATCATTTTTTCTGTGTCAGAAGATGAAAATCCATTTATAGCAGCTTGTGGCTCTCTTATGATTACCTCACTTGTCTCTGGCTTCAATTCCTCTTAGCCAAGCGTGTTCTGACCTTTCTGCATTCTCTCTCCTGCCCACTGATGTGACACCATCAGACCCAAGCAGTCAGGCTAATCCCATCCATATTTGGTGGGAGCAGAGGATAAACTGAAAAACCTACCCCAAAAGGAGCTAGCCTTTTTGGTCAAAGCGCAATTTGTTTGGGGTTAAAGTAGTTGTGATAATAGTTTTACAGGTTTGTATTTGTTCTTTTATGGGAAAGAATGTTGAGTGGGACTTTGGGCCTAATGCTGAGGAGAGAGAAGGAGTGAGTAGCTCCACATTCTAAAGACAGGCACAAACAATTAGGACCAGGCACTTCACAGAATGGGCCCCCTTCCTGTCAGTCATCACACCTTGCAGAGGAGAGGAGGGGAGGCACGATTTCCTCCAATCTCTATAAGTTGAATAGTGGGGAAGGAGGTGCTGGAGTCATGGGGTAATCAATCCTCATATGGGAGCACACTGTGATAAGTGGGGCATTTCATCCCCTCCCCGTGGAAAAGGGATGAGGGTGCCTTCTCTTCCACATCCTTAGGCAAGGTCAAGTGGTTCCTACAAAGTGTGGACTGCAAAACTACAATGAGATATCACTTCACATGGTCTGGCTTTAATCAAAAAGACAGACAATAACAAGGGTTGGTGAGGATGTGCAACTGGAACCCTCACATGCTGCTGGTGGGAATGGAAAAATGGGGCAGCTGCTTTGGAAAACAGTCTGGCAGTTTATCAAAAGGTTAAACAAAGAGTTAAAGCATGACCCAGCAATTCCATTCCTAGGTATATACTCAAGATAATTGAAAACATATGTCCACACAAAAACTTGTTCACAAATGTTCACAGCAGCACTATTCATAATAGCCAAAAGTGGAAACAACTCCAATCATCCACCACCTGAGGAATGGATGAACAATATGTGGTCCATCCTTATAATGGAGTATTTTTCAGCCACAGAAAGGAATGAAGTTCTGAAACATGTTACAACATGGATGAACCTTGAAAGCATTATGTTAAGTGACAAAAGCCAGGCATGAATGACCACATAGTATATGATTCCATTTATATGAAATGTTTAGAATAGGCAAATCCATTAATAGAGAAAGTGGATTAGCGGTTTCCCAAGGCTGGGTAGAGGGGAAGGTGGGGGGATAATGGCTGAGTGGTACAGGGTTTCTTTTTAGGCTGATGAAAATGTTCTAAAATTGATGGTGGTGATGTTGCAAAAAATCCATAAATGTATTCAAAGGCATTGAGTTGTACACTTTAAATGGGTGAACTGTATGGTACATTAATTATATCTCAATAGCTGTTGCAAAAGAAGAAGAGAAAGAGGAGAAGCGGGGAAAGGAGGTGAAAAAAAGCAGCAACATGGACTGGCCCCCCTTCTCCAGCTGGATACTTGTTGAGGGGCAGAACCTGCAGGCTCACCCTAGTGCAAACATCAGAGCATGATGAGGGAGTGCTGGACAGTGTGGAGGCTTATGTGAACATAGAAACTAGTGCCTACGTCCAGCCTGGAAATACAGAACAAGGTAGGACAAGGTGGATGCTGGAACAGCCCACCCCAAAATGACAGTGAAGAGGGGTGGCAGTGGACATACCTGTGTGCCAAAGTTTGGCAAGGCAAGAATGAGTACATTTCCTACAGGCCAAGGAGACATTGAGGAAGAAGGTATCTATGCTTGAGCAACTGTACTGGCATTCTGCTCAAAAGGGCTGCCCACTAGACAAAGGGCTCCCCACAGCAGCAAGAGGCTTAGAGCATACCCCAATAGTAGTAGCTGAGGGAGAGGGAGGAAAAGAGGCTGAGCCAGATCTCCCCCATCAAGCACCTAGAGGTGCACATAGAGGCCCGCAGGTCCCTCTAAGATAGTATATCTCAATCTTTCTTATGCCTGTGGATCACCTGGGGATCTTATTAACATGCAGGTCTGATTCAGTGGGTCTGGCGGGGGGCTCTGCATTTCTAACAAGATCCCAAATGATTTGGGTTCTGCTGGTCCAAACCAATTTGGAACAACAGAGCTCTAAATCAGTGGTTCTAAAACTCTGGTCTCAGAATCCTTTCGTACCCTTAAAAGTTATTAAGGATCCTAAAGACTTTTTGTTTATATGGGTTATAGCTACTGATATTTACTGCATTTGAAAGTAAAACTGGTAATTTTTATATTTATTAATTGATTCATTTAAAAATAACAATAAAGCTCATTACATCTTAACATAAATAACATATTTTTAGGAAAAATAACTATTTTCCAGAACAAACCAACTAGTGAGTGGCATCGGTTTACATTTTTGCAAATCTCTGATTTAACAGAAGACAACTGGATTATCATATCTGCTTCTATTAAAATCCATTGGTCTGTCTTTCACTTTGAATGAATCTTTTACATGGTTTAGTAACATCATGCATTGGTAATTTGAAAGTATTGGTTCACTGAGTTATGCAGATGTCCCAAATGTTGGTAGACATTTCATTAGACAATGTCAAAAAGTTATATTTGTTAATATCACCACTGATCTCACCAGTCATCTCACCAGAAACGTTTTTAATTACTGGGAAGCTTTCAAGCTCACAGTGGTAAAGACAGGTCTTCTGAAATTTTAATTTTTGCTTGAAAGCTCAAATTTTATCATTGACAACAAATACTGTCAGTTGTTTTCCTTGAAGAGACAGGCCTCAGTTAAATCACTTGCAAGAAAATGATTGCAAATGCCCAAGTCTAAATAACCAATTTACCAGTCAGGCATTTCTTCCAGTGGAAATGATGTTCCATGAAAATAAGTGGCCGGTTCAGCTCACAACTCAATCATACACATAATCTTTCTCGAGACAGCCATTACACTTCAGTATGAGACATAAGTGCTGTATGCATTACATCTTTATGCATTTTCTTACACAGAATAGTAAAAAGGCATGTACTCAAAGATCAAAATTCAATACAATTAGTAATTTTTACTGTTTAATCAAGGACATTCTTAATTGCAATTGGAGTCTGTTTTTGTTTGGTTTGGTTTGTCACCAGGAGTACACAACAATGAAGAATACCACAATTACTGGTACAGTTTGGTGCTGCTGCCTTGATTCATGCTAAGGCACTGGCAGTCTCATCCATCACTGCTTTTACACCATCATTGTCAATGCCAACACAGTTAAAAAGACAAATGACATCTTAGTATCAACATGAAAATAGTTATGATCTAACAGACCAAAGAAAAGGTCTCCGAGAACCACAGCCCTAAGGAATTCACCGTGTGCCCCCCAAGAAAGCCAGCATTTGGAAGCCTGCCACCAAAGGGCACAGAGGCCTGGCAGTGTGCACCGAAGAAGGCACACCAAGCAACAGAGAGAATGACAACAGTAGCCCATTAAGTAAAGAGACCTTTGTCCCTTTTCTTCTCTCACCTGGCCACAGCCAACATGCTTGGCGAGCTAGGCCTTGGAAGGGGGATTGGGGATATTTTAGAGCTAAACGAGGCCACTCCAACCCAGCTCAATTTGGGCTCAGGCAAGGAGAGGAAATGAGATTGAGATCAAAGTTGAGATTGAGATTTTTAAAATGGGACTGGACTTCCGACAATCAAAAATGACCAGAAAATGGCCGGGCGCGGTGGCTCAAGCCTGTAATCCCAGCACTTTGGGAGGCCGAGACGGGCGGATCACGAGGTCAGGAGATCGAGACCATCCTGGCTAACACGGTGAAACCCCGTCTCTACTAAAAAATACAAAAAACTAGCCGGGCGCGGTGGCGGGCGCCTGTAGTCCCAACTACTCGGGAGGCTGAGGCAGGAGAATGGTGTGAACCCGGGAGGCGGAGCTTGCAGTGAGCTGAGATCCGGCCACTGCACTCCAGCCTGGGCGGCAGAGCGAGACTCCGTCTCAAAAAAAAAAAAAAAAAAAAAAAAAAAAATGACCAGAAAGTTATAGAATTTGCCCAAGATGTTATTAAGAAAATGGGAAGGGCAATAAGACAGAGCACGGTTGGAAGCAGGGATTAAAGCTAAATAAAACACTTGCATGTTTCTATCCCCAATGAGTTGAGACTCTTCATTAAAAAATTATTTCTGATCACCTTTCCATTTACAATACATAGATATCTGAGTTAATTGAAAAGCTCCCTATGTGACATGCCATATTCCTTTTCTTCCTTGTCAACATCATATCATTATCTATGCAACAAAGTTTGATTGAATGCCTACTGTGCCAGGCACTCTTCCAAGGGCTTGTGAAACACCAGTGAAAAAACAGAGATCCATTGGTGGAGCTTACATTTGTAATTGTTACTCTCTAAAGCTTTTTTTTTTTTTTTTTTTTCCAATTAACCACGCAGCCTCAGCTGCAAAGCATGCTGGGGTGTTGGAGAAACATAGCAGGGTTCGGTGGGGCTTAACTAAATATTATGAGTGGTCCATAAGGCTGGTCCCAAGGAACATGACCAGCAATCTATATGGCAATGTTCTGGGGCCTGTCCAGCTGGCTCCGACAGTCAAGGTTATCTGATAATCTAGCGGGCAAGATCAATAAGAATGGCAGCATCTTGATTTCAGTGGGATCTAGGAGGCATCCAATCCCAGGCAATAGCTGGGGGTACAAGGAACAGAGTCCAACTCCTTCCAGTAAGAAGGCCTGGTGAAGGCTTAGCAGGGGTAGGATCTTAATCAAATGAGTTGGTGTTCATTTGGGAACTTTAGCAGCGGAAACAAAAATCAACACATAGGCTAGAATAGACACTCCAGATTGGATTCAGGACAAAGTGTCATTTGGATATGTGACTGCTGCCTGCTGGGGTGTGTGGGTGTGCTCCAGGGCCAGTTTAAGACCATTAGAGGAAGCTCTGGACCCTGAAAATACATGTAATATAGAATAAAAACAACACTAAACCAGAAAATAAATATAAGGAAGTCCAAAGTATCTCTCCTTTTCCCCATGTCTTCTTCAAAGTTGTCTCTCAATATCCCACTCCTTTAACAGTATGTGTGTGTATGTTTGTGTGAGTATGTGTGCATGCACACATGTATGTATATACTCTATAGTGTCTGTGTGTACCATGATCTCATGCTTAGTCTGTTGTTTTAGGAGTCATCTATACTGGTCTGTCCCCAGCCCAGAAAGAACGTCAAGGACGTACAGAGTGAACCACTGTATCCATGCGATTAATCCTGAATGGGTCTTCAATCTCATTACCTCCTCTCCTTACACTCTCAGCCTGTTCCTTTACCTCTTTGACTTTATTTTAGCTCAGCATTTTCAGTTTATGAACCAACCACCCTACTACTCCAACATTTTGCAGTCCTGTTTCATTCCTGCACTTGTCTTTCTCCACCGTGGTGCTCCCTTGGAACAGCTCTTTCAGGGATGGTTCATTTGAATTCGTCTCTAAGTCCCCTTTGTACACTCTGACTTTCTGGGGAGACTTAACTGAGCATGATACAGCTTTCCACCCCACCTCAGCTTGGACCCTGGAGGAAATAGTCATAAGACTTGAGGGAAATGCCAAGGCTCTAGAAAAAGAATGCTAATACCCTTACATTTAATTATCATAAAAGTCTCAGAGCAGAGCTTCCCAAAATGTTCTATGTCATGCCATGTGCATTGAATCACTGTGGGCTGCTTGCAAAAAAAAAAAATGCAGATTATTACTCGACCCCAGACCTATTCTTTTGGTTTGGATTCTCTGAGAAGAAGACAAGGATTCTATTGCAGAAAGTTGATTTGGGAGGTGGTCCCAGAAAACATTGGTAGGGGAGTGGGGAAATGAGATAGGGAAAAGAAGGCAGCCAATTAAAGGTGCACTCTCAAGCCAGCTACTTCTGTGGGCAACTGGAGCTTAATTCCACTGGGAACTTTGGAAACAATATAGTACATGCATCTCAAAATTATGAAGAGGAGGGGGAGTTGAGGCGATTGGACACCAAGTCCTTCAATAATTGGTCAAAGCTGCACTTGGGTCGCATTAATTCCCTGACACTTCTGGCCTGCAAAATCACAGCCCTCTGGGAAAAGATGCAGGTGCTGGGAGTTGGGGATCAGGCTGGGGTACACTGAAATAGTAAGGACTAAAGAAATATGGGGGGGAGGTGGGCGACATCATCTGCTATACCAACCAAATCACCATGCCTGAACACGGGGCTGGAATCTGCATTTTGAACAAACTCTTCACACTACAGCTGGAGAACATAGGGTGTTAAGAATATGTAGTACAAGTGGGATTGGATTCCTAATTTCCTAAGCCTTCTGTGAATAAGAAGGCACCTTCACCCTATCACCCCTCCCCGACCAAAAAAAAATCCCTAATTTTAGTAAACCCTCTTTTTCTTATGATGAAAGCATAAAACTTGAGTCTACCACTCACCAGTATGATCCCTGGGTTGAATTTTCATTTTGTACCTGGGGAGCTATTTTAGACAAACTCTGTGAACTTAAATAGGGAAAGTGATTCATTGGCATGTAAGGTCCGTTTCATGTTGATGTCGGGATGGAGAAATCAGATGGTGCTAAATGTTCTCTCAGGTCAATACGTGATGACTTCATAGCTTTCACCAGCGTTCTTAATGGTTCGACATTTAGCACTCAAGTCCAGGAGTTTTTGCCAGCTCTTTGTGAAGGGGGAGGAAGAGGGAGATGCTATTGAAAGGGTTTTTCAAATGGTTAGTTAATGCACTAGGGCATGGATTTCATTACATGATCGCATAACACTGAGTAGCAGAACATATAGTGGGTAATCTAAAAATAATTACTGCTCAGATGTCGAGTAACCAAGGGTTGGCCATGAGCTGGGCTTTGGAAATGTGAGGTGAGGGGCTGAGAGTGCAGGTTCCTAGGACCCCAAGCTTCAATAAGGCTGAAATTTGGGAGGAAATAAAATCAAATTCCTGCCATTGCCATTCTCACTCCTTCTCCCTTCCTGTTCTCTGTAACCAGCACCTACCCCATACCCACAGGAGCTGCAAAGGGCTAATAAAGGGTTGCCATCATCCTTTGCTACAGTCAGGAGCCATCTTGCATATGTTCAGTATCAATGTAGACTCTCATGAAAGCTTGCTTATCTGTGCTGAGTGCCATGCCCTTTCTACAATACTGCCCTGCTTAAAAAGCACAATGATTGATAACACACACCAAGGGAAGGAAGAGAAACTAGCCCAGGGTATGAAGCTGAAGCTTCTCCTAAGAGAACCAGCAAGAAATGCTTGGGAGAGGAAGGGAAGAAGAGTACGTGGAACTGAATCGGGCATCCTGAGCTTCTGCCCTCTGCCAAAGTTCTCACCATGCTATCTTGTCCTGATCTCTTTTCTTGCTTGTCTCTCCTCTCTTCTGCTACACCCACCGAGAGTTCCTTGAAGGCAGGGGCCAGGTGCTGTTCATTCTTGAATCCTCTCTGCCTGATATACAGTGAATTCACACTGCATTTTGGTTGAGTAAATAAATAACTATTTTTTAAAACAGACCTGTAGTGCCAGAAAGTAGAGAAGCGCCCAACACACCCAACACACACACATGCACGCGCACACGTTAATGGGGATATGTCAGAGTGAAACATGAGCCAACTAAAAGAGCTCGCAATGGCCAAAGCTGGAACAGTTTGAACAAACAAAAAAAAAAGTAATATTAGATTATAATCCAAAGTATAAAATATTCATGAGTCCATACTGATATAAGTAAATGATTGAACAAATTAATACATGGGGGAGAAGAAACAAATCTCCCATGCAGAAGAATTTCAAATAAATTTTGTAGATACTCCACCCTAAACAAAGTAGAGCAAAATTCCCCGTTCCTTAAACATGGGCGCCACATAATGACTTCCCTGCAAAGTGTACAGAATGGAAAGGAAGAATAAAAGAGTAACTTTACAGTGGAGAAAATGGACAAACACTATTTCAACCGAATGATGAAGGCAAACATCAAGTCATAAATCATCTTGATGGTATGTACCCTTGATATGATGTGATGAGAATGACACTTTACCTCTGTGGCCTTCCTTCTAAAAATTCACAAACCCCAGCCCGATCATGAGAAAAACACCGAATTCCAACAGAACGGCCACCTACCAAATACCTGACTGGTACTCCTCAAACCTGTCAAGGTCATCAGAACCAAGAAAAATCTGAAAAACGATCACAGCTAAGAGGAGCCTAAGGAGATGTGACAACTAAATGTAACGTGGCATCCTGGATGGGATCCAGAAACAGAAAAAGGACTTTAGAGAAAACTAAGAAAATCTGAATGAGCTATATGGGCTTTAGGTAATAATATGTATCACAATTGGTTTATTAATTGTGATAAATATACTAATACTAATTTTATACTAATATAAAATATTAGTATCAATAATAGGGAAACCTATGTGCTGGATGGGGGCAGGAAGTATCTGAGAACTATCTGTACTATCAGCTCAATTTTTCTGTAAATATAAAACTGTTCTAAAAGACAAAGTCTATTTAAAAAGAGAGAGAGAAGGGAAGGAGGTAGGGAAGAAGTGGGAGAAAGAAGGAGATGTGTGCGGGTCATGTGCTGTAGGTTATGGCCAGACCTGCTTTGGAAAACCTGTAAGTAAATATAAACGGAAAACCCCTAGGACCCAGATAAACACAGGCAAACACAGATAAGAGGCAATTGCCCCATGGTGCCACAGCAAGAATTCCAAGGATCAGATGTGAGCTTTGGGCCTGAGTGAGGAGGTGTGTTGAGTACCAGACCACTGCCTTATTTGGCTGTACGAATTGTTTCTGGATGGTGACATGCTAGAATTTAAAAGGCAATGGGGGGTGCGTGTGTTGGCTCACACCTGTAATCACAATTACTTGGGAGGCTGCGGTGGGAGCAATGCTTGAAGCCAGAAGTTCAAGACCAGCCTGGGCAACATAGGAGACCCTATCTCTGCAAAATTTTTTAAAGTTAGCCAGGTATTGTGACACACGCCTATAGTCTCAGCTACTCAGGAGGCTAAAATGGGAGGATCACTTGAGTCCAGAAGTTTGAGGTTATAGTGAGCTATAATTGCGCCAATTTACTCCAGTCTGAACAACAGGGTGAGACCCTATCTAAAAAAAGAAAAAAAAAAAAAAAAGGAAAAACGGGGGTGGGAAAAGGCAATGGGCCCATGGACTCTGGGCTCCTCTAGCCTAGGGGACATCTCACTGTTTTCAAGCTGCCAAGGTCACCAAGAAAAGCCAGACAAGTGATGAGGAGTAGCCTCTATATCCCTGTGTTCTTTTCTACACATTTGCATGCCTTGTTAACTGCTTTGGGAGAAAACAGAAGTAAAAGCAACCTAAACTTGAGCTCAAGTCGTCAATCTGGTTCATCTTTGCCCTCAAGCCAGAATCTAAACTAATCTCTCTGTAATCATGGACTAGTTTGGCCCTGGGGCTGCCTCACCCAGTGCATACCGCTATCTTCTTCCACTCTGAAAATCTGGAACTGACATCTACCCAGGGCCTACTGGGTGCCAGCAGGTTTTATGTGTTAATGCTACTGTACAGCAGGGGTTCTCTTTCCCCACCTGGAGATGAGAATTTGAAGTTCTATGAGAAGTTGAGATCACATCATTAAGAGTAGAGCTGTCTTTACACTTCCCCATTGTGAGAACAGCAGAGTAGACAAGTAGTGATCACAGGAGACTCCAGGCCCCTGGTGATCTCACATGTTCTCCAATCCACAGCTCTACTTCCTCCTGCTCACTTATCCTTACCCCTGGCGCACAATGAACTAATCTGTCAGAAGGTAAATCCCGGGTCTGTTCAAGTCTCAGACAGTGATCAGCATAACTATGGCCTAGAGTCAGAGACCATTGGTTTGATTTCAGTTCCCTCACTGACTTGTTACAACATTCTTTAGTGTTCATGCTGACAGACACTCCAGAGTGGTAACAGCATAGAAAATGCTGACAAATTGGGCACACCTGTTTGTTTACTTATATTGATAATAACTAGTATTCACATTGTACTTTGCAGTTTGCAGTGTTCACACAAACCTTGTCTCACTGATTTTCAAAAGAACTCTCTGAGATAACCAGAGAGTTGTTATTATCTCCGTTTTACAGAGGAGGAAGCCACAGCTTGGAGAAATGAAGCAACTGGTAATTAGTACAGTAAGAAAGGCAGTAAGGGGGCAGGGAACATAGCAGACAGCTCCTCTTGACACCTTTAGGAAGCAGATGAGTAAAACTCCAGCTTAATGGTGTCTTCCAGGGTGCCCTTACTGCTCCCCTGATAATTTCCATTGATTGGACTTATTTTTTTAAATCTCGAACTCTCACAAGTCTATAAATCGGGGCAATTGTTACAAATAAAGAAACATATTCAAAGTTACTTGCCCAATATCATACGGCTCATAAGATTTCAGCAAAGAAGAAGCCAGCTCTAATAAGAAAACAGAGCTCATGTTCTTCCCTCTGTCACAATCTTTTCCTAAAGTTACAATCTCCCTGGGTGACATTGCTCACACCTAACATGTTAACCATTAAATCTGTCTCCAACCCAGACTTCTTTCCTGAGTTCCAGATCTATTTGTACAACTGCCTAGTGGAAATCTCCTCTTAAGTGTCCCACACACATCTCAAGGCCAACATATCCTAGCCTGAATTCATTATACATCCCTCAAGCCAGCTCCTCCTTGAGGTCTTCCGATTGCTGACATCTACCTAGGACCTACCTAGTTAGTGTCACCATAATCTAGTCCATTGGGCAAATCAGAAACATGGAAGTCCTGTGACATTTCCTTTTTGCCCCCACAGTCAATCAGTAAGCCTTCTCAAGCCTTTCTCCCAAACATGTCTCTAATCATTCTTCTGCTTCCACTCCCAGTGTCTCTCAATCCTTTATCACTGGCAATAGAGTGCCCATTGATTTCCTTGCCATGAGTCTCAGCCCCATTCCTCCCTCCCAGGCTCAAATTCCTCTCTGCCTGACCAAGTGACACTCTTAGATTTGGCCCCTGCCTAGCTACTCTTCCAGCCTCATTACCCTCACTTTACCCCTGGCACATTGTGTTCCAGCAAACCCAAAGTATGTGCAGTCCACCAACAGCCATGTACCTTCTGCCTAGAATGCCCTGTCCCCATTTCAGGGCTCAGTTCAACAACTACTGTCACTTCCTTTATTCCATTCCCCAGGGAAAGTTCCTTGCTGCCTCCTTTGTAACACCATTGTAACTTGAACTTGCCCCTTATCACCTTGAACCACAATTCGTGGCTTACATGCCTGCTCCTCCTGCCTACCATACTGGGAGATCCTTGAGAACAAAGACCAGGTCCTACCTATCTTTATAGGTGCAACACCTAGCCCAGTGGTCAACACTTAGTAGGCACTCCATAAATGTTCATGAAATGTATGCTGGAATATGGATCACCACTGCATTTTAGAATATGAAGGAAACTTAAAGTGAATTGAGTCCACTCCAAAGCCTAATTTTACAGATAATGATACCAAGGCTCAGGGATGATGTGACTTGCTGAGCTACATAATGCCTTGGCAGCAATGGTAATAAATAGATTAAAATCTCCAGAATGGATTCACTCCTTTATTAGTTCTTTTTCCATGATTCCTCATTGCCTCTCAAACTCAAAGCAGAAAAGCCATTGAGCCTCTCAGCATCTCTGTTTTCACTCATAGACAACGGAAATTACTAATGCCTTCCCTTTCTACAGCATAGGGATTTTATTTAACTACGGTTGAATGCTGTCTGTAAAAATGCTTTGACTTCAGAGAGAGATGTACCACAGCCGCGACTCGGCAGCCCACCACTTTGATTTCAACTTCTCAGTTTACTCTCTCACTTCCTCTATTGACTTTTCCTCTCATGCAGCCTCCAACCCAGCAGAAGCTGGAAGAGAAAGAGATTTGTGATTTCCTCTTACCCCAACTCTATTTAACGAAGAAGAAAGGTATTTTAAATAAAATGAAACAAAGGTTCGTGTGCAACTGCATACAAAATATTGCTATTGATTCCAAGTTCAGGATGAGAATAAAAGGAGGTTTATGTTTGGAGTCTTGCACTGGGAATGATTACGACACTACTCAGAGACTCCACATCCATTCGTATGTACATGTATAAATAAAATAGGCTGCCAAACCTAGGAGATTTTTAAAATTCTGACATTCTTTTAAAAAGCAGGAGGATGACAGTTAACTTGAAAAAATAATATAATAAAAGACAAAGAAAGGCTGTGGAAATGCTCCAGATTAAAGGAGGCTAAAGAGACATGACAACCAAATGTAACACCTGACCCTACCAGATCCTATATTGGAGGGAGAAGATGCCATAAAGGACATTATTGGGTCAATTGACAAAATTGGAATGAGAACAAAAGATTAAATAAATGTGTTGTATCAATATTAATCGAATGGAAGTTGATAACTCTATTGTGATTAGGTAACAGATTACTCTTAGGAAATACTCACTGAAGTATTTAAGAACAAAGGCCCATAATGTATGTAACTTACTCTCAAATGCATCAGAAAAGCATTGTGCATACGTGTGTGTGTGTGTGTGTGTGTGTCTGTGTGTGTGTAGAGAAGATATACAGGCAGATATAAAGTAAATGAGGTAAAATGTGTACAGTAAGTGAATCTAGGTAAAACATATATAGATGATATTTGTACCGTTTTTATTCTTGCAACTTTTCTGTAAATTTGAAATTATTTCCAAATGAAAGTTTTCTTTTTTTTTTTTTTATCATGTCTGAGCCAAGTGTGGTGGCTTATGCCTGTAATCCCAATGCTTTGAGAGACTGAGGCAAGAGTGTCACTTGAGTCCAGGAGTTCGAGACCGTCCTAGGCAACACAGAGAGACCACATCGCTACTAAAAATTTTTTAATTAGCCAGGTGTAACAGTGAGCACTTGAATGCCCAGCTACTTGGGAAACTGAGGTGGAAGGATTGCTTGAGCCCAGGAGATTGAGGTTGCAGTGAGCTATGATCACACCACAGCACCCCAGACTAGGTGACAGACTGAGACCCTGTCTCAAAAAAAAAAAAAAAGAAAAAAGAAAAAAAAGCATGTCTGCACAAGACTTTGCATTTGTGATATTTAACAAGTTCAATTGTTATATCTCTATTCATCCATCTATCTTCAGTAATCATGTCTCCAGCACTTTGCTAAAATGCTGTAGAGATTGAAGAGAGAAATAGGCATAATTTTTTCTTTAGTTCGTTTCTACTTTAGAAGAGAGGAGACAAACACATAAAAAGAAATCATGATAAGCAGCAAATTCTGAAGACCAAATGAGCGGCACAGGGAAGACGAAATGGAATTTCAGGGCTTTAGGGAGGAGGTGGAAGTTGAGTGGGGCCTTTGAGCAGGGGCTGGGTTTGGAAAGGAGCAGAAGAGCAGAAAGAGCACTCTAAGTGGAGGGCACAGTGAGACCCAAGGTGGCAAGGTAGGAAAGCATACCCTGTTGTGAGCAGTATGATTTAAGAGGTTTCACTGGCAGGAGGGTGGGGAGGATCAGCGTAGGAATGTTAGTTGGGGCCAGTTGCAGACACATGGAAATACCAGGTTAAGGAGTCTGGAGTTGATTGCAGAGGCCAGAGGTCAGCAACAGCTTAGAAGTGCTGACCCCCCTTTCTTCTGCTTCTAGACAACACAGTTCAAGCTGGGAGTGGGCTATGTCAATGATGGTGGAAGGACACCAAGAAGGATCCAATATTTGGAAACATCTCCTTCATAGATCCTACCAATCAGGAATCCATTTGAAAACACAACTATCTTTCAGAAGCAAATCGGGTAGTTATTGTTTACAATCAAGTGTACTTTAATCAGTTAAACACACGACTGTTTGCAGCTATGTTGTCAGTCACACTGAGGGAATGGAAATGTTTAAAGGAGGATGAAGAGCAGTAATTTTGGAGAATTGGGTGAAGGAAGACTGACAGGGCAGGTGTATTAATGAGGGTAATTAATGGTAGCTGCTGTAACAGAAAAAAATCTCAGCAATTTAACATAGTAAAGGTCTATTTCTCATTCATTAATGTCAAAATCTGGTACAGGTGGGGCAGCTCTCCTTAGTAGGTCTCTTCCAATTAGTGACTCATAAATCAGCTTCTATCTTGTGAGGCTGCCATCTTAAACACATGGCCTCTGAAATCACCATAGGAAGGAAAGATTGAGAGGGATTATCACACCAGGAGTTTTGTGGCTAGGCCTGGAGGTGACATCGATCACTCTGCCCATGACTTCAGTCACATAGGCTCAACCAGACTGCAAGAACCACTGGAATATGTAGTTGTTCCATGTGCCCAGGAAGAAGAAACAAGATGGTAAGTATCATAGTTTTGGGTTCCCCCAAGAGCCAGCTGTGAGACAAGGATATGGGTACTAATAGCTTAGGTGAGAGGTGACCTCGGAAAATGCAAACAGGAGAATAGGAAAGTAAGACAAAAAAGAAAGAAGGAAGCCAATACAGTGTGTTCATGAGCCTACTCTGGGCACCACAGGCTCAATCCTACTGGAGACTTCTGGTATAAAACAAGCCCCAAGTTGTTCCACCTGAGACATGAAGAAGCTGATTGATTTCTCCACCAACTCATGTCCTTCATTGGTTGTGGGCTAATCCCTGGGAAATTAACTCTGGCATTTCTGGCAGCAGGTCAGGCATGCTCCAGTGGCCAGAGAAAGTCCTCGGGCAGAGACGTCACATGTGCTTCCTTGTGAAGCAAGCAGTGTATACTGAATAGTGAGTGCTGAATGCATGTGAAAGGGACACTAAGAGCATCTGCTACAGTGAGCACCCACTGGTAGCAGATAACCCTGATCAAAGTGTTCCTTGCGGGGCAGAGAACAGTCTGAGGTCATGGCTCTAGGGTGAGTCCTGGAAATGCATTTTCAACAAGCTTGCCAACATGGGCTCAAGCAGTCCATTTATAAATGAGCACTTGGAAATACTTCCCATTCTCTACTCAAACTTTTGTCATTTCACTTCTCTCAAAAGCACTTTAGTAGACCTGTTCTCTGTAAGGTCACTACTGCCCTCCACTTCAAATTCCATTGTCTCCTCAAGTCCTCAACTTAGTCATTTGACGAGTGTTATTATTTCCTTCTTCTTGAAACACTCTTCTTCCTTCTGGGATCCTCTGCTCTCCTAGTACTTCTCCTACCTTCCTGGGTGCTCTCTCTGCTCCTAATAACCAAGCAACTCACTTTTCCTTGGAGGCCCACCATTGCTCCTGGTCACCACATCTAGATTTTGAGAAGAAACCAGAAATGGTAAGTGGCTTTATTGATAATAGCTGCCTGAAGCCATGCATTGAGAAGTATTCTGAGGCTGTGTGGTCATTTAGCTATGTCTGCCATGGGTTTTGGCATAGGGTGGGCAGAGTTCAGACATTAGTCAGCTCTGCTATAGATCTTTCTCAAGTTTCTATCTTCCGTGATCTCCCTTGACAATCTCATCCACTCCTGAGGCACTAGCTACTATTTCTATGTAGACACCACCTAAATATATATTTCTATTCATGACCTCTCTCAGGAGTTCCAAACCCATATTTCTAACTTTTCAGGGAACATAATAACCTCGATTTTTATTTTCTAATTACATTCTCTCTTATCTGCATTCTCCATGTCATGTGATGGATTTACCATCTTTCAAAACACCCCAGCTTAAAACCTTGGCAATACCTTCACTCCCTTAATATTTTCTCATCACCTTTCCCTATAGTTTAACATAATGCTCAAAGAATTGTATTGGAATTACTTGTTTACTCTCTGTCTGCCCTAAAACACTGTGGATTCTCTAAATAAAAGAACCAGATCTAATCCATCTTGCATCTTCAGCTGCCAGAACTGTTTCAGGCACAATGTAGACGCTGAGCAAGTGCCTAAGGATATATTTACATGTACATGATGTATATATGTGTGTATATTACGTATATATAATTACATGTGTAAATTATGTGGGTGTGTGTTTTGTTTCTTCTCTTTAGCTCTTCCACCCCTTCCACCCTATATAGCTAATCAGTCACCAAGCTCCGTCTGTTCAATTGCTTCAGAAAGACATCCACATATGCCAGCTGCTTTTCCATCCTCATTGCTTGTCACAGGTTGTGTGCCCTGGAAAACAGACTCTGAGATAGAGATTTAAATACAGGAATTTTATTAGGAATGCTCTCAGGAACAGCACCTGTGGAGCAGTAAGGGCAGCAGGAGTAGGCAGAGGGAAGAGTTGGGCTACAACACAGTCATAATAAAAGTATCAGTTGACCCTAAGGGGAGCTCTGGAGCTTGGATGGACCTTTGGGTGATTTTCCAAATTGGGAACAGTGTCTGGGCCTTTGTAACACCTCCTCCCACCATTGACCAATTATTAGATGTGGGCTACTCCAGAGAAAGTCTGTGATTTGGGGCTAGTAAGGTCTCTTCAGCTGAGAGCAAGTCCCAGAAAGAGATTCCACCGAGAGCCATCAGTCACCAACATTTCCTGCCACTGGGGTAATGAATGTCTCATTCCTGAAGTGGGGATCTTGGAAGCACACCACGGCATCCACTACACTGCTGGCATCCTAGTCCAGGCCCACTCCCCTACTGCAGGCATTGCTAAGCAGTCTCACTGCCTCCAACCTCTTTTCTCCATCCTTGGCCCTGACACCCAGACTAATTTTTCACAAATCAATCTGATATACTCCTGATATCAGAGTCAACACAGCTTATTAAGCACTATGTGAAAATTCAACTTGCGTGTGGGAAGGGGGAGAGAAACGTGTGTGTGTTTATAAATACACACATAGGAAAGTATTTCTGGAAAAACCCATGGGACATAAAGTAGATTCGTGGTTGCCAGGGAGGGAGAGGGAGGGAGAATGAGGAGTGACTGCTAATGGGTATGAGGTTTCTTTTTGAGGTGATGTAAATATTCTGGAATTAATGGTGATGGTTCCATAACCTTGTGAATATACTAAAACCCACGGAATTGTATACTCTGAAATGGTTAATTTGATGGCATTTGAGTTATATTTCAATTTTTTTTAAAAAAAGTATCTCAGAGTTGACATATGAAAGTGATAGTGGTGATTATATCAGGTTTTTATCCTTTACGTACCCTGGCTTTTCAGACTTTTATAGCATTTTTTTTAATATCAATTTAGGAAGGATAAAAATTCACCCTTCAAAATCACTTTTCTGCTTTAAAACCTCATCCCTCTGCATGGAGTGAAGGCCACACTCCTTGCAAAGTTGTCCAGGCCTTTTCTGAGCAGGCCCCAACCTGCCTTGGCAGACACTCATCTTTCACTCCCCTGTGACTGTCTTCCCTTGACTTCAGCTAATTCAGATTTCTTCATTTCCCGACATGCCCTGGGCTTCCTTGTCTCCGAGGCTTTCCTTCCTGCCACTCACAGCCACCCCTTTCTTTGTCTTCACTCTGATCCGGCCCTACCTGCAGAAATATTTCCTGGTTCAGAACAACTCTCACTTCCCCAAAGCTGCAGTTGAAACGTCTCCCTCTCTCTAGCTCTGCTAACAGTTTGTTTAGCATTTGCTTTGACAGCATTTATTACATGCTGCCATTTTCTATAATCAGTCGTGTATTTCTTGTGAGGCTGATTCACGTTTGATTCCTCTACAGTATACGGTACACGGAGTAGATATTCAATAAAACTTAATTTTTGGTTTAAATTCTTCGGAAAAAAAAAGCAAATCTATATTTACACATTTGCTCAGTCAACAAGTTCTTAGTGGTGGCATGCTCTGTGTCAGGCAATAGTCCCCAAATCTGAAAATTTTCTCATTCCCATGGAACCTATTTTTTATTTTTTATTTTTATTCATGTATGACATACATACACTATGTACAAATCTTAAGTGTATACCTCAATGACTTCTTAAATATGTATATACCCATGTAATTACCACCCACATCAAGGTATAGAATATTTCTAGCATCCCATGCTCCCTCCCAGTCAATATCCTCCTGTCTAGAGGTAACCACTATTCCAAATCCTACCTCTATAGTTTTGCCTGTTCTTGAATGCCATATAAGTGGAATCATATGATATCTTCTCTTTTGTGCCAGGTTTCTTTTGTTCATCATCATTTCTGTGATATTCATCCATGTGGTTGTGTATAGCAGCAGCTCATTCTTTTCATTGCTGTATAGTATTCCATTGAGGATATTCCATTGACTATTTCACAATTTATTTATCTATTCTCCTATTGAAGAACATTTGGTTTGGTCCCAGTTATGAATAAAGCCACAGTAAACATTCTTGAATATGGCTTTTGACAGACATAAATATACATTCCTCCTAAATATATACTTAGGAATGAAATTGCTGGATCATAGGTGGCTTAGTAGATACTGCCCAACAACCTTCCCAGAGGTTTTGTGCCAGTTTACACTCTTACCAACAACATATGAAAACAAGCAAGCAAATAAATAAGTAAAACATCTGATAATGAAAAAAGCAATGTGGAAAATTAAGATCAGATGATGAAGCTACTTTAGATTTGGTGACCAGGCAAGGCTTCTTTAACAAGGTGAAATTTAAGCCTGAATGACAAGAAGATGGCAGCCGTGCACTAGTCAGAAGAAGAGCATTTCAAGCAGAGGATAAAACCACAAAGGCCCTAGTGCAGCAAGTAACTGGGCTTGTTTAAGGAACAGAAAGGAATCTAGGGGCCGTGGAGTAAGTGGGGAAGTGAAGACAGCAGATAAAGGGTGTGTTATTAAGCCAGCTGCCACAGTAGGTGACTGGTGACTGGAGCTTAATTCAGTGGGGGAAATTATGAGGAAGGGATAAAATACGTGCTTCAGAATTACCCAAGAAAAGGGAATGCTTACATGCTGTTGGTGGGAATGTAAATTAGCACAACCTCTGTGGAAAACAGTAGGGAGATTTTCTTTCTTTCTTTCTTTCTTTTTCTTTTTCTTTTTTTTTTTTTTTTTTTTTTTTTTGAGGCAGAGTTTCACTCTTGTTGCCCAGGCTGGAGTGTAATGGCGCAATCTCAACTCACTGCAACCTCTGCCTCCCAGGTTCAAGCGATTCTCCTGCCTCAGCCTCCCGAGTAGCTGGGATTACAGGCACCCGCCACCACGCCCGGCTAATTTTTTGTATTTTTAGTAGAGATGGGGTTTCACCATGTTGACCAGGCTGGTATCAAACTCCTGACTTCAGGTGATCCACAGGCCTCGGCCTCCTTAAAGTGCTGGGATTGCAGGCATGAGCTACTGCACTTGTCAGAAATTTCTTAAAGATCTAAAAGTAGGTCTTCCATTTGATCCAGCAATTCCACTACTGGGTATCTACTCAAAGTAAAACAAGTCATTGAATCAGAAAGACACCTGCACATGTATGTTTATTGCAGCACAATTCACAATTGCAAAGATACGGAACCAGCCTAAGTGCCCATCAACCAATGGGTGGATTTTTAAAATGTGGTATATGTACACCATGGAACACTACTCAGCCACAGAAAAGGAATGAAATAATGTCTTTTGCAGCAACTTGGATGGAGCTGGAGGCCATTATTAGAAGTGAAGTAACTCAGGAATGGAAAACCAAATACCGCATGTTCTCACTTATAAGTGGAAGCGAAGCTATGGGTATACAAAGGCATGCAGAGTGGTATAATGGACATTGGAAACTCAGAAGAGGGGAGGGTGGGAGGAGCGTGAGGGATTTAAAAAACCACATATTGGGTACAATGTACACTACTTGGGTGATGGGTGCACTAAAATCTCAGACTTTACCTCTAAAGAAAGGAAAAGAAAAGAATAAACAAATAAATAAATATTTTAATAGAAATTATCTTTAAAAAAAAAAAAAAGAAGAAGAAGAAGAATTATCCTACCCAAGAGCCGAGAGACCAGGGGTCATTGGTTGAGGATTGCTGCTGGCAGGTTGGGGTTGGAGATGTTAATTTCCTAGTACATCTGTATCTAATATAGACATTTTCTTCCATGACTGAGATTCAGTATCTTCCTCTTTATCTGGGCCTTTAACTTCATCTTGTTTTCACTGGTCTTTCCTTGACCCTTGGCCCCACACCCAGCTCCCTGAATTCACTATTCTCTACCACCATAAATGTCATCAGCCATTTGGCCCACGTTCATTCCCACGGTCAGCCTCTCTTAATCAGGTCCACCATTTACTTTTGCTTTTCCTGGACTCCCATTCACTAGGTATTCTACCTAGCACAGAGTCTTGCTAATAATAGACTCAGTACATGCATGCAGCATAACTATTGGTAGGGGATCCATAACCATGATGTTTGCAAAGACTTCAAATTACTGTTAAATCGCAGTTTGATTCTTGCTACTTCCTGAAGTCCTTCCAGTCCTTAGGTACTTCCTGGATGTTTTCCTGACAACTAAAGCCTCAGTTTCTGTGTCAGTTATCAGTGACAACATAATTCTGTGTAATAAAACACCCCAAGACTCAGTGTCTTTAAACAACAATCATTTGTTGTGTTCACAAGTCTGTGGGTTGGAAATTTAGGCTGGGCTCAGATGGACAGTGCTTCTGATTTCAATTGGACTCACTCATAGATCTTACAGTCATCTGCAGCTCAGCTAATCTAGGATAACCTCAACTGCAATGACTAGAATGATTCAACTCTGCTCCTCATGTCCCACCTTCCAGCAGGATAACCTGGGTATGTTCTCATGGCAAACACAGAACAAGTAAGTGAAAACACTCAAGGCCTTTTGAGGCCTAGAGCTGGAACTGGTCCACCATCACTTCCACCACATTCTATTGCCCAAAACAAGTTACAGGGCCAGCCCAGATTCAAGGGAAAGGAAAATAGACTGTGCCTCTTCAGTGGATGAAATTCCAAGGTCACCTGGTAAAGGAAGAGGTGAAGGAAGAGGTGAAGAAGTAAGGTCATTAATGTAATCTCTCATACTATAACACTTGCTTTTTGACTTAGATGGTTCAGTGTATTTTGTATGTCAATCACACCTCAATAAAACATTTTTTAAAACAAGAAGGTTGAATGTTTATTTCCTTCCCTTTTCGGCTCAAAGTTTCTAAACTTTAAAACATCCAAATAGATACAATATAAGCAGCGCTGACTTTTTGGTTTGAATTATTAGATACTGTTTCAGTTCTCCATTTCTATAGATGCAGACATCAAAGAAAGAAGTATGGAAAGTATTATTTCACTCATAAACATCCCAGGAGACGTTAAAGACAGGATTTTAAGTAACCAACTAAAGACCCATCTTGAACAGAAGTTAGATAACATCACTCACAATCTTAGAGTTTATTTATTTTATTTTATATTGAAGATAAGGATGTTCTCCCTACATCTGATGTCTTCACTGGAAGAGAGGCTGTGCGAAAAGGTGCTTAAATTGTACGTCATTCACAAAAGGAAACAAAGGAGTTGCCACTATTACTGCAGTTGCCATGGCCATATCATATTAAATCAGGATACAGGAGGTTATTGAAACGGCTCTTCAAATAGGGTATCTTCTCGTAAGACATCTCTGCCAGTGACATTAGTTGGAACATTGGGTACAGAGTGTCCAGTGGAGAGAATGTACAAAATATTCAAGCCAACGAAGATCCTGTGAATCAAATGGCCTTGCCGTGCTCCACTCAACACTATTTCTGTCTTGCATGAGGTGTGTGCGTTGAACTTGATTTACTATCTTTAATGTCATTCATCCACAGTCCATAGTATATACTATGTGGATGTAGCAAGGCACTCCAATTAGGACCTGGAAATCCACTACAGTCCAATTGAAGCATAGCAATTTGATACATATAAAACGGTGGAGAGGAAGAGGGATGTGAACGCAACGAGTTCCTAATGTCCTGCTTAGAAAGAAAGGGCAATGCAGAATGGTGATTAAGAAGCCAAATATCCGTGACAGTCTCAGGTTTGAGTCCAGGCTCTGCCACTGATCGTTACGTGACTTCAGGTAGGTTTCTTACTATCTTTAAGCCTCAGTTTCTTTATCTGAAAATGAGACTACTGTTGAAACAACCTCAAAGGTTTCATGGAGGGGAAAAATCAGTATGTAAAGCGTTTTGCAAGGTGCCTGGCACAAAGTGAGCACTTAATTAATGAGAACTATAATTTCTGTTTTGGAGACAGGGTCTCACTCTATTGCCCAGGCTGGAGTGCAGTGACTCAATCTTGGCTCCCTGTAACCTCCACCTCCTGGGTTCAAGTGATCCTCTCACCTCAGCATCTCAAGTAGCTGGGACTACAGGCGTGAGCCACCACACCCAGCTAATTTTTGTATTTTTTGTAGAGACAGGATCTCACTACGTTGCCCAGGCTGGTCTCGAACTCCTGAGCTCAAGCGATCTACCCGCCTCGGCCTCCCAAAGCGCTGGGATTACAGCATGAGCCATCACAACTAGCCTGAGAACTATAAATTTTTAAACTGGAAGGGACCTAGGAGGTCATTGTATAAAAGCTCATCATTCAGAAGATGAAAAACAACCACAGAGAAGGCTAAAGGAGTCCCACCTGAGTTACATAGCTTAGTGGCACAATTAGGGCTGAAACCCTAAGACTTTCTGATTCCTCTGCCGTTCTGTGTTATCCCTCCGCCAACAAGCCCCTCTTGCCTACCCTCTTCCACATAGTGGAACTTCAATAAATAGGTAGGAGTTTTCCCCTTTCCCCTGGAAAGCCACATCTCAGGCACAGGAAACTCTGAAAGGTATGGAATTTTCTAATGAGGCATTTGCCGCCTGCTCACTTCAATCCACTGCAAGTGTCTCTGGGAAATAAAATATTGGCAGGTCTGTCCAACAGCTGCTCAGCCTAGAGACCACAGCTTATTTTGGTCCATTTATGTTAACTCATCTGTCTTAAGCTCTTTGTTAGTGACTCACCGCATACTGCTACCAAAAATATACACCAAAAATCCAAGAATCATTCATATGAAGGGCAAACGTCTTGCTTAAAATACCACATTTCTGCCGTCGTGTTTTTATGAAGTTTTTCCTTCCTCCCGCCTCCACATCACATTTTCTTCTCTCCTTTCTTCCTTCTCCATCTTTGATCGCCTTCAGGGGCATGGAAGCTGCATGGGGTGATCAAGAGAATTCTAGAATGGACATCAGAAGGCCTGGTTCTGGTCCTGAGCTGGCATTCTTTAACTGTAAAACCTAGCAAGTCACAACTGGTATGTGACTCGGTTTTTTCTTATCCATAATACAAGAGGGTTGTATTAGCTCTACAGTTCCCACGAATACAACTGCCAAGAACTTCTTCATTGCTTTCCCTTGAAGGATTCCAAGCTTTGAAAGATTTTCATCTGCCACATAATCTACCTTTTAAAATAAAAATTAATATTCCCCATTTTCTATAAATTTTGGATAAACAACCTAATTAATATACATTAGAATCAATAAATAACAATAAGCAGGAAATAAAAATGTTTAAAGTATTAAATTGACTTTTTTATTAAGATGGCTGCTATTTCAAATACTATGCCCAGATGTGTCACAGAAAATACGTCATCTTTGTTAGAATTGTTGAAATATTGAAAATGGTTCATATACTATGTCATATATCTAAAAATAGGTGGGCACAGTGGCTCACGACTGTAATCCCAGCATTTTGGGAGGCTGAGGCAGGAGAACCACTTGAGGGTAGGAGTTCAAGACCAGCCTGGGCAACATAGGAGACCCCAATTGCTACAAAAAAAAATTTTAAGTAATAAAAAAATTAGCCAGGTACATTGGTGCAAATCTGTAGTCCTAGCTACTTGAGAGGCTGAGGCAGCAGGATCACTTGAGCCCAGTAGGTTGAGGCTGCAGTGAGCTCTAATTGTGCCACTGCGCTCCAGCCTGGGCAACAGAGCAAGACCCCCATCTCAAATAAAAATAAAAATAAAAATAGACATGGTAATGATACACAGCAACTTCAGAATGATGGTAACTTCCAGGGAGGAGGAAAAGGATGAAGATGGGGGAGACAGCCTTCGAGTATATCTGTAATATTTCACTTACTAAGACCTGACACAAATACAGGAAATCATTAACGAGTTAAATCTGAGTGATAGATACATGGCCAGCAGTTATTAATATAATCCTTTCTTTTTATGATGGAAATATTTCAAAATTAAATATTTTAAATTTAAAGAAGCTTATCAACTGAAACTCTTATACATTGCTGGTAGGAGTGTAAAATGCTATTACAACTTTGGAAACCTTTAGCAGTTACTTAAAAAATTAAACCTATCCCTACCATACAACACAGCAATTCCCTTCATAGATACATGCCGAAAATAAATGAATACACATATTCATAAAAAAACATGTACAAAGGCCGGGCGCGGTGGCTCAAGCCTGTAATCCCAGCACTTTGGGAGGCCGAGGCGGGCGGATGACGAGGTCAGGAGATCGAGACCATCCTGGCTAACACAATGAAACCCCGTCTCCACTAAAAATACAAAAAAATTAGCCGGGCGTGGTGGCGGCGCCTGTAGTCCCAGCTACTCGGGAGGCTGAGGCAGGAGAATGGCGGGAACCCGGGAGGCGGAGCTTGCAGTGAGCCGAGATCGCGCCACTGCACTCCAGCCTGGGCGACAGAGCGAGACTCCGCCTCAAAAAAAAAAAAAAAAAAAAAAAAAAAAAAAAAAAAAAAAAAAAAAAACATGTACAAGAACGTTTATGTCAGCCTTATTTATAAGCCAAAAATAGAAAAGAGCCCAAATGCCTATCAATAGGTGAAAAAATAAACAAATTGTGATGTATTCATTCACTGAAATACTACTTAGCTCTAAAAAGGAGAGAACACCTTTTATCCAATAATATGGATAAATCCTGAAAAACATGCTGAGCAAAAAGTCAGATACAAAAGAAAGAATACATACTGTGTAATTCTGTTTACAAGAAGTTCTAAACCAGGTCAAACAAATCCATGATATTAGAAATCAGAGCAGTGTTTGCCTGTTGTGTGGGGAGATTGCCTAGAAAGAGGCACAGGGAAATTTCTGGAGCGAGGGACATGTCTTGAGGAAATAAGTATCTTTTTAAATTTTTTCTGTATTTTTAGTTTCTGTGGGTACATAGTAGGTGTATATATTTATGAGGTACATGAGATATTTTGGTACAGTCATGCAATGCATAATAATCACTTCATGAAAATTGAGTATCCATCCTCTCAAGCATTTATCCTTTGTGTTATAAACAGTTCAGTTATACTCTTTTAGTTCTTTTTAAATATACAATTAAATTATTATTGGCTAGAATCCCCCTGTTGTCTTGATTGGGGTAGTGGTTACACGAGTGTTTGCATTTGCAAAAAAATAAAAACACCTCTTCAAATTGTATATTTGAGATCTGTGCATTTCACCCTAGATAAATTTTACCTCGATTTTTAAAAATACCTTAAGCTCATAAACTCACATACTGTTTTCAAGGACTCCCAGGAGAGCCGGGGACCTCAAGACAGGAATCAGTCCTGGAATGAGGATCCCTGCTGTGATTTTCATGTCTGAACAGTGTAAGATTTTACTTTCTATATTGCTCTTTACTCTCATTACAAATGAAGTCTTTCTTTGAGGAGGTCTTTCAAAGCAATGTGCTGTAGTGGAAAGAATATGGGCTTTAGAAATAGCCAGAGCCCTGGGTTTAAGCCTGTGCTCCCTGGCTCATTGGCTATGTGACTCTGGGCATGGAAGTGACCTCCTTAAGTTTATTTTCTTAACCTTATGCAGGAGCGCACAAAGTCTACTTCCCGGGGTTATTCGGAAGATTAAATTAGATCACACAAGCAAAAGTGTATTTCACACAGCCAGGCTCAGCACAGATGCTCCATACATTCTGGTTTCCTTTTCTTCCTTCCTTTACTTTTTATAGACCCTCTACAGAACGAAAGCTTCATATCTCCTCCATCATCACAGTTCAAATCCTGAGGATATAGGAATAGCTTCCTTGTTCCTCCTCAAAGGTAGCAAGCAAAAATGCCACACTCAAAGGTAGCAAGCAGCAAAAGGGGCTATTTCCCTGAGCCCCGTGATTTAATGCGTTCTGCTCTGACACCCCCCATAGCCACATTCTTCCCCATAGGGCAGGAGTCAGTAGGGTCAAAAGACTATGCCTATCCAGAGCCTGTGCCCCACCTAGACCACAATCCAGGTACCAGGACCCCAGAATATACTGCCCAGAGGACCAAGAGCTGGCTTCCACAGCCACCATGGTCCCCTTCACTGGTCCATCTTCCCAACAGCAGACCGTGTCACAAATGAGCACTTCTCTAGTTTGAAGGAACCATCAAAGGGCAGTTGTTTGGGGCTGTGTAAACAGAGCTTGGACACGTAGGCAGGGTGTCCATCCACATTGTGCAAGACCCCTCGCGGTGTTTGGAGGATTCTGGGGTGGGAAGAGAAAGGGAGCTTGACCTCTGGCTGGGTCCAGGAGCCAGGGGCTGATTCACCCTGTACCATCAGGTTCTGGTGCAGAACTCTGAGGAGGCCAAGAACTCTAAATCTGTACCTGGCCTTCCAGGCCAATATTGATATGTCAAGAAGATGATAGAAAGCATTTTATAGTATTTTATAACTTTTCACAATTAGACATAGAGTACGTGGGTTTGATGTGTACTCTCACTCTGAGCTTGCCAATGTTAGGGATAGACCTGTCCAGCATATTCCCCTCTCAGGGCCTTTGCTGTTCTTTTGCCCTCTCTTCAGATCTCTATTTAGCCTCCTCCCTCATTTCTTTCATGTTCCCCTTCCTCTCTCCCCCTTTCACTTGTCTGACCATCATATTTGCTCCCCAGCCCTCATACCTCTATGCCCTTGCTATAATTTCTTTTTCTTATTGCAACTTGATATTTTATTTGTTAAGTGCCTGACTCCTTCATTAGAGTATAAATGTCAAACCAACTGAAAATTTTCTGCCTTGTTCACTACTGTATTTCCTTCACTCAACATAGTATTTGGCACATAGGAGGGGCTAAGCAAGGTAATTATTGCATTAATGCATGAATAACTTAATGAATGGATTTCTATTCCCATGCCTTATTCTCTGTTCTTTTCCCAATGTTTCACAACATAAAAGTCAAAAAAAAAAAAAAAACTTTTTAAATAGGCCAACTCACTTGCATTTCAGATTTTATTTCAAATTTAATAAACCTGCTGAACACAACCCCCAGTCTTCCAGCTCTCTTGCTCTATTTTTACCACTACCGTCTGTTCTTATTACAGAGAACTCCGGCCCCTTGACATCCCCTACTTTGTCTTCATCTATCAACCTTCATCTGCCTCCATCTCCTGCCCTTTCTGCCTAGAACTCACAGCCCATCACTTCAACCATTCTTCTGCTGATACTCTCAAGTACTTTGCCCTTTCGCCTGGCAAAACCCTAACTCTGGATCAAATCAAGGAGCGTTTCCATTTCTACACTTGAGCTACATCACAGGATAATAAATTAACAGGGGTAGCAAAATGATCTAAAAATATAATCATTTCTTTCCTGGCCAAAACTCTTGCCTACCAACTATTGCACATTCTTTACATGGCTAAAATTAAATATGCAAGTCTTCCGTGGCATTTAATTAGCAATCTGGCAGAAAGAAAATGCTGCTCTACTTTCATTCACAAATTTTAGTTTAATTACATTTCATACCCTTTTCCAAGCCAAGATGGTTGGGTTCAAATTTCTGGTTAAGAAAATCTAAGGTAAATGTTACATCACTTTTGAAAAGCCTGAAACTCACACAATCAACACATGTCTCTCTCTCTCTCTCTCTCTCTCTCTCTCTCTCTCTCTCTCTCTCTCTTCTTCCAGCTAGAATATCCCTATAGAAAATGTCAGATCTCGGCGGGGTGCGGTAGCTCACGCCTGTAATCCCAGCACTTTGGGAAGCCGAGGTGGGTGGATCACGAGGTCAGGAGATGGAGACCATCCTGGTTAACACGGTGAAACCCCATCTCTACTGAAAATACAAAAAATTAGCCGGTCGTGGTGGCACGTGCCTGTAATTCCAGCTACTCAGGAGGCTGAGACAGGAGAATCGCTTGAACCCAGGAGGTGAATATTGCAGTGATCGCGCCACTGCACTCCAGCCTAGGCAACAGAGGGAGACTCCATCTCAAAAAACAAAAACCAAAAAAAAAAAAAAAAAGAAAAAGAAAATTCTAGATCTGTAAATTGCAGTTACATAGGAGGAATAAGTTCAAGAGATCTATTGTGTAACATGGTGACTATGGTTAATAACAACATATTGTAGGCTTGAAAAATGTTACGAGTTTACACTTTAAGTACTCTCACCACAAAAACGATACTTACGTGAGATAATGCATATGTTGATTAGCTCAATTTAACCATTCCACAAATACATAGATTTCAAAATGTCATGTTGTACTTGACAAATATATACAATTTTATTTCTTGATTTAAAAAGTAAAATAAACATTTAAAAAGAATACAATATCATATATTAAATACAATATACAGGTTGAATATGTTTAAGAATACAATATTGTATGATTGCTGTGTTTAAAAACATAATGTGTATGGGCAAAGAGTAAAAGCCGACGAACAGAAATGATAGTAGTGATATTAGGAATTTGAAGTTTTTTCTCTGAACACTCTTAGATGTTATAATATTGTTTTTACAATTGAGAGTGAGGACAGGGTAGGGAGAAGGGAGAAAAAGCCAAATTTGCTGCAGAGAGGGCATGATAACCTTTTGAATTTCAAATTACCATTGGTTCCATTGACACCTAAAAGCAGCATTTCTCTGACCTTTAATAAATGTCCTAAATAAGTCAAAGTGGTCACAGTAGAGCCATTATAATCCTGTAGTTTTAATGTCACATGTACTCCACCTATTACATGTGTCTTACTAGTCTGTGCATTTGTTTGTTTTTAATCTCAAAAATACAGAAAATTTAAGCCATTTCATATGAATTCCAGGGTCTGGATCAAGTTGCAAGAGAAAATCACTATAAACTCGAATGAAAATACAAAAATATTTTAAAGATTGTAAGTAATAAATGTCTTACTAAAATTACCTCATAATATAGACATATTGCTTTTCCAAGGATAAACATGAAAGCATTAGAGCCCAGAGGCTCAATTCTTGCAGATGAGAAAACAAACTCCTTAAAACTGGTATTAAATCTCTGAACTTAGAAAAAATATGAGAAGGGGCCTTACCATCCCCTTCAGGTCCATGCCCACAAAGAACCCAGAGTTTCAGTAAACAAACGAGGTACATAATCCATTTGTGATAGCACTCAATTCATGTGGTTACTTCCTAATCAAGACGAAAATAAACCCTAGGCGTAAATGCATCTTGCTAGTGGTTTCTCCATAAATAACACTGCAAATCAATAATTATGCTCATTTCCTTAGAAATGCCTTAATTATTACTCCACATTCTTGCATAGAAATATGAGTAGAAAATAAACAAAACTAAATAGAGAACATTCCAGCATCCCCATAGATTGACTTTGGATGTATTTTTCTCAGCAAATCTACTGTTCTTTTATTTTATTTTTCAAACACACATGCTTGTTTATCTTAAGGAATCCTTTGGGGGTAGGAGGACTAAACTGATACAGTTAAATGTCACAGTACTTTCTAATAAGGAATGATGATAAGTTATAAACGCTTTAGTTGAATTATCAATAGTAACATGTCTCTACTAACACACAATTTTCTCCAAGAACAAGCTGTTTATTATTTCATTTATGTATGTGTTCCTTTATTTGGTGCCAAAATTTGTTAACAGAAATAATGAAAGAGTATTGAAATAAAAATTAAATGCATTGATCACGGAACAACTTTTGCAGAAGCAGCAGCAAGTGAATGTGCCACCTATTAAGCATGAGACTGTAATCACTTCTTGGGTGGCCCACTTACACTTTATGTAAAAGAGCATTATTAAGTAAAAAAGCACAAATGGAGTGAAGGATGATGTAATAATTCACGCTTCCCACATTGTGCTGTTTGAGCTCCGGTTGAGCTCCAGTCAAGGGACAGCTATACCGCTAAATGTGTTTTATTAAGCAACAATAGAGTCCTGGGAGATTCTCTTGTAATTCTCATTTTTAAATAACAGCCAAAGAAAAAGAATCATTTCTAACAACATGGGAATCCACTAGGACTTTTTTATACACATAACTTACAAATAAAATGTAAATCATACTCGAGGGAGGGAAACTAGTCCTGGGGAATAATGATGGTGATTCCTCAACTATCTGTGGTGTGTTCCCAGGGGCACAGGCATTCAGTGCAAGCCAATAGGTTGCTTTTGGGTTCTTGATACTTTTAGGCTTCTGTGTTGGGAGGGGAGTCATAAAAGGAGAATAGGTTAAAGTGCTTTTTCAGAGTTTACCTGGATTATTGAAGAGAGTGTGTGGAACCTCACAGATGAGAGACAAGTTAGCGAAGAAGAAAGACTGAGTAATGGGCCATGCCATATTCTATCATAGAATGCCTTCCTCCATACATCATGGACTATCATGGAATATTGGCCTTCCGGGATTCTAGATGTTATTCTGTATTTCAAGCTTTATATATCTAAAATAAAGATACTCATATCTTGACAAATTATAAGTTTCTTCCACCTCTTCCTGTTTTGAGGGACCCTCTCCTATTTTTTATTGTTGATGTGAATTAATCAAGCAGACGTAAATCAATGTTACTCTAAAAATAAGAGATACTATGGATAGCAAGTACGGTCACCAAAATATCTCTATAGGTATCAATATTTTTTCTCCAATCATGAGAATGAGAGAGAATGAATGAGTGATGGCATGAGAGAGAAGGAATTTTTTCCACTCCTTTTACATTTTTACCAGTTTTGTTCTTTTGAGATTTCTCTGTGAAACTACAAGAAGATGTAGATTATTCAGTGGTTTTCAGCTTTAATACAATATACTGAAACCAGATTATCCTCTGCTTTTAATTGCCTCTTCCTAAAATACTCCATTGTCATTACCCAATGATAGTGTTCTTTAAGAATATTATACTTTCAACTTGGTGTTTATTGAACAGGGATATTTATTGTCTGTGGTGGCCTGCTGAATTGCATGGTGAAGGTACCCTAAAGGGAAAATTAGAAGTTGTTTGAAATGATCATTTTCCTTTGACTCTTGTTCTGAATATTCTGAACTGTTTTCTAACTTAGCTTTAAGGTTTTCATTAAGTCATTTTTAAGATTTCCAATTGGGTGAAATAATAACATCACACAATGCATAACTGAATAGAAACCTAACCTCTTCTTATACAGAGGATGAAACAAGCCCAGGGAGAAAAAATGATTTACCAAAGTCAGAGAACTAAGGAGTAACAAGGATCCAGAACCCAGGTGTTCTTTTTTTTCTTTTTAAATTTTTTTTTAATAATTTCATGCTTCCACTCTTATGTATATACCTACAGAACCCTGGTGTTCTAACTCCTGGACAAATGATCTTTAGCCCACACGTACAGTACATACATCTGAACATACCAACTTTAGGCAAAATTATTATATGAGATTTGTATCCTGAATCTCATCCCCTATGCCCTGAGCTTTTCCTTCCTCCTCAAGAAAACTTAAGCTTTTCTTTCCCTGTTGTCATTCCCAACCCCTAGCAGAGTTTACTTGTCCTAAACTCAGGACCTTTTCTTCTCTGTTTCGGGTAGCATCTAATTACTTAAGTAATTAAGTCATATAATACTGAGTGTCATGTGGCTTCATGCTAAGCTTTTCAAATATAGATTACCATCAGTATAAGACCAACTTCTGTGGGTTAAGTTAAGCCATGGATTAAATATTATGGTCCATCTTCATCAACCATCAAACTTTCTGAAGAAATTGGTTGTAGAAGAGAGTGATGAACATCTTTACCCCACTCCAGATCCACTCTCTACCCCTCTCTACCTGGTTCTGTGCTCCTGGAGGCTGACCTGTATGCAGTGCATCAGTGGGCTCCCTTGTCTTCTGGCTCCCAGTTAGGTTTGAAGAACGAGGGGCACCAATGGGAGATCAGAGGGTGCAAGGAACAAAAGGTTGAAGTATTGATTCTTCCAGCTCTGTCTCCACAGGATCTCTACAGGTTGGCTGCATGTCCCACCATGGAAGGCCACAGCTACTGTCAGACAGCCCTCTACAGATAGCTGAGTCACGATAGCCACTCTCTCCTTTTGCTCCTCCTCCAGGCCTTGAGGTGGTAATAGCTGCTCAACATTACTTATCCCAGGGTACTGCACTAGCCCTTCCTGGTTTCCCTAACCCCTGCAGATACTTTTGTAAATAGTCCCTCTATTAAACCCTCCTCGGTTACCCAGTTTGAATGGGCCATCTGTTTCCAGGCAAGACCCTGACCAATATAGTGTCAAATGGGACATTAAATAATTTGACTAAGTAATTTAAATATTTTTATATTTTATTATAAAAATATATTTTATAATAAAATATATTATATATTTTATATTATATATTTTAATAAAATATATAATATATATTGTTATATTATATATTATAATAAAATACATAATATATATTTTATATTATGTATTTTATAATAAAATACATAATACATATTTTTATATTATATATTATAATAAAATATATAATATATATTTTTATATTATATATTTATAATAAAATATATAATATATAATACACATTTTTGCAATAATTTTATTATATTTTATAAATTTAATATTTATTTTTAATGTAACATTTATTATATTATAATTATAATATATTTAAATATTTTTAATATTTATATTTAATATATTTTATTATATTTTAATATAAGATATATTATGAAATATGTTATATATTATAAAATGTGTTATATTTTATAATATCACAAACATTATATAATATTTTTATATTATTTAAAACACAAACACAGATATATAAAAGAGCAGAATGCAAAATACGAATTTACTGTTCTCTGATAAAGGGCATCTCCGTGGAAAATTTCAGGGCGCATTGGCAAATGTCATTCTCTTTCCTTAGGGAAAATGTATGATAAACAGAGCTCAATCAGAACTTCTGCATTACCCCTTTTTCTGGTTCTTTGACTTGTAGTAAAAGAAGAAAACGGAAAGAAGAAAAAATGAAAAGAATTTCATGGCAGGAATTCACCTTATAAAAATGTTTTTAAATTATGCCCTGAGATCAGAACACTTAATTTCCAATTTTTAGGTCGGGCGCGGTGGCTCAAGCCTGTAATCCCAGCACTTTGGGAGGCCGAGACGGGCGGATCACGAGGTCAGGAGATCGAGACCATCCTGGCTAACACGGTGAAACCCCGTCTCTACTAAAAAATACAAAAAACTAGCTGGGCGAGGTGGCGGGCGCCTGTAATCCCAGCTACTCGGGAGGCTGAGGCAGGAGAATGGCGTAAACCTGGGAGGCGGAGCTTGCAGTGAGCTGAGATCCGGCCACTGCACTCCAGCCTGGGCGACAGAGCGAGACTCCGTCTCAAAAAAAAAAACATTTTCCTATTTTTAAAAAGTGAATCTTTACATTTAAAACTTTTTTCTTTTTACATTTCTACCCATAAACATGATTTTACAAAAATGCATAACTGTTATCATATTATACACATTTGGATTTTCGGTGCAGTCTTTTTTCCTTCTTTTTTCTGTTCAGGTTGGCTTCCCTCTCCCCTTCTGAAGCTTGCCCCACCTCCTGCACATATCTCCCTTTCAAATAATCCATGATAGCAATATAGTCTCTCCATACATATATTCTTGAAGCTCATATAATTTTATACATAACACACACATATGCATACATGCTCATACACAAATAAGGAGTTATTTTGGTCATTGCTTTAGAATGATGAGATTATATTATACACGTTTTCTGCATCTTGCTTTTCTCACTCAAAAATACCATTTGGAAGTTTTCAAGTACACTAGTATACCTCTCATTCATTTTTTAGCTGACTGAACAATACTCCATTGGATGGATATACCATAATTTATTCAACCATTTCCTATTGATGGGCATTGACTTTGGTAACCGTCTTCTACCACTATAAGTTGTGTGTGTGTGTGTGTGTGTTCACAATTGTTGTTTTTAATTTCTAAGAGTTGGATACCCTGAAAAGGGATGACTCGGTCCAGTGGTATGTGTATTTTTAGTTTTAATAGATGTTGCCAGATTGTCTTGCAAAAAGCTGTAGCAGATCAAATTTACTGTAGCAGATCAAATTTCCTCTAGCAATAAATGAGAGTGCCCTTTTCCCTGCATTCAAACAACAATAATTGTTATAGATCCTTTCAAATTTTGTACCTGTTTCATGGGCAAAATATTATTGTTACTTTAATTTGTGTTTCCCTTTGCTAAGAGTATCTTTTCTAGTGTTGTTGACCATCTGGATTTGCTCTTTGGCCCATTTTTCTATTTGCAGAGAAATTGTATGTATAAAATAGAAATGTTGAAAGCTTAGGACACGTAACTGCAATGATTTTTATATTTATCTTCAAATTGCCTATTCTACAAAGGATATTGTTGAAGCTTATAAAGAGTAAGCTGATTTAGATTTTTAATGTTTTTCAATTGTTTAGTAAAACATGTGTCCCTTCAAAAAATTAAGTTAATAAATTACTTTCGAAAGTGAGTTTTGAAATAACTGCCTCTTTAAATCCTTTGCACATTTTTATATTGAGTTAAAAAGTTCCTTTCATTAAATATATTATTGTGTTTGTCTGCTGTTGCTAATGTTTTTCCAAATATGTTGTTTGTCCATTAACTTTGTGGGCATTTTTATATTTCTATAAAGTCAAATATACCTCAGCCCAGCTCTGGTTAATAAGGTCTAACCCACTCCAGCTTCAATATATAGTTTCCTAGATTTTCTAATGGGATGTTCTGTTTTTTACTTATTTAATCCAGCTTAAATTTATTTATTTTTGACTACAGTGTATAAGGTCCAATTTTATTTTCTTCCAGATGCACAGGACACTTCTGCATGCCCTAGGTATTTAATATTAAGTCCATCTTTCACCCACATTTCTCCCTTCTAATTCTTCCATTCTCTCCCACAGTTCCCCACCTCTCCCACAGTTCTCCATTTTCTCCCCCATTCCTGTTTCTCCCACAATTCCATTTTTCTCACAATTCCCTATTCTCTGCCACAATTCTCCATTCTCTCCCACAATTCCCTATTTCTTCTATAATTCTCCATTTTGTCCCACAATTATTTGTCTCCCACAATTCTCCACTCTCCTTCAATTCCCAGTCATTCACGCAAATTCTTGTCACTCATGCAATTCCTTGTCTCTCCCACAGTTCTCCCACAATTCATTATCTCTCTCACAATTATCCAATTTCCCCCACAATTGTCCATCCACTGCTACGATTCTGTTTTCTCCCACAATTCCTTGTCTCTCATACTATTCTCTGATTTCTTTCTTGACTCCTTGTCTCACACCGTTCTGTCTCACAATTTCCTGTTGTGGCCAAATTCTCCATTCTCTCCTACAATTCGCTGTCTCTATTACAATTCTGTTTCTATCATAATTTCCTGTCTCTCACACAATTCTCTCTCTCTCTCTCTCTCTCTCTCTCTCTCTCTCTCTCTCCCTCTCTCTTATTAACTGTCTCTCATATAATTCCCAGTCTTACACAATTCTGTATCTTTCACCCAGTTCTCACTGTCTCACACAATTCTCTATGCTCTTCCACAATTTTTTGTTTTCTCCTACAATTTCTTGTCTCTCCCACATTTCTATGTTGTCTCCCTCAATTCCCTACTTCCCCCAGAATTACCTCCCTCTTCTGCTTTCTTAAAATTCCCTGTCTTTCACATAATTCCTTGTTGCTCCTCCAATTCTCTGCTCTCTCCAACAATTCTCCATTCTTTCCCACAATGCCCTGTCCTTCCCACAATTACTTGTAATGTATTAAATTCTTGTATGCGTTGAAATCTTTTCCTGGACTCTCTATTTTGTTCCATTGAACTATTTGTCTATTCTTAATTACTTACCATATTGACTGGGTCTTATAATATGTTCACTTATCTGGTAAAACATATTGCCCCTTATATTCTAATATTTTCTAAAATGTTGACTTTTCTCAGACATTGTTCTACTCAAGAAAAAAGAATATTTTATTCAGTATTTTTTAAAGACATACAAAAAAATCGCCTATTAGGGTTCTAGCTCGAATTAATTGAATTTGTGTATTAATTTGAAGAGAATCAAGGTTTTTGGTTCTTTTAGAGACAGAGTCTCACTCTGTCACCCAGGCTGGAGGGCAGAGGTGTGATCATAGCTCACTGCAGCCTCAACCTCCTGGACTCAAGTGATCCTCCTGCTTCAGCCTCCTGAATACCTGAGACTACAGGTGTGCACTACCACACCTAGCTAACTTTTTAGTTTTCTACAGATAGGGTCTCACTATGTTGCCCAACCTGGTCTTAAACTCCTGGCCTCAAGTCATCCTCCTGCCTTGGCCTCCCAAAGTGCTGGGATTAGAGGCATAAGCCACTCTGCCCAGCTGAGAATCAAGTTTTTTATGTTGTCTGTTTCTCTAATATTTGAAGTGTCTTTCCATTTGGTCAGGTCTTGTTTTACGACCTTCAATTCAAATGTATAGTCCTTTCACGGCAGTTCTGAATCTTTCTTGATATCTTTCTGTTATGTATCTCATGGAATTTTTTTTTTAATATTAAAGCTATCACCATGGCTGGTGTTAGTGGGCAATGGGAACAGTAGTAGAAGGTGGAATCAGAGAAATATCTTTGAACAAGATTACATAGTACCTTACAGGTTTCATCAGTTATCTATTATTATATAACAAACTACCTCACATTTAGCAACTTAAAGCAACAATAAACATTTATTATCTCACGGTATCTGCAGATCAGAATTTTTTTAGTAGTTTAGTTGGGAGTTTCTGGCCCTTGGTCTCACTTGAGGTTAACGTCAAAATGTCAGCCACAGCTGCCGACATCTGAAGATTTGACTGGGGCTGGAGGATCCAATTCTAAGATAGCTTACTTGTAAGAACTCTGCTGCAGTTATTTGTGATTTTACACATCCAAAGCCAATTCCTACTTAATGCCTGAAGTAAAACCCTGAAATGTGTGCATAACCACATTTCTTTGACTATATTTCCTTGGGTTCTATGCTAATTTTGAAAGACATGTTTTCAATATGAATTCATCTAAACGTCAAATCCTGGCTACAAATGTCATGACCCATGTATATGTCTAAAGCCTATAAGTAATCTCTTTTGGAAACATAATAGAATTTATGAGATCAAGAGGACAGTAAGAAAGGAAGCATGAATATTTTAAAGCAGGAAATACGGGGAGCCTACAGATTTTAAGATAATTTATTCGACAAAATACTGTATGTAGCTCCTATTCTATTGCAAACATAGTATCTCTCAGCACAGAGGCTCTATTACAGCCACCTATTTATAAAAGGGGAGGACCCATATAAATGAAATGGGAGCAGACTGGGCTGGAGAAAAATTACTCCATCCTCCAGTAGCCAAGTTTCTTCTTTCAGAGTTAGGTTATAAGCTTATTCTCAGGCTGTGACCCTACAATTTGCATAAGTTATTGTTCCATCTTTTTGGTTGTTTTATTAAATTTATTCTTATTATGGGAAGTGGAATTGCTCTCAGTAGCCAACTTTCTGTGGACCTTCTCCTGATCAAAATTCCTGAACCTGAGAAGTAATAAAGAACTACAAGCCCAGGAGGTAAAGGCAGAAGCCAAGAACTGGGAGAATCAGGCAAAAGTCAGAAAGAAGGCAATGTTTCTGATGAAAACTAATAAAATTCAAGAAGATATACAGGACCCATCCAGCAGAACAGCTGCCAAGAAAAAATTGTCAGTGCAATGAAAAGGGTATTTATAACTTTCCCACCGACTACAATTTTGTTTTTGAGAAGAGTAGTTCATTAGTATCTAGCAAAACCTGGATACTATATTGCTTATCATCATCTGATTTCCTCTCTCTGTAATTCCATCCTCATCAGCATGACCTTCTGATAAATAAGATGGCTTCTAGGTGTACCAGAAAGGTAGTACCTTGGAGGAAAGACTGTGGTTCAAGTCACTAGAAAAGTCTACACCCTTCTGTAAATTAATAAAAGTTTCATTCTGGTTCACAAACTGAACACCTATAAATTTTATTTTATGGTTTGCTTGGACCTGATTGCTTTCCAGAGCAAGAGGAAATAAACTGCTGTGCTATTGTTTCTTTTCTTTCTCATTTTATATTCAAAAGGAAAATCAATATACTAATGTTAAAAGCACTTAAAACTTTTTAAAACAATCTTAGTAAATACAGATGGAGAAGTCTGAAATAGGGGAAAGTCTGAATTATAGGACCCTGCTAATGAAACAGAGTTTGTTACATACACATATACAATAATCTAACCTGCTAACAGACTTTTTATAAATGGGAGACATGTAGAACTTACTTCATTTAATAGGAGATTCATGTCTAATTAGCAAAATCCATTTGATCATGAGTAATTACACTAATGCACAGAGGACTTCTTAGCTCCTAGTGAATCCCCTAATATTGCAAGGACAGTTTCATGTACATCTGTGTGTATTAGGTAGTACCCTTTCTGTTGCAAGTGAGAAATACTCAAACTTGTTCGAGCAGAAAAAGGAAAGTTAGGATAAAGATTTCTGACAAAATCTAAAATCAGATATGTGATTTGCTGAGCCTTAGAAACTACTAGAATAAAAGATACACCGAGATTCTCTTATAAAGTGGATTCTCTCATACTTCTTTACACTCCTTGGCTTTATTTTTCTTCCTTGTTGCAAACTGACTTCCTCCATGTGATGGGAAACATGGCTAATGATGGGGTTCAGGACACACTACCCCAAAACATGGGACTTTAGCATTTGAGAAAACCACAGAAGCAGGAAGTTTACTCTCTGACCTTCCCCTCACCCCTATCCCCTAAATCAGGTCATAAAAGCTAGGAAGGATTCTCTAACCTTCCCCTGAAGCAAGTCATAAGATCCTCATTGAAGAAGTGCCCTCCTTGTATCTATAAGGAACATTGTCAGGCTAGGTGCGGTGGCTCATGCCTGTAATCCCAACACTTTGGGAGGCCGAGGCGGGGGCGGGTCACTTGAGGTCAGGAGTTTGAGACCAACCGGGCCAACATGGTGAAACCCCGTCTCCACTAAAAACACAAAAATTAACCAGGCGTGGTGGTGGGCGCCTGTAATCTCAGCTACTCTGGGAGGCTGAGGCAGGAGAATCGCTTGAGCCCAGGGGGCAGAGGTGGCAATAAGCCAAGATTGGGCCACTGCACTCCAGCCTGGGTGACACAGTGAAACTCCATCTCATAAAACGTAAAAAAAAAGGAACATTGTCTTAGTCTGTTTTGTGTTGCTATAACAGAATGCTACATACTGGGTAATGTATAAAGAAAATAAATTTATTTCTCACAGTTCCAGTGGCTGCGACGTCCAAGAGCGTGGTGCCAGCATCTGACAAGGGTCTTCTTACTGTATCATCCCATGGCAGAAGGCGGAAGGGCAAGAGAGCACAACAAAAAGAAAGCAAAAAAGGGCCAAACTTGCTTTTGTAAAAAACTCACTCTCAAAATAACAAACCCGCTCTCATGATAGCAACATTAATCCATTCACAGTGACAGAAACCTCAGACCTAATCACCTCTTAAAGGCCCCACCTCTCAACACGATTGCATTGGGGATTAAGTTTCCAACACAGGAACTTTGGGGGACACATTCAAACCATAGTTAATATCATTATCTCTGAAGATGAAGAATCTGAACAAACAGGTCTTGCTAAATTCCCCTCCAGTTTATTACCATTAGATCATACTTTTTAATCCAATCATACTTCTCTAAGACTATCCACTTCTCTGTCAAACCTAGCAGAAAAAGTATACAATTTTACCTGTTTCTTCGTGTTTTAATTTCCTTATGAAGGCTCCTATGTCACATAAAGCTTATATTTTACAAATTTATATGCTTTTTTTTCTTGTGCATCTGTCTTTTGTTATAGAGGCCTCAGCCATTAACCTGATGATGCATGAGGAAAAGATATTTTTCATCCCCTACACTAACAAGTGCTTCTGAGCATTATGTCTTACTTTTTCAAGCATCTTGAAGAGAGACTGGCTGTCTTTCTCCTTTCCAGTTCTAAAGTCTTAGGTTCAGACTCTGATTGGCTTGAGTTGGGTCAGGTAGTCACCTGCTAACCAATCAAATGCAGACATGGATGGGTTCGTGTTGTACCAGGATTGGGGCTCATAGACAACCAAGTGGATGGAAAGGCAGTTCCCAGAAGGGAAGTACTAAGCAGATAATCCCCGTATGTGTCTGCCATTGTATGTAGGTTTTGTGGGGAGATAAACCCACAAATTCCATCAAATTCTCATAGGGTCCTGACCTCAAAATGTTTATGAACTCCTGTCTGAGTGCACCTTATGTTCTTAAACATTCTGCCACCCAGATCAGATAAATATATACTCCCCTCAATATTTCTATACTAAATTATTGCTTAAATTTTCTTAAGGTTTGCACAAGGTTAATACAAATAAAATTGACACAAACTCTAAATTATTAGAATCCAAACTAACAACTTTATCATCCCAGACATACGGATTCCATAGTCAACCTCTTGACAGTGTTTAATTGTTTTTTCTTGTTATACATTACTATTCAGTTTCTGTGATGGTAGGCACCAATCATGTCTTCGATTGGAAAAGAATCATCATTATGTGTGTGATCTTTGGTTAATGTCTAGCAATCATAGTTCCAAGATTTATACTAGTAAGAAATGGAGCATAAGCAATTTCAGACTGAGAACCAGAACTCACTAGAGAAGTCCCTGCCTCTGTCCTTGAATGCTATTAATATATTTGATAGTTAAGGATTTCTCTCAATACCTTCTCCTGAGCTTCTTTGTAAGGTAATAACTTCTGGAAACTCATCAACTCTCATGACCTCTTTATTCAGCCTTTATTATGCAAGCCACAAAATAGTATGAGTTATTAATAAATTTGGCATACAGACTTAATAAAATAAGGAGCTATTTTTTGCATCAACCTAAACTTATGCCTAAAGAACATTCAAGTTAGAGTAGATTATATTGTATATGGCTATACCAATTAGTTAAGCATTATTTTATAATCCAGCTGTATTAGCCCAATTTGATGCCCTCATAAACAGAGACAAAATTATGGTATTTTCAAGCACGCAGTTAAGAGATTAACAGATATAGTAGGAGCACCTCCTTTTCCATCAAATACTCAAGTCAACTCACTAAAAGGTTATTTACTTGTGACTGGTGATACCTGTAATGTAACTTAAGTCGATGGAAAAAATAGGAATCAGGTTACAAACTGCTTTGATAGATGCATATCATTAAATAGGCAATGTGCAATAAGAAAGAAAGACCTGAAGTGAACTGGATTTTAGACCTGGATTTATTCCCATTCTACTTCTGTGATCTTGGTATACGATTTAACGTCCCTGGTCATCAGCAGTCAAATGAGAGCAGTGAACTACATAAGCTTTGATTGAGCCATCTTCCAGCTGTAACACCCTAAAATCTTATTTCTATCAGTAGGATTAGATTTGGTAGCAAATAACAAAGGCCTAAAATAACTGTGGCTTAAACGAGATAAAGATTTATTCCTCTCACACATAAAAATTGAAAAGTACTCAATTCAGACCCAGTATAGCAACCCTGCTTCACAATTCCTCAAAAACTCAAGCTCTTTACAACCCTGTGGTGTGACCCTCATCCTCATTGTCTAAAATGGTGGCTAAAGCTTACCATCACATCCGTGCTCTCAACAGCTAGATGGAGAAAAGGAAAATAAGATGAGAAGCAAAGGGCACGCTGGAGTGCAGTGGCGTGCTCTCGGCTCACTGAAAGCTCCAGCCTCCCGGGTTCACGCCATTCTCCTGCCTCAGCCTCCCGAGTAGCTGCGACTACAGGCGCCCGCTACCACGCCCAGCTGATTTTTTGTATTTTTAGTAGAGACGGGGTTTCACCGTGTTAGCCAGGATGGTCTCGATCTCCTGACCTCGTGATCCGCCTGCCTCGGCCTCCCAAAGTGCTGGGATTACAGGCGTGAGTCACAGCGCCCAGTCATGCCACCTGTCTTTTAAGGGACACACCTGGAAACTGCCAAGCATCATTTCTGCCACTATCCCATTGGCCACACTGAGTTGCCAGGGAAATTGGGAAATGTAATGTTCATTTTGGGTGGCCATGTTCCCAACTAAAGGTGGGGAGAATGGTTACTAGGAGCACCTTGAAGTGTCAGACACATACATGATCTAAAAGAATTGATGTGTCTAATAGGGTGCCAGGAAATCTCATTCAATGTTTATCAGTGGAGTTATTCACATCCATAAGTACTTAAGACCCTTTCTATTTCAATTCACTTCAACAAATATTTGATTATTTCCGTTTGCCAGTCAGTGGACCAGGCTCTGGGGATACAAAAAATAAATAAGACATATTTACTCCCATTTCTCATGGGACTTACATTAGAATGGGTAAGATCATAAATAAGTAACTATAAGTGTGTTGATTATCACAAAAGAGAAAGAACATGGTGCTTTTATATCTGTATCAATTTATCTACCAATTCCTCTATATTCTCTAGATGTGGAAAGAACATGATATCCATTCCCCATCTTTTGTCACAAGGATCAAAAAGGAATTTTCTAGGACATTAACTGGTTCCTTGCTACCCTATTTCCTTTCCTCCTCTTTCTATCAATGCTAGGAAGTGGTCTGAGTTCACCAATTTTCCACAGAACTCTGATAAATTACTGGCCAGTTTTTACCCTGAGAGTCCAGCATATTAAAATCTGTGTTCACCTGAACATCTAAGAAGTAATGGGAGAAAAGCACCAGAGAAATTTATGAATGGGTTTCCTTGAGCTTATATTCATGGGAAGAAGAATCCCTGAGAGAGATTGAATGAAGAACTTTATAACTGACTGGACACACTTGGGGAAATTGTATTGAGAATCCTTCTTTGTTAATTACTGTCCAATAAGGATTTGCTGTTTCTGTTTTTGCTTTATTTTAATATAATTTTCTTGAAACTTTTCAAATGTGTATTTGCCATTAATCATTCACTATGAAGCAAGTTGTCTTCCATCTACAGTATTCATGTAGAGTTTCATACATGTATACATATAGTGCATGAGCATTATACAGAGAATTGCTCAATACCTATAATGTATTCAGAGATTTTAAAAGGAGCCCTTCAGAAATAAAACAGGTTTAGCAGAATTGTATGTAGAGGAGTGTGTTAAACACTTACGTATGGGAGTATAATTATTTTAATAGTGAAGGAAGTTCATTACAATGTTCTTCACTTGCCTTCGAACAGGCAATTGACTCTCCTTTAAGACAATTATTTCTTTCCCATTAAGTTGCCAAAGGTCAAAGAGCTCTAGAAAGCATTTAGCTACCATATTTGGTTAAATAGTGTCCCCCAAAATTCATGCTACCCAGACCCTCAGAATGTGACCTTATTTGGTATAAGCCAAGGAATGCCGCAGATTGCCAGCAACCACCAGAAGCTAGGAGAGGGGTATGGAATGAATTGTCCCTTAGAACTTCCAGAAGAAACCACCCTGCTGACACCTGATTTTGGACTTCTAGTTAATAGAACTATAAGAGAATACATTTCCATTGTTTTAAGCCACTCAGTTTGTAGTACTTTGTTATGCCAACCCTAGGAAACTAATACAACCATCATGCAAGTAGAAAGGATTCTCAGGAATTGCTGAGTCTGTATATCTGAAGGATGGAATAGTCTCCAAGATAGGGTAGTCAATAGGAAGTACATTCTGATGTCACCATTTTCTAGAGCTTCTGAGGGGATCATTCACAAAACCAAATAAAATAACTGATTCCGTGCAATGATGATCTACTTAGTGCCTGAGATTGTGCTAGACACTGTGGGAGGTTGCCAACCCCTGCAGGAAGTTGCCACCTGGTGGAGCTGGGTCATGGTACTGTAGCTTTATCTTTTCCCCACTCACCCCACAAACACTCCATTTTCTTCTCTTACCAGCTGACCTGTGTTCAGCATAGGTGCTCTTATTGGCATCTCCTCCTGTGGTTAACACTACTGATTGTCCACCAGCAAGGAATTGCCTGTCCCTACCTTCTTCCTTGCTCAGAGAATACAACTTCATTAATTCATTCATCAACAAATATTTCTTTATGTACCTGCTGCGTAGCTGGCACTGTTGTATGCTCTGGAGGCACAGTGGTGAACAAAACATACCACCTTGTTCCAGTAAAACTTACAATCTAGCCAGAAAAACATTCTTTATCTCTATCTCTCACTTACTCGTACTCTCTCTCTCTCTCTCTCGTTAAGAGCTATCAAAAATTAAAACAGGGAAGAAGGATAGAGAACAATGGAGGTGAAGCCTGCTATTTTAGATAGAGTGGTCTCTGTTCTTATGTCACCCGAAGGAAATGAGGGATTAAGTCATGTAGATACCTGGAGGAAGAGCTATCTAAACACTGAGAATAGTATGTGCAAAGGCTTCATGTATGCGTGCCCTGTTAAGAGAAAAACAAGGCTGAAAGTGTGGCTAAAGCAGAGACAGCAAAGGAGAGAGTGGTATGAGATAAAGCTACAGAGAAGGAGGACTATATTGGGCCTTGAAGGAGCTCTAGGCCTTGACTGATACCTGCTTTCCCAGTCTCCCTTGCAGCTAGTGTATGGGCATGTAACCCATCCTGGCCACTGGGACATGAGGGGAAATATGCAGGTTGTTGGGTTTATAAAAGGGATTTTCTTCTGAATAAAGAGAGAGAGAGAGACCTATGAGGAGAAATTTCCCTACTGTTCCTTAGGCTACTATATTGTCTACATATGACAGCTAGAACTGTTGGGCACATCTGGCAACCATGATAGGACAAGTCAGGGGACCAAACAAATTATCTGAGAATTCTAGGACCAAAAATATGGAAAAAGCCTGGGCTGCAACTGCATTTTCAAGCCACTGAATTAACTAACCTCATAATCACCCTATGACTAGTGCTTTTGTTATATAAGGAAATGAATACCCTTATTCCTTAAATTACTTTAAGTATTTAGTTCTTTGCAGTCAAAAACATTTCAAATGAGAAGGCTTCCTTGGTGTAAATACAAAGTACAACACTTTAACTTCATTTTACATTTGCTTTTGTGTACCACTCTAAAAGCTTAAGCACCGAGATAAAAAGATGAATAGAATAAAAATTTTGTGTGAAAAGCGGAAAATCTCTTCTACAAAATAACTTGAAGAGAGAAAAGATTATTCATCTTCAGTCGAATATGTTTGTACAGATAACAATGACATCAATGGTCTTGAATTATTGAATACCTTGTTCCACACTGTCACTTATGAGCAATGTCTTTCGCAGTTCAAGATTAGAAGCATCTTAACTTTGCATTTAATTTACCTTGGTCACATAGTCTTCAATCATGTATTTTTCTATGTTGGCTATGCTTCGATTTCTCTTTTCAATGTATTGAAATCTTCTGGGTTGAACCTGTGCAAAATACAACAGAATACACGCAAAATACAAAAACAGGGAAAATGGGAATAAGCAAACAATCACCCCAAATAAAAAATTCACAATGTAAAACATTGGTCTTGTTATACAAATAGTTAACACAGCAAGTAAAAAGAGCTATAAATAACCAGCAAACTGGCAATAAAACCTGTGAATAGTTCTATTAGATTTTAAAAAATACTAAAAAGTATGTCTCGGCTGGGCACAGTGGCTCACGCCTGTAATGCTAGCACTTTGGGAGGCCAAGGTGGGTGGATCAAGAGGTCAAGAGATCGAGACCATCCTGTCTAACATGGTGAAACCCTGTCTCTACTAAAAATACAAAAATTAGCTGGGCGTGGTGGGGGGCACCTGTAATCCCAGCTGCTCGGGAGGCTGAGGCAGGAGAATCGCTTGAACCTGGGAGGCAGAGGTTGCAGTGAGCCAAGATCGGGCCATTGCACTCCAGCCTGGCCACAGAGCAAGACTCTGTCTCAAAAAAAAAAAAATTTTAAAAAGTAGGCTCTCTAAGGTGAAGCTCTTATGACATTAATGGGTTTAGTGAATGAGTTTAAATGCTGAGTAGAAGCCTGAAATAGTACGAGAGAAAAAGCATAGTTCAGCAGCAAGGACTGGAAAACTAGAAAGAATAAGTAAAATGAAGCCAAGGAGGAAGATGAGATCATAAAAAGCAGTCTACTTAAGGTTCAAGTCTGATATTTGTGTAATTAAAGTGAAAACTTTTCCATTTCAGGGACTGGAATTATGTTTAAATGGATTTTGATAAAACTCACTATTCAAACTTTGTGAGTAAAGCCCTATAATTGCTAGCTATCCATTATATTGAATATACCCATGGAATTCTGCTGGCCAAATTAGTCATGACTCATTGGCATGTTTTTATAACATTTAGATATATTAGTTGCATGAACATTTCAGGGAGCGTTGTTCAAATGTGCCTCAGTCAGAACACTTCAGTAGTCTCTACTATTTCTAATGAAGCACTAAAACATTAAGAACCATTAATGATATGAAACCATTAATGAATTTTAAAAAATTCATAACATAGACTTGATTGAGTAAATTATGTTTCATTAATTCCGAAGAAATTTAGCAATAACCTAAAAATTATGTTTCATTAATTCCAAAGAAATTTAGCCATAACCTAAGACCGTTGTTGGCACTGTTTTTAATATTAATAATACTCCCTTTCAATAGAAATGAATATTGACTTTGTTATTCATTCATTTACTCAACATTCATCAGCATTGCTCTGTGCAAAGCCCTGTAGTTTGCCACATGGGGAATGCTCAGATGAATCAGGCAGGGACTCTGCCCATTCTGATGTCATAGTTAATGACATAGTTAAGGAAGATAAAACACATACAAAAAACACCATAACATTATATAAGAGGTAGTAAATGCTAAAAGAGACACGGACATAAAATTTAAGGAGCATAGAGTATATTTCCATCAGAGAGGTACAAGAAAGGCTTTATGGAGAAAGTGTATTGATGTTGAATTCACTTTCAAGAAATTTTCTTTCAAGAAAAATTTACTGGAAGTGCCCCTGCTCTCACAGAAAGTGCAACCTGATAGGGAAGACAGACAATGGGCAGGTAAAGATTTAGGAGTGGAGTGTTGTAGGGAAATGTAAAGAGCTTGGTAAAATCACGAAACAGAAATAGGGTAGAGTGTAACGAGAAAAAGGGAGAGTGATCAGAGATGAGGTCAAAGGGTTCAGACCATGTAAGACCATGTAAGCCATAGAAAGGAATTTGGATTTTAGTCTAAATGCTTTGGAAAACCACTGACAGGTTGAGCAGGAGGGTAACATGATCTGGTTTTCATTAAAGATCACTGTAGCTGCTGGGTGAAGAATGCATTATAGGGAGGTAAGAGCGGGAGCAGGAACATCTCTTGGGAGGCTACTAAAAGAGTCCCAGTGAAAGATCATGGTAACTTAAATTCTAATGGTAGCCAAGGGGCTAGAGAAAAGTGGATATATTGTGAAGTCAGAGCCAAAAGGACTTCCTGACGGACTGCATGTGGAGAGTAAGGGAAGTACAAGAATGTAGATGACTCTCAGACTTTTGGCTTGGAAATGGTGGTGACATTTACCAGAACTGAGAAGGCCTAGAGAGAGAGGGAATTTGAGGAGAGAGAGAAACAAGAATTCTAATTTGACCATGTTAAGTTGAGATGCCTGTTGGACATCCAAGTGGGGATATCAAGTTGACAGTTACATATACAAAATTGGAACTCAGTGGAGGAATAAGGGCTGAAGATCTATTGTGAGTCATTGGCAAATAGACAGTATTTACAGCCATGGAACTGGACAAGATCAATAGGGATAAAGTGTTAATAGAGTAGGACAGGGACCCGGGACCCAGCCCTGGGGCACTTGAAAGATGGATACTATTTTAATAGCCAGAGATGGAAAGGGCATTGAACAGGAAGGAAAAGCTCAGAGACAGGAAAGTGCTTAGCATAAGTGGGGAAGCATGGGCAATCCATTTAGGGAGAGCTCATAACAGATACCAAGTCCTAGATTTAGTCCACAGGCTTCAGTGGAGAATCATGGAAGGTTTTTAACTTAACGAAGTGGTTCTGCTTCTGATAATATATGAGTAGTTCCTATATGTGATCACCCTTCTCTAGATAATAACTACAAACATCGGACAATAATATTTTTTAAACCCTACCAAAAGGCACAGAGAAAAAACAAAAGCAGGCAGATAGTAGAGGGGGTCAATACTTGAAGAAAAGCACCAGATCTTTGTGAGTTTCCTATATTGATTTTACAGCTTTTTGCCCGAAGAGCAAGTCCCAGTTTTCACCAAGCCTGGTAGCTAAAACCAGCAGTCTTATTGGCTTGAAGCACCGGAGAACAGAGTTTGGAAAGGGGGTGGAAATTTCTGAAAGGAGAGAGCTTGAAAGGGGATACTTAAGTTTAAACTTTGTCTAAATCTCTGGCTGATCCTGGAAGTACACACGTATAGGGCAGACTCCAAGAAGCCTAGCTAAGGCTAAAAAAGGTGGACTAAGATTTCAGCTGCTGCCTACCACAAGAGAAACGGAGTTTGGAATTTGAGCTCAACCAAGTTCGCTGCCTGCAAAAACGAACAAAAAGACCTTTGAAGGTACAGAACAGAATCCCAAATCCCTAAAATGTGTCATTTACAATATCCAGGATATAATTCAAAATTGTTAGACATATGAATAAATAGAAAAATAAGACCATGCTCAGAAGAAAAGATAATCAATGGAGAGAATCAACGGAAATGACCCAGATGTTAGAATTAGCAGACAAAAGGAAAATATGCTTGTAGTGAATAAAGTTGAGAAGTAAATTTATTATGCTGTATCTCAGAAGAATCTTTAACTGGTAAATAAGATTAATTTGAGGATGCAGAGGCCAGAGGTGGGAAAAAGGTAGGGAAGCTATTGATAGGCCAGTAGTTCTATAGATACAAAGAAGTAAAGTTGACAAAAAGATACTTTGAAAGATGTCACTTAATTATGGAAAGAAGAAAAAGGAATCAGATGACACTGAGGTTTCAAGTGTGGTTGAAACAATGGTAGTACCACCAGCAGAAACAGAAACATCAATGGAGAACATAAGGCTTGGCTATAGGATGACAAATTCCAGTTTGGAAATATTGAGTTTGAAATATTAACATGATATCCAGTTGTAGTATTCAACATGGAGTTGCAAATTCAAGATGGAGCTGTAAGAAAGGCAGGATCAAGGCTGAGGAGAATAATTTCGAGTCTTTCAAGTGATCATTGAAGTATGAAATTATATTAGATTTCCGAAGAAGAATGTATATAGTTAAGAGAGAAATAATATGTATTAGTTACCTATTGCCATGTAGCAAATCACAAATGCTTAAGGCAAAAACCATTGATTGGTTTATAATTCCACAGGCTGGCAATTTGGGCTGGTTCAGCTGGACATTTGTACTTGTCTCTTGTGGATTCACTCATGCATTTGCAGTCAGCTGTCAGGTCAGCGTTGCTGATCTTGGTCAGGCACCCTCCCATCTTTCAAGCCTTATCTAAGATGGCTCATCTCTGCTCTATGTGCCCTCTCATCCTTTAATAGTCTAAGCTGGGTTTGTTCACACCAATTCCAAGAGAGCAAACTGAAGTGTGCAAGACTTCTTGAGGCTCAGACTTGGACCCGGTACCACATTGCTTCCATTACATTGTATTGGCCAAAGCTAGTCATTAGGGTGTCCTAGATTCAAATAGTAGGAAAATAAAACTTTATACTTTGATGGGAGACTGCAAAGTCACATTGCAAAGGAGCATGGATACAGGAAGGGGAATACTTTGTGGTCATTTTGCAATCTACCACACGGCCAAGGATAGAACTTTGGATTTGCACACCCATGTTCATAGTAGAATTATTGACAATATCCAAGAGGTGGACACAACCCAGGTGTCCATTGACCATGAATGGATAAACAAAATGTGGCATAAACATTCTGTTTATTATAAAGGATATTACAAAGGATATGGATGAAGAACCAGATGTATAGAGTGAAGTCCAGAAGGGTCCTAAGCAAAGGTGCTTCTGTCCACATGGAGCTAGGATGCACCACTTTCCTAATACATGGATGTGTTCACCAACCTGGAAGCTCTCCAAACCCCATAGTTTAGGGATTTTTTATGGAGGCTTCATCACCTGGGCATGATCAATTATTAACTCAATCTCCAGTCTTTCTCTCTTCCTGGGAGGATGTGGAGTAGGGGGCTTGCAAGTTCCAAGTTTCTAATCATGCTCAGTCTTTCTAGTGAGTAGCCCTCATCCAGAAGCCCATGAAGAGTCACCTCATTAGAACAAATGGCACTCTATCACTCAGGAAATTATAATGGCTTTAGATGCTCTGTGTCAGGAACTGGGGAAAGAGACCTAATGCATATTTCTTATTATGTCATAACATGCAATTTAATATTTTTCAGCCTTAAAAAGGGTGCGGGCACAGTGGCTCATGCCTATAAGCCCAGCACTTTGGGAGGTTGAGGCAGAAGGACTGCTTGAGCCCAGGAGTTCGAGATCAGCCCAGGCAACATAGTGAGACCCCCCACCTCTACTAAACATAAAATATAAGCTAAGAGTGGTGGCATGCGCCTGTAGTCCCAGCTACTCAAGAGGTTGAGGTGGGAAGATGGCTTGAACCCACGAGTTTGAGGCTGCAGTGAGCTATAACTGCACCACTGCACTCCAGTCCAGGCAACAGAGCAAGACTTTGTCACAAAAAAAAAAGAAGAAGAAGGAAATACTGTCACATGCTACAACATGAAGTTTGAGGACATTATGCTAAGTGAAATAAGCCAGTCGCAAAAAGACAAGTACTGTATGATTTCACTTATATATATAGAATAGTCAAACTCAAACAGAGACGGAAAGTAGTATGGTGGTTGCCAGGGACTGAGGATAGGGGAAAAAATGGGAGTTGCTGTTTAGTGGGTGCAGAGTTTCAGTTTTGTAACATGAAAATGTTCTGGAGATTGGTTGCACAATAATATGAATGTACTGAGCACTACTGAACTATACATTTCAAAACTGGTAAGATGGCAAATTTTATGTTATGTATTTGTTACCACAATTAAAAATAAAATATTATAAAAATAGAACTTTATATATGATCCATATTTAGGGGTGAACAGGAAAAAGGGAACAAAAGGAAATAAATGTTGCCCAATCTGGAACTAATGGAAACCAATCTACCCAGTGGAGTTTGAAAATGGTTCTCTTCTCTTTGTTTTTCTCTACCACTTTCAGATAAGGGGCTCCAGAATTTAGCCTTTCCTCACTGGAGGGAAGAGGAGAGCCATCCGCTCATCTGGTCCTCATCTCTCCAGGATTCTAGAGTTCACATGATTTATCCTATTTTCCAGGCTGGTAATATCCTTGTGGAAATTCCAGCCCTGGACCTACCTTCTTTTCTTATTTTTGCCAGTCCCATCTCCTGATCCTGGACCTCAGTTCTAGCCTTGGCTTCATATCAGAATGACTATCCACTATTAATAATATGGTCTGCCTCCAAGCCTTCACAGAACCACAGCCCCATCTTGCTCCCAGAGAGCAGACATTTCTAGAAGAGTGATACATGCCTAGAGTGGTTCTAAAGTTCTGCCACACTCAGGGATTTGTTTACCATGGGCTGTTCTTTTGCTGCCAGGGAAAGGACAGCCCTTCTGCCATCCCAGATGCCCACATTTGCCTGGTTCAGCCTTGCTCCCTGCTTGCTCATTCATTATATCCAGGATGTTTTGTGATCAGACCTGGAAAACTTCTCACTTGAAGCTACCACAGATGTTAAAATTGGGGAAATGGGCAGACTCCAAGAGCCAAATGGGATACCAAATTGCAGCAACATTTAAAAACAACCAGAATTCTATCCATAATCATATTTTCATGATGGTCTCAAAAATGTATTTACAATTGGTTTGTTCAAATCAAGATCCAAACAAGGTCCACACATTACTTCTGGATGCTTCTCTCAATGCAAAGAATTACCTCTCCTCTTTTTCATTCATTCCATTGACTTGTTGTAGAAAGTAAGTTAACCAAACCTACAGAATATATCACATTCTGTATTTGTCTATTTGCTTCCTTGTGTGTCATTTAATTTATTTCTCTAGTCCTTTTGTCCCCCCACAAAAATGAAAGCTCTAGAGCAGTACCTTCCAATAGAACTCGCTACCGTAGTGGGAATGTTCTATAATGTGCACCGGCTGATACCATAGCCACAGGTGAAGATTGACATGTGAAATGTGGTTAATGTGAATAAGGAACTGAATTTTTAAAATTTATTTTATTTTAATTAATTTGAATTTAAATAGCCACATGTCACAGCTACCATATTGGACAGTGAAGCTATAGAGGCTTAACTTAATTCAGCTTCAGGTTTTTTAAAACAATACTTCATAGGTAGTACTAAGTATTTCTTACTGCATGACATAAGAGGCTTATAGTGACTGGTTGTTCACCTTTACTAATGCTAAGACTAATCAGTGGGTTCAGGTGGTGATAGCTTGATCCTTCCCATTTCAAGTTCCCCATCCACCTTTCATCTAATGGCTTTATTCATTTATGATTGTTGACTGAATCAGTTATTCCATTATGGTTTTCAAAGTGGTGCTTTTCTTGTTTTATTATTATACTTTAAGTTCTGAGATACATGTGCAGAACGTGCAGGTTAGTTGCATAGGTATACATGTGCCATGGTGATTTGCTGCACCCATCAGCCCATAATCTACCTTAGGGATTTCTCCTAGTGCTATCCCTTCCCTTGCCCCCCATCCCCTGACGGGCCCCAGTGTGTAATGTTCCCCTCCCTGTACCAATATGTTCTCATTGTTCAACTCCCACTTATGAATGAGAACATGTGGTGTTTAGTTTTTTGTTCCTATGTTAGTTTGAGGAGAATGATGGTTTCCAGCTTCATCCATGTCCCCGCAAAGGACATGAACTAATCCTTTTTTATAGCTGCATAGTATTCCATGGTGTATATGTGCCATATTTTCTTTATCCAGTCTATCATTGATGGGCATTTGGGTTGGTTCTAATTTACACTCCAACTAACAGTGTAAAAGCATTCCTATTCCTCCACATCCTCTCCAGTATGTGTTGTTTCCTGACTTTTTAAATGATCGCCATTCTAACTGGCATGAGATGGTATCTTATTGTGGTTTTGATTTGCATTCCTCTATTGACCAGTGATGATGAGCTATTTTCATGTTTGTTGGTCGCATAAATGTCTTCTTTTGAAATGTGTCTGTTCATATCCTTTGCCCACTTTTTGATGGTGTTGTTTGTTTTTTTCTTGTTAATTTGTTTAAGTTCCTTGTAGATTCTGGATATTAGCCCTTTGTCAGATGGATAGATTGCAAAATTTTTCTCCCATTCTGTAGGTTGCCCGTTCACTCTGATGATAGTTTCTTTTGCTGTGCAGAAGTTCTTTAGTTTAATTAGATCCCATTTGTCAATTTTGGCTTTTGTTGCAATTGTTTTTGGTGTTTTAGCCATGAAGTCTTTGTCCATGCCTATGTTCTGAATGGTATTGCCTAGGTTTTCTTCTAGGGTTTTTTACATTTAAATCTTTGAAACATCTTGAGTTGATTTTTGTATAAGGTGTAAGTAAAGGGTCCAGTTTCAGTTTTCTGCATATGGCTAGCCGGTTTTCCCAATACCATTTATTAAATAGGGAATCCTTTCCCCATTGCTTGTTTTTGTCAGGTTTGTCAAAGATTAGAGGGTTGTAGATGTGTGGTGTTATTTCTGAGGCCTTTATTCTGTTCCATTGGTCTATATATCTGTTTTGGCACCAGTACTATGCTGTTTTGGTTACTGTAGCCTTGTAGTATAGTCTGAAGTCAAGTAGCGTGATGCCTCCATGTTTGTTCTTTTTGCTTAGGATTGTCTTGGCTATATGGGCTTTTTTGTGGTTCCATATGAAATTTAAAGTAGTTTTTTCTAGTCCTGTGAAGAAAGTCAATGGTAGCTTGATGGGAATAGCACTGAATATATAAATTACTTTGGGCAGTATGGCCATTTTCATGATATTGATTCTTCCTATCCATGAGCATGGAATGTTTTTTCATTTGTTTGTGCCTTCTCTTATTTCCTTGAGTAGTGCCTTGTAGTTCTCCTTGAAGAGGTCCTTCACATCCATTGTAAGTTGTATTCCTAGGTATTTTATTCTCTTTGTAGCAATTGTGAATGGGAGTTTGCTCATGATTTGGCTCTCTGTTTATTATTGGTGTATAGGAATGCTTGTGATTTTTGCACATCGATTTTGTATCCTGAGACTGCTGAAGTTGCTTATCAGCTTAAGGAGTTTCGGGGCTGAGACGATGGGGTTTTCTAAATATACAATCATCATGTCATCTGCAAATAGAGATAATTTGACTTCCTCTCTTCCTATTTGAATATGCTTTATTTCTGTCTCTTGCCTCATTGCCCTGGCCAGAACTTCCAATACTATGTTGAATAGGAATGGTGAGAGAGGGCATCCTTGTCTTGTGCCAGTTTTCAAAGGGAATGCTTACAGCTTTTGCCCATTCAGTATGATACTGGCTGTGGGTTTGTCATAAATAGCTTTCATTATTTTGAGATATGTTCAGTCAATACCTAGTTTAGTGAGTGTTTTCAATATGAAGGGGTGTTGAATTTTGTCGAAGGCCTTTTCTGCATCTATTGAGATAATCATGTGTTTTTTGTCATTGGTTCTGTTTATGTGATGGATTATGTTTATTGATTTGCACATGTTGAACCAGCCTTGCATCCCATGGATGAAGCTGACTTGATCATGGTGGATAAGCTTTTTAATGTGCTGCTGGATTCAGTTTGCAAGTATATTATTGAGGATTTTCACATCAATGTTCATCAGGGATATTACCCTGAAATTTTCTTTTTTTGTTGTGTCTCTGCCAAGTTTTGGTATCAGGATGATGCTGGCCTCATAAAAGGGAGGAATCCCTCTTTTTCTGCTGTTTGGAATAGTTTCAGAAGGAATGATACCAGCTCCTCTTTGTACCTCTGGTAGAATTTAGCTGTGAATCCGTCTGGTCTTGGATTTTTTTGGTTGGTAGGCTATTAATTACTGCCTCAGTTTCAGAACTTGTTATTGGTCTATTCAGGGATTCGACTTATTCCTGGTTTAGCCTTGGGAGGGTGTATGTGTCCAGGAATTTATCCATTTCTTTTAGATTTTCTAGTTTATTTGCATAGAGGTGTTTATAGTATTCTCTGATGGTAGTTTGTGTTTCTGTGGGATCAGTGGTAATCTCCCATTTATCATTTTTTATTGTGTCTATTTTAACCTTCTCTCTTTTCTTCTTTATTAATCTGGCTAGTAATCTATCAGTGTTGTTAATCCTTTCAAAAAAACCAGCTCTGGGATTCATTGATTTTTTTGAAGGGTTTTTCATATCTCTATCTACTTCAGTTCTGCTCTGATCTTAGTTATTTCTTGTCTTCTGCTAGCTTTTGAATTTGTTTGCTCTTGCTTCTCTAGTTCTTTTAATTGTGATGTAAAGGTGTCAATTTTAGATCTTTCCTGCTTTCTCCTGTGGGCATTTAGTGTTATAAATTTCCCTCTAAATACTGCTTTAGCTGTGTGCCAGAGATTCTGGTACATTGTGTCTTTGTTCTCATTGGTTTCAAAGAACTTATTTATTTCTGCCTTAATTTTGTTTTTTACCCAGTAGTCATTCAGGAGCAGGTTGTTCAGTTTCCATGTAGTTGTGCAGTTTTGAGCGAGTTTCTTGATCCTGAGTTCTAATTTGATTGCATTGTGATCTGAGAGGCTGTTTGTCATGACTTCTGTTATTTTTCATTTGCTGAGGACTGTTTTACTTCCAATTATGTGGTCGATTTTAGAATAAGTGCGATGTGGTGCTGAGAAGAATGTATATTCTGTTGATTTGGGGTAGAGAGTTCTGCAGATGTCTATTAGGTCTGCTTGGTTCAGAGCTGAGTTCAAGTCCTGAATATCCTTGTTAATTTTCTGTCTCATTGATCTGTCTAATATTGACAGTGGGGTGATAAAGTCTCCCACTATTATTGTGTAGGAGTATAAGTCTCTTGGTATGTCTCTAAGAACTTACTTTATGAATCTGGGTTCTCCTATATTGAGTGCATATATATTTAGGATAGTTAGCTCTTCTTGTTGCATTCATCCCTTTACCATTATGTAATGCCCTTCTTTGTCTTTTTGATCTTTGTTGGTTTAAAGTCTGTTTCATCAGAGACTAGGATTGCTTTTTTTTGTTTTCCATTTGCTTGGTAAATCTTCCTCCATCCCTCATCCCTTTATTTTGAGCCTATGAGTGTCTTTGAACGTGAGATGGGTCTCCTGAATGCAGCACACCGAATGGGTCTTGACCCGTTATCTAATTTGCCGGTCTGTGACTTTTAATTGGGGGATTCAGCCCATTTACATTTAAGGTTAATATTGTTATGTGTAAATTTGATCCTGTCATTGTGATGTTAGCTGGTTATTTTGCCCATTAGTTTATGCAGTTTCTTCATAGTGTCAATGGTCTCAAAGTGGTGCTTTTCTAAGTCTAGCATTCCTTCTACATTTATAAGCCAGAATTCTTCTGTAAAGACCATTCTTTCATCAACTAATGCTACATGGTTCACCTGAAATACAGTTTGTACAAGAAAAAGCAAGATAAATTCTTAATTTTTTTATATTGCCATTAATGGCTGACAAAAAAAGAAAGAAAGAAAGAAAGGCAGGCATCTTGCATCTAGGCAAAGGTGCCAGGATTTTATCCTGAGCTTTGGAAAGCCATTGTGGGTTTTAAGCACATGGGATGAACAAGGTAACATTTTCTTTTTAGGATGCACCCATTTTCCCTTGTATAGAGAATGCGTGAAAGTCAGGAAGGCTCTGAAGGGAGCTGTCATAATTCAGACCAAAGATGGGGAGGGCCCAAACTGGGGTGGGGGTAGTGGAGTGAGCGAGAGAAAGTTTGACAGAATCCAGATTAGAAAGGAGAATCCAAAAATCTAGTAAAATAATGTGGGAAGTGCAAGAAGAAGGGGAGGAGGGTAGGATGACATAATGAACCCTATATTTCTGATTTGGTGAATTAAATAAATGGTGATGCCACAAAACTTCTTGAAAAATACAGGAAGAGGGCCGGGCGCGGTGGCTCAAGCCTGTAATCCCAGCACTTTGGGAGGCCGAGGCGGGCGGATCACGAGGTCAGGAGATCGAGACCATCCTGGCTAACACGATGAAACCCTGTCTCTACTAAAAAATACAAAAAACTAGCCGGGCGAGGTGGCGGGCGCCTGTAGTTCTAGCTACTCGGGAGGCTGAGGCAGGAGAATGGCGTAAACCCGGGAGCAGGAGCTTGCAGTGAACTGAGATCCAGCCACTGCACCCCAGCCTGGGTGACAGAGCAAGACTCCATCTCAAAAAAAAAAAAAATACAGGAAGAGAAATAAAGAGGAGTTAGCTTCTAAATGAAAAACGAAGTCTGCCCAAACATGGACTTCCCAGACAGAAGGAAAGATTTAAGAAGCTACAGTATAATTTTTTTCACTTCAGTCTAATAAATAATAGTGAGTACATACTAGGGGAAAATTACTCATATATAGAGTTGTCTGGATTCTGGAGATCTATAAAGAAGAATCAGGGATTATTTTGTTAGCATTAAATGTTTAACCTGAAGAAATTAAATTCTAGGCTCTATTCCTAATCCATTTGTAAACACATTCCAAATTCCTCTCTGTTGTTATTTTGTTCCCTATTGCTTACAGAGATATGAATACTATTTTAGGAAATCCTTAATAGTGGATGTAGTGTTTTCAGAAGTGAAAAATGCTTTGCAAGTGTATAAGCAAAATATTCCCAGTCATTGTATTAGTTTCCAAGGGCTGCCATAACAAAGTACCATAAACTGGGTGGCTAAAAACAACAGAAATTTATTGTCTCAGAGTTCTAGAGGCTAGAAGTCCAAAATGAAGATGTTGTCAGGGCCATGTTCTCTCAGAGACTCTGTGTAGAATCCTTCCTTGCCTCTTCCTAGCTCCTTGCCACTTCCTAGCTTCTGGTGGTTTGTCAGCAATCTGTGGCATTCACTGGCTTGTAGATGCATCATTCCAATCTTCTGTCATTACCTGGCATTCTCCCTGTGTCTCTGTCTTCACATGGCTATCTTCTTATAAGGAGACCAGTCCTAATGGATTAGGGGCCCACCCTACTCAAGTATGACCTCATTTTAACTAATTACATCTGCAACACTCCTATTTCCAAATAAGGTCACATTCTGAAATACTGGGGATTAGACCTTCAACATATCTTTTTTGGGGGAATCGTAATTCAACCCATAACAGTGTTCTAAAGACCCATGGTAAACTATGAAAACAAAAATTTTCATTTGAAAATTATCTATTTTAACACCCTTTCAAAAGCTTTATATTGCTCTTTGGATAAGCTGAAACTTATTTTCTTTTTTTCGAAATGAAATTTCATAGACTCTTACAGTGTCCACCAATGCAAAATAAATAAAGAATAAGAGAGCGATATGGCAGATGAATATATTTAATAAACATAGTCTTTTAAATACTTATTTCATTGTATTTTGTGGTACATTTTCCTAAGCATTTTCCTGAAATTTTGGGGAGAACTCATTATAGTAAGAAATATTCATTCTTTATCAGAATGAAACACTAACCTTTGCTAACAGTACCTATTGTTTAAATAAAATGAGATGATATATGTAAATCATTTAACAGTTTGCAAGTACTCCATAGCTGTTAGCTGCTTTTTTGTTTTTTGGGGTTTTCTTGTTTTGTTTTGTTTTGGTTTGGTTTTGGTTTTCGAGACAAAGTCTCATTTTGCTCCCCACGCTGGAGTGCAGTGGCACAGTCTCAGTTCACTGCAACCTTCACCTCCTGGGTTCAACTGATTCTCCTGCCTCAGCCTCCCGAGTAGCTGAGACTACAGGTGCATGCCCCCACACCCGGCTAATTTTTGTATTTTTAGTAGAGTCAGGGTTTCTCCATGTTGGCCAGGCTGGTCTCGAACTCCTGATCTCAGGTGATCCTCCCGCCTTGGCCTCCCTAAGTGCTGGGATTACAGGAGTGAGCCACTGCGCCCAACCCTGTTAGCTGCTATTAATATATATTTAGTACTCTTAGCATTGCAGTGATGATTAAATTACATGTCAAACACTTACATCAATGCCTGACCCATAGTAAGTACTCAGTAAGTGTCTAGCTATTATTATCATCATTACCATCATTACAAAAAGTGTCCAAAACTTTCGGTAAAGTGTCCAAAACTGCCAATACTACTTCCAATTGGCTTATTCTTGCTTAAACATGAACTCACTATTTGCATACAGTCTTATTAGTCTTAAAAATTTTAACAAAGCCATTTAATCTATAGAATTCATCTCTTATTTACTAGGCAGTTATAAATTATTTCAATTCAGGTTTCTTATTTAAAAAGGAATTCCTTAATGTTTAACCCCTTCCCAGGTTTTTATTCTTATTTTATTTATTAGAACATGACTTGAAAATAAGTTACTGAAATATAATTGATCTTTTGCTTAATCAAAATGTACTTTACTTACAAACATGGCATTATTAATCCATGAGCAGTTTTTCCAGCAGTGGACCTGATTTGATAGTGCCTCACTCATACAATTTTTGTGATTAAAGCTGCAGAGTTTCCAAACAGAGATTTGGGATTCAGCTGGTGGTCAAAGAATAGAGTTCCATTTAATTCCATAGTGTTCTGCAAAGACACTTCCAGTTGAGGTCTGGCTATGGGCTGGTCTTAAATACAAGTCATTAAAAAAGAATTTTTTTAAAAAAGTATCTTTTCCAGCTGCAGACTCAAATTTGCATTCAAAAGCACAAATATAAAGTTTTAAAAAACATAACCACAATAACAGCCATATTTTAAAGCAAGAGTTCCATAAAGTTTGAATTTTTTTTTTCATGGTGATGAGTAGGAACTGGTGGTCCTTGGGTTTTTGCTTCAAAATGGTTTGTGGACTGAAAAAAAAAAAAGTGAGAACCACTGTTCTAACCAACCAAAGTAAATTGATAGTTATAAAACGGGAATGTTTATTCTCTGAAGGAATACTTTATACTGAGATTTTTGCTTAATGTTAAAGCAGCCATTTTTAATACCAGTTTGAAATGAAATTTTAATGTATTATCTCCCTCTTATGAATTAGTGTTTATAAACAAGAACATTTAGAGGGTCTTTTCAGTTCTAGTAAAATGAAAACTAAAGTAAAACAGTAGCTTATTAAAGCTTCCAGAATGGCTTCTCAGTTCCTTGTCAAGTATCAAAGCCCCATAATTCTTTCCCTTCAAATGACTCTTGAAACAAAATGACACCTCTAAGGATTAAACATGTCGGAAACCAATATATATAAAGCACGTCTGACACAGGCCTCTCCTTCATAGTTCCCTGTTCCTCTCATTCTCCCTACATAAGTATGAGTCAGGTAATGTTAACTTTGAATCATATATTTGTTAGTTTATTTTGAGCATTACATAAACAAGGTTCTGATCATAGCCTATGAGGCAATTGACCTGTAATCATTTGCATTTCAACATATGTAGCTCAAAAAACAGAAGAGTAAGTTGCTCTATATTCTTTTATTTGCATTTCACGGGTTACTTACAGTATCATTTTTTGTGATACAAGAGTGTCCTAAATAGATCACACTACAATAAAACGCTCACATAGCAAACGGAACGAGGTAACTTTCAAGAGTGAGATATCTGAATTACATTATGTATGCAGGAGTACTCCCTTTCTGAAGCTGATAACAATACCTTCATTTATTGAATGTTTCCTATGTGGCAGGCACCATGCTTAATGCTTTACAGACGTTACCTCCATTTAATCTGCCTACCAATCATACAAGGCGAGTATTATTATTCCTATTTTCAGATGAGAAAAACAAAGTTTATTCTGCAAATATTTGTTGAACAGCAACTACATGCCGGTCTAAGCAAAGTTGAAGCTAAGATAAAGAATCCTGAAGTTTGGACACAGGCCTGTCTCTGCTCTTATCATGATCCCATCCTGCCTAACTGGAAAGAATGTTAAACATTTCATGTATTTGTATTATAGATTGTCTTCACCTTTATAGATTTTACTGTCTTGCATCATATGCAACTCTAAAATCTTTGAACTTTGTATCTGGAAGGGAGCCTAGAACCTTACATTTTCCAAAATTTGAATTTTCTCAAATAAAATGTTCAAATTGTTGTAGAAATGCCTTTCTTTAAGACCTGTGTCAGTCAGGAAAATAGCCTTAATAATTTTTATTTGAGACATTTCAAGGAAAAACCAAATTCGCACACATGAAACATATGTAACCATGTATTTCGTTAAACTGTTGTCTTATATGAGATAAGATTTGAGTCTAAATCTTATCTTTCTTTCTCTCTGGAAAGAAATAGTTAAATAGTCTCTGGCTATTACCTTTCCTTTTTTTGTGAAAAAATAAATAGGCTTTGGATAAGTATGGATCCAAATAGATATGCTTTGGATAATATAATTTGGATAATCTGGATGAAAGGAAAAAACTTTTTCCTAGAGGTGATGATGATTACACTTTTGGGATTTTCTACAGTAGTGACAAATCTATATGTACAGAGCTGCGAACTTTGGATGTATATGAGGTAGAGATTGCGCCATGAGCCATAGTTAGTCATCTTGCAACTTTTCCAGACTGATGTAACTCCATTTTTGAACAAATGTTATTTTGTTAAATAAATGCCCATTTAAACTTGTATACAAAGGTTATAATTATAGCAGGAAATTGTTGGGGGCAGAGGAGGTTAAATCTAGTTGTCCCGTCATACATTAGGAATGATTTCTTGGAAACCTCCTTCAGATTTTCTACTGAGGTTTGCTGTTTCCCTCTACTGTAGTTTCAAGTAATAACTTTCCAATATTTTGGTTCTGACTGGGAGATTTGTTGGGGAGGGTGGGGATCAGTAGGTAACTGAATCAGCCCTTTCTGCTGATTCTGCACTAAGGAAGCCAAAAAGACATTGGAATCTGTAGATATCACTTAACATTACATGACTTGTAGGAATACATAAAAGGCTCAAAAGCCACATATGTAAGTATACATTTATAGTAGCCACATTAAAAAGCTTTTAAAAGGTGAAATTAATTTTAATGAAATATTTTAACCAATATATTCAAAATATTTCAACATGTGAATATAAAAAATTATTAATGAGATACTTTATATTCTTCTTTTTTTTTTTTTTTTACTAAGTCTGAAATCTGGTATGAACTTTACATTTACAGCACATCTCAACTTTGACCAGCCAACCTCATTTGAAGTGCTTAGTAGCCATGGGTGGCTACTAACCACCATATTAACCCATGCAGGTCTGGCAATCTGAGGCAGTTATTCTTTGAACAGCCACACTTAGAGTTCTCCTTTGTTAAACAGAGGGGGAAAAGTAATCCTGCCCAGGGCAATATCAGCTTCTATGTTCAAATAACTCTTTTTGCTGCCACCTGCAAGAAAAATCCTCCAGCCTCATTTGATTTTTCCAAATTCTCCTAACCAAAGAGAGTGGTTGCACTGCTCTTGGATTTAATAGAAGAAATAAAAGAGAAAAAGCTTATTGTTAACAACAAAAAATCATTTTCTTTGCTTTTGGGGCAAAAGAAAGAATAATGTTCTTCTAAATAAATTCAATCAATTCATAAATACTTATCAAATTGATCCTATGTGCAAGACATTTGTGGTAGTGGTACTTTAACTGGTTTTTGTTGTTGTTTTGTTGCTGTTTTTTTTTTTTTTTTTTTTAGACAGAGTGTTGGTCTTGTCGCCAAGGCTGGAGTGCAATGGCACGATCTCGGCTCACTGCAACATCCGCCTCCCGGGTTCAAGCGATTCTCCTGCCTCAGCCTCACCGATAGCTGGAATTACGGGTGTGCACCACCATGCCCGGCTAATTTTGTATTTTTAGTAGAGATCGGGTTTCACCATGTTGGCCAGGCTAGTCTGGAACTCCTGAGCTCAGGTGATCCGCCCACCTAGGCCTCCCAAAGTGCTGGGATTACAGGGGTGAGCCACCGCACCTGACCACTTTAACCCATTATTAACAGTTCATGTAATGCTTAATTCACTGAAACGTGACCAGTGCTCACATTACTTTTACAGATCAGGTAACTCTGTTTTAAAAGTTATTCCTCTGGTTCTCAAGGTTAACAGAGATGAATAAAAGTTGATACTGAAAATCGCATACAATTTGCTTTATTTTAAAATGTTCATTCTTTGCGTGGGGGTAATTAGCACTGAACAGTGTTAGCCACTCTCTTCAACTATGTATGTTTTTACTAATGCAAGAATGTTAACTGAAATAATTGATCAAAGGGTAGGGGGAGCTAATTTACTTTAAGCCAACCGAATTAACGAACCTCTTTTCGCTATAAGGAGTGGTCATGTGATGCTGCAATGTAAATGAATAAATTAAGCATTTCGTACATAAATGCAAAATAGCACACAACTCCTTATCCTCCAAACTTCTGCTATCACGTTTTATCGTCGGGAATTACACAGACAATGTGCTGCCAAATTAACTGAGTTTGGGCCCAGGTTGGATTTGCAACACCTGAATATAGCATATGGAGGGAAGTGACAAAAGCATGAGCCGAGTAGCCGCATTCGCCTTCCCCAGACCACGTTGAGTCTGCCCAGATGTTGCCCAACCTGAGCGGTCCCCCTGAGTTCAAAGCTTCGGGAGAAGGCGCGCAACGAAGACTTCCTGCCGCCTTCTCAGGCTCCCTAAACAGTTGGAGCCTCCCTAAATGGCCACGAGGTTCCCCGGCCTCGAGCCTGTACCAAGGGGCGCGCTGGCGAAGGCAGCAGAAAGAGCCCAACACCTGCTTCTCGAAGGCCCAGCGAGAAACCTCACACCGACCGCGTAGACCTGGCCGGCTGGGTGTGGGGCTCTAATCTCATTCTCACACCTGCTTAGGGAGGCAGGCGAGAGTTCTCCAGGTGTCTGGGTCCTGGAAGGATGAAAGGAAGCTGTTAATAGGCGTGCGCTGGGAGCGCAGCAGGGGACGCGCCTTGGTCGCTGGGCGTGGGAAGACCGGGATGCTTGGGCCGCGGCCTGAGGGACTGAAGGGACACGGCGGCTCGGAGATTTCCCTTTGCTTTTTCTCTTCCCCTCGCTGGGCGACTAGCCAAGGGCTGCAGTAGCTTTCCACTCAGCCCTGCGACTTTTACACATTTCTGCCCGGGCGCACTTAGCGCGCAGCGGCTCCTGGCGCAGTGAACACAGGGTCGAGTCCTCTTGGGACGCACCCCGGACGCCCAGGCCTTCCCCCGCAATCTCTCGCAGTCCTGTGGGGCTCCATCGCCGTCGGGGCATTGGGTTTCCTTAATCCAGGGCTTCCCCATCTTGGGCAGGAGGAGGAGTCAGAACCCCTCCCCTCCCCCTGTCCCTCTCCTCCTCCTCCTCCGCCCACGGCCAGCCTGATTTTTAAATCTAATCTCTTATTTAAAGTCAACAGAGGAGCAGGAACCCCGCGCTCCTGCCTACAAGATATTTTTAAACAATTCTCCAACCTCTCCCGTGAGGGACAGCCTTAAGGAACCTCCCTGTTTCCCCCTCTTGAAGATTTAGGTAGCAGACGTAAGGGGGCCGGGGTTCGAGGGTCGCAGCTGAAGGCCAAGAGCTCTGCGCAGTTGGGGAGGAGAATTTGGGCTGGGGGTGGTGCGGGGGAAGCGACTAATACAAGACGAATGAATCCCAAATAGCCACAATTTAACACAAGAGCGTCAACTTGAAGAGATTTGAATCAAACCGGGAGCCGAGCCCCCAGGAGACTCCCAGGCACGAAGCCTCCAGTGCCTCCGTCGGGGGAGGTGGGGGGCAGGTGATTTCCCAGCATGTGACCCTGAAGAGGGAGGGTCTTGGGCCATTACGGGATGCGCCCAGAGACTAGGCGCGCCCGCACGCACGCACCCCCGGAGGAGACAGGCCGAAAAGACACTCCGCACCCCTCCCCAGGTCCTTGGCTCGGGACTGCGCCTCCGGTACTTTGCCCACCTCCCTCCCCAGCTGGGCGGGGACCACTGTTCTCCCTCATTCCCAAGGAGCCTCCGACCTGCTTGGACCCTTGGCAGTGAAAGGCTCCCAGCCTTCGCCCCTCCTGCCTTTCCCATTTCTTTCCCCCGCCTCCCGCCGACGCCCCCAGTTCTCTTGGGCTCGCCCTTCCTGAAAGTAGGCGAGGCCCAGAAGCTGAGGTTGGGGCGCAGAAGGAGGGGGGTGGGAAGAGGGAGGAGCGGAGCGCGGTGGCTGGGGGCGTGTCTTCCACTAGCCCAGCCCCTGGGTGCGCGCGGCGGTGGCGGCGGCGGCCGAGCCTCGCTTTGAGAGACAGGTATCGCTTAGGCGCCATGTTGTGAGCGGAAGTGGGGGAGCGCGCGGCGGTCGCTGTTCTGCTGGGAGCGGGCGCGGGAACCGGCGGGGGGGGCGGAGCCGTAGTCCCGGCGGCGGAAGGAGGAGAGGAAGAAAGGGGCGAGACCCGGTACCCGGCGGAGGCGCGAGGCTCTCGCTCGGCGTGCGGGCGTCTCTGGCCAGGCGCGCGGCTTTCGGGCGGTCGGCGTCGGCGTCGAGCCCTCTCTGGGGCCGCTGCTGCTGCTGCCGCCGCCGCCGCCGCCGCCGCCACCACCACTGCTACTGCCGCTGCCGTGGGGCTCGGGCGGCGACGGAGCGGGGCCGGCCGTGGGGCGGGCGGGGAGGGAGGAGGCGGTGAAGGCGGCGGGCCGGGGGGGAAGATGCCGCTGGCGCAGCTGGCGGACCCGTGGCAGAAGATGGCTGTGGAGAGCCCGTCCGACAGCGCTGAGGTGAGTGCAGCAGGGCGGCCGGGGCCGGCGCATCTCCTCCCCGCGCCCCCGCCGGCTCGCTTCGCTCCCCGGAGCTGGCCACTCGGCCCGTTCTGATCCCGCTCGCGTCTTCCCCCCGGGTTCAGGGTTTTGGTTTGGGTTGTTGGGCTGGGTCTGTTTGCCCGTCTGTCTGTTCCTCCCACCCGCACCTTCACCTCCTTCCTTCGCTCGGGGGGCTGCCAGTGTGTGGCGCGTGGGGTTTGGAGTGGGCGCTGGGGCTTTGCAAGAAGCCAATTTTAATCAACTTTGCGTGGGGGAAGCGGGAGGCGGAGCGGGGGCCGGCGGGGAGTTGGGAAGTTTGGCCCAGCCAGGTCGGGGGCTTTCCCGGACCTTGGCGACTTCGGGAGTTGAGGGAGGAGTAGGGATCGGGTTCACCGGGGAGCAGGGACTGTCGAGTCCGGCTGAGGCAGGGGCTGCTGCGGGGAGACCAGCGCGCGGGGCACGGACGGCGGCGACCTGTGGGGGGTTTCGGGTAGGGGGTGCAGCGTTTTGCCATCCCTCCGTCTGCCGCAGCTGTTGCTGCTGCTGTTGCTGCGAAGAAAGTGGAAGCCTAAGGTCCCCTACCCCCTCCGTTTCTGAGGTCGCAGAGCTAGACCCCCGTCCCTGCGAGTTTAACTTGAGTTTCCTGTCCGTGGAGGTGAGAGGGTGATACTCAAGGAGATCAGCGGCCGCCGTAAAGGGCTTTCTGGTTTTCCTCGCCCGGGATCTGGTGACCGTCCCTGAGACACCCACCCCAGTGCCCAAAACCCAAACAGTATACCCAAACAGGGCAAAACAATTTCCCCGGGCGCATCACTCCACCGAGCTTTTCTGAACCGCCCCTGTCCCAGAACAACTCGGGGTCTGCGAAAATAATCCAGACAAGACCCATTCCAAGGTATCACCGCTCCTCTCCGGAGTGGAAAATCAATTCCTGATGGTGGCGCGTCTGTGATTCTTCCTTCTTGACTTTTTGCTGCCTTCTCTCCCCGCAGCGGACTTTGGGGGATTACAGGATGATAGGCTGCGTGTGTGTAATAGTTACTGAGTGAGTGACCCCATTTCTGGAAAGCATGACTGAAACGCGGGGGTGGAATGGGGCAGGCTCTGATGAGTGGTGTGCTTGGCGGCAGCCGCTGCCCTGCCGGCCTCCGCAGTGTGAGAGGTAGATAGGGTTACTGGTTACGTCAGTAAAACCGAGGCTCAGTTTGATCTGAGATGCGGGACACTTGCATTCTCCAGTGTAATGGAGAGGGCGGGGGATCAGTTCAAATCGCTTTTCACTTTTTTCCCCCAGTCACCTCCACTGCTGTATAAAAATTTTGCTTGTTCTCCTTAACGCACGCAGAGTTGTAATAGTGCTTATGATTGGTGCTTAGTATTTTGCGACTTGGATCATACTTGTAAAACCTGAACTAAATGCTGCTCTTCAATGGAAAAGACATTGATATATGTTGAAAGAAAATGAAAGAAAGAAAGGAAATCATGTTTTTAAGACTGACAGAATCACAAGAACTTTATTTAAAATTGTTAACCAGACTAATACTATGAATCTTTTATAAAAAAAGCCAAATTTATGATGTTTAATCATCCTTTGGATGGGTAGTGTGAAAAACAGCATGCAAGAGCTCTTTTCATATTTTTCCCCGGAAAATTTTTTGCATTAAATAATATAGCTAAAAGGTTAATAAAATATTCTCTAAGTACTGAACTTGTGGAAAGAAATTAAATTTGCTTTGAGCCTTTTACATACAAACATTAATAATTGCAACTCAAGATCAGTCCACATTTCTGCTTGGCATTTATCGATGTGATAGGAAAACAATGTCATTTAAAACTCCACCTTATCCTTTTTCTATCTAGAATGCATTTGGATAAGGAAGCACAAAACTGATATTTATTTAGCACCAACTATATGCCAGGTACTGTACTACATACTATTTCATTTTATCCTTCCTATGACCCAGCAGGGTAGGATTATGGTCCCCATTGTTATAGATTAGGAAACAAAATCTCAGAAGCTGAAAGGTACAACGATTATAAATAGTAAATGGCAGAGCCATAATTCAAAGCCAGGTGGATACAATTCATGTGCTTTGTTTTATATCAGGGTAGCTGTTCCAAATCTTTTGTGGAAAAATTCGGGGTATAAATAAGCCAGTAGTTAGAGGTCATCTATTTTCCAAAAACAAATAGAGTATTATAAGAGGTCTCATTTGGTAAAGCCTTGTTATTTCAGTTACTGTCATGTTTTCCAGAACTTGACAGATAGGATTCCACAATTGGCTATTTTCAAAGAATTTTCTTGCTATTCTGTCATAAGGTATGTCAAACAGAGCCAATGTAGCCAAGATTTATTAAAACTAAATTCTAACAAATTGCCTTTAGATATTTAATTTCCTTTGCTTGTTCAGCTATTTCAAGTAAATTACTTCTGATACAATTTGGAAATATTGAAGACAGTGAGGGAAAGGTTGAAAAGTTCCACTCAGAGGTCTGATATTTTCACTATTATGCCGTTTCCTCCCCAGTAGGTTCCTATCAGATAATAATTGTATTTTACCAGAGTAATATCGTTTTTTTAAAGCGTTATTTACTTGAGTAAATACATCAAAATATTTCTCTCCAGGTTAAAAGATTTCAGGATTGGTCTGTGTAGGAGTTTACATTTGTGGTCTCATCCCTAGTACACTGTGAACTCTTGAAAGCAGACTTTTCTACCGCCCCCCCCCCCCCCCCAATCCTCAGCATTCAACACAATGCCTGGCACTTACACATTGTGGACTTAATAAATATCTGCTGAATGAATCATGAAAGTCAGGAATAGGATGATTATGAATCTTATCTCTGTTTTTTATCATTTTAATCTCATTAAAATATGGACAATTTAAAAAGACCTCAGTGCCTCAGTAAAAACATAGGCAGTTTCTTCAGTTCCTTTACACTGGCCTTCCTGCTTTAAGACCTCACACGAATCTCATGGTGTTCAAAACAAAAAAACCCTTGTGGTTAAACTCAAACGTGGGTCAGAACATGATAGGCTAGAACTAGGCCAAATGTTTAAAGAAGCAAATTTAGGATAATAAAGGAAGTACTATGTAAGCAAAGTAAGGGTTGGTACAAGATAAAAAACAAACTAGCTTCCTAACTGGTCTAGGTGAATTCTTTAGTGAGTTACTTAAAGATGCTAATATGCTTTTGAATATTTGACTGTATAGAGAATGGATAGGTAGGAATTATGGCTCTTCTGTTCTACAAATCCCTTGCCACTGCTGTCAGAGACAGCATTTACTAGATCATAAGCCTGACCTAGAGTGATACTTTTTTCTCCGCTGCAGTAGAGTAGGTATAAATGATAGTAGATCTAAATATGAAGTTTTCAAAATAATAAAACTATGGAGGTTATTTTTGTTTTACAGAAATGTGTTACATAAAATAGCCACAATATAATGTGTTGTATACAATGTGTATTACACAATGTGTTGTATGAAAATAGCTACCTCGACTTCCTTTAAATAACAGGTACCCATGATGCACTGAAAAATGTCAAAAAATATCAATTATATAAGTATTTTATTATAGAAAATGAGGCCTTTGTGTGGGAGATCATGTTTAGTGAATGTGCAGCCATTTTTAACCTCAAAGATTATATAGTATTCTATAGTATAGTACATAGATTTTATAGTATTTCTACTATATCAATATTATGTAGATTTCTTATTTTATCTATAGGGAAAATGTTCTGTTAAAGTATAATCACTGATTTTGAAAAAAATGTTTTATTGTTTCTTTTCCTTTTCCTGTTTTATTTTTACCACCTTTCAGGTTTTTTTCTTTCCCCTAAGTGAAGATCTGAGGAGAGGACAGGTATTGTTACATGTCAACTGTCAAGTAACTGTGACACATTACTGAACACTTCATTGTTTTCAGTGATTATGATAGAGGATGTCAGTTTTGTAAAATGTAGAAAACTTTGCTTTATTTTGGCAGCTTGGTCCTGTAGTAATGGGGTAGATTCAAAATGTGAAACTTGCTGAATGCATTTAAATTTTATTAATAAAACTTTTATCTAATTACAGGAACAAATATAGGCAGACTTTGTCTTCTCTTTAGTGAACATTTCTGGAAACCACAATAAGTATATCTTATTTTTAATAAGAAGGGTGGCATAATTGGACTGTGTACTCCTGACCAAGGACTTGACATTTGCTAAATTATGGAATGACCAAAAATATAGATCACTTATCTAGAAGTCTGAGTTGCAGAACGATTGTCCTAAAGTTTTTTAAAATTTTTATTACTAAGAAACTCATACCATTGTGATAATTAACAAGATTTGCTCTACAGTTCAATGCTCAGGGACATGTGATCTGCCAGACTGTGAATGATGGGTAAGGTCACAGTTGCCTGTTGACCCAGTGCAGAATGGGTGCTTTAGACTCAATGGTTCAGATTGTAATGAATGACACACTGACATGTTGGTGGTCTCACTGGTAATGCCTGCGTGTGATAGTGCTCAGTTGTTTAGGTGCTTTGGTGGATAACACATTTTAAAGCATTGGAATGCAGCTGTGCAAGTACATATATATATACACACATCCTGTTCCCCAATTCACATAAATAGAAAAAAACAAGTATCTAAATTGTAATACCTAGCATTCGATATCTTCCTTCCACCCCGCTCCCATCAGTGTGTTCTTTTGGAATTAATACAGTGACCTGTATCATTAACTTGGAGATATCAGATCTCACATATTCTGGTTTATCAGTTTAACACCAAAAAGCATTAAAGAAAAGAAAAACTACCCTATTTAATCATTCAGTAAAAACTACCATGTTTAATCATTAAGTTTTGTCATGATTTAGCAAAACAAACACAAATGTGTGTGTGTGTGTATGTTTTATAAAACAGGTTCAGGATAAAATGTATCCATATAGCACATAATGATTATTTTAATACATTTGGCCTACTTATTTTTTTGACAGTTTACCAAGTTGTACAGTTTAAAAGCCAATATTTATTAATCCCTAATGTACAGAAACATAGGAGGAAGTTGTCTCTTTGGTTAAACAAACTGTAGACCAAAATTTTTACTTTTTAATTGATAAATAATATTTGTACATTTTTATGGGGTCATGTGATATTTTGTTCCATGCATAGAATGTGTAATGATCACATCAGGGTATTTGGGGTATCCATTAATCATTTCTGTGTGTTGGGAACATGTCAAATCTTCTCTTCTAACTATTCTGAAATATATAATACATTGTTATTAACTATGGTCACCCTACTCCACTCTGCTATCCATTGTTAGAACTTATTCCTTCTATCCAGTTGTATGTTTGTACTGTGCCTATTAACCAACCTTTCTTCACCCCTACACCCTCTGTAACCCCCCACACTCGTCCTATCCTCTAGTAACTCTCATTCTGAGTAGAAACTCCCTACCCATGAGCCCCACATGTGAGTAAGAACATGCAATATTTGTCTTTTTGTCATGTGGCCTGTTTTAAGCAAATACATTAGTTACTGGTAATTAAGTATTTTGGTTTTTGCTCATTCTTAAAACTTAGAAGGGACTTTGTGGGGTTATTTGGATTAATAGCAAAGTGTTAAAGAACATAAGCTCTAGAGCCATAAAGACCTGTGTTTGAGTCCTGGCTCTGTCACTTAATAACTTTGTAACCTTATGCAAGTTATATTTAATATCTCTATACTTCAACATCCTAATTTGTAAAATAGGGATGAAAATAATGTCTACCTCATAGAGTTTTGATGAGAATTAAATGAAATGATAATATATGTAAAGTACTTGGTTCAGTACATGGTTTAAGTTTTTAATAAACAACAGTTACAATGAATCGTCCCTCTTAAAGAACTGTCTGAGTTTGTTTTTCCTCTGGGGTAATTTTTTAGAATCCAGCAAAACAATTAAAAGTGATTTATTTGATCGATCAGTTTAAATAGTCATGGTAATATCTGAATGTAATTGAAAGGGCAAGGGGAACAGAAATCTCTTGAATCTTGTCCTTTTTGCATTGATCCCTTCCTCAATGTTGTCTTTAAAGGGAAAAAACAGCATTGTGAAGAATATATGTGGAAGAAGGAAGAAAGGAAAGTTTGTTCACATTTTTAACATTGCTCAGATTGGAAGATGTCTCACAATCCATGGCATGTCATAGTTTAATTAGCAGCATGTTTTTCCTTAATATATAAAATAATAGTATATCTTACACTTGATTGTATCTTTTAATCAGTGAAATATAGTGTATCCTGTATGTTTACCTCTTGAAGGTAACGTGTCCCTGAAGAAATGGTTAAAGTCAGTTTATAGCATCAATAGGTAGAATTTTAACTTTCTTTGTAAAGCATACCGACACACAATGTGCACACCTTTTTATGTTTTAGGATGAATCCGTTCTGTTAATTTTTAGGGAAAGAAATTAATATGTCACACCTCCTTCCCCATTGCTATACATACATTTGTTATAGTTATTTGGAAATGCTATAAGGTAACTGGGTTTTCCTGTCTATAAATGTAGTCCTTTAGATTTTGCCTATAATGTGGTATTGGTTCTTACAGAACTCTAAATAGTATATATAGTATTTTTCAAGCTGAAAAGTCTCTGGAGATATGATGTTAAAAGGTATATCCATGCCTCAAGAATCACCCCTCTCCAAAAAACAAGATAGTGTGGCATAATCAAGTAAGTTGGGGAAATGTGGCATTAAATAAGATTTAACCTGTCTTTACTGTATAATTTAGAACTTTTAAGATGTTGTATACAATGAATCCGCAAAACGGATATGGCCCACAGCATTTGAGACTTGATGTCAGAACCCCTTTTTTTGTGAACCATCTATTGAAGTCTCAGTGGACACAAAGTGCTTTGCAGAACACAGTTTTGGAAAGTCTGATAACTACAGTAACGTGATCCAGTATTGCCTGGAAATGAGCTGTTATGTTTAATTGACTGTATTGAAGTTTTTTCATTAACTGTCAAGAGTTTTGTTTCATTTTGGATTGAAATCTTTCTAAATTGTATAAAAATGTTCCATCTTAATAGTGAATATAAATGTAATAATAATTTAGATAAAAGTTAAAAATAATTTACACTTTTGATTCGGTGTTCTGAAAATTAATGGTCATATTCTACCTTAATATCAAGCTAATTGCCCCTACTAAATGGCTTGTACATTGACTGTTTCTGTAACTTATGTCTAATATTTGTAGTTTAAAAATTTTCTTATATGCCACTTTATGCCACTGTTAATCTGCTTTTCTCTCCCATTTTCCTGTTAAAATTAATTGCTTCTCATTTTCACTTACTAGAGAATAGACATCTAGGATTAGTAATATACAAAAGTTACAGCTTCCAAATAATGTAAAATAGCATCCTCACCCTTTTTCTGGTCTCTGCTCATCATGTACAAATACCTCTGGGGTCAGGGGTGTTTGCTGGGCATATTTCCAAATAATGAATAGTGATTTTATGTTTTACATACCATAACAGAACGGCTCAATTGCTGGCATTACCTGCCCTGCATATTTAAGTTCCTCTCTTGAAGATGTCAGCTGGAAAGTAGAACTAAAAATGAACTAAAAAACAGGCAGCTTTAAATTGAAAGCTAGCTTACTGCCCTGCCTGGAGTCAGCTCTCCACATTGTGAGTCCTTTTCTGTTGTTCTCATAAAATAGTGTTAGTTTCCTAAATATTTGTTACTCTACACTTAGGTATAAATCTAAAAGCACTTTTAGATTTCTTGTCATAATAGAATTACAACCATAGCATAAGTTAAATCAGATTTTCCCATCTTAACTAGTATATCTATGGTCTCTTACATACCTTAAAAACTAGTTTTGTCCACCGTATAAATTGATTTTTATAATCTTACATATGGTGATGATCTCATCTTCAAATCTGACCTGGTCATTTAGATTTCTGTGAGCTTAGCTCTAATTCTTTGGGCCACAAAGCTTGTTACAGGAAACTTGGTTCAGTCATTTGATATGTGTTAGAAGCAGATGTCAAGTGATAGCCTGAAGCAAAAGATCATTTTGACATTAATAGATTGAAATGCATCTCAAGTGCAGTGGTTTGGGATAAATTTTCACTTCAGAAATCTTGTAAAACCTATAGCAAAAACCTCAGCTATCTAGAATGTTACTTCATTTCTTCACATTTAGGAACAGAGGCATCTATCTGAAAATAATACAAAATAATAAAGATTTACTTAAAATCACAAAAAAATTCTAGATCAGCACTGTTTAGTACAGTAACTGCTACCCATATGTGGCTATTGAACACTTGAAATGTGGTTAGTGTGGAAGTGAATTTTTTAATTTTAACTAATAGTCACCAGTGGCTATTGGCTACCATGATGAACAGTACAATTCCCAGTTACAGTATTAGTACAAATTGAATGCATTTTTTACACCACTATTTTTTTCATTTCTACCTTGTATGATTTATATCTTGAAATTAATAGGCTAAAGCTTTTCTAAAAACAAATATTTAACGTGCTTTTTCAGATTATTTTTAATCAGGTTTGTTTTGCCCTTTTCTATCCTGAAGATTCTGATAAACCCTCTAGGGTGGTACATACCCCACAAATCAGCATTCTTTTCTTCCTACAACTTTAATAGTTTTACTGTGACATCTCATTCAAGTGATAACACTAAAGCATTGGGGGAAATTTAAATATCAAAAAATGTTGTAATTATAAGTTTCCTCTTGTGCACAGAGCTTACAGACAGAGATATAAACAGTAAGACTAATGTCTCTGGGTAGAAAAATACACAATTATCTTCTATATTATTGGATGAATAAATTACTGTATGGTAATTTGTTTAAATATTGTGTTGCATCCACTGTACTGTGCTAGTTAAAACTGAAAAAGTGGATTGGTGCATCTTGAAATATGAAAGCATTTAAATTTTTTTAGCATAGAATTTTAGAGCAGAGAACAATTTAGCTCTACCCTATTTATATAAGAAAATTGAGACCTGTTCAGGCAGACCTGCTTCAGGTGATATGTTAACAAAGTCATAGTTGGGGTGTGCAACACATTGATTTCACTAAAATTCATTTTGTCATCCACAACATATCAATACAACTTTTTAATTTTATCAAAACTATCTTAAATACGAATTCTGAAAGAACCACAATGGACAAAAGTTCAAATATTACTTTTTCTCTACCCTCTGCTAATTTTCACTCATTTGCTATGTCAAGAGTACTCAAATCCAAAATAATACACAGTCTTGCCTTAGCCTTAATTTATAAGTCTGGAAAATACAGTCCTTAGTTTACAAAAACAACTTCAGAATGTTCCTACCTACAAACGAAGGGTGAGGGGTACATTGAGATCACTGCTCTTTCCCAAGTGAAGATGGAAGGAAGTTCACGTCTATTGAATGCTCCCCTTGATAAGTCACTTTGTGTATATCAACTTGAATGAAGTATACATAATTATCCTCAACTTACAGATGAGGAAACTGAAGCCTAGAAGGGTTAAATAACGTGCTCATGGTTGCACAGCTAGTAACTGAAGGAGCCAGAATTCAAACCCAAGTCTCACAGATTGCAAATTCTATTGACTTTTCACTACACAGCCCTGTTTGAGTTGAGAACATCCAGGTGAGTAACTCAGTCTAAATGAAATCTGCTACCGGGGAAAAAGGATCCAGGTAGTTTACATGAGTAGCTATTATGGAGATGTAGAGAATAACCTAGAGAGATAGGTTACTTCTCACATATATAAATACATGTATGTATGTAGCATGAAGCCCTCTTCTCACCAAGGAGGCCTGTAGAGATGATGTGATCCTAGCATGAACTAGGAATGCTATTCACAATAGAGACAGTGCTTAAGTAGTCAATAGGTAAAGTTAGAAAAGTTAGTAAAACCATGTGAGGTTGATGGTAGTTTCCAAATACAGTGGGTTAAACAGGTTTTTGTGAGTTGGCTTGAAAAACCGCATTTATGACATTGTATGGGAAGATTATTTGAGATTTCTAATGAGCTGTCTTACAAATAAAATGTCTAACGTTTGATACAAAAATTACAGTACTTGGAAAAAGGGGGGAGGGATGCCGCCTAGACATTACTTAACACCTCTCTTTACAGAAGCCCCTAGGTGTATGCCTGAGTAAATGTGCTCTGTTCTTTGATTGCAGCTTATTAAATCATTACCTCTCTATCTTTGCATCCTCTTTTCAGAAAAATCTACTTGATGTTCCCTCAAAGTGCTAGAAAACAGAATTTGGCTCAACCCAGAAAGGTTAACAATTATCTTACTATCATATAAGAAAAGGAAATTTAAAAGGAAAGTTATGCAATCGTTTTGTTTTGTTTTGTTTTGTTTTTTTCTTAGAGTGTCAGGTCAAATAACCCTAATTAATTCTTTTCTCACTCTATCACCCAGAGCTTTTGCTCTAATGCTGATACGGAAGTTCCTTGTATATGTATGTATTCTGTCACCCAGGCTGTAGTGCAGTGGCGCAATCTCGGCTCACTGCAACCTCTGCCTCCTGGGTTCAAGTTATTCTCTTGCCTCAGCCTCCCAAGTAGCTGGGACTACAGGCACCCACCACCATTCCTGGCTAATTCTTATATTTTTGGTAGAAATGGAGTTTCTCCATGTTGGCCAGGCTGGTCTCGAACTCCTGACCTCAGGTGATCCATCTGCCTTTGCCTCCCAAAGTAATGAGATTAAAGGCATGAGCCACCGCATCCGCCTAATTCCTTTTTTTTTTTGGAGACGAAATTTTCCTCTTACTGCTTAGGCTGGAGTGTGCGGTGTTGTGATCTCGGCTCACTGCAGCCTCTGCCTCCCAGGTTCAAGTGATTCTCCTGCCGCAGCCTCCCAAGTAGCTGGGATTACAGGTGCCCACCACCACGCCCGGCTAATTTTTTTTTAGTAGAGACAGGGTTTTGCCATGTTGGCCAGGCTGGTCTCAAACTTCTGGCCTCAGGTGATCCGCCCGCCTTGGCCTCCCAAAATGCTGGGATTACAGGCATGAGCCGCTGTACCCAGCCTAATTCCTTTTTTAATTGAGAAATTTACATACTATAAAATTCACCCTTGTATATAATTCAGTGGCTTTTACTATATTCCCAAGGTTGTGCAGCCATCACCACTATCTATTTCCTAGAACAGTTTCATCACCCCAAAAAGAAATTTCATACACGTTAGCAGTCACTCCCCATTTCCTCCATTCTCCCAGTCCCTGGCAATCACTAATCTATTTTCTGTCTCTAGATTCACCTATTCTGGACATTTCATATTAATGGAGTCCTACAGTATGTGGACTTTGTGTCTGTTTTCAAGGTTCCTACATGTTTCAAGATTCATACATGTTATAGCATGTAGCAAGACTTCATTCTTTTATGTGGCTGAATAATCTATTGTATGGATATACCACAGTTTGTCCATTTATCAGTTGATGGACATTGGAAATTGTTTCTACTTTTTGTCTATTATGAATAATGCTGCTGTGAACATTCGTATTAAGTTTTTATGTGAACATATGTTTCCATTTTTCTTGGATATATACCTAGGAGTAGAATTGCTGAGTCATATGGTAAGTCTATGTTTAGCTTTTTGAGGTACTGCCAGCCTTTTCCAACTGGCCTGTACCATTTTACATTCCCATCAGCAGTGTATGAGAGTTCCAGCTTTTCCACATTCTTACCATCACTTACTGTCTTTTTTACTATAACCATCCTAGTGGATGTGAAGTGGTATCTCATTGTGGTTTTGATTTGCATTTCTCTAATGACTAATGATGTTAAGGATCTTTTCATGTGCTTCTTGTCCATTTGTATACGTAATTCATGTGCTTATTTTGTTACTGTTTTAGAGACTTCAGTTGGCTTTTGCTCTAATGCTGATATGGAAGTTTCTTGTATATGTATTTCTTAGAAAACTTAGTTTCAATGCGTGGTTTTAAGATATTTTCTTTCTTTTTAGATTTGATAAATACAAGGCTTTTCCTAAAATAGTGGTTTTCCAACTGGGTTAATAGAGCTCTAGGTTCTATGAAAGTGCCTTAGGATACCTCTCACCAAGGCACCCCTTCTCTCAGCCAGAGTGGAATTCCTAGAGGAACACAACAAAGAGTTAAATATTGATTATAGAACTTAAAAAAGAAAGTTACAGAAAGAAAAGATTGGGGCAGTGATATTTTTCCTTAGAGTCTCCTCGGCCTGAACTAGTCTATAGTTTCTTATTTAAAGCAAAAGTGCAGGTGTGAATTGAAGATTAATTACTAATCTTAATAATAGAAAAACAGTAGGCCTAGAATCTCTGAAATTAAATATAAGTCAACAGATAAATGAATTCAGGAGTCCATCTCAAGTGAAGTAACGCATATAGGTATGTTATTTGAAGAAGTAAAAATGCAAATAAAACAAAACCTTATTTGCCTCTTTTCCTTCAAGTTCTTGCTGGCTATTGGTATAATTCAAGAGTAATAATTATCAAAATGGATGTTCATATTAAGTAATCCTTAGAGAAATGTCATAGGCAAATTAAAAATAAGTTTTGCCTTGGATTAATAAAAAGAAGAGCTCATAAATGAGTTTTAAAGCTATCTCCTGCCTACCACCCAGCCTCCCCTGCAAGCTTTTCTGAGTATGTATAGTATACTACTAGGTGAAAATGAATTCAATGCAATTATTTTCTTTTGGAACATTAATAAAAGTACTGGGGTGGGCAGGAAGTTTAATAGCTTGAAACAAGGTAAATTAGTAAAGAATAATATAAGCAGATGTAATTGGATCTTTGGGAGGAAATTATGATCTATAATGTTACAGCAGTTTTCTGTAGTACATTTTCAACCATAATGTGGAAAATTAGAAAATAAATGTTATTTTCAACATAAAAATTAATCACTTGAAGGATACTTCTGGTTCTGCCAAGATAGAGGACCCCTATTCCTCCTTGATCCTCCCTTACAGCTAAAACACCTTAGATATAACACAACAAACAAGCACAGGAACGTTCTAAAGGTGGAAAAAGAAGGCAAACAGCCTGCAGACCTTGGGACTCAAGAAAATTCAGGGAATTCACTATTTGTGTTCTTCCTGTCGCCTCCCATATATCCTAGACAGGGTGCTATGAAAGCCTCCAAACTAGAACTGCCAACAGTCACAGACAAAAAGAGCTCTGAGAAAAAGACTGTTTCCTTTAGACAAACAACTAGGGGAAAGGTAGCCAAATAAGACTGAACCTTTTTGACAATACTCACCCTACCCTGGCCAAATACCATCAGAAAAACCCCACCTCACCCCAAAGAAGCAAATAACAGTGCTCTCACTCCCCAACCCAGTGGTGTGGGCTGGGGATATCAGAGACCTAAGTGCCCATTTCTTTGCCCAGCAAAAGCAGACAGCACTTTGGTTCCCCCTGCTGGGTGGTTTTGGCAGACCAGGCAGGAAGCGTTTTCCCTCATTCCTCTTCCAGCAGAAGGAAGTTGTGCTCTTGCCAGGGTGGGGTCTAGCAGCAAATTGAGCCTCCACCCTGACCCAGAAGCAGTGACACTTAACAAGGTGACGTGAGCCAGGGCTAATCCATACTCTACACTCACCTGATATCAACAGGCAGAACAAGAAGGTTGGAGGTAGGATTCTCAACATATCTTACCTCCACTAATGTCAGTGGGGCCCAGTGGAGAACTGAGCCTTCACTCCCATCTGGCAAGTGATGGGTGGCAGGGCTAGTTGGCATTCTGCTTCCTCCTCTACCCTCCCCTGTTGTTAGCTGGGTCCTTTGGGGAGCTGAGCTTTTGGCTTTATAGTGCAGCAACAAAGAAGTATGAGTCAGCCCTCTGCTTTCCTCCTCCCTGTCATCATCAGGGCCCAGCAGGGAGGTGAGCTTACACCCCTACTCAGAGGCAATGAGGTGATACAGGTTGGTGCCCTACTTTCATTGGGACTAATAGTGGAGCTGAACTTCCATCCCACCCATCTGCAACAAAACAGTGTGAGTCATTGCTCCACTTTTGCCTGGGTGATGTTGGTAGGGCCCAGAGGGAAGCTGAACATACACACTCACCCTCCTCACACTCCACCTCAACAGGAGGACTGCCTGCTTCAGAAGAAAAAAAAAAAGATTAAATAGGAAAGAGTCCTATAATCTCCAAATATTCATTAGACAATAAAAAATCACCTACACCAAAAACCAGGAAAATTGCAACATGAATGAGAAAAGACAGTCAACAGACATCAGCACTGTGATAATTCAGATGTTGTAATTATCAGACCAGAATTTTAAAGCAGCCATCACAAAAATGCCTCAGTGAGCAATCACAAACACACTTGAAACAAATGAGAAATTTATCTCAGGAAAGAAATGGAAGCTATAAGGAAGAACCAAATAGAAATTTTAGAACTGAAAAATACAGTAACTGTAATAAACTTACTACATGGGCTAGATAGAAGAATGGAGATGACAGGAAAGAATAACATTGGAGATAAAGCAGTAGAAATGAAAAATAGAGAAAAACTGGAAAATGAATAGAGCCTCAAAGGCCTGGTAAACATTAACAAAAGATTTAACATTTATGTCATCAGAATCCCAGAAAGGGAAAAAAGAAAGTGGACCTGAAGAAATAATGGCTGAAATTTCCCCAAATTTTGCAAAAGACATAATCTTACAGATTCAGGAAGCTGACTGAATCCCAAATAAGATAAACCCAAAGTAATCCACTCCTAGACAAAATCAGAATCAAACTTTTGGAAATGAGTAGTTACTGTCTAATAGATACAGAGTTTCATTTTGCAAGATAGTTCTGAAGATTAGTTACATAATGTGAATACTACTACTAAACCATACACTTAAAATAGTTGAGATAGTGAATTTTATGTTACGTTTTATGACAATTGAAAATTTATGACAATTGAAAAATTAAATATCAAACTTTTGAAAAAGAATCTTTAAAGCAGCTAGAGAGAAATGAACTGTTACCTATAGGGAACAATTCATGTGACAGCAGATTTTCCATCAGAATCTGTGGACGTCTGCCAGGCACAGTGGCTTATGCCTGTAATCCCAGCACTTAGGGAGGCTTACGTCTGTAATCCCAGCACTTTGGGGGCTTACGCCTATAATCCCAGCACTTTGGGAGGCCAAGGCAGGAGGATTGCTTGAGCCCAGGAGTTCAAGATCAGCTTGGGCAACATGGCAAGACCCATTTCTACAAATAATAATATTAAAAATAAATAGCCAGGCATGGTGGCATGGGCCTGTAATTCCAGCTACTGGGGAGGCTGAAGCTGGAGGATCACTTGAGCCCAGACAGTCAAGGCCACAGTGAACCATCTTCGTTCCACTGCACTCCAGCCTGGGTGACACAGTGAAACCTCATCTCAAAACATCTGTGGATGCCAGAAGGATATGGCACACCATTTTTCAAGTGCTGAAAGAAAATACTGTCAACCCAGATTTCTATACCAAGTGAAAATATCCTTCAGGAATGAAGATAAAATCAGAGTGGTCTCGGATGCAGGAAAACTAAGAGAATTTGTGAGTAGCAGACCCTGAAAGAGAATGATAAAAGAAGGAAACTTGGACTGTCAGGAATAAAGAAATAACATAAATTCTACATAGTCTCCTCCAGAAAATAGAGAACACTTTACAACTCATTTTATGAGGCCAGTATTATCCTGATAGCAAAACCGAAAGATAGTATAGAAAACTACAGGTCAATATCCCTGAAGAACATAGACACAGAATCCTCAACAAAAACTAGCAAAACAAATCCAACAACATATAAGAATTGTATGCCGTGACCAACTGGGTTTTATTCCACATCAGACACAGTATCCAAAAATCAAGGTAGCCTACCATATTAAAAGGTTAAAGAAGACAAGTCACATGATACTAATGGAGAAAACATATTTTTTCTTGATCATGAAATGGTTTATAGGAAAGAGAAAAAACTTAGCTAAGTTAAACATTCATTCATAATAAAAACTCAGCCACCTAATAGAGGGGGACTTGCTCAACTTGATAATGAACCCACAGCTAACATAAAACTTAATGATGTAGTCCTACCACCTTGGGAGGCTGAAGTGGGTGGATCACTTGAGGCCAGGAGTTCAAGTCCAGCCTGGGCAATATAGCAAGGCTCTATCTCTAGAAAAATAATTTTTTAAAAAATTAGCAAGGAATAGTGGCACGCACTTATAGTCCTAGGTACTTGGGGGACTGAGGCAGGAGGAACACTTGAGCCCGGGAGTTCAAGTTTGCAGTTGGCTGTGATCACACCACTGCACTCCAGCCTGGGCGACAGAGCAAGACCCTTTCTCTAAAAATAAAATGGGAGGAATCATTCCAAATGATTTTAAGACTTACTATATAGCTCCAGTACTCAAAATACTGTACTATTGGCAAGGGGATACACACATAGATCAGTGGAATAAAATGGAGAACAAGAAATAGACCCACCTAAGTACAGCCAACTGATTTTTGTCAAAGTTAGAAAAGCAGTTTGATAGAGGAAGGATAAATAGCGTTTTCAACAATGGTGCATGGAGCTATTGCATATCTGTAGGTAAAACAGTCAGTCTCAACCCAAATCTCATACTGTGTAAAAGTTAATTTAAAATGGATTGTAGATTTGAATGTAAAACTAGAAAACTTTTAGAATTTAGACATAGGAGAAGATCTTCAGGACTGTGGGCTAAATGAAACAGTTAAACCTGAGACCAAAAGCAAATTCTATAAAAGAAGAAAACAATAAATTGAACTTCTGAAAATTCAAGACCTTTTATCTATGAAAAAGACTCTGTGGAGGGTATGAACCTGTAACTGAGACCGGACTTGTATCTACAATATTCAGAGAACTCTCAAAACTCAGCAATAACAAAGACAAGCAATCTAGGCAAAAAAATAGACAAAAGAAGTGAACAGACACTTCACCAAAGATGAATAGCAGATAAGCATGTGAAAAGAGGTTCAGCATGGTGAGGTATCAGGGAAGTGAAAAAACATGATGAGATATCACTACACACCTATTAGAACGGCCACAATAAAAAATAGTGACAATAATAAATGGCGAGGATGCAAACACACTAGATCACTCGTATATTGCTGGTGAGGGTATAAAATGATACAGCCCCCAGGAAAATAGTTTGGCCATTTATTAATAAACATATGCTTGCTATATGATCCAGCAGTTGTACTCCTGGACATTCACCACATAGAAGTGAAAACTTACGTCCACATAAAAGTCTGTGCACAGATGTTCATAGCAGCTTTATTTGTACTATCCAAAAATTAGAAACCAAATATCCTTGAATGGGTAAATGGTCAAATAACCTAGCACATCCACATCATGGAATACTACTACTCAGTAACTAAAAAGGAATGAATTGTCGATACACACAACAGCTTGGATGAATCTCAAGGGATTTATGCTGAGTGAAAAAAAGAGGTTACATGCTGTATTATTTATATGACATTCTTAAAATGACAGAATTATTGCAATGGAGAATAGATTCCTGATTGCCAGGAATTAGGAAAAGGGGAAGGAAGCGTGGTCATAAAGGGGCCACGTGAGGGATCGTGGTGGCAATAAACTGCTATCTTTACTGTAGTGGTGGATATAGAGACCCACACATGTGATCAAATGGCCTAGAAAACACAGCTACATACCTGTAAAGCCAGTGAAATCTGAGTAGGATCTGTGCATTGTACCAGTTGCAATGTCCTGGCTTTGACAGGAGATGATATAAGATGTTACCACTGGGGTAAAGTAGGTTAAAAGTGTATGAGACCTCTCTGTATTACTTTTGCAACTTTCTGTGACTTTATGATCATTTGATCATTTCTAAATAAAATGTAAGAAAAAAAGTTTATACAAAAAATTAGCCGGGCGTGGTGGAGGGTGCCTGTAGTCCCAGCTACTCGGGGGGAGGCTGAGGTAGGAGAATGGCGTGAACCCGGGAGGCGGAGCTTGCAGTGAGCCGAGATCATGCCACTGCACTCCAGCCTGGGTGACAGAGCAAGACTCTGTCTCAAAAAAAAAAAAAAAAAAAAAAATTAAAAAGGTTAAGTGTCTCTTCTCAATTAAAAACCTATTCCTAGTAGTTTTACTACTAGGAATAAAAGGTATGTCCTTAATACTTAAAAAATCTCGGACCAATAACCAGCTTGATAAGGACATATTACAGGCATTCTCATTAAAACTATGCCTGCTATTTTCACTTCTATTTTACCTTCTAGAAGAGCTTGCTAATGCAATTAAATAAGAAAATCAAAGAGTATTCAAAAAGGTAAAAGATTATTCATCTATGATATAATTATCCACTTAGATAATCTAAGGAAATCCCCTAAAAAGATTTATTAAAACAAATGATAGTCTAATAAGGTGATAGGACACAAAATGTATTCAGAAATCAACAAACAGCTTTCCTGTTTATGGGCCATAAACAGAAAATATGATGGAAAAAAGATTCATAATAGCAACAAAAATATTAAATGCCTAGAAATAAACATAACAAGCAAAGGACAAGACCTAAATGAAGAAAATTACTGAATTCCATTAAAGAATGATTTGAAAAAATGAGAAAAAAAAGCTATAGTTCTTTAATGTAATTTAAATTACTTTCAATAGGACTTGAAGTTTTTTTTTCTTGTTTTTTGCTTTTTTAAGATTTGAGGGTAACTTTTCCTTTGTTTTGAATAAATATCCTGATTTTTCGTTTTTAAAAATTTCCTTAGGTTTCTCTAAGTTATAGCTTATGTGAGCAGTTAAAACTTAATTTTTAGTAACGTGGTTTTTTTTGTTGTTGTTGTTTTTGAGATAGAGGCGCGATCTCAGCTCACTACAACCTCTGCCTCCCGGACTCAAGTGATTTTCCTGCCTCAGCCTTCGAGTACGTGGGACTATAGGCATGTGCCACCACGCCCAGCTAATTTTTGTATTTTTTGGTAGAGGCAGAGTTTCACCATGTTGGCCAGGCTGGTCTTGAACTCCTGGCCTCAAGCAATCCACCTGTCCAAAGTGCTGGGATTTCAGGCGTGAGCCACTGCGCCCAGCCTAGTAAAGCATTCCTATTAATACTGTTTATTTATGCTTAATAAATATGCATATAGAATTAATCATGGAGCTCTAATTAGAAACTACATTTGTGGTTATCTTTTCAGAAATTAGTTTTGGTGGCTTTGTTACTAGGTTATGTTTATACCTAGGGTGAGAGATATATATATATGTGTGTGTGTGTGTACACACACACACACACATACATATTTTAATTAGAGTGGATCATTTGGATTGTTTCTTACTAAGTCAATTCACCTAAAAACATGCCTAAAACACTTTGTATTGAGATACAGTTGGTATTACACAAACAAGAATTCTGTTAAACAGGTTCTGGTTTATTGTGTGTTTGAGCAAGTACCCTTGTTTTACTTGTAAGTTATTAATGCTATCTTTTTGTACATAAAGATGTTTGTAAGAATATATATGTTTAAGTGTTAATTAATAGTTATGTTATCAATAATGTTTATTAGTTCAGTAGACACTTAGCATCACTTGTCTTACAGATGGGGAAACAGAGGTTTGAATGATTTTTGCCACAGTCACAGCAAGTAAAAACTTGGACTTTGAAGCCCAGCATAATGGTGTATCTGTTTTGGGTAGGAGGGCTTCATTAAACCTCTGGAAACCAGAATAAATCATTTAACTTGTTTGTAGGACTCCTGAATTAGCCAATCCAAGTAATACATTAAAGGGTTATCCAGAACTCAGATTTTTAGCCCTAGAAATGAAAGTGGACCCATTAGGGCAAGGGGCTCTTCAAAATCCCCTCAAATAATAGTAATTGTTGTTTCCCCTGACAAGATGAGCAGGAGGAAAGAGAAGCTGACATCTCCTAAACACCCAGTGTGGCTGGGCATACTGAACTGTACCACAACCTCCAGCATAATTAGGATACGAATTTTATGGATTAGAAAACAGATTCATGTTAAGTCACTTACCCAAAGTCACAACTGTAATAAAGAACAAAGCCAGGCTTTGAAACTTTATGTATCAGGCTCCAGAGCTCATGATGTTTACACTGGGATTTCCCAGTCTTTTTTTTTTTTCTTCTTCTTCTTCTTCTTTTCCAAGATGGAGTCGTACCATTGCCCAGGCTGGAGTGCCATGGCGTGATCTCAGCTCACTGCAGCCTCCGCCTCCCAGGTTCAAGTGATTCTCCTACCTCAGCCTCCCAGGTAGCTGGGATTACAGGCGCGCACCAGCATGCCCAGCTAACTTCCGTGTTTTTAGTAGAGGTGGGGGTTTCACCATGTTGGCCAGGCTGGTCTCAAACTCCTGACTTCATGATGCGCCTGCCTTGGCCTCACAAAGTGCTGGGATTACAAGTGTGAGCCACCGCTCCTGGCCTCCCAGTCTTGTCTAATCACAGGCATCCTTTAAGGTGCCTGTTTAAAAAATAATATACTTAACCATGGGGCTTCTGGGAATTCTGATTCAGTGTCAGGCTGAGATAGGTCCAGGTAATGTATCTTTAACAGAAACCATAGGTAATTTTGATCATCAGGCAGATTGGAAAATATTACCAATGCCATTGTGTACTAAGAGGGTTTGAAGGTATTGGAGAAGCAGCAATAGGCTTAGGAGTAGATCCCAATTTTTTAAATTGACACTTTACTGATTTTCTCTAGTAAAATAATAGATCAGATTGTGGAAGTTATAAAATTGCTTTAAGTTCCCTTAATCTGCACAAAAACCAATATTTTATTTTTTTCTTTTAGTTGACAACATTCATATAGTCAGTTCTTTGGCATTATCTATGTTTACGTTGGGGAACAAAAGCACCACTGACAGGTATAGATAAAACTATTCTGAATGCAGAAGTGGAAGAAAAAGTTAGAAGTAACGTTAAAAACAGCTTTAAACATAGAATCAGTAACTTCCTTGGGTACGAAAACCCCCCAAAATTTTAAATAACTTAATCTAAAACTTTAATCCTTAAAGTTTTATAGAAGATCATAAAACTTTCAAGTTGGGAGAGCTCCTGGATAGTCACATATTTATGGATGAAGCAACCACAACTTAGAGAGGCTTGGGGGCTTGCCCACAGTTAGTGGCAGACTTTCAAATCCATGCTAGCCAAGATTCCATAGAACTCTTATGGATTACAGATAAGTACCAGAAAAAAGCAACTTTTCTAAGGATACACCAGGTTTTAGAAATAAATGTAGTGGCAAGTCATGTTTTCCTTATATTCCCTGTTTTGTTTACCTAATTTTTATGTTTTCTTTCATTTTTCCTTGTCCTAATAAAAATGGATATATTTAAAGGAATCCCTTTTAGGAGATTATGTAATTTGAAATATTTTATCTGATCAATGATATGTTAGAAAAATGAACCATAACCTTCCTAGAATAGTGTGTTTAACAAATACTTTCAGAACATGTTGTGCTAAAAAAAACTCTAGTTTTCTCCACTTTTATTACAAAACTATTTTATGAACGAAGAAAAATGAGCATAGCTAGATGCTTGTACATGAATTCTAAGCAATATAGCAGCATTTCTATGTAAGTAGTAGCTTTGTATTTGAACTTGAATTTAATTATCTGCAGATTTAATAACTATGATCTTGGACAAGTTATTAAAATCTCAACCTAACTTTTTTCTTCCCTGTTATACATAATAACTTACCTCATGGATGGTTTTTAATTATTAATTGGGATTCAGTGAGAGAATATGTGTAACACAGGTAGCACTGTAGTTTGAACAAAATAGGCAATGAATAAATGATAGCTGTTACTTATTTCCTTGACCCAGTAGTTATTCAGAATAATATTAATTTCTGAGTGAATGCTTTATTTCCTTATTCAGTATTTTATTATAATCAGAAAATGTGATCTGTGTAATTCCTGCCTCTAAGAATTTTAAACTGGCCAGGTGCAGTGGCTCATGCCTATAATCCTAGCACTTTCGGAGGCTGAGGTGGGAGGATTGTGTGAGGTCAGGAGTTTGAAGCTGCAGTGAGCTAAGGCTGCACCACTGCACTCCATCCTAGGTGACATGGTCAGTTTTTATAACTTTTCATAGAAACTTAAAAGTTGAAAACAACCCATATTCTTTTTACATTATAAAATTCAGTATCTGCCTGTTCTAATATAAATTATTTCAAATGCTTTGTCCTTATTTATTATGCTAGTTGATATTAGTGCACTAAAATTTTCCCATCCATTTTCTTTCCATTTATGTTATATTCTCCAAAGCATCTGCTTTTGTGTTTTGTGGTTGGTTTAGTCATGGTTAAATGTTCAATACTATTATGCATTTACTGTTTTTAATGACTTTTTTGCTTAAAAAGTGATACATGCTAATTGTAGAAAATACACAGAAGGAAATAAACCTCTGCACTCTTACTATGGAATATTATTAAAAGATTTTTTTTTTTTTTTTTTTTTTGAGACGGAGTCTCGCTCTGTCACCCAGGCTGGAGTGCAGTGGCCGGATCTCAGCTCACTGCAAGCTCCGCCTCCCGCGTTCACGCCATTCTCCTGCCTCAGCCTCCCGAGTAGCTGGGACTACAGGCGCCTGCCACCTCTCCCGGCTAAGTTTTTTTTGTATTTTTAGTAGAGACGGGGTTTCACTGTGTTAGCCAGGATGGTCTCGATCTCCTGACCTCGTGATCCACCCGTCTCGGCCTCCCAAAGTGCTGGGATTACAGGCTTGAGCCACCGCGCCCGGCCCTATTAAAAGATTTTTATGTGATTAAGAGTAGGGGTTTTAGGGCCAGGCGCGGTGGCTCACGCTAGTAATCCCAACACTTTGGGAGGCTGAGACGGGTGGATCACTTGAGGTCAGGAGTTTGAGACCAACCTGACCAACATGGTGAAACCCAGTCTCTACTAAAAAAAAAAATACAAAAATTAGCTGGATGTGGTGGCACACACCAGTAGTCCCAGTTACTCAAGAGACTGAGGCAGGAGAATCCCCTGAATCCGGGAGGTGGAGGTTGCAGTGAGCTGAGATTGTGCCACTCACACTCCAACCTGGGTGACAGATCCGGATTCCATCTCAAAACAAAAAACAAAAGAGTAGGGGTTTTAGAATTAGATTTGGGTTTGAATTTAGGCTCTACTTATTAGCCTTAGGCAGTATATTAGAATTTAGGCTCTACTTATTAGCCTTAGGCAGTATATTAGACTTACTCATGTATTCAGCAAATATTTATTGAACACCTACTGTGTGTGCCAGGCATTTTGCTAGGGGACTGGGGATCCAGTGCTTAGAAAGATTGACATACCTATCTTGGCTTAATTTCCTCATTTGTAAACTGGTGATAATACCTCACAAAGTTGTTAAGAAGCATCAAAGATAATAGTCCTTAGCATTTGCCTAGTATGTGGTAAGAGCTCAGTAAATGATAGCAATCATTATTACTGTGTGTATTCAATCTTGATTATATCTTTAATCCAAATGACTTTTTTACTCAGCTTAAGGTTTTTGCCTTACATTTTATTTTTGGTATTAATGTTGAAACACTTGTTTTATTTTTCTTTATACTTATCTGTTTGGTTTGGGTTTCTCTTTAAAGTAGTAAATAGTTGTTGGTTTACTTTTTAAACAATATAACGTGATTATTAAAGTTATGATTATCAAACATTTCAAACACATACCCGATTGGAGAGAGTAGTGTAATGAACCAACATATTCCCATAACCCAGCCTCAAGGATTATCAAACTCATGGCCAATCTTGTTCCATTTCTGCTTCCTCTTCTCATTCCCCCAGCCACCCCCCGATAAACATTTGCATTTATACTTCTTAAAAGATAGACTTTTAAAATTCATAAGCACCTTACTATCATCACTCATAAAACATCAGTAATTCTTTAATAATATCTAATATCCAGCAAGCCACTTCCTTGTATAATTAGATACTTTACACTTTACATTTCTTACATTATTACTTTTGGAATGGTTTCTGTCATATTATTTTACATTTTTTATTCTTGTGACGTTGTTTTCTTCTTCCATATAAATTGTTTTGTTTGAGGAGCTTATGAAATATAGAAGAAAGAATTACGGAGCTAAAAAGATCTGGGTTTGAATCCTACTTCTGCCATTCAGTAATTAACTTTGCTGAGCCTTAGTTTCCTTGACTATAAAATAGGAATAATTATACCTGACTCATGTTGTTAGGATTGAATGTGATGCCTGCATAAAGTACTATTAATAGTCTCTGCCAATTATTATCTTTAGTGATTTGAACTGTAATACCTATTCTTGGTTACTATATGGTTTTTCAAAACATTCCAAAATTTATATTTACTGGATAATTACTAAAAATAATGGTTTTAAAATATCCTTCTAGGAAAGAGAATTTAGAATCTTGGCTTCTCCCACTACCTTTTTTATTTTGAGTTCACATTAATTTAGCCTGAGGTTACAAATCCTACTTTTAACTTTCTGAAGTGTTTTTTCTTTTATATTGTTTATGTCGATTATTCTTCATTATTGAACCCTTTTCTTTTAGTGGAATTAACTGTTTTACTCAGTTATTTCTAAATGTTAGGTTGGTGTCAGTATACTTCATCAGTTCTTTCCTACCTCAATATTCTTTATCTCTTATTCTCTTTTGATGGTCTAGGATGTACCTTTGAACAATTTATTTTTTAAAAAACTACCAGGATGGTGAAAATTTGACTTTGCAGATCTAAGAATAATTTCCTGTGACCTTTGAACACGAAAAACTAGGATGAGGTATAAAATTCTTAGATCATAACTTTTCCTTTTCAATTCTCTGTAAGTGATTACTTCATTGTCTTCTGGCATTTTATTGTTGCAGAGGAGAAATCTGAGGTCAGTCTGATTTCAGTTCCCTTGAAATAACCTATTTTTTTCTGCTTGTATGCTTGTAGGATTATATCTTTATCCTTGAAATTTAAAAACATTTGCCAGGACATGTCTTGGTGTTGATGATCTCTGTTGAACCTTCTCAGTCTCCAGTCTCAGGTATTTTTTTTTTTTTCAGAACTGGAAAGTTTCCTTATACTTTTGATTGATTAAACTGCCTGTTTTTTTTCTTTTTTCTTTAGGAACATCTGTTATTCATAGATTATTTCTGTGTCTGTCTTCCATAGTTTTTTTAAATCTTTTCTTTCTTTTTTTTTTTTTTTTTCGTTTACTCAAGTTTGTCCTCTGTGGCATGGATTCCGTTTTCTGCAGTGTCAATTTTAATACTTGCTATTCACAATGCAGATTTAATTTTGGCTACTATGTTTTCATTTCTTTATTCTTATCTCAACATACTCTTGTTTCATAAGCAGAATCCCCCTTAGACGGTAACACTTCAAAAAACATGAGGTGGATCCTGGCCTGAAACTTGGCCACAACCACAGGACCAGGAAAAAAAAAGTTTCTGAAAGGGTCCTCTTAAACATAAAAATGTAAATATAACCAGAGGTCATTCTTACCCTCATCTAGAAAATAGAACAGTGTTGGGTGCTAACAGACCTTAAGTAGCTAGAGGAATAGTAAAGCAGGCATAAGGGCACCTTAACTAGAAATAAACTGATTTTTCTAATTACATGTATTGGTTTTCTCTTTATAAAATTAATACATAGGCCGGGCGTGGTGGCTCAAGCCTGTAATCCCAGCACTTTGGGAGGCCGAGACGGGCGGATCACGAGGTCAGGAGATCGAGACCATCCTGGCTAACACAATGAAACCCCGTCTCCACTAAAAATACAAAAAAATTAGCCGGGCGTGGTGGCGGCGCCTGTAGTCCCAGCTACTCGGGAGGCTGAGGCAGGAGAATGGCGTGAACCCGGGAGGCGGAGCTTGCAGTGAGCCGAGATCGCGCCACTGCACTCCAGCCTGGGCGACAGAGCGAGACTCCGCCTCAAAAAAAAAAAAAAAAAATTAATACATAATAAGTGCATGTAACTTTGAAAATACAGTACAAAGAAGAAAATCCTATGACCCAGGTAACGACTGATGAGATTTTATATGTTTTGCCAGTTACCTGCACACATGTTGGGAGGAATGGATGCAAAATTGGGTCATACTATATAGTTTTGTATCCTTTTTCATTTAATATATTGCAAGCATATTTTTTGCATCATTAAATTTTCTTTGAGGCCCTGATTTTAACCATTGCATAGTATTCCTACATATGAATAGATGTATTATGATTTATTTAACCAGTCCCTTGTTGGTCATTTAGATTGTTTTCTATTTTTCAGTATAATGAGTATGATGAATATCACTGTACATAAGTCTTTATGCACATCTCTGATATTTCCTTAGGATAAATGAGGAGCTGATTCTTAATCCTGTCACATTGGTAAGGATTATATACATTCCTTATTAAGAATATAAAGTGCTTGTTTCTTATTGTTTCAATGTGATTGCATAGAAGATTCTTTGGATTCTGAACAATTTGATGGTATCTTAACCATATTTTGAGAGAGGTGCCTATTGCCTCATGCTCAGCACCTTCATGATGGAATTCCTATTGCATAAGCTTTTGGACAGGAAAACCACTGCTGATATCAGGGAGTTTGGAAGGTAGATATACTTGTGGAAACCTGAGGGTGGTGAAAAAAAAAAAAAAAAAAGTATGCTCCTTGCTCATTCCTACAACCTGGGTCTCCATATTAATATACTAGGACTCTGGATCTTTTCTTTTCCTCTTCCCTTCCTGTTATTTCAGACTGTTACTCTCTTTGAAGATTCTTCTCTTAATGTCCGTATGTCCATTTCATTTCTAGATAGGAGAATGTCAGTAGATGGTATACCCTGCTGAGTTCAAGGTAGCATGTTATCAGTCACAGATCATCTTTTGGTCCTAGCATACTTATACATGATGATCTCCTGCTGAAATGGAAGTATTTTTTTTTAACTAATGATATATTTTCAGAGGTATCAGACAGCAGCCTGGAAAAGTACATTGTTGTATCATGCCATTACAACAAAGCAGTCTGCTTAATAAAGTTGCTTAAAATGAAAGTTTTTAAATTAATAAAATATTTTTAACATCAGAATTTTCCTTAAAATATTTAGGAATACTCTAGAGTTCCTGAAACCTTGATTCAGAAATACTGATTTGAATTGTTCTTCCTCTTTAAGCCTGGAAGATGATCTTAGGTGATAATTTTTTACAACATTGAAAACAATTCCTGCTGAAAGTCAAGGGAACAGTCTCCTTTATCTGATTTGTTCTGATGAGACCCATATTGTAGGTTATTCTAATGTGTGACTTTATACACATTTCAGGCTAACAAAGTAAAGCATGATTAGCATTTCCTAACCTTTTCCAGTATTTCACATCACATTTGCATATATACAATCTGCCAGGCTCTGAAATTTTTTGGCTGGAAGGCATTATGGTGGGATGAGAGAGGATAAATACATTTGCCTCACTTTTAAACTATTTTTTGTCCATACTCATTCTCTAGCTACATTGTATAAAAATATAGCACATACAAAATGATCTCTTCCACCCTGCTTAGTGGAAAATTGACTGTATTGAATTATGGAACAGGTGTTTCAACACTCTCCTATACTTCTTCATTGCATTACATCTTTAGAAGTTATATGTAGAAATGTAATGTTACACTGTCAATTGAGGCAAAAGAGAGGAAAAGAAATAACATTTACTGAGCATACACTGTCTCTTGGTGGATCTTTTTAATTACAACATCCCTGTGAGGTAGATATTATGTGCATCTTGTGAGTGAAGAAACTGAGGCTCAAAATGTTAAATAACTTACCCAAGTTCAGGTAACTACACCAGTAACTGACAGAGTTGGGGTTTAAACGTGGTACTGGCCAGCTTTAGAACACATTTTTTCCCACTTGTTTTTTAAAATTAGAGAAATATATTTTCTTGTTTAACAAGTACTATTCCTTAAACTTAGGAAACAGTAGAAAGTAAAATACTGCGTAAGACTGATAATCCATGTAACCTAATCTCTAATAAAACCAAGGGTCATTTTCCAAATGGGAAACTTAACTGCAGAAGTAACTCTTTGCTCATTTCTGATAGATAACATTTGAATCCTTGTTTTGATGAAGTGATAGAAAAGTTTCATTTGAATAAAGGTGCTTTTTTTGGTAGAAAAAGCTTTGTAAAGCTTCACTGGTATGTAGGATAACATGGGCTCGCTGCTTTAAAAATTAAGTTGTTCAACATTTTAAATTTTTGCTAAACTCAGGAGGTAGATATTTTTACAAAATGTAGAGCATAAAATACCCTTCAGATTATGTTTCACTCAATTTTTTTCTTAAGTTGCTTTGTTAGTATATACTATACTATTAACTGGGTGAGTAGTTGAGAAAAGAAAGTTTATTGTAAAATTTGAGATGACGTGAAGCTGAAAATAGTGAACAGGCTGATCGACAGATTTGGAATCTAATGTATAGAGACTGTGGCAATGGATGGGAGCTGGAAAAAGGTGAATCAAAAATTTTAAATAAAGTTTTATTCATGGAACTAAGAGTAACAACAGGTATGAATAGAGGATGCAGGGTGTGGTTGCAGTGCAAGAAGATAAGGATTTAATCAGAAAACTTGATATGTCAGCATTGTGTTGAGGGCATTCCAAAAATAATGCATTTGTGAATTGCATTAACATAAGTTTATTTTCTAGGACAAGGGAGGTAATATGACCTTTACTCTGCATTGGTCGTTTGAGGGTTGAAATGTTAATTACATACAATTCCATACACCACCCTTTAAGATGAATTGGAGTGTGCTCAGAGAAGAAGATAGTGATGAGTCTTATCTGTCTTAAAGAAATGTTTGAAGGAACTTATCTGGAAAAGACAAGAGTCAGGGTGGATTAGAGTCATAGCTATAGATTTACTTCCTGTGACTTTGCAGATAGAGTATGGGCAAGTTAGTCATCATTTATTAGTAATCCTCTTAAAGAGAATTTACAGCTGAGGAAAGTTGCTATATAATGAAAACTTTCATGTAGCAGGCAGTACTTTTTCAGAGATATTATAGTGCCTAGTGAGGTAGTACATTCTCGTCCTGGTAGTATTTAAGCGTAAGTAAGAACGGAGTAGAAAGAATTGAAACATACTATGTGTAGTAGGAACAGAAGACTTTTGAGATGCCTTACCAATTCAAAGATTTTTTAAATTCCAAGATCAGAAGGACTTTACAGAGTATGTTATCCTCATGAGGCTACCTCACCTTAGTAATGATGTGCATTGGTACAGCTCTTTAACATTTGTAAAGTTCTTTCTTCTGAATTATCTCGTTTTTGAGCCTGGTAATAATCCTTTGGGTAGACAGGACAAGTATCCTCATTTTGAACAGGTAAAGTAATAGGCTAAGAGAAAGTCTGAATTGCCTCAAATCATAAAGCTTATAAGCAGCAGCCTAGGGCTCTATCCTTGGTCTGCAAATTCCAAGTTTAGTGCTGTTTCTCCTGTACCAGTTTTCTTTAAAAGTAAGTTATAAGTTGTGATACTTGCTTTGCATACATTAAAAATTGCAAGGAACAGATGGTTCTTAAATTTTATTCCTATGAAAAACATACGTGTAGCTCAAGTTAGACTGAGGGTTCTAAACGCCACACAATGGGGAGTCATGGGGGCAAGTCTGTGTTACAGAAAGATAACTGTTTACAATTAATGAAAAACTGGTTTGGGCTGCTAGATGAATGATGGTGCCATTCATTAATATGGCAAATATAGGAGAGGGAACAGACTGGTGGGCCAGAGGTGAGGTAATTGAATTTTGGACGTAAGAAAACTAGCTGACAGTGATTGTTTACTAAGTGCCAGACACTGTGGTTAGAGTTTTATATCATTTAACTAATTTAGTCTTTACTACAACCCTCTGAAGATAAGACTTTTCAATCTTCATTTTCCATATGAAGAAACTGAAAAGCTTAGATTGTTTAAAGAACCTGTCCAAGGCTTCATAATTAATAGGGTAAGAATATGAATTTGAATCTCTGTGTCTGACAACAGAGCCACAGTTGTTAGGAGCTAGTTCTTTGGTACATTTGGATAAGAACAACCAGTAGTCAGTTGAATAAATGGTTGTCACTTTGAGGAAAAATAAATACTGTAGAGATACACGAGTGTCTTTATACCAAAGAAATGGGCAGTGTTATAGTCTTTGAACATTCCTTAGGAAAATAAAGATTTTATACTTGCCTCCCTATCTTTTCCTGAATTTTGGCACTGTTTCTGTGCTTCATAGTATTACATAGGCATTCCCTAATCTAGGAACATCTTCTATGAGTGGTGAAAATGAAAGGTGCCCTTTGTATAAGGTCAACAGACCTTCTAGGATAGGGGCTATGTTTTATTAACTTTTATCTTCAGCTCAGTGCCTAGAACATAGCTTGAATGAAATGAGATGAATGAATGGATGGATGGTAATAGGGATGAGAAGAACAAAGAGGGGAGTTCATATTTAGAGCAGCTGCCTCATGTGAAGTATGAGGTGATAGGTGGGCTGCCTTTTATTTCCCAGGTGATAATGCTCCAAAGGTGGTTAGCTTAGATCCTTGTATACTTGTTGAATTAATAGTCATGGCTACTCCTTTTTCCAGTGAGGGAATGAGAGAAGAAACTATGTGTTCCTGACTTCTGTTTTTGTGGTTTTTAAAAATTACACAAATAATACATATTCATTGTAGACACATTAGAATATTCAAATAAGCAAAAATAAACAATTTAAATTGTCTAAAATTCTACCACCCAGAGATAACCACTGTTAACATTTTGGTGTATATCCTTCCAGAGTTTTTCCCCATAAAAATATATACATTGAAATATGTATATATTTATTTAAAATGGGATCATTACAATCCATATCGTTTTGTAAACTGCTTTTTCACTTATTACATGTGACTGTCTTTCTATGTCAATGAATTTACATCTTTATCATCATTTTAATGACTGCATAGTATTCCATTATAAGGGTGTACCGTAATATATTTAACTAGTTCTCTATTGTTAGGAATTTAGGTTTTCAATTTGAAGTTCTTTTTGGAATAAAAGTTATGGTGAGCATTCTTGTATGTACATCTTTGTACACTTGTCTACTTTTTTAAAAAAAAGTAGAATCGATGAGACATTTCAAAATTTTATGTGTGGTATTTTGGTTTTTTTAAAATACAGACTCAGATTGCCTTCCTGAAAGGTTGTGCTGATTCACACTTTCTCCAGCAGTATGTCCAGAGTGCTCTCTCCCCCATACCCTCGTTAACACTGAGTGGTTTTTTGTTTTTGTTTTTGTTTTGTAAATCATTACCAATTTGAAAGGCAAAAGGTGTCTTTGGGTTAAATGCATTTCTTTGATGAGTACTAAGGCTGAACTCTTTTTTCCCTTATTGCTCATTTCTGTTGAGGTTCATCGTTTTTTCTTACAGGTTTGTAAAACAAAGCTCTTTATGTATTGAGGATACCATCCCTTTGTTATATGTTGCCTTTTTTTTGTAATCAGTTTGTCTTTTATCTTTTTTTGTGTCTGGCAGAAGTTTTAAACTTTTATAGATTCAAATGTCACTTTTTTCTTTATGATTTCAACCCTCCTTACCCCATGAGTATTGTTCACCTATATTCTAATAGTTGTATAATTTTATTTTTTCACATCTAAATGTTTAATCCATCTGGAATTTATTTTGATGTAGAGATTGGGCTTAATTTTCTCTGAAGTAATTAATCAGTTCCCTTGATTAATTATGAATGGAGTTGGAATTTAGAATGTGTTTTGCTATACACTGTTGTAAATAATGTTTGGTGAGGCTTAAATGAGACCATTTGTAATGCATTTAACTATTAAACTCAAGGGCTCACGTGGAAAGGTAATAATCATTTATTATATTTTTCCATGAAAAAATGTTTTTATAGTTTCAAATAATTAACTTTTGAAGCACATCCTGTTGCAAATTTAGCAACTGCATACTCATATGGTGGTTCTACTTCATTAGAGCCCTTTAGGGGTGAAAATCTTCCTCAGTTTTTGTTGTTGTCTGCCTTCATTTAACTTTAACTGATCTGAGGTCTGTTTTGGTAACTTTCTGCTTGCTGTGCTTTTCACAGAATGGACAACAAATTATGGATGAACCTATGGGAGAGGAGGAGATTAACCCACAAACTGTAAGTAAAATATTCTGTCCCAAAGGGTATAGATAAATGAAATACTGTAAAATTATTCTTATTTTTCAACTGAACAGAGTAATCATTTTACAGTATAAGAAACTTGTCGATCCTTTCACATTAACTTTACCAGACTACATTATTGAGTATGCCAGAGACCTTTCTAAAAACTGTACAATAAGAGTGATTTTAAGAGAATGATAAAACAGATTGCTTTATATTGTTGAAAGTTTTTCATTAGTGCCTAAAGCTTATGTTTTTTTGTTTCTTGGGGATTTTTTGAGATGGAGTTTTGCTCTTGTCACCTAGGCTGGAGTGCAGTGGTGCTATCTCAGCTCACTGCAACCTCAGCCTTCCGGGCTCACGGGATTCTTCTGTCTCAGCCTCCTGAGTAGCTGGAATTACAGGCACTCACCACCACACCTGGCTAATTTTTGAATTTTTATAATTTTAGTAGAGATGGGGTTTCACCAAGTTGGCCAGGCTGGTCTCGAACTCCTGACCTCAGATGATCTGCCCACCTCAATCCTCCCAAAGTGCTGTGATTACAGGTGTGAGCCACTGCACCTGGCCTAAAGCTTATGTTTTTAAATAACCAAATTGACTGTAAATTTGTTAAAGACAAAAATATAAAGGTCATACTTCACAGATATGTTTAACATAGAAAGTGGACATTCACCATTTCCTCATCTGTTTTTTTGTTGTTGTTCACTCCTGAATCCCCAGTAACTAAACCAATGTGCCTGGCACATAATGGACACTCATTAAATGTTACATAAATGAATTAATAAATTGTTCCCTACTACCACACACAGAATAACCATTGTCAACAGCTAAGTTATAGTCTTGATATTTTGTACATAAGGTAATTATTATTTATGTTTACAAAATACATATTCTGCAACTTGTTCTTTTTACTTAACATGTCTTGAACATCTTTGTATGACAATACATATAGAACTACCTCTTCTTTGTTTTTTTGTTTTGGGGGGGGTTTTGAGACAAGGTCTCTCTCCCTGTCACCCAGGCTTGAGTGCAGTGGTAGAGTCATGACTCACTGTAACCTCAAACTCCTGGGCTCAAGCAACCCTCCCACCTCAGCCTTCTTAGTAGCTAGGACTAGAGGCACATGCCACCACGCCCAGCTAATTTTTTTTTTTTAATGTTTGTGTTTGTTTTTTTTTTTTTTTTACAGATGGGGTCTTGCTATATTGCCCAGGCTGGTCTTGAACTCCTGGCCTCAGGCAATCCTCCCGCCTCAGCCTCCCAAAGCATTGGGATTACAGGTGTTAGCCGCCATGCCCAGCCAGATCTACCTCTTTTTAAAGTGGTTACACAGTTACAGTATTCTATTTTATGAATATCCTATATTTAATGTAATATTCCCCTATTTATTTTTGTGAATTTGTGTTTCAGTAGGATATAGTCTTAGAAAAGGATGTTCTTAAACCAAGGGTATAAACATTTAAATCTCAGTAGACATTTATCAAATTTTCCTTCAGAATTTCAGTATATGAGAATACCTGTTTGAGTATTGCCTACTCAACACTAGGTATTATCAGAAAATATTTTTAATTTGAGTGACTCTAGAAAAATAATACTTTCCCTTTTTTTTCTTTTTCTTTTTTTGAGACAGAGTCTCGCTCTGCTGCTCAGGCTGGAGTGCAGTGGTATGATCTCAGCTCACTGCAACTTCCGACTCCCAGGTTCAAGCCATTCTCCTGCCTCAGCCTCCCGAGTAGCTGGGATTACAGGCAACCGCCACCACGCCTGACTAATTTTTGCAATTTTAGTAGAGATGGGTTGCACAATGTTGGCCAAGCTGGCCTCGAACTCCTGACCTCAAGTGATCCACCCATCTTAGCCTCCCAAAGTGCTGGGATTACAGGCGTGAGCCACCATGCTTGGCTGACTTTCCCATTTTAATTTGCATCTCATTTGATTACTAGTGAGATTGAGTATCCATACATTATTGGCCTTTGTTATTTTATGTTTTGCTCAGTTTTATTTGGAGTTACTTGTTGTCTCCTTATTGGTCTGTACAATCTCTGTATATATTCTGGATATTAACTCCATGTCTATTATATATCTTGTAATATGTTTTTTTAAACATTGATTATGTGTCTTTCATTGTAGTATGTACGAAGTTTTTTTTGTTTTGTTTTGTTTTTTGTTTTGTTTTATTTTGTTTTTTTGAGAAGGAGTCTTGCTCTGTTGTCCAGGCTGGAGTGCAGTGGCATTACCTCAGCTCACTGCAACCTCTGCCTCCCGGGTTCAAGCAATTCTCCTGCCTCAGCCTCCTGAGTAGCTGGGATTACAGGCACGCGCCACCACACCTGGCTAATTTTTGTATTTGTGGTAGAGACAGGGCTTCACCACATTGGTCAGGCTGATCTCAAACTCCTGACCTTGTGATCCGCTTGCCTCAGCCTCCCAAAGTGCTGGGATTACAGGTGTGAGCCACTGCACCCAGCCAGAAGTTTTCATTTTTAAATGGTCACATCTGGCTTCTGGGTTTCATGCTTTGGTTAGAAAATCCTTCCCTCCACTAAGGTTATAAAAATAATCCTTTTACATTTTGATCTTTTATAGTTTTTTGGTGTTTTTTGTTTTGTTTTACATTTAGATCTGTGATCCACTTGGAATTTAGTACCTGGTATGAAGTAGAAATCTAACTTTTCTTTCCAGATAAATAGCCTTTTGTCCTAACCTCTATTTATTGAATAAATAAAATCTATTCTTTCCTACTCATTTGAGATACCTCTTTTATCATGTATAAAATTGCCTTATACTCCTTGTATCAGTTTCCTGCTTTGCCATAACAAATTACCACAAACTGGGTGGTTTAAAACAACAGATGGCTCTCGGGGAGGTTCCTTCCTTGCCTATTCCAGCTTCTGGTGTTTGCCAGCAGTCCTTGGCATTCCATGGCTTGTAGATACATCATTCCACTTTCTGCCTTGGGCATCAGATGATCTCCCTGTTCGTGTCTGTGTCCAAATTTCCCTCTTCTCCTAAGAGCACTAGTCATTGGATTGGGACCATCCCACTCCAATATGACTTCATCTTAATTACATCTGCAAAGACGCTGGTTTCAAATAAGGTCACATTCACCGTTACTGGGGATTACTTGAACATACCTATTTGGAGGGCACAATTCAACCCACAACCCCCCTGAATATTTTGACTTTACATACTTTCTCAATTACTGTCATTTTATTATATGTTTTTGTTAATGTGGTAAAGCAAAGCTTCCCACCTTTTTACTTTTGTAAAAAGTCTTATATGTAGTCTTATAAATATAGTCCTACATTTAATCTTCCAGATAAACTTTACAATCAGTTCATCAAGTACTTCTGAAAAATTTATTGGGATTTTTATGAGAATTGCCTTACATGTACAGATTAACATGAAAAATTACTTTAACAATATTGAGTCTTCACATTCAGGAACATTCATTTTTTCTGATTTTCTTTTACATTCTTTATCAAAATTTTATGGTTTCTTCGCTGGGCGTGGGGGCTTATGCCTGTAATCCCAGCACTTTAGGAGGCTGAGGCAAGAGGTTTGCTTGAACCCAGGAGTTCGAGACCACCCTGGGCAGCATAGCAAGTCCCTGTCTCTACTACAAATTAAAAAATAAGCCAAGCATGGTGGCATGTGCTGTGGTCCCAGCTACTTGGGAGGCTGAGGCAGAGAATCATTTGAACCCAGAAGTGTAAGGCCAAGGCTGCAGTGAGCTATGATCATGCCACTGCACTCCAGCCTGGGCAACAGAGTGAGACCCTGTCTGAAAAAAAAAAAGTTATAGTTTTTTACATATAGTTCTTGTACTTGTTTTTACAAGTTTGTTAAGGTAAGTTATGGGTATTTTATAGTTTTATAGTCTTTGTTATGTAGAAAGTGGGATTTTTTTTTCTGGTATGTTTTCCATCTGGTTATTGCATATATATATTTAAAATGTTAGGTGTTTCTGTATGTTTTTAGCATCTTAGGAGTGTTAACTTTTCAGAAATCAAACAAATTGTTATGAACATTATGTCAGTTGTGGAAGAATAAGATCAGTTTAACCTTCTGCTTAAAACACCTCCATAGTTTTATGGTTCCTTTAAACAAAAGCCCAACCTCCATAACATGACCTACCAGGCCCTGCATAATAAGGCTTTGCATACTTCTCTCCACATCCTCTCTAGCCGCACACGTCTACTCTCTACTGAAAGTCCAGTCACTCAAATGTATCAGCTTCTCTTTTGCTTACGGGCTTTCAAAGGCAATGTTCCTTGTCTCAGAATTCTTTTCCCTTACCACCATCCCCACTACTTAATTTCTGGTCATCTTTGTTTAGATATCATTTCAATTGAGATGTCTTCCCAATACAACTACCACTTCCACTTTCACCTTGAGTTAAGTGTTTTTCCTTTTTGCTGCCACAGGAGCCTATGCATACCCTAAATGGCAACACCATACCAGATTCCATTGCTTATTTGCTTGGTCTGTATTCCCTACTAAACTGTGAGTTGAATGAGGCAGTGACCAAGTCTGACTTATTCCTTGTTTTATGTCTGTGCCTAGTACCCAGTTGGTGTTCAGTAAGTATTTGTAGATTAAAGGGATGAATGGATTAAGTTTTAGCTAGCGTAGGGACCCAGGCATGGGGCCTAGTGCCCAGAGCTACCTTCAGATTCCTACCCTCTCCAAAACCATTTGAGGCAGTTTACTTCATTTATCTATAGTATATATATTTACATGTAAGCGAATGTAAAAACAGTCAGAAGGAAAACCTCCAAATTTTTTTATTCTCTGTAGTCTAAAAGCATTTTCCATTGTGATGTTATATGGTTTGTACTTTCTCCTACTCATGGCTTTAGTCGCATTTACATCTGCAAGAACCTGCATTCTAGAGACATGTCAGAAAGATGGAGGACTAAGATACTACCTGCAATGCATATGAGGCTGTTGAGCAGATCATTCCAGATTATACAAATTAGGCTTAGGTGTCAGATCAAAGCCTGGTATTTAATATTTATTACATGATATTAAATCCAAAAGATTGTCAAAATATTTATTAACCTTATAATTTAAAATTGTATTTGCCTTTTATATATAATTAGAAGTTTTCCTTTTGTCAACTAATAATTTACATAGGGAATGTTGAGATGTTGTATTATCTATTTGATGTGTTACAAATTACTCCAAACTTAGTGGCTTAGAACTACACACATTATCTCCCAGTTTCTGTGGACCAGCAATTTGGGCAGAGCTTAGCCACATCTTTTGGTTCAGAGGCTCTCTCAGACTTGAAATTAAGGTGTGGACCAGGGGTAGAGTTTCATCTGAAACTTGACTACGGAAGGATCTGCTTCTAAGCTCACATGGTTGCTGGCCCAGATTCCTGGTCCACCAAAACTGTGAGATAATAAATGTATGTATGGAGGTCATCAGCTGGTAGGCTTTCTTGCAGGTTCATTGGCCCCTTTTCCGTGGGCTAGAATGCAGAATGTAATGATAAGCCACTTTTGACTAGGACAGGACAGTAGAGAAGATGGATAATATGAGAAGAAATCTGGGTCCCTTAATACGTAATGATCTAGTGACACCTCTTCACCCAAAAGTATGCTCTTAAACTATGGACTGCTCTGTGAGAGAAAAAAAAAAAAAAGGCACTTACTTTGTTTGAGTTGTCGCATTTGGGGATCTTTTTCTTACAGTAGCTTAGTCCATATTCTAACTGCATCTAGTCATTCATTAACAAAGTAGTTCATGAATGTCTATTAGGTGCCAAGTACTCTGCTACATTCGGTGTTACAGAAGCATATAAGGGAAACGTGCAGCTTTACAAATGGCAAAATAAAGTTGTTTTTGTCCTCTTCTCCTCTGGGAAATTACCAACCAAAACAACAAGGAGAATAAGAAATCAGAATTTTGGTCTTTGAAATCAGAAGATAACTGTAACTTCAACCACAAGATATAAATATGAAAAGCAGATAGAAGAGTGGTAACAAGATGAAATTAATAGAGCGTAAGTGATTTTAGAGGAATATCCTAATGGTGAGCAAGTCTTATTCAAGGCCCCCAGAGCCTCAGAAGAGCTCAAAAATGGGGTCACCAGGTACTGTGGAACGTGGATGTATGGCATGGGGCTGAAAACAGAGATTGGTTGAATATTGATATAAAGAGTTTCTAGATCCTCTCTCCTCTGGAGACAGAAGGTATTTCACAGAGAAAACCAGAGAAGCTGTATACTTGGGCACCTTGGACACAGGAAGAAGTAGGGTAAGGCACTGGGCTGGAAACAGGGAGGTCAAGTGAAAACCTATTACTGAATGGTGACCTGGTCCCGTTCCAACCACTAGGACCATATCCTCCCGGAAGGAAGATGGGCGTTGTGACTGAAGAAATGTAAGATACTGTCCTTTGGGAGACCTTTAGTGTAAAGGCTGCCTAGTTGGCCAGTTAACCTATAAGAAAGCCTCCCCAGTTGACAAGCCACATAACTGCCAGGCCACTTCTTAGTGCCTCACTCTCAAATATTTATGGAAAGCCAAATATCACCAGTTATGTGAGGAAGTCTTCCAGTATAAAATAATGAGATCTTGGAGGAACAAACAATGCAGGGAAAAAGCAAGTTTAATTAGTGTCCTCTGAGTGTTGAGACAAAATTGATTCCCTAAGAAAAAGTAAATTGCCATAAAAAAGAAATCATAAAAGAAGAAACTCTTAGAAGTTAAAAATACAATAGGAATGTTTTGCATTTTAGTAGAACATTTACAAGCTAAAATTGAGGAAAACTCTCAAAAAGTAGAACAATAAGAGGTAGAAAGTAGGAAAGAAAAAGAAAGAAGAGCAATCTAATATCTAACTAATAGGAATTCCAGAAAGCGACAATAGAGGAAATGAAGGGGAAGAAAGCAGGAAAGAAATACCGTAAGAAACATATTTTTTGTTTTTTACATTTTAATATCTTTGAAATCAGAATGGTTGTTATAATTCATAGTGTGACATATATTAATTGACAGCATCTTTTCTTTCATAATGGTATAGTGATAATCATGCTTTTAGATTAAGTGGAATACTAAAATACCAAATTTAAAAAAAAAAAAAAAAAAACAGTTTTCCAAAATGAGGACCATGAGTCTCCAGATTACAACATCCCTCTGAAAGCCTATTAATGAGAGAAATTTTAAAAAGCCCTACTCTCAAGAAGGGTCATCTCTATGAAATATCAAAACACTAGGGATAAAGGGAAGACCCTAAGCTTTTAGAGATTTTTTAAATCCTATATAAAAGATTGGATAGAAGAATATTAGACTTTTCAGCATTGGAAGTTAGAAAACAAGGAGCAATGCCTTTAAAATGCTTAGTGAAAATGGTTTTCAGCCAAGATATTTTCAGATATGAACCTATTTTAGGAAGTTGCTGGAAAATGGGCTCTGCCAACACTAGGGGGTTATTAACTAAGTAAGAGAGACATGGGATTCGGCAAACAAAAGATCCAGTACTGCAAGCATGATGAAAGTTTTTTCCCATTATGATGATTAAAGGAAGCTTCAGAAGACTAGTTCATGCAGGAAGCTTAGAGAGTACTCAGTCCAGATTGAAGTAGACAGATAATTTCAAGAATGCTGCCTCCAGGAATAGGATTGGGGGAAGAGGTGGGGGAATAGAAGTGATGAATCTAAATAGGCTTGAGTATTGAAAATTCACTTGAGAGGCTGTTGCAGAGTAGGAAGAATTTGAAATAGGTACAAAGAAAATAAAAGCAAATTTAAAAACAAAGCAACTGCAAACTTAAGGAAAAATAAAAATTGCACACAAGAGATGTAACTAAAGTATATTCTTTACCTAGGCAGTGAGCAGTGTTTACATAGTCATAATAATTGTAAAGACTAAATATTGGTTTAACCAAAATCTGTGATATGAGTGCCGAGTCATCTGTAATAGGATGTCTAAAGGTAATATCTGAAATTGATGAATCAAGAGAAAGTATTATAAAATTATTATTTATCATATAAAGGCAAATACCAGAGGGAACAATGAAAAGAACTGAAAGGGTACCAAGAGCATAGAATACTGCTGCTTTCTCATTACAAGCCTTGAAATACTTTTTGACACTTTAGCCTTTGATAAAAATTTAAGTGAAATTTAAAAAGTAGTTGTAACTGGTGTGATCAGGCAAAAATTCACAGAAGGCATGAAATTTAACCTGAGTCTTAAAAAATAGGTACAGGATTTTTGAGAAGTAAATGTCAACATTTGGGTAAATGCACTTTTATGGGAAAATGGTGTAAACAAAAGTCAAAGGGAGGAAAAGTGAGATGTGTTGGAGATAGCTAAATCAGTTTGACTAAAAGGATGGTCATAAAGGACAGCCTGATTTCTCCTGAACGTTAAATACCGTCACTCAGACCTTCTTAGTGTATGGAGTTAATCCTGTGATGTCTCTTGAACATATCCCCTAGGTTTCTATTTGTGATAGAGCCATTCTGTTCTGGCTGGATTTTTCTGTTCTTCACACACTTAATCTCTTCTCTTGCCCTTTGTTCTTTGTCCTGCTGTCTGCCTGTCTCCCATATCTTAGATCTACTTCTTATGTATGTATGTATGTATGTGTGTGTGTGTATTTATTTATTTATTTATTTATTTTGGAAACAGGGTCTCACTCTGTCACTGAGGCTGGAGTGCAGTGGCTCACTGCAACCTCCGCCTCCCAGGTTCGAGCAATTCTCCTGCCTCAGCTTCCCAAGTAGCTAGGATCACAGGCACATGCCACCACACTCAGCTAATTTTTGTATTTTAGAGAATGGGGTTTTACTGTGTTGATCAGGCTGGTCTCGAACTCCTGACCTCAAGTGATCCACCTGCCTCAGCCTCCCAAAGTGCTGGGATTACAAGCATGAGCCACTCTACTTGGCCCTACTTCTTTTCCATCTTCTGCCATTTTAATGCTGTTATCCTTTCTTCTGGCTCTCTGAAGTTTCAACCCTTTCCTGTCTTTATTTAACTGAAGTAAAAACTTTTACTTCACACAAAGCTGCCTTAAAACTTGCATTTGAGCATCCAAAATGATCCTTAACAGCCATGTTAACAGCACACCATTGCACACCTATTACAGTCATCATGGTTCAAACACAGAGAAGCCCCAGCAGAGTAGACAGTAGGCAGTGAATTACTCACTCAACACAGGAAAATACAATAGAGTGCTCATTGGCAGGGAAAATTTGTACCATGGTATATTAATAACACTTATTGACTGATTGTGTATTGTCTGCCGTTCTAACTCTCATTGGTTGAGAGTGTATTTGAGCACTCAGAGCTTGAGGGAAAATACCCTAGTAGATTTAAGTATATGCCACTTAGGAAAATATTTCTGAGATAAATAGCAGTATAATTAGCACTGCATGGTGGAATTAAATAGAGTGTGTATACACCAGGAAAATTTCCAAGCACAAGCAAAGGTTTCCTTTTGCTACATTTTTGGCTCTCTTTCAGGGCTATTTTTTCACTTCCTAGTGTCCTGTTCCTCCACCCCTAAGAGCTTAAAAAAAAAAAAAAAAAAAAAACCCTCCCTTTTTTATCATGGCTTGCCTGCCTCGTATGATGCCTCTGACCCAAAATTGCTTCTCTTCTGTTCTGGTGTATTCATCACAATACCCATTCCTTCAGTTTGAGTGATCTCATCCATATTTTGTAAGAAAGCAAAGTGACTTAATTATGTTCAAGTATGAAGGGTTGGTTGGTTGAGTCAACCTGAAATACTGGCATATGGAAAGTTGTAACCCCTTTACCTAAATGAGTATTTTAATTTAACTATTTTAGACAAGCATGACTAAGTAAAAAGAACTTAAGGCTAAGCAAGAAAAAGAAATGTGTGGACAGGGAGAGAAGCAATACCACCTAGGGCATTTTGTGACTTAACTGCAAAATTCAGACCTGGGGCTATGGTGCTGCTGCCTCTCACCCTCTCTTCATGCCCACAGGAGATTCTGTGAGTGAAACATAGCATGCTTTCCATTTAGACAGGACTTTGAAAGTGCTCTAGGAAATCCTGCTCAGTGCTCTAGGAAGTCACTACCATTTGTTTCAAGTTGATCATCTTCATGAAACTTGTTTCCCATCTCTGGTTTAAAACCGTAAGCTCTTACCACTTTATAACACTGTCTGTTGATGGATGTGTGCTTAAAAAAATTAACTGTCCTACACTTAGATGGAAATCCTTATAAATTAAATCTTTTAGTGTCTGAGAAAAGGAATGATCCACACACAAAAATGTATCCAGTGGAATCAATTAAGAGCATGTTAATTTTAAGTTTTTATCATATGGGTCAATTTTTTTTTTCAACAGGGTTCACTCACCATGGGGTCATGAGGATGGTTAATAATTGGGTTTAATCATGGTTGGGGTTTTGCCAGACAGGTGTTATGTATGGTGTAGAAAAGTTTTCAGGAGCTCTGCCACGGTCCCCATACTCAACCCTCTTCCTTTAGGGTCTGATGAAAAGGTTTAGCACCTCCTGTTTTTTAACCTAAGTCAGCCACCAACCATTCATGTGCACTCTCCTTCCCCACACCAAATTACCTGGTTATGCTTCCACCAACATCATGACCATTTCGACATCCAAACTATAAGAACTTGGGCAGCAGATTATTTAACTTCTCTTTAAGCCTTAGTCTGTTCATCCAGTGTGGATAATAGTTCCCACCTCATTGGTGAGCATCAGCTGAGATAATTTCATGTAAAGCACAGTGCCTAGAATATAGTAGTATCTTAAACGTTATTATACTTGAAAGAAAACTTTATTAATAAATAAGAGAACTCAAAACAACTAAGGACTCAGTGAAGGAAACTAGAAAAAAAGAACTACAAAGTAAACCTATAAAAAGTAAGAGGAAGGAATTAAATATAATTTCAAAAATCAGCGAATTAGAAAACAAGGGAAAACACACAAAAGCAAATCCACAACATTAGGAAAGCAAAACAGGATATAAGCACAGATAGGAAGGAGATTAAAACATCATAACAACCCAAATATTTACAGATTAAATGATATAATGTCTGAGATTTGCTTCAAAATAATTAACTACAGGAGTTGGGGAAGTGAGCATATGAAACAAGATTGGCTATGAGTTGAAAATTATTAAACTTAGGTGATGAGCACATGAAGGCTATACTATTCTGTCTGCTTTTGCATCTGGTTGAAATTTTCCTTAGGTTTAATTTCAAAAACTTAATAGAATACTAACTGTAACAGTATACTAATATGAAAGTTGGTGAAATGTATGGTGTTTTAGGAACATCTAAATTTGAGAAGGGAGAGAGAAGCAGTATACCAATAGCCTTGGGAGAAGTTGAAATCATAAAAAATTAGCACTACCACACTTTCTGTCCCCGGTTATAGTGCCAAGCTCAGTGATTTCTTAAGAGAAAAATCTTCGAAACTTTCAAGAAATAGATCACTCTGTGGTCTTTAAGTTGTCCCAAAACATAGGAAAAAATCTGCCTTGCCTTCTAGTTTGTTTTATAGAATTAGCATAGCCCCAAAAATGAGATAGCGTAGAAAAGGAAACCATGTGCCAATTTAATTCATGAATATAAATGCAAAAATCCTAAATATTTACAAATTAAGTATAGAATTATATTAAAACAATGGATTTTTTCCTGGAAATACAAGCATAGGTCAATATTAAGAAATTTATTTGTCTAAGTTATCAGTAAATCAAAGGAGGAAAAATTAAGTGACAGTGTTAATAGATAAAAAGACATTACACAAAACTTAACACTCATTCCTCTTTTGGTAAAGACTTTATATATCTAAGACCAAATATTCACATTATGTCTGGATGAATTAGTGAGTATATCTCCAAGTCAGGATCAAGGTAGCATTTACTACTGCTTACTTTAAGCTCTGTAGACTATGGGAAGTTTGGAGTTTGTTCTGTGATGGGAAGCCATTGAAGAATTTGAGGTAGGGGCATAAATTAGTCTGATTTCTGTTTTTTTTTGAGACGGAGTCTCACGCTGTTGCCCAGGCTGGAGTGCAGTGGCGCGATCTCGGCTCACTGCAAGCTCCGCCTCCTGGGTTCACGCCATTCTCCTGCCTCAGCCTCCTGAGTAGCTATGACTACAGGCGCCCGCCACCGCGCCCGGCTAATTTTTTGTATTTTTAGTAGAGACGGGGTTTCACTGTGGTCTCGATCTCCTGACCTTGTGATCCGCCCGCCTCGGCCTCCCAAAGTGCTGGGATTACAGGCTTGAGCCACCGCGCCCGGCCTTGATTTCTGTTTTAAGATGATTCTGGCTGCTGTGAAGATAAAGGATTGCACAGGGAAAATTTAGAAGCAGAGAAACCAGTTTTATGACAATAGATGATAGTTTGTACTGGGAATGGCAGAGGAAATAGAAATAGACAGATTTGAGGTTTATTTTTGAGATAAAATTAGAATTTGTTGAGGGATTAAATATGAAAGGAAGGAAATTAGATAAGAAAGAAAAGGCCAAAAAGGACTCATAGGTTTTTGAGAAAGGTAATAATGTCATTGCCTAAAATGAGGAAGATTCGTTTCCCATTACACTTGAAATAAAATACAAACCCAAATTTCTTGGGTCTAAGGCCTCACTTAATATGGCCCTAAGCTACCTCTTCATTTCCTTACCCTTTGCTTGATGTTCATCGCATTCTAGCCACTGTGGCCTTTCCTTCGTGTCTTGAATTCATTAAGCTCATTCCTATCTCTGTGCTTTGGCATTTGCTGTTCATTCTGTTTGAGGACTCTACCCTATGAGTCAGCAAACTTTGTGTATAACGGGCCAGATAGTAAATAAATATCTTAAACTTTGTAGGCCATATGATCTCTCTTGCAAATACTCAACTCAGCGGTAGCCATTGTAGGGCAAACACAGTTGAAGATAATATTTAAACAGAGATGGACATGGGCAGATTTGGCCCTTAGGCTGGCCAGGCCTGGCTATAGTTTGCCCCTGCCCAAGGTCTTGATGTGGTTCCCTCCTTATTATTCAGGTTCTTCCTGGAGGACAACGTGCCAAATAAGTTAGGATCAAAAACCTTAATGCCGCATACTCTTGAATATACAGTTCTACTTCTAGAAATTATTTCTAAATGTGAATGTGTACAAATGATGGGACAGCACCATGGTGTAGATCAAAGACCCAACAACAGGAGATTTGTATAATCGAATTTTCAACAGTTATTAATAATGCATTGAGGAATAGAGAACAGGGGTCAGCAAACTACACTCATGGGCCTGTCACCTGTTTCTGTAAAAGATGTTTTATTGGAACACAGCCTTACCCATTCGTTTTCTCACTGCACTGACAGAGTTGACAGAAACCGTATGTCCTGCAATGCTGAAAATATTTACTATCTGTCCCTTTACGGAAAAAGTGATACTATGTGTAGTATGGTTCATATATGTGCATAGAAAAGACTGGAAAGAAAAATCACCAAAATAGTGATTTTTTAAATTTTTTCCCTTTTTGTTTATTATCTAAGTTTTCAATAATGGGCATCCATTATTTTTATAATAGTTACTTTTTAAATAATAAGGTAAATGATTAAATCAATAAAATGTTTAAAACAAAAATTTAGTAAGATAAATTTTAAGAAATTTTAAAGTTAGAGATGGAAAAAAAGAACAGTATCTAGTTTCATGTGCACAACCACACAAGTAGCATCCATTTCAGATTTCAGCATATGATACTTATTAAGGAAGCCATTTATTTGAGATCTTATGTGTGATATTTGGTGTTAATCTCAAGATTAATCTGGGCAATGGGATGTGCTTAAACAGTAATAAATACCATAAGAGATGTACTAAAGGACTTTTAAGAGCTCACATTCTGGTTAGGAGATAGATAACACCTGAATAAAGCAGTTGCTCATTGATGAATTGTAATGTGATTATAAGGAATTCCAATCACATCAGCTAGTCTTTTAACTTTGTTTTCAGTGCCTTTTGATATAAAGACCTTTTAAACTTTTATAATCAAATCTGTATTAATACTTTCCCTTATGGTATCTGCATTCTCCAAATAGGTAGCCATATATCCTAACATCTCCCTCTGATGTACAGTGCCACATTCTTTTCTGTCACTCTATTTGTGTTTTATAGTAGTACCACACTGTTTTAATTAAGGTATCATTTCAACTTGGAGACTTATTTCAGATTTTGGTGTCTGAAATATTGCTTCATTTCTTAGTGCTAATTATTAAAAAGCATAACACACAGCAAAATGTGAATTATTAACCTGAGCACTAGTAGTAATTAAAGCCAATTTTCACTAATCCTTTACGTTTAAAAAAGGGTATTTGGTTGCTCGTGTTTAAAAATATTACTTGAATAAAGTCAGTGACTGCTACTTACAGAGATATCCTACTTCATTAGTTGTGCAGTAAACATGATGCTTTTTCCTGACATAGTCTCAAGAGCCACCTCATGTTCAGACTGCCATTCTGTGTTAGGTGGTTGTCCTTGCCTTGCTGCCCTTTTGGAGTGTTGTAAGGAGTCTTAAGTAATTCCTTTTGGGAGATGGGAGAGTTCCTAAGTGCCTGCCTTGCTGAAAAACTGAAGCATGCGTTTTTAAACAAGAAGAGTGCACAATTTTCCAGGCAGAATTCAAAGTTCTATCTTAGGTATTTATTTGGGTCCCTGTTGCTGCTAATGTATTTGGTTATATAAGATAATTTTTTAAATTGAGCAAGGTTTTTTTTTTTAGTTACTCTTCAACTTCCATTAGGTCATTTATAGAACATTTTCATAAAAATTTGATAGAGGAGGAAGAGTCCTGGCTTTTCATGTAGGATCTGTAGCACATAATGGGCTCTCTAATGTTTGCTCAGTAAGTGGGTACTAAACTGAACTCCCATTATAGATAGCTCTATCATCAAATATGGGCCTATCTTGACCACAGTTTCTTTATCCAGAAAGTGAGCCGATTATTCTTGGTACTTTCTAGAGCATCTTCAGGTTTTGAAAATTCCATGATTTTATTAAATTCTTACAGGCTGTGTAGATTAACCCTTGAGGTTTTTGTTGGTTCCACATAGATTAAATGTTCATTAAGTAGAGCATTATCCCACAACTCTTGAAGCTGCTGTTCTTTGGTTGTTTTAAATGCCACTATTACAGTGATTATGTTCTGAATGTTGGCATACTTGTCATTTTCCAAAGCAAAAATACCTTAGAAAAATTTCTATAAGGTATTACAGTATGAAATGAAATGGAGTGAGGGATTATATGGTAGCTTGACCCCTCCTTCTTTTCCAAGATGGCTTCTTAAGTGTTCCATTTTGCTAATAACCCAAGGATTGGACTTCTTTTTTTTTTTTAACTTATATTTTATCAACTAGGAATATGAGTTTTAACTATGGGCCTTTAAGTCTTGAATCTGGTTGATAATTAATGCTTATGACTAACATAAATTCAAAAGTAATTTACTTTCATTTAAGACAGGTCGCATTTGTCCTTACATCACAATTTTAAAAGTTTCTTGCCTGTGGTCTTCATTTTTTACCTGTAGTTATGAAACTCTTCCTCATTGACAGGGAACACCCATGACATGCCTGTGTATAACCTTAAAATTGTCTTGAGACCACGGCTTGAGTGTGTGTGTAAACACACTGCAAAGGGTCAAATTCCACTTGTGCATCAGTTTAGCAACTTTCAGTAGTGGCAACTAGTTTCAGTTGTTTTAAAGGGTCATATAGTTAAGAAATTCTGGCATTTCTCAGGATTCTAAAATAACGTTTGTTTCACTGGTTGTGAAAATTGTCCGGATTGCTGGGAACTAGGAGAAAAGAACATTTCAACAGGATTTGGCTATCAGCAAATCTGTTTTGATTTCCTGTTCTGGCCTCCCTACCTATCCAGCTACATTAGTGCCCCTGTCGGCAGGTTTCTTCTTTCTTTTACCACAGGAAAATTGTCCGGCCTCTTTTTCTAGCATTTTCAGGACCCGCCTGACAGGAAATTTTCTAATTGCCGGAACAGCTGGTAGGAGAAAACTTTGCAGGGGCTTGGCCTTCCCTTTCTAACTTAAGTTTTACCGTCAGAAATTCTTTTATCACCATCATGGTTTCGTAGCCATGTTTAAATTTTTGTCTTTTCGTGTTCGCTCTATACAGGTAAGCTCTGTTCACCTTCTTTTAAAGAATAAAATGTTTTAGTTGGAGCTAACTATAATTATAGTAATTATTTTATATGTTCTTTAAAGCAACTTTTCAAAATTCAAAACCAGTTTTGATAGAACGTTTAAAGGATAATATCTCTGTTTACTAAAAGTAAGCCAGTTATGTATATTATACATTTCAACTCTGTATATTTTGTCAACTTACTTTCATATTGGGTTTTTGTTTGTTTGTTTAGTGCTAGAGTAATTTTTATCTTGCTAGTGTTTGTAATTTTTTATAGTAAAACAAATGACTAATTCTCAAAATTAAACCAGGCATAAACAGAATTGCAAATTTGCTAATATTTAGGAGATTACTATAATGAAAACAACTTTAGTGGGTAGGAGAGTATGTTATTTTAAGCAGTCAATAACTTAAAATCACATTTTGGTGGAAATTGGTTCCTGTAAAAACATGGAAGTTTTTAAGCGACTCCATATTTAAATAACTTTAAGCAAGTAATTTTATCTGATTTAGAGTAGGAACAATTTTCAAAGAATTATTCTGTTAAAATGGGCTTAGTGGATGTTAATTTGCAATATATTTAATCTATAATCCTGCCAAAATCAACTTGATATTTTGCCATGAGAATTGTACTATCCAGCAGCTCTTTAAAGAGAATTAAATTTGCTGATCGGGATTCCAGATTGGGAGAAAACTCTGCTCTTTGTGGCAGTGATTAGAAATGTTAATCTGGAGAACCAGCTTGCTGTTTTCTCAAACATGGATAAAAGGAGCTGACTTATAAGAACTTAAAGCTCTCTTAAAGAATTTGGTTAAATGAAAAATGTTGAATTTATTTATCATTCCATAGCAAATGAAGTGAATCGAATTCAGTCAGATTGTAATCTAGAATATTTTAATACGTAGTTTCACACCATGGCTTGAATAACCAGCCTAATTTTGTGTCACAACAAAATAATTTTTATGTATCTTGATCATCTACAAAGAGGTTAACATATCTTTTTAAAATAAAACTACATATTATAGAACTATAGGTATCTATATAAAGGGTGATAGTTTAATTTAGAATGACATTTAAGGGACAAATAAAGTGTGCATTTTTCATTTGTAAGCTCTTTTTTATGGTACAACAAAAAATGGTTACACATCCATAGTTAGAACTGATTTTTACCAAGAAACATTTAAATATTTTACTTCAAGCTTCAATAATATTTTCTGGCATTCAAAACAATTTAGAAAATACAAATGCCTCAAGAACACACTTCCTGACTCAAGGGAGGGGAGGAAAAAGGAAATTATGTATACAAGGCAGGGCATAATGCCAAACGTTGAATCATTCTTTGAAATCAGTTAATATCTCTCAGTTTGTTTTCTTAGTTAGCATGTTACAATATTAGGTTTTTGATAATTCAAATAGCATTAATTTCAGTTTCTTTAATCCTTTTTACATTTTAAGATCAAAATGATATTTTTCTCTTACAACTTGAAAAGGAAACATTAGATTATTTTTTTCCCCACTAAAGAGTGGACCTTAAAGACCATTGAGGTGTAAACCTAAGGACCTTTTGTTGGTCCTGGGAAACAAACTGGGTGGCTTTCTGTATGACTGAGGGATACCAAAAGATCTACCTGCCCATAAATTTTCTCCTCATTTTTCCATGATGTCCAAAATGACACTCTTTACAGAATTTCTAAAATTATATGTTTCAACTGAACTGACTTCGTTTTATCCATCGGGGTCATATCTCAACAAATATTTAATAATAAATCTTTGAGATCCAGGTAAATTGTCTTAGTATCTCTAACACCTAGTACAATACGTGGCCCATAATTTGAATGGCCTTCCAATGAAAAGGAATGGTCCTAACAGAATATGTCATAGATCAGAAACATTTTCACTGGGACCAGGCGTTCAGGAAAAAGCAAAAGCAGGAGAGCCACCTGAGTTTTAGTTCTCTCTCTGACCTCACTCTTCTCTATGTCTCTTTCATACTCTCTGATTTAAACTCTAGTGTCCAGGTGTGCTCCCACTCTGGCCTTTGTACTGGCTCATCCCTCTCCTAGGAATGCTTTTCCCCCAGGTGCTTGACTTTCTCACCTTCCTCAGGTCTTTCTCAAATAGCATCTTCTTAATAAAGCCTGCCCTGACTACTTTATTGAAAATTACAATCCCCCCTTTCCATGTCTGCTATTCTCATCCCTTTACTCAACTCAGTATCTTTTCTTCGTAGTATTTATCATGTTCTAACCTTTATTTACCTATTATTATTATTATTATTATTATTATTATTATTATTTGGTCTGTTGTCAAAAAGGCAAAGTTTTTGGTCCGTTTGACTTACTGTATATCCCAGCTCCTAGAAGAGTACCTAGCATGTATCGGGTGCTCAAAAATAAATATTTAAATGGATGGAAGAATGAATTAGTGAATTCCCGTACATAGCTTAAGGGTATTGAACACCTAGGCTGAGGGAGGTGGCAAATGTCTGAAAGGGGTGGAAATGTAGGAAGAATGAAACAGGGCGTGATGTAGATCTGCTGCCATCCTCAAAATTTTGCCTACAGTCAGACTTTTGCTTATCAAATCAAAATAGTCTATGTAAAAATAATAACATGGAATTTATTATTACTGTTTTTAAATGCACAAAGTTAGTTTTTTGTGGTAGTGAATGGACAGATACCCATTTATCATTTAAAAAACAGTTGTGCCAGAGAATGTAAAAATATGTGAGCCTCACAGAATAATTAGAGTGTATATAATTTATGTCTCTGTTCCAGTTTATTAACATAATTTTTTCCATAAAACTATTAATATAGCTGCTTTACCATGTATAGGCAAAAACACAGTTTTATAAAATGTCAAGTCAAATTATAATTTTATGTTTTCATGTGACAGATTTATTTCAGTAACAGGTGATTTAGTGACATAAGATATGTTTGTCACATGCACATGTCAGTCTGTTCTTGGCTTATCACTGCCCTTGGAAATCTGATATTCCTTTCTGCATCCATCTCATTAGATTCCAAGTATGAGCTAGAAAAGTACATTGTTGCTTTCCTACCTGTTGTCCAAGATTGCCCAAGCATTAGTATTATGTCCTGGTTGAACCTTAGATTCATTTCTAAAATAGTCATGGTCCTATGACCTGGTGACATTAAGTACAATCTGGGCATCGAGATCTCAACCCAGGATATTTTGCCTATTATACTACTGTAATTTTGCATATATGTAAAGTAGATAGAAAATAGTTTGCTGGTGTGATTAGTGAAAATTTAGGTCTTATGAAATTTAAACTTGGAACAGAAAAGCGTGTTCAGGATAAAACAGTGGCAGGTTTTTGAAACTTGAACCAATGTCAAACTTGCCACAGGAATTATCTTTTCTCTCCATCCTCAAGAGTATTTTCCGTACTCTCTGAGCCCTGATTTAGAAAAATATTTTATAAATCCCTGTTTGTATCCCTAAAGAGGTTTGAAATGATCGCATCTGTTTTGGGGGGAAGAGAGTAGGGAGTGGAGGAAGATGCTTTTTAAAACACACACACACACATACACACACACAAAGAAAAGAAACACTTGAAAATTTACTTTAAGATTTGCCAGAATAAAAAATTTAGTATGAAAGTGGGAAGATAAAGTCAAGAAAGTCTCTTAGAAAATAGAGACAGTACTGGACATGATGGCTCATTCCTGTAACCCCAGCACTTTGGGAGGCCAAGTCAGGCGGATTGTTTGAACTCAGGAGTTTCAGACCAGCCTGGGCAACGTGGTGAGACCCTGTCTCTGCAAACAAATGAAAAAATTAGCCAGGTGTTGTGGCACATGCCTGTAGTTCCAGCTACTGGGGAGGCTGAGGTGGGAGGATTGCTGGAGCCCAGGAGGTTGAGGCTACAGTGAGCTGAGACTGCACCATTGCACTCCAGCCTGGGTGACAGAGCCAGACCCTGTCTCAAAAAAAAAAGTGGAAACAGAAAATAAGAGAAAAAAAATGACATAAAGGATTCCATTTCAGATATACAGTATTCAATTAGTAGAAGAGTCACAAAAAGAGAAGCCCTGAAAAATGAGTGGAAGGAAATTATCAAAGAAATGTTAGAATTCCCCACAAAGTTAAAGAATTCAGGTCTTTAGATTATAAAGGTTCACCAAGCATCTAGCATTCTGAAGGAAAGAAGACCCTGTTTATCTCACTATTGGGGAACTTCAGAAACACAAGGACAGAGAAAATCTTTAAAACTTCCAGAAAGAAAAACCAGACCTACCAAAAAGTGTGACTAGACTAGCATCATCCATCTCATCAGCAGAACTGGATGCTAGAAGGCAGTGGATCTATGGTGTCAAAGTTCTGAGGCAAGATTATTTTTCTTCTGGAATTTGGTACTAAGCCAAACTATACAAATGGGAAGACAAAATAACAACATTTACAGATGTGTGAGGTTCAGAAAGTTTTCTTCCAGGACACCTTTCTTTGGAAGTTACAAGGGGGTAATCTAAGAAAGAGACATAGGAAACTGAAAACAGTGAAGTAACCATTTTAACATGTAATGAAGTTTTTATTTTTAATTTTTTTTAAGTCCCCTTAGATTGGCCTGGGAGTCGTTGTTATGGGCCCATATAAGAGGAAATTTAATATATTACTTAGCCTTCATTTGAACCATATATTGTCATGATAATATGGATGCTGTTGTCTATAGGCTTTCAACTTTAGAATTAGGCTATAGAGAGAGCATGAAGGATTTGGTTGTGGTTGCAGGAGGAAATGTTACTTTTCTTAAAATTAATAGCCTTAATATTAATAAAATTATATACAGCTAGCAGCAAATGGGAAGAAGTTTAAGAGGAAGAATATATGGGCACTATTAGCCTCCTTTTTCAAAGGGAAGAGTTAGGATTCTGTCCAAAGCAGAGAAAAGATGAGAAGTTTATGTAAAGGTAATATAATTACCAAACAATAGAGAGGAAGATGATGAAGTGAAGGGGCATAATATAAGTAAGTCCCTCACCTTAAGTTAGTAGACATTGTCTTAAGGTTAATAAATTAAGAAATTATCAAAGCAGATGCAGAACTAATTTTTTTTCAAGTCTGGGCATGAGGGTGAGAAGAGACTTGCTTTTCACCATAAGCTATTCTGCCACTGTTTATTACTAACGTGCATGTATTACTTTGATTTTAAAAACAAAAAGTTTAGGGAATAAGAAATAACCTGGGTTGACAAAAGGCTATGTGTAAGAGAACGTTGGGAGATAATATCACAAAAGTAGGTTGAGGCCATATTGTAGAGGACCTCGAATGCCCAGGTGAAGCAGTGCATTTAATTTGAGAAAACTTGGAGGAGTTTTTGAACAGCCTGGTCATATGACTGAAGCTGTATAATTTCAGAAAGTGAATTTGTCAAAAAGATGAATTGGAGTGGACGCAGGCAGAAAGGGATATTATGAGTAACCAATCTAGTTTCAGTTTTCTAGCTGAAAGGTAATGAAGGCTTATACCTTGATGATACCACTGGAAATAGAAAAAGAAAGAATAAAAAGTGTTCTCAACACTGTGCTTGATACATAGTATTTTGGTATGTGGTTGTTATACTGAAGGGACCAAAGAGAGACACTGCTTTTTTTTTCTTTTGAGACAGGGTCTTGCTCTGTTGCCCAGACTGGAGCGCAGTGGCACGATCATGGCTTACTGTAGCCTCGACCTCCTGGGCTCAAGCGATCCTCACATCTCAGCTCCCTGAGTAGCTGGGACTACAGGCTCGCACCAACCACCACACCTGGCTAATCTTGTAAATGTTTTGGTAGAGACAGAGTCTCACTATATTGTCCAGGCTAGACTCTACTTTTTGTTGTTGTTGTTGTTGTTGTTTTGAGACGATGTCTTGCTCTTATTGCCCAGGAGGCTGGAGTGCAGTGGTGCGATCTCAGTTCACTGCAATCTCTGCCTCCTGGGTTCAAGCGATTCTCCTGCCTCAGCCTCCCAAGTAGCTGGGATTACAGGCCCAGCTAATTTTTGTATTTTTACTAGAGACAGGGTTTCACCATGTTGGCCAGACTGGTCTCGAACTCCTGAGCTCAGGTGATCCGCCCACCTCAGCCTCCCAAAGTGCTGGGATTACAGGAGTGAGCCACTGCGCCCAGTCAGACTCTGCATTTTTTAGTAACTTATTTGACATGAGATGAAAGGAAGGGTAGTCATCAAAGATGAGAGTAGTAATTGTTTATTTTGAAGTTCATGGCCTGATTGTAGCTCACACTATTTAAGGGTAAGGGTTGATCCTGTATGCCTGCTACAAAATGGAATGTGTTTATAATTAGGTGATTGTTCTTCCCTGCTTGTGTTGCATCTTGATTTGTGACCAACAATTTTTGTAGGATTTGCTGTGAAATATAAGGTGAAAAAATACTGTTACCTGATAAATCACATCCCATTTACCTACAAAAGAAAAATGTAAAAAATATATAACATTACAAAATAGAGTTCTTCATGACCTCAATTTAAAGGCATAAATGGCTGCTAGTTTCCAATTAGGCTCTTGAAGAGGTAGTTTTTGTTTGTTTGTTTCTTTGTTTGGTTTTTAACACGAGACTGACACATGCTGGAATCCAGCCCATTAACTTGGTTAGTCTTCAGAGTATGATGTGACAGCACTTTGGGGTATAGAAAAAGAAGAGAACTTCTTTACGTGTATATAATTTTAAGGATACAAATATTGTGTATGTAGGGATTTTTGGTTTTGTGTTTTTTGTTGTTTTGGGTTTTTTTGTTTGTTCGTTTTCCTGTTAAGGATGTGCTACCAAAAAGTTCAAAGAACACTGCTGTAATCAACTGAGCTAACAGACGGGTTACGAAGACCAGGGTCATAAGCCTATAGGTTTCCTGTCATTGATCTCAGTGTGGTGTAATGGTAAGGGCCTTGTTTTCAAAGTCAGGAGACCTAGAATTGAGCCCTAAATTTACCACTTACTGGCTTGTGATCTTTAGCCTTCAGTTAATCTCTTTAAATTTCAGACCGTAGAATATTCAAACCAGTTTGTTTTTAGAGGATCTGTCAAATTTCTAGTGGTAAATGGGAGAGTACATAGAAAACTCTGAAGTGTTTATGCTTGTTCTAAGGTTTACTCGTTTATATTATATCAGTCCTCTCTAACATTAATGTGTGGTCAAAGATTTGTTGTGAAGCATGAATATAAAACATGAAAAAACACCTAACACAGGGTTGATATGTAGTAGGTGCTCAATAATAGTATTTGCTGGATTTCTATCTAAATCTTAATCCCACATATACTTTGTTCTTTGAAAGGTTTTTTTAAAAAATTTGATAATTTGCTTCCTGCCTTCCCTATTGTACTAATGACTACTAACAGCTATCACTCTGAAGCCCTTGGTCTCTGGAGAAAAGGGTGTCTGAAACCCTTGTACCTTGGTCTTATTTGGAGGAAAGAGGTAGCGTCTTAAGAGTCAGCTAATGCTTGGTTCTACGCTAATACCTACTGCACAGGATCGTTGTGAGAATTAAAGGAGATAATGCACGGGAAACTGTGAAATAAAGAGCTATACTGATGTTAGGAAATGATTTGATTATTGTTCCCGAAGTCCCAGGAGAGTCCAGTATGATTGAACTGCCTAAGTAGTAGGATAACCTACAAATTACAGCCTCTGTCTTGGAAATAAAGTAGGGGGCCTGGATTCCTTTTTCTCCTTTTCTGGGAGCATTTTTCCTTTTACTACTCATTTTCAAAAGCTACCATGTTAGGATATTCTGGTATGTCCTTTTGAGAAATCTTTGTAATTCCTTATATTGCCAGCATTCTAAGGACATCTCAGAAAAGGTTAAGTGAATGCAAATGTTTGTTTGGGATAAGACAATAACAAAAACAATAGATTATTTATGTTTACATAACACATTGAGATTCTACTAACAGTACTTATGCACTGCGAAAAAAACATTATAGTCAACAAAATAGAAATGCTAGTCTTTATTTGACAGGCTTATGTTTCTGATTTTGTCAGGTTTTGTTTTGTTGTAATTTTTGACTATAACATACATTATGTGTCTTGATTAAATAAGATAACCTAATCTGCTGATCTCACATAAGTAATTGAAATCCTGTGTATATTTCATATATTTTCTCTTTGTTCTGACACTTTTCCTCAAATATATTAAAATGTTCACTATCTTTGAAAATCCTTTTCTTAACCCAGATACCTCTCACTGTTCCATCATGCTGAATAGTCATTTTTTTCCATGTCTGATTATCCATCCAAATGTTAAATCTTTTCTCCTTTTGTGTTTTAGAGTTACTCCTTTCTCCCCTTTCAGATCCCAGATTATTCTAGAAACAGAAAGTAACAGACATTTCAAAGGGATAAAACTTCAGTGTACTTAAACAGCCACATTGAGGTTAGAAATCTCCATTTTTACCCTGGAATATTTTTCAACCCCTCTCCTCAATAAACACTTTTTTTAAATAGCATTAGTTCTGCGTAGTATAACCACACACCAGAGCACAGCAGATTATTCCGATCTGTTATTTTCAGACTTCTTTACACCCTCTGCCCCCACCCAATAAAACTATTCTAATTATCTCCAGTAGAGAGAATGAAGACTTGGAAATATTTAGTACTAAATGTCATGTAGAGGTTAAATTGGTCTATGTAGTAGGCTGGTATAATAACTATCTCTGACACTTAACCTGAAAGTATATATGTGTGGCATATTCACTTGATGGGTTGGTAAATGGTGATTTTGTATGTTAATTTGAGGATTTCTAATTTGCTTAGAAATTAGATTGATTTCTAATTAATTTCTAGTATGATTAAATTAATATTGTTTGATTTTTAGCGGGAGAAAATAGCTCTGGCTAACCCTGTTTGCTCCCCTTACATTTATCTCAACAGGAAGAAGTCAGTATCAAAGAAATTGCAATCACACATCATGTAAAGGAAGGACATGAAAAGGCAGATCCTTCCCAGTTTGAACTTTTAAAAGTATTAGGGCAGGGATCATTTGGAAAGGTAAGTCATGAGTGTGTGCTTTTTTAAAAGTTGTCTTTTAATTTCATATGTATTTCATACACATGAGGAAACAAATATTTTATGAAATGCTACCAGTCTTCCTACCAGCAATGTTTTCTGTTTTTTTACATTTCTCACTATCAGTAAGTGTGGGAAAGTGAATAAAGTTCAAAAGTACATTGAGAACTTATAGTAAATTGGTAGTATTTGCTTCATACTTTGTCTTCAAGACCACATGACCTCTCCAGTTGTGATTCTTGAATGGTTAAAAATCACAAGATGTTCCCTTGATACACTGGCCTCTTTTTGAGTCCTTGGGTAGGGTTGGATGGTGATCTTGCAATACAGTACAACAGCACATCTCAGCCTCCCTTCCAGTGTACTCTAATACCAGCATAAAGTGAGTGATGCTCCCAAAGAAGTAGGGTTGGGGGCTACTGCTACAATTTTGAAGTTTTCTTGACTCCTGGCTTGTCTTTAAAATGAGTGCAAAGTTTGCATTTTGTTCAGTAACATCGTGTTTGTTTTTAACATCAAAAAATGTTTCCCAAAGCCACCAAGTAAAATTCCTGCAGAAGACAGGATCTGCCTCTGTCACCCAGGCTGGAGTACAGTGGCATGATCTCGGCTCACTGCAACCTCTGCCTCCCAGGTTCAAGCAATTCTCCAGCCTCAGCCTCCTGAGTAGCTGGGACCACAGGCACACACCACCACGCCCAGCTAATTTTTGTGTTTTTTTATAGAGATGGGGTTTCGCCATGTTGCCCAGGCTGGTCTCGAGCTCCTGAGCTCAAAGCGATCCAGTTGCCTCGGCCTCCCAAAATGCTGGGATTACGGGTGTGAGCAACCACGCCCAGTCGAAAATGCAACATCTTTATCAATGTTTTTCATGTCCTGCTTGTCTCCCACCACATACATACACACTGCACACCTCAGGGGCACTTCTGTACTCCATTTTGAGAAATACAGCATTATAATTACTGCTACTTGATCTGTTTAGACCAGGGGTCCCCAACCCCCAGGCGAGCATTGCTGTTTGAGCACCACCTCCTGTCAGATCAGTGGCAGTATTCGATTCTCATAGGAGCACAAACCCTGTTGTGAACTGCACATGGGAGGGATCTAGGTTGTGCACTCCTTATGAGAATCTAATGCCTGATGAGCTGAGGTGGAACAGTTTCATTCTGAAATCATCTCCCCCTCCCACTGTGCCAGTCTATGAAAAAACTGTCTTCCATGAAACCAGTCCCTGGTACTAAAAAAGGTTGGGGATCACTGGTCTAGATTGTTTCTTGGCAAAAGGAACATTTGGAGATTGCATTCAACTTTCACAATGCAGTGATTCCTTACCACCTCTCTGTAAGGAAATATTTGAAGATATCATGCTTTGCAAGTTTCAGAACAGCACCACTTTAGCTCTCTTGTGTATTTTAGTGGGGGTATTTAGCAATTCTTGGCTAGCATAGGTAATTTGTTACAGTTGTTAACCTCTTTTGAACCCAAAAGGATGCTTTTAATCCAAATATAGAGTAAGTAGCCAGCAGAGCATAACGGTTGTAAGTTTGGGCTCTAGGTCAGCCAGACTTCGATTCAGTTTTTTTTCTTCTATTTATTCACTGTGTGTGTTTGAGCAAGTTACTTAACCTCTTGGATCACCATTTCCTTCCTCTAGCCACTCATTAAATATTGAAGTTCTCTAAGGTTTGATTCTAGGCTGCCTTCTTCTCTATTACTAATACTCTACTAATTGATTTTCTCTGTGCCCACTATCTTAATTGTAACTCACATACAGCTGACATAACAGATTTATATCTCCAATCTAGATTGCTCCTCCAAGCTCTGAATTCTTATGCACAGCTGCTTACTCTTTTTCTGTGTCTTAAAAGCACTTTAAAGTCAACGTGTCTAAGACCAAACTCATGATCTTTCCCTAAGCCTCAAACTGTTCTATTTCATTTTTCTCTCATTAAGCAATTTAGAAACTTGGGAAGCATTCTTGGTGTATATTTCTAGTCCCTACCTCCCCTATCCCACTCTGACCTGGCCAATCTTATCTGTCACCAAGTGCTGTAGATTCAGTAAAGATTTCTCAAAGCCTGCCTGCCACCCCTCCAGAATATGCTACCACCTTTCTTCCTGGTCTATTGACGGAGTCCCCTAACTGGGTCTTTCCAAATGTATTCTTGCCTTGATCCATTATTTACATGATAGCCAGCGTGAACTAATCTTTTACTCTACCCCTCGTAACCTTTCAGTGGCCTCTCTTTGCTTTTATAATAAAGATGAATTCTTAAGATGGCTGAGGAGCCCCTCAGTCTGGTCTCTAGCTACCTCTCCAGCATCAGTTTTCATACTTTTCATTTCACTCTCTGTGTTCAGGTCACATTGGCTGCCTTCTTTGGTCCTTAAGCAGGACCAAGTCCTTAAGCTCCATCCTGCTAGAAAGCCTTTCCATGTTTTATTCCTTCTGCCTGAAACACTCTGCTCTACCCCTGCCTCTTCCTCAGCTGATTAGCTCCTCTTGCACCTGTGATCTCAAGGCGGCTTTCCCTGCATCCTTCCCAGGTTATGTTCCCTGGTTATACCCTCTCAGAACATTATATACCTCATCTTCATGGCACTTGCCACAATTGCAGTTTTTCATTTGTTTAGTGGCTGTCTCCCCCACTAGACTAAATGTTCCATGAGTGAAGGGTCATGCCTTGTATCAAGTCTCAGCATTGAACCAGTAGCACAGTGCCTGGCATATAATTCTGGAAAGAATTAATGAGTGTGTAATAGTTCTGACCCCATAGGAGAGTAGTGAGAATTAAATGATAAAAGGCCAAGCACATAATATCTGGTATTAAATTAAATTATCACACCACTCAAAACCAAATAGATGGGTAATTTTTATACATTAGATTTTCAGGGAACACAATATTTAAGTTCTTGGAATTAGCATGCTTCTCCCTTTACATCTTTAAAAGTAACTTAAATATCATACTATAAATACCAAACATTCAAAATAGGTTGTCTCCTTTCTTACTCATTCTGAAAGGCCACAGTAAGCCAAGGAAACAGGGATGACCTGTCAGAGACTAGAATAGCTTCATGGGGGAGTGAGAAAAGGTCAGAAATGCTCTGGTGGAGGAAGTGATGGCAGCTGGGACCGCTGCTGCTCCTGCTGGGCTTGGCTGGTTACTGGCCAAAGGGAACAGATAAACAGCACCCTGAGCAGAAGCAGAATACTGGGTGACTGACACGGACTTTGTCCCAGTACCTCCACTGTGACACTGGGCAAATTACTTAACCCCCTAAGCCCTAGTTTGGACAGCTCTAAAATAGGCATTGCCTAGTAGGTCTGCCTCCCAAAATCGACACAGTGATTTGTTACAAATGGTTGTGAAAGTACTTTGCAAACTAAGAAGTGCTAGAGTGTTAAGAAGATGGATTCAAAGAACAGTTGAAAGTTTGGAATTCACCAGGAGAATTTTTCTTACAGAATGGAACCAAGAAACTTGGTTAGGGAATCTTAAGGATGATTAAATATCAAATAAATCCTAATTATCTCTACCTAATCAAATTTTATTTCCATCAAAAATATTAATCATCTCTGATTACCCTTAACACTTAAACATCATTCCAGAGCTTAGATCCACCCTGGTTAATGATGCTTTTCTCTCCCTAGGTTGGCTCCCCACTAACTGGCTGAAAGGAGCTAAAGCGTGGGGCATGGTGAAAGGGGTGGTGATTATAGGAGAGCAACACACCCTGCATCAGGGTTTCTCTGCAAGTTGTGGTGCTCTTCACTTGATTTGGGGTCATTGCCTATTGACTTGGCACAATTTCTCAAAGTGAGAAACTCTGCCTTGTCCTAGAATCAGTCGAATGAATCATTTTTTAATTTTGTGCTAATAGCCTGATGTGCTAATTCAGATGAATGAAAGCAGATCCTAAACTTAATTATTGATTGTGATTGCTTCTCTTCTTCCCACCTGTGGCAGCATAAGAACACTGCTACAAAAGAATGGATAGGGAAAAGGAGTTGAAATTCAAATCTATTTGGCATATCTATTTAAAGGTTCAATGGAAATAATCATGAACCTAATGGTCAAAATGAGTAGAAAGGATGTATTGGTAGTCTTGTATTAGCCATGATATAGAATGACCATGAATTATTTAGAACAGGCTTTATTAATTTTGCACAAATATTTGGAAAGTCAGGATACCCAATAACATACCTGAGAATTGTGTTCTTCATGTTTAGGTGTATGCAATAATTTGACCATGAAAAGGTGGGGAGGTGGGTTCTGACTTACGTCACATTAAATATTTGTGCACAGGATTCTTCAATTTCTTTTTGTTTGTTTTTGTTTTTCGTTTTTGTTGTTGTTGTTGTTGTTTTGAGACGGAGTCTGGCTCTTGTTGCCCAGGCTGGAGTGCAATGGTGTGATCTTGGCTCACTGCAACCTCTGCCTCCCGGGTTCAAGTGATTCTCCTGCCTCAGCCTCCCAAGTAGCTGGGATTGCAGGTGCCAGCCACCATATCTGGCTAATTTTGTATTTTTAGTAGAGACGGGGTTTCACCGTGTTGGCCAGGCTGATCTCAAACTCCTGACCTCAGGTGATCAACCCTCCTGGGCCTCCCAAAGTGCTGGGATTACAGGCGTGAGCCGCCGCTCCTGGCCCAATGTAAGTGTTTTAAATTGTTGTGCTGAGCAGTGAGATTTATATACAACCTTTGTATACAGAAAAGACCCTTCATCAGTGAGTACTTGTATCAACAGGAAATTGTGGTCAAGAGGAACCCCTGTAAAACAATTTTGATGAGCTCAATAGAATTTCTGTTTTGTTAAAAGCAGAGCCATCATACCACCTGTTATACTTTAAACATTTTGGGATTTTTTCCATCTAATTCATACATATGTAGTTTAAGGATTTTTTTTTTTTTTTTTTTTTTTTGGTCTGTCTGAATGTGTTACATGCTCTTTGGGAACTGGCAAACAACAAAATGGAAAAAAATGTATTCACTTATATTGACACCCCAAGTTATAACTACTGTTTATAACTAGTACTTATAATTGATACATTTTAGGGGAAATAGTCTACAATATATCTGAATCTATATTATAATAAACTATTATAGCAGGGTCTTATTTTAACAAAGGTATAGTTTGTACCACTTTGTAATATTTATTTTCTCTTATTTAAATACAGGTTTTCTTAGTTAAAAAAATCTCAGGCACTGATGCTAGGCAGCTTTATGCCATGAAGGTATTGAAGAAGGCCACACTGAAAGGTAAGTGTTGCTGCTATTTGTAATGTTCGTGTAGTCTAAACAAACTGAAAGGTCTCAATAGAGCTCATGGGACTCCTTGGCATGTTATTTACATTCTGGATAGGTTCCTGTTACCAGCTTTAAATTTAGATTGACTTTTAGTGAATTTTTCCTACTGGGCTAGGAATCATTTAACTAGTGAGAACCAGAGTTGCCATGTATAAAAGAAGTATTATAAATTTATATTGGGTTTTATACAAGTAGACATTTAGAAGATTAAAACTGGGTTTGATTCATCTTCAGATTTATGTAATTATTTTAATGTTTTTTAAAATGTACTGATTTACTGGGTGCCAAATGCTTTTATTCTAAAGGATTTTATGACTTCTGGTCTCCAAATAAGTTTTTATTCTGAGCCTGTGATTTTGAAAACCCTAATGCAAGATTTGGTTCTCATAGGTAAAAAGTAGTTAGGAAGAGGCCGGGCACGGTGGCTCACGCCTGTAATCCCAGCACTTTGGGAGGCCGAGGCAGGCGGATCACCTGAGGTCAGGAGTTTGAGACCAGCCTGCCCAACATGGCAAAACCCTGTCTCTAATATAAAAAAAAAAAAAAAAATTAGCCGGGCATGGTAGTGGGTGTCTGTAATCCCAGCTACTCGGGAGGCTGAGGCAGGAGAATCGCTTGAACCCGGGAGGCGGAGGTTGCAGTGAGCCGAGATCGCACCACTGCACTCCAGCCTACACGACAAGAGCAAAACTCCGTCTCAAAAAAAAGAAAAAAAAAAAAAGAAATAGCCCTGAGCAACCTGGAAAATAACACCGTAACAAACTCCACCCTAACTGAATTTTACAGCTTAACACATCTAGGAAACTTGTGAGGAAATATTGAGCAAATTACAAACAAATTAGTAATTTAAAAATTTTTGACATTTCATACAATGAAAAATAGTATAAATAGGAAGACAGGAAAATATATTAATATAAGGAGTTAGCTAAGGGGCTTCTACTGGCCAAATCTGGGGCAACTTAAACATTGCAATAATAAATGATAGTGATAGATTACGACCCAGTTGAATAAAATAAGAAGCCATAGGTTAATTCATAAATTAATTAATGGGGGAAAAGGGAAAACTCTTTCTTGCAATATAATTCCAACTAATAAATGTAAAAAGAATGAAGGAGTTAGGAATTGATAAGAAATACCATTATATCCTCCATCTGGAGGATTTTGAATAAAGTTTACACACGGAGATAAATAATCTTTGGGGAAATGTTCAGTTTTGGTGAAAGTCAAAGATGCATATTAAAATAATAAAGTTTGCTGGGCATAGTGGCTCACACTTGTAATCCTAGCACTTTGGGAGGCTGAGGCGGGAGGATGGCTTAAGGCCAGGAGGTCAAGACCAGCTAGGGCGATATAGCATGACCCTGTCTCTACAAAAAATGAAGATAAAATCAGATTGGTGTAGTGGTGCAAGCCTGTGATTCTAGCTACTCTGGAGGCTGAGGCAAGAGGATCTCTCGAGCCCAGGAGTTTGAGGTTGCAGTGAGCTGTGATCACACCACTGTACTCCAGCCTGGGTGACAGAGTGAGATTAATGCATGTTATTTCATATGATGGCAGCATACATTGGAAAGCCATTATTGCTGCTACATTAACCTAAGGAAATAGCTTCAAAAAATGGATTCATAGGCTTGAAAATTCTTATTGCAACATTATTTACAATAGCAAGAAGTTAGAACTCACATACACACTGGAAAACTAGAGGAATTGTGACCAGTTATAGTGGCTCATTCCTATAATTCCAGCACTTTGGGAGGCTGAGGTGGGAGGATTGCCTGAACTCAGGAATTCAAGACCAGCCTGGGCAGCATAGTGAGACCTCATCTCTACAAAAAATCGAATAATTAGCCAGGCATGGTGGTGTGTGCCTGTAGTCCCAGCTGACTGGGGGGGCTAAAGCAGGAGGATCACTTGAGCCCAGGTCTTCAAGGTTACAGTGAGCTTTGATTGCACCACTGTATTCCACCCTGGGTAGAGGGAGATCCTGTCCCTAAAAAAAAATTTTTAATAAGGAAAAATAGAGGAATGTTATAAAATTATGGTTTACCACTTAGGATATTATTAAAATAAAGTATCTTAAATATAATTACAAAAATGAATATAGTGAAAATTAGAACAAATTGGGCTACTACAAGTATGTAAAATTGTATACATATAAGCTATAAAAGAGATCATAGAAAAATGAAAATATTTGACTTACTGGAACTTTAAACTGCTGAATAATTCTGAATGTGTTCTTAAATTTTTATTTTTATCAAAAGAATATCTGTAGAGTCTTATCATATAACATAGCTATGCTTTGCCCACCCTTCTGCCTATCCTAATTCTTGAACCCCAGAGACAATGACTTTCATCTCTTTAGCTGCTGCCATTTACATTTATATTCAACACTTTTATATTGCAATTCTTTGTTTTCATTTGGAGACATAATCTATTGCCTTTCTAACATGGAAGACTAAGATTCAGTTCTCTCATGCTGCCACCCACTCACAGATTCCTTTTTCACATCTTCCCAATAATGTTTTCATTGTTATAGCTTTATAAAAATTGTTCCTAGCTAAACGAAATAGTATACTAGAGTCACATTTCCTTCACTTCTTTTCTGTATTCAGTCTCTTTTCCTAAATTCTGTACCTACTTTTTTCTCAGTTTACTTTTTAGTTTTGATGGAACACGTCTTCTCATAGCTACCTCAAAATGAGTAAATGGATACTAAATTTTTTGTGACCCTCCATGTCTGGAAATGGCTTTATTCTACCCCCTCACTTAGTTTATAATTTGGCTGAGTATAAAATTCTAGGTCAGAAAGAGTTTTCCACCAGATATTTGAAGGTGTTGCTTCCATTGTCTTCTAGTTTCCTGTGTTATAGTGATGAAGTTAATTGCTGGTCTCACTCCCAGTCCTTTGTGTGTAAGCTGCTTTTCCTCTTTGGAAGTCTTTAGAATCTACTCTTTATTCCTGGTGTTCTAAAATTTGTATAGTGGTATTCTTGAGTGTGGGTTTCTAAAACTATGTCATATCATATATGAGGTGGTCTCTTTCAACCTAAAAACTCATTTCTTCAGTCTTGGGAAAGTTTTTGTCATTTATTCTACATTTGTAAGTGCTACTCTTTGGAATATGTTGGTTAAACTTCCTGAATTGTTCCTTAATTTTCTTTATTTTTCCATCTTCTATTTTCCATTTTTTCTATTTTCTGTGAAATTTCTTCAACCATCTTCCAACCCTTCTATTGACCTTTTTGTTTCTGCCATCACTTTTCATTTCCTAGATTTTCTTGTTCTCTGATTATTTCATTAAAACATATTTTAATTATGGAAAGTATCAAACATTTAAGAAAAAGACAGAAGAATATAGTGAGCCCCCATATACCCTTGTCCCTGCTTCAACATTTATCAACTCATGGTCAGCCTTTTTTCATCAGTGTTCTCCTTCTCCTCTTGATATTTTGAATGAAATCTCAGATACTATAGAATTTCTTCATAAATATTTTAGTATATATCTCTAAAAGATAGACTCCTGGCTGGGTACGGTGGCTCACGCCTGTAATCCCAGCACTTTGGGAGGCTGAGGTGGGTGGATCACGAGGTCAGGAGTTTGAGACCAGCCTGGCCAACCAATATGGTGAAATCCCCTCTGTACTAAAAATACAAAAATTAGCTGGGCATGGTGGCGGGCACCTGTAATCCCAGCTACTCGGGAGGCTGAGGCAGGAGAATTGTTTGTACCCGGGAGGCAGAGGTTGCAGTGAGTTGAGATCACGCCAATGCACTCCAGCCTGGGCAACAGGGCGAGACTCTCTCTCAAAAAAAAAGACTCCTAAAAGAAATAATTCAACTGTATTATCATACCTTAAAAATGAGCATAAAGATATCCAGTCTTTGTTCACATTGCTAGTTGTCCCTACTATTAAAATTTGTGTTTCTTTATGCAGTCTGTTTAAATTAGGATTCATACATATAAGGTCTCAACTTTGCAATTGGTTGGTATCTTTTTAAGTCTTTTCATCTATGAGCTCTTTCTCTATTTCTTATCTTTTTCTTGTAGTTTATTTGTTGAGGATACTTGTTCCTTCCTCCACCCCACCACCCTTTTTAAACAAGAACAAGAAGCTTTAAAAAGGGTGAGGTGCCATATTATCTTTGCTCCCACAATGGACATAAATTACAAGAATGAGTTTTGTTTTGTTGTGTTGTGTTTAAGTTATCTTCTGTTCCTCATATTGTTTGTTTCCCTTTATTCCATTTTTTCTGTTTATTTTGATGTTTTTCATGTTTAGAGCCTTTATCCAAATGCTTGGGGATCTTTTGCTATCTTTTCTTTAAGAGTCAACTGCTAGAAAGCTGATTGGAAAGAGTTCAATGGCAAGAATTTGCTTCTTTTTCATTGGCTTCCTTTCCTTAGGCTTAGATTTTTAGCTTTCTCTGGTCTGCTTTGTTAGTTTACCACTTACCCATCTTCTACTATTGCTTCCTGTCCTTGTGAGTTGATGCAGTTTTTCCATTATTGTCATTTCCATGGGGTTTTGGGAGAATGTAGAGAGTAGAATATCCATATTTAACCAGAAGTCTCTTCCCATTTTAAAGTTCCTATTAATACGATAAATGGGGCCAAATAGAAGTCAATAACGTTAGATAAAGTTAGTGGGGACTTCTATCCTATTAAAGTGGTCTGTTTGTCTAAAAGCTTTTGTAAACTGCTTAAAAAGGTTTCTTAATACATAGTCCTAGAAACATAAACAACATTTCTTCTTCTTCATTCTCATGTTCAGTCAAGAAGGGCTTAAATCTAATAATTACTCTAGAAGAAAAAATATTTCAGAGGAATCTAGTTGCTTTGCCAGCATGAGTTAGTATTAACGAATTCTGTGTTGGGATTAGAAGCTGGCCAATATAAAACATGCCTTCTTCTGAATTAGTATATACTAATCAAAATTCCTCATAATAGGATGATTTAGAATTGTCACTAGGTCTTTACATAAACAAAAGAAACGAGATTAGAATTATGACACAGGCCTACCTTAGACAAAATGAAGGAATTCTTTAGTGAAGGACTCTCACTGCTCATTTTCAGTTAAACAAGGTCTCATCAATGTTACATATAAGGAAATGTTGAAGAGAAAACTATCTCACAAGAAAATCATGTTGGTTCCAATCCTTTATTTTATAGAGGAGGAAACAGGAAATCCAGAGAAATGAAATTATTTGACCAAGGTAGTTATGAGTTCATCTAGTTATTAGTATAGCCACTAAACTGTAGTTCTTGACTCCCAAATAATTGTTCTTTTCATTGTGGTAAAATAAGAGGGATATACAGTGCATGTATCGATGGATATTTTTGCTGCTTACTGAGCAGAGGAGGTATTTTTAAGTGATATGCCTTGTATACTTACTGAAAGATGTAGGACTTTGGAATCCACCTTTAAGGTGATAGGAACTAATCCAAAATTGTGTGATAATAATGAGAAAAGGATAGATTTAAGCTAGACTAGAACTAGAAATATCAGCAGGTATTGGTGATAAACTTCACTCACATACAAAGTACAAAGGGCATATCAGGCTGGGCATGGTGGCCCATGCCTATAATCCCAGCACTTTGGGAGGCCAAGGCAGGTGGATCACCTGAGGTCAGGAGTTTGAGACCAGCCTGGCCAACATGGTGAAACCCCGTCTCTATTACAAATACAAAAATTAGCCGGGTATGGTAGCGCAAGCCTGTAATCTCAGCTACTCGGGAGGCTGAGGCAGGAGAATCGCTTGAACCAGGAGGGGGAGGTTGCAGTAAGCTGAGGTCGCACCACTGCAGTCCAGCCTGGGCGACGGTGATACCCTATCTCAAAAAAAAGAGGGCATATCAGATATAACAAGGAAGACACCAGAGTTGTATCAATAGGGCAAGGTAGTGAAATCAGAGATTGCTATTGAATTTGATATACTAACTGGACAGGTCAGTTAAAAGAGCTGCATAGACATCAAGAGCAATTGATTCCTATTTCTGATTTGCCCATTTTCAGTCAGTGGCATGAAAATCTCCCAGTTGGGGATAGAAAACTGGTAGAATGGAAAAAATAGGGCATTTTTTAGCTGCTTTGTTTATTTTCCCCAGAGATCTTATTTCTATATTTTAAATATCTGCATTCACCCTAAGCTGAAAATAAAACCAACTCAACTTTCTCCCTCCACCAGAGAGTCTCCTATTCGTTCTATTTTAATGTTTCATATAACCATTCAGAGTACTTAGAATGTATTATAATCATTTATTTACTTGTCTGTCCTTCCCACTGGATCATGAGCTTCTTGAAGATTATCTTATTTGTATGTATATCCCTAGTGCATTGCACATACACTTTGCTCAGGAAATATTTGGTTGCTGAATAAAAGCTTTGCTCACAGGGTCAAATGTAAATTCATCTTGGCATTCCAACTTGTCAATCTGGATCCTCCCCATTTCACCTTGGCACAGTAGTAAATCTCATTTGATTCCTTCTTGTTCATCATTCATGCCTTCATGTCTTTGCTTGCACTGGGTACTCCGTGCTTAGACTCTTGTTTTCTAGGGCCTATCCTTCCTGCCCATCTAAATATCCCCTCCAAAAGTCTTAAAGCTTGTGCCCTGACCCTACATCTTTCTTCTAGCCTTCCTATGCAAGTAAGACGGATCTTGCCCTTCTCTGAATCCTGCAGTACTCATTGCTGGTAGTAAATTATTTTATCCCTTAATCATATTCATGGTGCTACTTTGGATATAATAACAATAGCTACCATTTAATTGAATATCTCATACATACCAGGCTCTAGGTACATACCTTATCTCAAATGGTCACATGCTCCTCAAAGCTACAGTAGTGTTATCCCCATTGTATAGCCGAAAGGTAACTGAGTCTCAAATAATTTAAATAAGTATCTTGCTTGTGATTGTACAGATCTTGTGATGCTTAAGTTTTTGTCAAAAAAAAGATTGCACAGATCTGAATTCATATCTTTCTGTCTAAACTCCAAAAAACGTTTGCTCTTTCGGCTGTACCACAGTATGTTCTCTCTCTCTCCCTCTTGCTTCCTTTCTTCTTCCCTCAAAATAGACCTCTTTGGATATAACTGTCCTTTACCCCATGTCTGCCCCATTTTAGGTATGCTTAATGACTGTTTGTTGAGTTTGATTGATAGGACTGATGGAATGTTGAAACCTATTTGTTTTTTATGTTTTACTATTAGGATGCCTTGTTTTTTAAAAGTCGCATGCTTTTTTGTCATTTGTCACAGCTGTGATTAAAATACTTGTGCATTTGATGTTAAAGCCAATACCTAATATTTTCTCTGTATTTTTTCCAACTTAAAAGCATGGATTTTATAAATATACACTACTTCCTTTGGTTATGTAATGTAGTAAAAGATATCATTATTTATTTTGTAAATTCAAGAATGACAAAACATTCACGTTTTAGTACACATAAGCAAAATTTTATTTAACATGGGCACCAAAAAGAATTTGTTTTGAAGATTATCTTTGAAAGATATTACAATGTAGCATACATACAATCTTTTATAGTTCGAGACCGAGTTCGGACAAAAATGGAACGTGATATCTTGGTAGAGGTTAATCATCCTTTTATTGTCAAGTTGCATTATGGTAAGTATGAACCATCTCCCACATCATCCCTTCACCTCATCCCGCAGAATCCCTGAGGACATTCAGATAAACTAATATAAATATATATATATATTTGTATGTGGTTAGCAGATCTTTTATAGTAAAAAGTCATGAAAATTAAACCATTATTTCTTAGACAAATTTTAGAAGCTTTTATTGTGTTTAGCTTATGTTTTTAAAAAATATTATAAAGTTAGTTTCTGAGTGGTAGCCATAGGAACAGGTAATGATAATTATTGCTTTTTTATTGTAATAATAATGAATAATAATATGCTAGCCTTTTATAGCCTATATGTGTTAGCCAACCCCAAAGGCCAAAGAGATCCCTAATGTGAACATCCTAAAACCATTGTCACTGCAGTTCTTTTCCCCAAAGCCATATGCTTTTTCTCAGTGGGTAAAGGTGTGATGATTCTTACTATGTATGATTAAACCTAACCAACCCACATTTTTTTCTGTAGCTAGTGGCATGGTTTTTGTATGTTATTTCGTAGTTAAGTAAGTCGTTTTTTGTTAGGAGTTTTTCTTATGTATCATGGGTTTAGAACTGGTGTATTCCTGAGTGACTTGCCTGTTGAAAATCTAGTGATTCTATAATAAGAAGCACTGTATTTAACATTTCCACATGGAAACTAAGATAAATCAGTGGTTTTCTTCTAAGTAAAAGTAAGTTTGGACATTTGATATAATTAATTTGCTAAAATATTCATTTGTGAATGACCTAATGTAAGCCTAAAAACATTACGGTGAACTAAATGAAAATTTTCATTTCTTCATTCAGCTTTTCAAACTGAAGGGAAGTTGTATCTTATTTTGGATTTTCTCAGGGGAGGAGATTTGTTTACACGCTTATCCAAAGAGGTATATAATTAATCTCTATTTTTAATCTATTTATATGCATCCTGTTTGAACTAAAGCTTTGTTATATTTCAGTATTATGCTTACTGTATTTTCTCTAGTGGCACAAGATTCTTGAAGAATCAGACCCAAAAAGAGTTCTTTTCCTACCTTTTGAATTTATTCTGAAAGCAGGACTTTAAATTGACAAACAGTCTTTGTCTTAACTCTGCTTCTTTTATAGTTTTTTCCAGAAGCAATAATGTATCAACAAGTTATCCTTAAACAATTAGTACTGGAAATGAAGTGTGCATTTTAAAGATCACTTTTCATTTCTAAAATGTTACTGTCATGGGACAACAGTGGCACAACCTGAATATACTTGTTACTTAACAACAAAATGTAAAATTATTTCTCCCATAGTGTATAGTTAGTATTTAGTAAGTGATTGGTTGACTGATTAGATAATTTTGCAAATTTCTTTCATGAGTAAATTGTAAACAAAGCTATGTATAATTATCATATTTATAAAATTTTTAGGATATTTAAACTCTAGAGTGGAACTTTAAAAATTACAGACACAAAAAGAAAATAAATTTAGAAAAATTATTGTTTTATTCTAGGTGATGTTCACAGAAGAAGATGTCAAATTCTACTTGGCTGAACTTGCACTTGCTTTAGACCATCTACATAGCCTGGGAATAATTTATAGAGACTTAAAACCAGAAAAGTAAGGAATCATGCTACTAAGTTGAATACAATGTAATATAATTGTTTAGGAGATTATAAAAAAATCAAGTGACTTCATGAAACTCCACAGTATTACCCTAGCGTGCCTGTGCTTCACATCTCTGCTAACACTGTAGTTTCATACTTTAAAAATCTCATTTAATTAAAAAATACTGTTTTCGTGTGCATTCTTTGATTTTTTTTTTTTTTTTTTTTAAGATGAAGTTTTGCTCTTGTTGCCCAGGCTGAAGTGCAGTGGTGCAATCTCAGCTCACTGCAATCTCCACCTCCCAGATTCAAGCAGTTCTCCTGTGTTAACCTCCCGAGTAGCTGGGATTACAGGTGCCTGCCAACACACCCAGCTAATTTTTGTATTTTTAGTAGAAACAGGGTTTCACCATGTTGGCCAGGCTGGTCTCGAACTCCTAACCTCAGATGATCCACCTGCCTCAGCCTCCCAAAGTATTGGGATTACAGGCATGAGCCACCACAGCCGGCCCATTTTTTAATTTTTAATGAGGTTGAAATCTACATTCATTGGCAATTTGTATTTTTGTGTGAATTTTCTGCTCATGGCCTTTGTTCATTTTTCTTTTGGAATGTTATTTTTGGCCTGGCATGGTGGCTCACACCTGTAATCCAAGCACTTCTGGGAGGCTGAATTGCATAAGCCCAGGAGTTGGAGACCAGTGTGGGCAACATGGCAAAACCCCGTCTCTACAAACTGCTAGCTGGGCATGGTGGCACACGCCTGTAGTCCCGACTACTCGGGAGGCTGAGGCAGGCGGATTGCTTGAGCCTGGCGCATTGAGGCTGCAGTGAGCCAAGATCGCTCCGTTGCACCTCCAGCCTAGGCAACAGAGTGAGACCCTGTCTCAAAAAAAAAAAAAATTACATTTTTTCTAGTCTTTCCATTTTAACTTTATGTTGTTTAATTTATGCATTTTTTTTCTTCAGGCAGATCTACCAGTCTTCTTTTGTGATTTATTCTGACTTTCATTCTTAGGCTTTCCCGAGTTCTGTGATCAGATATTTTCCTTCTAATTTTATAGTTTCTTTTTTTTTCTTTTAACTCCATTTTTTAGAAACTTTTTGGTAGGAGGGTTGGTATAGAGCTAACCCTTTCTTTCCCCCAAATACCATTTATCGAAAATTTTCTTCTCCATGTAATTTCAAATTTTAAGTGTGAGATTGAGCAAATTTCCCACAGGTTTGATAGTAACAGTCATCAAGAAGCGGATATTATTTAAATTGTACACACTTCTGTTTTAATTTGTTAATGTTTACCACTGAGTAAGAAAGGGTCCCCCCCCCCCCCGCCTTTTATAAGCATATAAGCACAAGCCTTGCTCTACCAGGAATATTTTTAAACAGCTTTATTGAGTTGTAATTCATATGTTAAACAAATCATTGCCTGGATGCAGTGGCTCATGCCTGTAATCCCAGCCCTTCGGGAGGCCGAGGTAGGTGGATCACTTGAGGTCAGGAGTTTGAGACCAGCCTGGCCAACACGGTGAAACCCCATCTCTATTAAAAATACAAAAATTAGCCGGGCATGGAGGCGCACACCTGTAATCTCAGCTACTCGAGAGACTGAGACAGGAGAATCGCTTGAATCCAGGAGGTGGAGGTTGCAGTGAGCTGAGATGGTGCCACTGCACTCCAACCTGGGTGACAAGAGTGAAACTCAGTCTCAAAAAATGAAAAGTGTATAATTCATTGATTTTTAGTATATTCACAGAGTTGTACAACCATCATATTTATCAAGAATTTTGAATATTACGGATATGAACAGACACTTCTCAAAAGACGTTTATGTGGCCAACAAACATATGAAAAAAAAGCTCATCATCCCTGGTCATTAGAGAAATGCAAATCAAAACCACAATGAGATACCATCTCATACCACTTAGAATGGCAATCATTAAAAAGTCAGGAAACAACAGATGCTGGAGAGGATGTGGAGAAATAGTAACGCTTTTACACTGTTAGTGGGAGTGTTAATTAGTTCAGTCATTGTGGAAAACAGTGTGGCGATTCCTCAAGGATCTACAACCAGAAATACCATTTGACCCAGGAGTCCCATTACTGGGTATATACCCCAATGATTATAAATCATTCTACTATAAAGACGCATGCACATGCATGTTTATTGCAGCGCTATTCACAATAGCAAAGACTTGGAACCAACCCAAATGCCCATCAATGCTAGACTGGATAAAGAAAATGTGGCACATATACACCATGGAATACTATGCAGCCATAAAAAAGGCTGAATTCATGTCCTTTGCAGGGACATGGATGAAGCTGGAAACCATCATTCTCAGCAAACTAACATAGGAACAGAAAACCAAATACTGCATGTTCTCATAAGTGGGAGTTGAACAATGAGAACGCATGTACACAGGGAGGGGAACATCACACACTGGGGCCTGTCAGGAGCTGGGGTCTAGGAGAGGGATAGCATTAGGAGAAATACCTAATGTAAATTATGGGTTAATGGGTACAGCAAACCACCATGGCATGTGTATACCTATGTAACAAACCTGCACGTTCTGCACATGTATCCTAGAACCTAAAGCATAATAAAAAAGAAAAAAGTTAGTATGAAATGTAAATTCTATATTAACACCGGAAGAGGGGAAATGCTCATCTGGAACTCTTCTAAGTGATCATTTAGAAATTGTTATACTTTTATATTTTATGTTTGTTTTTTATTGTTTTTGGATAAGTTTCATATGGTTTTGTTTTTATTCCCCAAATAACTGCTGAGTTTTCCTGATTATTTTCCCAACTTATAACTATTGTGACACAAAATATAATTATTGGTGAGAATGAATATTCAAGCATATAGTCCTTAGAAAAATTACTATAAACATAAGATTAAACATTCATAAAAATGTGTTTTATACTATTTAATTGAATATATTTACCATAGACCATTGTATTGGCATTGGTCATAAAGTTATATTAAAGTATGAGCCTTGTCTCAAGGCTTTAATAAGATCAGATGTAGAGAAGATTGCTTATATTAAGATCTTAAACATACATGTCTAGATGATGCTATTAATTCGAAATAACACTTACTTGGTAAATCATACAAGTAAATACCATCATACAGAACTTGGGAGGAATTTAAATTTTTAGGCCAAATATTTTATGAACTGTTAAGGGTTTTTCAGATTCTTTTAAACTAGAACTCTGTTATAATAAATATGACTAAAAATAATTAGTAACCATTGAAAAGGAATGTTGTTTATTGAGAGTGATACAGTTGACTTTTTCTTTCAAAGATACACTATAAGCATGGTTATCTTAAAAGAATGCATTTGCTATAGAAGGCACAACTAATGCCCTTTCAGCCATATTATCCTTTTTTCTTTCAGAATTACCAAGAATGACTTGAAGTTTGTTTTGTTTTTAGAACTGTTTTTCGTGTATTCATTAGAAGGGAGGATGATTTCTATAGTACCTAATAATGCCCTTTATATTCTCTAAATGTGTTGATCTCTTCATAATTAAGCATAATCAATACTAATATTTTTCATAACAAGTGCTTGTGATGAAAGAAACTTGAAAAATATGTCCCTACTGAATTACCTTCAGTGGTAAACTTTGTTGTAATTATGTTTGCATTTATGAAATAGAAAGGTTGGTAATATTTTTGTTATAGTAAAATTTTGTAACAAAATTTGACTTGCACATTTTTTAGTTAAAAGTAAGGAAATGCCTATATTGTGGGATAGCTTTAAATATAAGTGAAACAGTTTATTGCTTGACCCCATACCTATCTAGAAATATTAGGTTGGTGCAAAAGCAATTGCGGTTTTTGCCATTACTTTTAATTACTTCTGCACCAACTTAACACAATTATTGGCTTACAGCTTAGTACTCTCTCCTTTCTGTAGCTCCTTGATTAATAGCATTACTCTCCACTCAAGTATCTGCTCAAGCCAGAAATGTGAGTGTCATTCTCTAGTTGTTCTTTATTATCATCCAGTGAGTTCACTAAATGCACTTTATTTTCTCTGTAAATTTCTCTACCCTCCATGAATGTACACCTTTTATGGTCTCCCTTGTCCTTGAGAAGAAGCCCAAACTATTTGGAATGCCCTGTAGGCCCTTTGCAAACAGGCCTTATTCATTCAGCATTTCTTATTTGTACTGTACACTGCCAGACACTGAGCTATAAAGATGAATAAGGTCAAACCTTCTAGGAGCTCACAGTTTTTGGGGAAGAGAGAAAACCTGTAGAATATGTATAGTGAAGGGAGGGATCAATGAAAAACAAGGAGTATGGGGAGGGAGAAGAAGATTGTGTAAAGGTCGTGTCAGGAAAAAAAATAATAATAAGGAAATAATGATTGAGTCAGATACCTTTAAAATGACCAAGACAGCTGGGCACGCAATGGCTCACACCTTAGGGAATAATCCCAGGACTTAGGGAGGCAGAAGCAAGAGGATAGCTTGAGCCCAGCAGTTCAGGACCTGCCTGGGCAACGTAGTGAGACCCTATTCTCCACAAAAAGGAAAAAAAGGCAAAATAAAATAACCAAGAGAATGACACGTCTGATGCTTTTGAATTAAATGTGTGGACCCTCTGTCTATTAATGCAGGCACTAGGGGATTTAGTCAAACTACGTCTGCAGAAAGGCATTAGAAAGAGCAGCTGGGAAGAGTACAGGTGATTTGATTCTTTTCCTAATAATTTTCAAGTACCCCTGGCATATTAATACAAGTTTATGGCATTGCCTTTGGGATTTGTTATAAATGTGTGTCCAAAAAATAATTTGTTCCTCCTTTGCCTTTGCCATCTTATTCACAGTCTAACTCAATATTTTAGAATAAATATGGTGATCTGATGCTTAAGGATGTAATTTCAGTCTTAGCTTCTATAAATCTCTGTTTAGTGTTCCTAAAAGATTTTCTTTGTTTTTTTCAGCATACTTCTTGATGAAGAAGGTCACATCAAGTTAACAGGTAAAAAAAAAAATCCTCATTTTATTAAAATATTTTCTCCTACAATATATACTTTCCTTTAAGGTTGATTGAGGTACAAATATTGAGTAATACACTGTATTAAAATTAAAAACTTGTATTAGAGCCAGGCGTGGTGGCTCACCCCTGTAATCTCAGCATTCTGGGAGGCTGAGGCAGGTGGATCACTTGAGGTCGGGAATTCAAGACTAGCCTGGCCAACATGGTGAAACCCCATTTCTATTAAAAACACAAAAAAATGAGTTGGGCGTGGTGGTGCACGCCTATAATCCCAGTTACTTGGGAGGCTGAGGCAGGAGCATCACTTGAACCCAGGAGGCAGAGGTTGCAGTGAGCCAAGATGGCACCACTGTACTCCAGCCTGGGCGACAGAGACTCCATCTCAAAAAAACAAAAACAGAAAAAAACTTGTATTAGAAAATTTAAATGATTAATGTCAGAACTCAAAGTTTAAAATTTACATGTGCAAATTTATGTAGGATATTTATATTTGTTTTGGCAGATTTTGGCCTAAGTAAAGAGTCTATTGACCATGAGAAGAAGGCATATTCTTTTTGTGGAACTGTGGAGTATATGGCTCCAGAAGTAGTTAATCGTCGAGGTCATACTCAGAGTGCTGACTGGTGGTCTTTTGGTGTGTTAATGGTAAGGTTTGAATTTGGGTTTTTTTTGGGAGGAAGGAGGTTGTTTGTTAAGTGAGGATTAGCAGTGAATATTAAAGAAACTGGTGTTTTTATTTTCTTTATTTTATACCATATGTAATAAGTAACCAAGAAAAATTATTATATGCAGTATAGAAGGACTGTGAAATCTATTAGCTGCTTCTATCTCGTCCTAATTTGAAAAGGCAAAAAATATATATATATTACCATAGATTTCCTGCTAATAGTAACAATCTAAAGCATTAATGGTATTTACTCTTTTGGAGAAACTGGTCCAGAAATCTGTTAGTAAGTGACCCTTAAAATAAGTTCGTTTGGTTGGGTGCAGTGGCTCACACCTGTAATCCTAGCACTTTGGGAGGCTGAGGCGGGTGGATCACCTGATGTCAGGAGTTCAAGACCAGTTTGGCCAACATGGCAAAACCCCATCTCCACTAAAAATACAAAAATTAGCCAAGCAGGATGGCATACGCCTGTAATCCCAGCCACACAGGAGACTGAGACTGGAGAATTGCTAGAACCTGGGAGGCAGAGGTTGCAGTGAGCCAAGATCATGCCACTGCACTCCAGCCTGGGCAACAGAGCAAGACACCGTCTCAAAAAAAATAAAATAAGTTCTGCCAGGCGCGGTGGCTCACGCCTATAATCCCAGCACTTTGGGAGGCCAAGGCAGACAGATCACTTAAACTCTGGAGTTCGAAACCACCCTGGCCAACATGGTAAAACCCCGTTTCTACTAAAAATACAAAAATTAGGCTGGGCGTGGTGACTCATGCCTGTAAAACCAGCCTGGACAACGTGGTGAAACCCCATCTCTACTACAACTACAAAAAATTAGCCAGGCATGATGGCACACACCTGTAATCCCAGCTACTTGGGAGGCTGAGGCAGGAGAATCACTTGAACCCAGGAGACGGAGATTGCAGTGAGCCAGGATCGTGCCACTGCACTCCAACCTGGGTGACAGAGTGAGACTGTGTCTCAAAAAAAAATAAAATGTAAGTTCATATGAAATTGGCATATTTATCAAATTGTTCACATATCTACACTTTAAAATTGCCATTTGAAATGTGATTGTTGAAGCTGAGCATGGTGGCCCATGCCTGTAATCCCAGCACTTTGAGAGGCTGGAGGGGGAGGATCCCTTGAGTCCAAGAGTTCAAGACCAACCTGGGCAACATACTGAGACCTCGTTTCTACAAAAAAATATGTACAAAATTAGCCAGTCATGGTGGCACAGGCTTGTAGTCCCAGCTATTCGGGAAGCTGAGGTGGGAGAATTGCTTGAGCCCAGGAGATAGAAACTGCAGTGAGCTGAGATTGCACCACTGCACTCCAGCCTGGGCTACAGAGCCAGGCCCTGTCTCAAAAATAAAAATGTGATTGATTTCCATAAAAAAAAAAAACCGTATAGCTCAGTTGTTTTAGGAATTATCAAGAACTTCAGTAACAAATATGGTAGAAATAGAAAACACTTATTACATAGCAATTTTAAAATATTTGAATATAATTAAGATGATGCTTTTTTTGCCTTCTGACCTTGAGATTTTATATTTATTGACTAATACTTCTGATTGTTTTGCCTTTCTGTAGTTTGAAATGCTTACTGGTACACTACCTTTCCAAGGAAAAGATCGAAAAGAAACAATGACTATGATTCTTAAGTAAGTACTCCCGTAATATAGATATTTTGATGAGATTTTAAAATAAATGCTTCAGGCTGGGCGCCGTGGCTCATGCGTGCAATCCCGGCACTTTGGGAGGGCGAGGCAGATGGATCACTTGAGATCAGGAGTTCGAGACCAGCCTGGCCAACATGGTGAAATCCCATCTCTACTAAAAATACAAACCTTAGCCGGGCGTGGTAGTGCACACCTGTAGTCTCAGCTACTCGGGAGACTGAGGCGGGAGAATCCCTTGAACCCGGGAGGTGGAGGTTGCAGTGAGCTGATATCACACCACTGCACTCCATCCTGGGCAACAGAGCGAGACTCTATCTCAAAAAAAGTAAAATAAAATAAATGTTTCACACTAAAAAAAATGAGATTTTAGAGTGTTGGCTGTAGTATAAGAAATAACTAAGAAATTCATCAATATTACATGGTTTGAATATGAACAGACTGCATAGATTTAGAGTACTCATATTATCTTCATGTTAATAGTGAAATACTGAAAGCTTTACTTTTGAGATTTGTAATATGACAAGGATGCCCATTATTTCACTTCTGTCCACATTGTCCTGGAAGTCCTAGCCAATATGGTAAGTCAAGCAAAAAAGTAAAGTATAAGGTTTAAAAGAAGAAATAAAATTATCATTATTTAGATAACATGACTGTATCCATAGAAGATCCAGTCATCAACCTGCACAACATAGCAAAACCCTGTCTCTACAAAAAAATGCAAAAATTAGCCAGGCATGGTGGTAAGCACCTGTATTCCCAGCTACTTTGGGGGGTGGGGGATGGGGACTAAGACAGGAGGATCATTTGAGCCCAGGAGGTTGAGGCTGCAGTGGACTGAGATGGTTCCACTGCACCCCAGCCTGGGTGACAGAGCAAAACCCTGTCTCAAAAAAGAAAGGAAAATCCAGTGATCATATAAATTCTTGGAATTAATAAGAGTTTAGCAAAGTTACTGGATACAAGGTAAATAAACAAAAATCTATTCTGTGTCTCTATACTAGCAAAAGAAAATGGAATTTTTATCCGGGCAAAGTGGCTTACGCCTGTAATCCCAGCACTTTGGCAGGCCGAGGCGGGCAGATCACCTGAGGTCCGGAGTTTGAGACCAGCGTGGCCAACATGGCGAAACCCTGTCTCTACTAAAAATACAAAAAATTAGCCGGGCATGGTGGCAGGCGCCTGTAATCCCAACTAGTCGGGAGGCTGCAGCAGGAGAATCACTTGAACCCGGGAGGCGGAGGTTGCAGTGAGCCAAGATCGTGCCACTACACTCCAGCCTGGGCAACAAGAGTGAAATTCCATCTCAAAAAAAAAAAAAAAAAATGGAATTTTCAAAGAGGTTACTGTTTACAACAATGTAAAAATTCTCAGATACCTAATGATAAATCTAGCAGAAGTTATGTAAGACCTCTGTTGAAAAAACCAGAAAATTTTATTTAAAGAAATTTTAAAAGACCAAAATAACTTGAAAGGATATACTGTGTTTATGTTATGACAGACCCAGTGTTGCAAAGATAACAGTTCTATAGATCAGTGTTATCCACTAGAAATATAATGTGGACCAGCCAGGCATGGTGGCTCATGCCTGTAATCCCAGCACTTTGGGATGCCAAGGTGGGCAGATTGCTTGAGCCCAGGAGTTTGACACCAGCTTGGACAACATGGCAAAACCCTATCGCTACAAAAATAAAAATTTAAAAATTAGCCAGATGTGGTGGCACGTGCCAGTAGTCCCAGCCACTTGGGAGACTGAGGTGAGAGGATCACTTGAGCCTGGGAGGTCAAGGCTGCAGTGAGCCCTGATCACACCACTACACTCTAACCTGAGCAACAGAGTGAAGAGCGAGACCCTGTCTCAAAAAAAAAAAAAAAAAAAAGAAAAGAAATATAATGCGAACCACATACATAATTTTAAGTTTTCTAGTAGCTACATTTAAAAAAGTAAAAAGAGACAGGTTGTGGTGGCTCACGCCTGTAATCCCAGCACTTTGGGAGGCCGAGGTGGGTGGATCACCTGAGGTCAGGAGTTCAAGACCAGCCTGGCCAACATGGCAAAACCCTGTCTCTACTAAAAATAAAAAAATTAGCTGGGCGTGGTGGCACACACCTGTAATCCCAGCTACTTGGGAGGCTGAGGCAGGAGAATCACTTGAACCCGGGAGGCGGAGGTTGCAGTGAGTCAAGATCACCACCACTGCACTCCAGCCTGGGTGATGAGTGAAACTCTGTCTCAAAAAATAAAAAAGTAAAAAGAAAGTTAATTGTAATATTTTATTTAACCCAGTGTACCCAAGATGTTATTTCAGCATGTAACCAATGTTAAAATATGATTGAGATATTTGTTTACAACCAGTTTTTTTCATACTCATTTGAAATTCAGTGTATTTTACACTTGCAAAATGTGGATTGGCACATTTCAGGTTCTCAGTAGCCGTATGTGACTAGTGGCTATTATAATGGATGACAAAACTATAGTTTCAATGCAAATAAAATTAAAATCCTAACAATTTTTAATGTGGATCTTGATAAACTGATTCTAATATGATAATACAAAAGACCAAGAATAGCTAAAATACTCTTGAAGACCAAGATAGGAAGACTTGCTTTACCAGGTATTAAGTCTTATTATAACAGTAATTAATACGGCATTGAAACAAGTGTGGAAAGTAGATCTGTGCAATAGAATAAAGAGCCCAGAAACATATCTATATATGTGGACACTTAATTTGCAACCATTGGGAATTTCAGAGCAGTAGGGAAAGAATAGCCTTTTCTTAATAAATCATGCTGGAAAAGTTAAATATTTGTATAAAAAATAGGCAGGAAGTGGTGGCTCACACCTGTAATCCGAGCACTTTGGGAGGCTGAGGTGGATCACTTGAGGCCATGAGTTCAAGAATATAAAATTTATCCAGGCGTGGTAGTGCACACCTGTAGTCCTAGCTACTTGGGAGGCTGAGGTGGGAGACTCGCTTAAGCCAAGGAGGTCAAGAGTGCAGTGAGCCATGATCATGCCACTGCCCTCCAGCCTGGGTAATAGAGCAAGACTGTGTCTCAAAAAAAAATTTGCTTTAAAAAAATTTTTTAGAATTCCTACCTTCCACCGTACATAAAAATCATTGCCATTCTATTTAGAACCCCAATCAATAAGAAAAAGCCAACCCAATAAAAACATGGGCAAGAGACTTAGGGATCTGACAGAAGATAATATTCAATGGCCAAAAAACTTATGAAAAGATACTCAGGCCGGGCACAGTGGCTCACGCCTGTAATCCCAGCACTTTGGGAGGCCGAGGCGGGCGGATCACAAGGTCAGGAGATCGAGACCACGGTGAAACCCCATCTCTACTAAAAATATAAAAAAAAAAAATTAGCCGGGCGCGGTTGTGGGCGCCTGTAGTCCCAGCTACTCGGGAGGCTGAGGCAGGAGAATGGCGTGAACCCGGGAGGCGGAGCTTGCAGTGAGCCGAGATCGCGCCACTGCACTCCAGCCTGGGCTGGGCGACAGAGCAAGACTCCGTCTCAAAAAAAAAAAAAAAAAAAAAAAGAAAAGATACTCAACCTCGTTAATCAGAAAATGCAAATTAAAATCACAAGGAAATATCACTGCCTACTCACCAGAATGGCTAAAATTAAAAAGATTGAAAGGAGCATTCTGAACCATTTGTGGCCCAGACTGCTGCCCTATTCAAAAATTTTGAAAATAAAAATAAATAAAAATAAAAAGACTGACAGTTCAAAATGGTGGGATGTGAAGCAGTGGCAACTTTTATACATAGCTGGAAGGAATATCAATACTCATATAACCACTTTGGAAAGCAGTTTTTGTCCTTATCTTCTAAAGACAAATATATGTATATCCTTATCCAATTAGCCCCACTCCTAGACATGGACCCATGTTAAAAGAATCTAGTTACTCACACATCAAAAAACAAGTACAAAGTTGTTCATAGCAACATTATTTGTAATAGCCAAAAAGTGGAAACCTTATTAACAAAAGAGTGAATTAATAAATGATGGTATATTCATACAGTCGAATACAATAGGAGTTGTATTTACTATATGTATTTTAGGTTCTGTGGGCCACACACAGCGTCTGTCACATATTCTTTGTATTTTTTTTCCAACCCTGTAAAATATAAAACAATTCCTGAGAGCCATTCAAAAACAGGCTGAAGCCTTGGCCCATGGGTGTAGTATGCCATACAACAAAGAAAATGAACAAACCACAGTTACATGCAACAGCTTAGATAAATCTCACAAGAATGTGGAGCTAAGGAAGTTCAGACACAAAAGAAAAAGTACTATATGATTATATTTGTAAAGTTTACAGAGCAGGCAAAACTAAAGCATAGTTTTTAGGGTTCATATTTAGATGGCTAAAAGCCTGAGGCAAAATAAGGAAAGTGGTTACATTGGATGAGAGGTTCTGGCAGTGTTATGTTTCTTGGCCAGGTGACTGTTCAGTTTGTGGCAAATAATTGAGCTATGTACTTTGGGTGTTTTTGTTCGGGGTTTTTTGGGGTATTTTATATTATTCTACACAATTAAAAAGGTCTAAAAAGATGTGCTACATAAATGAATGTTCACTGAACTTTCATCACTAAACCTTTATCACTTCATCTACTTTGATCCCTCCCTTTCAGCGAACAAACACTCTCGTGTTGAAGAACTAAATCCTTCTTTGACTTGGCCTTCCTTTCAAGTTAGTGTACCATCTTCCTGCATCCTTTCAACACAAAGCCTCTTTAAGAAGTAGTCTGTGCTTTCTGTTACTACTTTTTTGGCTTTTTTTATTTCACAGCCTATTTGTCATTCATCCCCACCACTCTGCTGAAACTGCTCTCCCTGTGGCTATCAGTGGTCTTCTAGTTGCTAAAACCAGGGGCAAGTTGTCAAAAGGATGACTCTGTACCATTCATTCACACAATTCATTTAACAGAGGTTTCAGTTCTTGCTACTCATACTTGAGACGTAGTATTAACAAGACTGAAAAGGTCTTTGGTGGACTTCAGAACTTATATTTTAGTGGGGGAGACAAGGAATTAATATCTAAACAATTTCAGGTAGTAATAGGAGATATAAGGATAATAAATCAGAAATCTGTACTTGTAATAGTGACCCTTTACTGTGTGAGGGAAGGAGCAGAAAGCAGTAGCCATATTAGATGGGACACTCACGAAAGGCATCTCTGAGTATTTGACACTGTTGGCCACTCCCTCCCTCCATAGTTTTTCATACTTTCATCTGCTTCTCCCACCTCTCTAACCATTCCCCTTTTGGTCACTTTTACATGATTTCTTCTCTTCCTGTTTTTCCTTTTTTAATTATAAAAATTTTCAAAAATGAATTCTCAAAAATAGAATAATTCAGTGAACACATATACCTGTCACCCAGATTCGACATTTATCAAGATTTGGCCATTTCGCTTTATCTATTCTTTTTTTCTTTTCTTTACTGAAGTATTATAAGTATTCCAGACATATCTGCTTAATTCAGTTTGCCTTGTTAAAAATATGGATGTTTTCTTACACATCCACATAAAACTAGCAATAATGCTTAGTTATCATTAGTCCTTAACCAGTTTTTTCAGATTTTCTTCAAAACTGTGTCTTTACAGTTGGATCCAAATCAAGTCTGCACTTTCCATTTGGTTGTACTTCTTAAACTTCTGTTAGTCTAGAACAATCTATCCCTGCTTTTCCCCTGCTGTTTATTTGTAGAAACCAAGTCAGTTGTTTTATGGAACTCTGCTTTCTGGATTTATCTTGTCAAAGAATGAGACCCCCTCTCAACATCTGAAATAAAGCATAAAACTTATTTTATTCCTTCCTATGGTAAGGCTAAAGTCTCCCCAAACACAGTAGACCACTAATCTTATATAGAGTTTTGAGGAAGGGTGGAGCTCAAGAACTGGCAGATTTTCAGGTCTATAAGTGGGTTGACATTATCTGTAAGAATGTGATTATTTGGGTGGGACTGTTGTTGATCAGTGGGCACTCAGGTGTGTTTATTGGAGTGAGTCCATTCCTGTTTGGCTAATTTTCAGAGACAAAAAGCAGTTACTCATCCTTGCAGGTGTTCACTAGGCAAGTTGTCATTGATCAATTCAATGGATTTTAAACCAACTGAAAGGATTTAAAACTAGTTCTGGTGGTTCTCTTGTTACCATGGTTACATAACAATTAGTCTTTTCCTAAGAGTATGGAAACTTTTTTTATTCCCTTAGTGTTATTAACTTGATCCTCTGTCCTATTTTTGGTTAAATTGTTTTAGCAAGATTATTTCACAGCTAATACTGTGTGGTCCTTATTACATCAGGAGGTTTACAATACCTTGTTGCCCCCACTTTAAGTGATGGGCTCCAGTGGGTGCAGCTGATTCCTCCATTGTAAAGTTCCCTGTCATGCTTTTAACTAATGGTTCTATCCATTAATAATGATTACTTGGAACAGTTATTTTATAAGGAATTCAAAAGTGATGAATTGCTTTTTTTTTTTTTTTAAAAAAGGGCGGGGGTGGTTTAGAAACAAGATCTTGCTCTGTTGCCCAGACTTGAATGCAGTGGCATGATCACAGCTCACTGCAACGTCAAACTCCTGGGCTAAAACGATCCTCCTGCCTCAGCCTCTCGAGTAGCTAGGACTACAGGTGCACCACCACGCCCAGCCAAGTTCTTTAATCTCTTGTACAGATGATATGTTGCTATGTTGCCAGGCTGGTCTCAAACTCCTGGGCTCAAGTGATCCTCCCACCTCCGCCTCCCAAAGTGTTGGGATTACAGGCATGAGCCACTATGTCCGGCCGTGATTTTCTATTATTATTATTCCTTCCTCATTTATTAGCTGGTATTTTCTCAACAAACTTTCCCTCATCAACTATGATGATTTAATTACTTGAATTAAGGCTCATCCAAGAAAAAGAGAATAAATACTTAATTATTTTCTTAATTGTTTCTAATGTCAGAGCCCTAGTTCCTTCCTAGTGGGGGTAATATCCAGTGAGTTGAGTTTTTGTGTTTTGACTTTGCTTTTTCTTATTTTACTATAATAAACTAATTGGATTTAATAATCAGTGTGATTCAGCCAATTGCATTCGTTATTTTTAATGCCCAAATTGTTCTTTTTCTGACTACCTTGTAAATGGTCTTGTCCCCCAGAATCCATCTATGATATGCTTTTCTTCCCCCTCTGCACTCTTTCCTGACTGACTTGTCTTTCCTATAACTACCCTCCACATTTTAATTACTCTCAAATCACTCTTTCTTACATGAATTTACCAGGCATTAGACCTGTGTTTCCATTTACTCACCTGCCTGGCCCTCCCAAAATATATTACATGCATGACTTCACATCTTTGAACTAAAGGTATCTTTATTTGCTGTTCTTTTCTTATACTCCCAGTTATCAGCATTTTCATGCACCCTCTTTCCCAAACCAGAAACCTGGAAATCATTTTTTATTCCTTCTCTCTTTTGCATAATTAGGTATTCTCCATATTCGATCTCAGAATTATTTCACTGTTCCAGCCTTTCCTCTGAATTACACTGCTGAAAGTATTCAGAAAACAGTGACCTATTACCCACACTATCTGACCACATTCCTAAGTTGATTGCCTACCAGTTATGACCTCTTCCCACTCCAAATTATTCTCTACTACCCTTGGAGTTACCTTCTTGAAAATAAGTCTGGTCATGTTAGTTCACTGTTTCAGGACCTCTGCTGCATCCCTGTTACCTAATACAATAGTGTTTCCCCAGATTTGTCCAAGAGAGTATTAATTCTACAAGATGTTAATAAATATTCTTTGAAAAAGAGGTGCTGGAAATAAATACTTAGAAAATACTGATTTCGCCCATAATCCCAGCACTTTGAGAGGCTGAGGTGGGAGGATCACTTGAGGCTAGGAGTTCGAGACCATCCTAGCCAACATGGCAAAACTCCATCTCTACAACAACAACAAAAAAAAAATCAGCCAGGTGTGGTAGCACACACCTGTAATCCCAACTACTTGGGAGGCTGAGACTCAAGAATCCCTTGATCCCAGCAGGCAGAGGTTGCAGCGAGCCGAGATTGTGCCACTACACTCCAGCCTGGATACTCTGTCTTTAAAAAAAAACAAAAACAAAAACTGATTTGTTTGCTCTAGATTTCTCAGCCTTTTTATATGCAGTGTATTTTAATTTTGTGTCTCTAATAGGGGGATATAATAGCATTCTACAAGCTCATTGGGTCATGAGATAGTCAAGTTGCTAACTATCTAGAGGGATTAATGTTATTCAGTAAAATTTGGGGAAACACTAGCCAAATGAATAAATTGTTAGCCTTTAGATTGCATTCAAGACCTTTCATAATCTCCCATGTTAAATTAAATATTCCCTACTGTTCCCTTGTCACTCTTTGCATATGTTCTTCTGCATTTGTCTCTTAATGTACTAGCATTGCCTGTATCCATCTTCACCATGGACCATGAGGTTCATGGGCTGTCTTTATCTCTGTATCGTCAGCACTAAACAGTGTCTGGCACGTAATAGCTCAGTAACAACCCACTGAATAATAAATGGATCTGTTTCTGAAATAGGAATTTTCTCCAGCTCTATTATTATTGTCATACTTACAGGATTATTGGTTTCTTTAATTTGTAGGTTTGGAAAAAGAATTAAAATTAGAGCTGAAACAGCCCTTCAGGTTCATCTAGGCCAGCAGTTTTTAGACTGTGTATCTTCAATATTTCACAATCCTCTTTCCCACAGTTCCCCTTCCCTTCAGGGTCTGTTAAAGGGAATAGAAAGGAAAAAGTGGCATATGAAACACATGTTCTCTTAGCAGCTTTAAATGTTAGGTTTCTTAAATTCCCTTTGAGGAGGAGTTCCGAGGCTATATGTTGGGAGCTATTGGTCTAGAGTCAAATCCCTTTGCTTATAAAGAAATGATAACAGGCCCAGAATAATTGACTTTCCCACTGTCACAAAGTTCTTGGTAACAGCCAGAACTAGGATTCAAATGATCTTACTTTCACAGTGCTCTTTGCAAAATTTTGAAAAGTGAAAAAGCTCATTAGCTTATGCGCTAAAATTCAGTTATGTGTTCACATGAAAACCTGTACATAAATGTTCACTGTAGCTTTATTCATATTAGCCCGAAACTGGGCACAACCCAAATGTCCTTCAACAGATAATGGATAAACAAACTGTGACATATTCATACAGAAGTCATACATGTAATAAAATGGCATAGAACTAAACACACACACAAATAAGTGCAAATAAAACCAGTGCCATGTGAATGAGATCATTGGATTGTCTCCATGTCAATATCCTGGATGTGATATTGTACTGTAGTTTTGTAAGATGTTACCATTGGGGGAAACTGGGTAAAGGGCACAGGGCATCTCTCTGTATTATTTCTTACAACTGAGTGTGAATCTACAAGTATCTCAAAAAGTTTAAGAATTTTTAAAAATAAAAATACAGATGCCTCCAAAAAGTAAAATATTATGTGGATTTATTATTTAGAGCCAAACTTGGAATGCCACAGTTTTTGAGTCCTGAAGCCCAGAGTCTTTTGCGAATGCTTTTCAAGCGAAATCCTGCAAACAGATTAGGTAAAAATTTTAACTAATTTGTTTATGTTGTGTGTGTGTTGGTGTTTGTTTTTCGGGGGGAGTAGATATTTGTTTTGTGGTGGAATTATTAACTATTTAGACAAGGTTGGGCATGGGGGCTCATGCCTGTAATCCCAGCACTTTAGGAGACCAAGGCAGGAGAATTACTTGAGTCCAGGAGTTCAAGACCAGCCTAGGCAAAATGGCAAAACCTCATCTTTACAAAAAATTCAAAAATTAGCCAGGCATGGTGGTATGCACCTGTAGTCTGAGCTACTCAGGAAGTTGAGGTAGGAGGATCACTTGAGCCTGAGAGGTTGAGGCTGCAGTGAGCTGAGATCACACCACTGCACTCCAGCCTGGGTGACAGAGCAAGTCCTTGTCTCAAAATTAATTAATTAGACAAGTATTGAAAACAAAGGCTGAGCAATATGTATATTTCTCCTTGAAATAAAATTACCAATGAATCCATTTTTGATAGGTGCAGGACCAGATGGAGTTGAAGAAATTAAAAGACATTCATTTTTCTCAACAATAGACTGGAATGTAAGTATAGAATGAAAACTTGCTTGAAATATTTCTTTAAAATTAAAATATGTCTAAGTCTCTTTTTTTCCCTCTAGAAACTGTATAGAAGAGAAATTCATCCACCATTTAAACCTGCAACGGGCAGGCCTGAAGATACATTCTATTTTGATCCTGAGTTTACTGCAAAAACTCCCAAAGGTAAGGAGAAAGTGTGAAAACCCAAATATAAGACAACAAATATATTTTTTTCTTGTTCAGTCAGAAAATCTTTTCCAGACTCTGGGCGTAGTTGCTCACACCTGTAATCCCAGCACTTTGGGAGGCTGAGGCGAGCAGATCGCTTGAAGCCAGGAGTTCGAGACCAGTCTGGCCAACATAGTGAAACCCAGTCTCTACTAAAAATACCAAAATTAACTGGGTTTGGTGGCATGTGCCTGTAATCCCGGCTACTTGGGTGGCTAAGGCACGAGAATCACTTGAACCTGGGAGGTGGAGGTTGCAGTGCATCAAAATTGTGCCACTGCACTCCAGCCTGGGTGACAGAGCAAGACTGTCTCAAAAGGAAAAAAAGAAAATATTTTCCTGGATAACTCTCTATGCTATCTTCAAATCTCCCAAATTTGCTGTAGATCAACCTTGTATCTCCCCCATTGTCCCCCAAATAGGTTATTATTGAGGGCTGCAGTTTCTAATATGGTAGCTAGTAGCCACATGTGGCTAATTAAATTTAAATTAATTAAAATTTAAAATGTAGTTTCTCAGTCACACTAGGCACATTTCAAATGTTGAGAAGCTGCATGTAGCTAGTGGCTATCATATTAGACTGTAAAGATAAAGAAAATTTCTATCATTTCAGGAAATTCAATGGGACAGCATTAATTTTGAATACCATTAACCCTATAATTCATTGATTTATTATATTCTTCAAATGAACTAGCTATTTTCTAGGCTCCGAGGGACTAGGATGTTGGTGTTGTAATGGCAATACACAATCAGAACAGATCAGATACAGTGCCTCAGAGGTATCCCGGAAAGCAAGAGGTATATACTGTGTACCTGAGAAGTAGAATTCCAGAATAAGTGAAAAAGGTCGTAGTGTCAACAGTTTTTCACTCAATTTCCTTTCAAATGAATCTTCTTTGTCACGTCTTACTCTTTTCAGATTCACCTGGCATTCCACCTAGTGCTAATGCACATCAGCTTTTTCGGGGGTTTAGTTTTGTTGCTATTACCTCAGATGATGAAAGCCAGGCTATGCAGACAGTTGGTGTACATTCAATTGTTCAGGTGAGTGGATGTCTAAATAATTTTAGATTTGGAATGTTGTAAGATATAGTTCATTCTGTGAATAGATTTTTTTCTACTGACTTCAAGTGAGCAATTTAAAATACATTTTAGACCGGGCACTGTGGCTCACACCCGTAATCCCAGCACTTTGGGAGGCCGAGGCAGGTGGATCACTTGAGGTCAGAAGTTCAAGACCAGCCTGGCCAACATGGTGAAACCCCTATCTCTACTAAAAATACAAAAATGAGTTGGGCATGGTGGCGCGTGCCTGTAATTCCAGGTATTCAGGAGGCTGAGGCACAAGAATCACTTGATTTGGAGGCAGAGGTTGCAGTAAGCGGAGGTCGCACCACTGCACTCCAGCCTGGGTGACAGAGTTGAAACTGTCTCAAAAAATAAAATAAAATACATTTTATATCATTAACTTTACTCTTAGCAATTTTTTTCATATGTCATTGAAAAGGTTGCAAGAACCCAAATCCTAGATACCTATGTGACTTGAGTTTTAGGCCAGGCACGGTAGCTCAAGCTTGTAATCCCAGCACTTTGGGAGGCCGAGGCAGGCAGATCACGAGGTTAGGAGTTCGAGACCAGCCTGTCCAACACAGTGAAACCCTGTCCCTACTAAAAATACAAAAATTAGCTGGACATGGTGATGCATGCCTATAATCCCAGCTACTCTGGAGGCCGAGGCAGGAGAATCGCTTGAATCCAAGAGGCAGAGGTTGCAGTGAGCCAAGATCCACCACTGTACTCCAGCCTGGGCAACAGAGCTAGACTCTGTCTCAGAAAAAAAAAAAAAGAAAGTAGAATTTTAAAAGAGTTGAGATAAACATGACGATGTTGTCTATGTCCTCTCCTGTGCCTAAAAAATGTTTTTCATGCTGAATTTGTTTCACCCTCTGCCTCCTTCAGGTCAGCTATGATGAATTAAGGTCTTCTGGTTCTTCAATGTCTTAGAACAAGAGTCGGCAGACTTTCTCTGTGAAGTGTTAGATAATACTTGAGGCTTTGTGGGCTATATGGGCTCTGTCACAACTACTCAACTCTGCTATGTATCTCAAAACAGCCACAGACAATACATAAACAAGTGGGCATGGCTGTGTGCCAATAAAACTTTATTTACACACACGGGCAATGAATCAGATTTGGCTCACTGGCCATAGTTTGGCAACCTTTGCCTTAGAAAGATACAAGAAATAAAAATGAACTCAAATCTTAAGTCATCTTTCTAATCAAAGGGAACTAGATATATCTTTTGAAGCACTGGATTGTTTTTAGGATATCATTTGTACTTGGATTTGCTTGATGTTTAAGTTGCTTTTGCTCTAAAGTTTTTTCATGAGTTATCCTGTTTTCCATTTTGTAGAAAAACAATTAAAACACTGGTTTCTAAGCAGAGCTCGTGTTGAAATAGTCTGTGCCATTTACTATGCAAGCACGTGAATGTATGGCAAGTTTTTAAATTATAAATTCTGTACCTAACATAGAAACCACAAACATATATATTCTACAGAATTCAAATTTTAACATACACAAAGCTCATAGGCATGGATGTCTCATATCAGTATAGCCAAGGGCAACACAACTTTCCTCAGCCTGTTTATGGAATCAATAAGTTGCTGTTCATCATCTACTGTATGTTATTAGTCCCTAACCCATGACCAGCTTCTTTAGCAGAAGTTGTGTAAGGCTATGACTTCAGGATGAAGAAAGGAGGGTGTGGCTACTGAAAGTCCAAAATGTCGGTAACAGGTATTGCTTGCAAATACATTATTTTTATTTAATCTTCACCATTACCCTCTGAGAAAATACAGGCTCAAAGTTACATAGCCTGTAAGTGGTGCATCTGAGACAAGAATTCAGATATTCTAATTCTGAATCCTCCTAAATCCTTTCCTTCTATACCATAGGTTTCAAATTTCACATTTGCAAAGGTGCCTGAAAACCTATAGCCAATTGGGGAGTGGAATAAGGCTGAATCACAGACAAAGATACAGGCTCCATTTCAAGTAGCTCCGCTTTTAAAGTCATATTTCTTGCTGTACATTTCATTGTAAACACTTCCAAAATCACTTGTTTGTAGAAGAATAAGTACTATAAAGATGTATTTTTATTCTTATTCATTTATATGTAGAGCTTCAACAATGCATGCTGAGGAACATACTTCCCTATTATAAAATGCACTAAAGGCATTATGGGACTCTTCACCAATTTATAATTTTTTGTAGCAGTTACACAGGAACAGTATTCAGTTTACTGATGGATATGAAGTAAAAGAAGATATTGGAGTTGGCTCCTACTCTGTTTGCAAGAGATGTATACATAAAGCTACAAACATGGAGTTTGCAGTGAAGGTAAATATTTTTTTAGTTAAAATGCAATTTGTACAGTTCTTGTTCATGCATGTCAGTACCAGTTAAAAATTACACTCCTCTTGTTGTTAAAAGTGCCTTTTGTTATGAAAAAGTTAAATATCTGGCTAGTGATCTTCAGAGATCTTAATCTAGAACCCTGTGAGCTAAAGGTAAGGTGGTTATACATCTGGTTTGCCCAGAGCAGTACCAGTTTACACATCAAGTGATTTTTTTTTTTTTTTTTTACCTCAAATGATTTTTAAAGTATATTTTTACTCTCAGAAGTCCCCATTTTATGCTCAGGGTATCAACAAATTCCTCAAAATTGTGTGCAAAATTTTGTATGTTTACATCTTCTCTGGCAAAATGTTCATACCTTTCTTTACATCTAAAAGGATCTGGGAACTAATAAATGAATTAAAACCACTATCATAAAATTCATTATCATTGGCTGTTGTAGTTTCATCAAGTATCCTAAGACAGAATTTTCTAAGCCAAAAACCAAGGAACCTAGCTCTGTGATGAAGTTTGAATTTCAAACCTTTAGTCATAAGTGAACAAACACTATGTTCAAGTCTCTTTTCACTTCTTGGAATAGTAACCTTTGCTCTCCAATCTCAAGCAATTCAAACAATGTCTAAAGCTTTCAACTTATTTGAACCTTAGGACTGGTTTATAAATATGCATAGCTCATGTTTAGAGAGAGAGTGACATTAGTTGTTATCACTTTTCTAAACTTAGATGTAACTGCTTTAAAGTTGTCAGTGTCTATAGGACTTTCTGTCAGAAGGATGAACCATAGAAATACATTTAATTTGCTTCATTGGAAGGACAGTAAAGCTAATTTTAAAGAAGGAAATGTTTAAAAGAAATACATTTAATTTTCTATTTTCCTATTCATTGCTCTTATTGAAATCTAAGATACATAGAAATTTTCAAATTGCTTACATGAAAGGAGAAAAGACTAATAACATACTTGGTAGGCAGTTTAAGGATGTGTCTTGCCTCCATAAATACATCATAAAAAGCAGAAATGTCCTGAGGCCCCTTTGAATTACAGAAACTTTGAGGACTATGCCTAAAACCTCGAAAACGTCTCCAAGCTATTTGTGGATTTTTGTGACTTAAATGACTCCTAAAACCAATCCCAATACAGCCGGATTCTACTGAAATTACCACGTGTTTGAGGTCCACAAGCACAGGCATAGGTCTAATGCAAACTGGGCTCAGATTAGCAGATCCATGCCAAAAACAACCCCTCCCAGTGTGTTCTGGTTTTCAAAAGACTAGTCCCAGATCATCTCTTAAATTAGCATGTCTATTCCATATATCTCTCCTCTTAATCACCCATTTGCCTAATTCCACACTGTCATTTGCGGTTGATTACAGTGGGCACCTGTATGTTTATCTTCCCTGTTCTCCAAATACAGAACTGTTTTACAAGTACAGTCCACCCTTGAATAACACAGGACTTAGGAGTGCTGACCCCCAAGCAGTTGAAAATCTGTATAACTTGACTCCCCAAAACCTAACTACTCAAAGCCTACTGTTGACCAGAAGCCTTACTGATAGCATATACAGTCGATTAACACGTATTTTGTATATGTATTATATACTGTATTCTTACAATAAAGCAAGCTAGAGAAAAGAAGGTGTTATTAAGAAAATCATGCCAGGCATAGTGTCTCACATTTGTAATCCTAGCACTTTGGGAGGCCGAGGTAGGAGGATTGCTTGAGGCCAGGAGTTTGAGACAAGCCTGGGCAACAGAGCAAGACCCTATCTCTACAGAAAAATTGTTTAAAAATTAGCCAGGCATGGCTACATGTGCCTTTAGTCCTAGCTACTCAGGAGGCTGAGACAGAAAGATTGCTTGAGCTCAGGAGATTCAGGCTACAGTGAGCTATGTGCCACTGTATTCTAGCCTTGGCAACATAGCCAGACCTCATCTCTACAAATAATTTTTAAAATTAGCTGAGTGTAGTGGCATGTGCCAGTGGTCCCAGCTACTCAGGAGGTAGAGGTGGGAGGATCACTTGGGCCCAGGAGTTCAAGGTTGCAGTGAGCCATGATTGCGCCACTACACTCCAGCCTGGGCAACAGAGCAAGACCCTGTCTCAAAAAAAGAAAAATATATATAAGGAAGAGAAAATATATTTACTGTTCATTAAATGGAAGTGGATCATAATAAAGGTCTTTTTCCTCATCATTTTCACCTTAAGTAGGCTGAGGAGGGAGGAAGAAGAGAAGGAGTTAGTCTTGGTGTCTCAGGGGTGGCAAAAGCAGAAGAAAATCCACGTGTAATTGCTCCCTCATAGTTCAAACCTGTGTTGTTCAAGGGTCAACTATAAATCCATTTCAGATAGAAGACTGGACTCATGCTGAGAGTTGTAACCTCTTTCCTAGGTTGCTGGTGTGTCTGGGTATTTAGTGTGTACTTAATTACTAAGCTGTTTAAAATCGAACATACAAAGGCCACCTAATTTGTTTCAGACTACCCTTTGAATGAATTGAAAGCAAAATTTGTCTTTTTTATATATTAGTTTAGCAGATTAAAACATTAAGAGAAATATTTTTAAGGAGCAGCCAAAATAAAAGGGTTAGAAAGCTACATTACTATTTTAAAGGGCTTTATTATAATAATTAAACCAAATTCTAACCAAATAAAATTCTAGGTGTAATTTTCTATGTAGCTTTCTGCCTAACTTCAAAAACAAGATTGTTCTACTTAACAGGTAATTAGCTTTTATAAGTAGCTTACAACTAACAGGATATTCAATTGAAGCATTTTAATAAAGGAAGTAAACTTAATTCAATAAGCAGATGCTAGTGGTGGTGTTATAGATATATCTAGCTCTTAATTATCTGTATTGATGGGGGGTTAGAAGTTGACTGAGTTCCCAAATGTTTAAGGCCTCAAGGATAGAAGAAAAGATATGTTAACTGTGTTCTTGGTACCTTTTCTCGAGGCTTTTTGAGTTTTTGGTAAGTTCTAAACTTACTACAAACTTACATTGGAGAGGCATGGTGGGAATGTGACTCATGAGTTGGAATTTACAGCCTTGCCATCTATATCAAGACTGGCTTTCTGATTAAACAGTCTGGCCAGGTAGTTGAATAAAACTGATTGATAAATGGCTTATTTATATACTATTTACATGAAGTAATACCCAAGGTCTGTAGCTATAAACAATTAATGTTTATAACTGTATAGTTCATGAGGTTTTGTGATAAATATTTGCCTTTTAGATTATTGATAAAAGCAAGAGAGACCCTACAGAAGAAATTGAAATTCTTCTTCGTTATGGACAGCATCCAAACATTATTACTCTAAAGGATGTAAGTAGATTCTTTAACATGGATCATTTGAATTAGTTGTCTAACTCACATTGAAAGTAGTGTATTTTCAAAAATCATGTGGTAGACAGAGAACTCATCATAGGCTGGGCATAGTGGCCCACGCCTATAATCCCAGCAGTTTGGGAGGCCAAGGCAGGAGGATCACTTGAGGCCAGGAGTTCAAGACCAGCCAGGTCAACATAGTGAGACCTCCATCTCTACAACAAAATTTTTTTTAATTAACCAGGCAGGGCACAGTGGCTCACACCTGTAATCCCAGCACTTTGGGAGGCTGAGGCAGGAGGATTGCTTGAGCCCAGGAGTTCAAGACCAGCCTGGGCAACGTAGGGAGACCCTGTCTCTAAAGAATATTTAAAAATTAGCCTGACATGGTAGCTCATGCCTATAGTCGCAGCTACTCTGGAGGCTGAGGTGGGAGGATTGCTTCAGCCTGGCAGGTCAAGACCGCAGTGAGCAGTTATCACACCACTGCACTCCAGCCTGCGCAGCAGAGCAAGACCCTGTCTCAAAAACAAAAACAAACAAAAAAATTCAGCATGGTAAGTTTAAAAAGTAGATTTGAAAACAATGTATATGTATATATGACATAATTTCATTTATCAATAAAGATATGTTTGTACAGTTATTTTTTTCTACTTTTGCTTTAAGAAGGAAAGCACGATATTATTGCTTTTAATATCTGCACTTGAACACTTACCTAAATGTTCAATGTTAATATTACTATTAGTTCATATTCAATATTGACTAGTCTCACTCTCCAAAGTATCTTCTACATTACTAGAAGAGAGATCTAACACTCATAACTACCCATTTAACTTCCCTGCCTACAGTCTAAAGTCCCTAGCCCCTTAAGACCCTGCCTTCCTCTGTAGTTTTCAGACTTCTCACACACACTTTCTCATACACCTTATGCTCTGTGTTCTAGTATGTAAATTTCTTGCACATGCCTCAATTTCCCATGTTGCTCTGCCTGAATTTATAGTTCCCTCAGTTGCTAACACCATCTATTTTTCTTTACCTGGCTAACTACCACACATAAAAGATTTTGCTAAGGCACTGCTTCTTCCAGGAAGCCTGCCCTGCCCATTGCCACCCCCAGGACAAGTAAAGTATCTTTCCTTGGACTGTCATGATACACTGTTGCCTATGTCTCTCTTGACTGTTATTATAACAAAGTGTTGGCAAAGAGTGTGAACTCCCCAGGTAGTGTTAAGTCTTCTCTTGCTAATGATGCTCACATAGGCCTGAAGGCCTTCTCTGGGGGTTGTAAAAACTCAAATTTCCTCAGATTATCCCTGCTCATGGAGACACAGCAAAACCTCGTCTCTACAAAAAAATGCAAAAATTAGCCAGGTGTGGTGGCATGTGCCTGTAGTCTCAGCTGCTTGGGAGGCTGAAGTGGGAGGATCGCTGGAGCCCAGGAAGTGGATATTACAGTGAGCCAAGATTGTGCCAGTGCACTCCTGGGCGACAGAGCGCATGTCTGTCTCAAAATAATAAATAAAATTTTTCTTGAATATGAAGTGAGTTTAATTTTTCTTTTATATTTTAAACTTTGTTTTGAGCACATATAAAGTTTCAAATAATATTTACATTTTGATGTTGAAATTTATAGGTATATGATGATGGAAAATATGTGTATGTAGTAACAGAACTTATGAAAGGAGGTGAATTGCTGGATAAAATTCTTAGACAAAAATTTTTCTCTGAACGAGAGGCCAGTGCCGTCCTGTTCACTATAACCAAAACCGTTGAATATCTTCACGCACAAGGGGTAAGTCTTTTTAACACTCTATATATACATGCACACACTTTTTTTCTTTATGTTTGAGCTAAAATTAGATAGAAGTTACTTTATGCATGAAATGGAAAATAACTGCTATTAGCTGAATTATCCTACTGATCTTCCTCTATATAAACTTTTATTATTGAGATTGAAGTGTGCCTTTGATATCCTAGCTTGTTTATGTTAAACTCTTGTGCTTCCAAGGAAAAGTAAGTGATCTCTTCCGACCTGGAAAACATAGCATTGTTTCTGCTAGGTCACTCTGTACTCATGAATACCAGGCCCACTTCAGGTTAGAAGCAGAACCAAGGAATCCTGGTTTGTATTCATGTATAAAAGGAAATCCTTAAAACAATGAGACAAAAGAGTCACATGCTTCTGGCTGGTGGATATGCTCTTCATTCTTCTTGTATGCAGATTTTTAGTAAATAGCAAAAGAAAATTGTACTTCTAGGCTGGGCACAGTGGCTCATGCCTGTAATCCCAGCACTTTGGGAGGCTGAGGCGGGCAGATCACTTGAGGTCAGGAGTTCGAGAAAATCGTATTTTTTTAAAAAGACAGACGGACGCAGTGGCTCACACCTGTAATCCCAGTGCTTTGGAAGGCCAAGGTGGGTGGATTACCTGAAGTCAGGAGTTCGAGACCAGCCTGGCCAACATGGCAAAACCCCGTCTCTACTAAAATTACAAAAATTAGCCGGGTGTCATGGTGCATGCCTGTAATCCCAGCTACTCGGGAGGCTGAAGCAGGAGAATTGCTTGAACCTGGGAGGCGGAGGTTGCAGTGAGCTGAAATTGCGCCACTGCACTCCAGCCTGGGCAACAGAGTGAGACTCCATCTCAAAAAAAAAAAAAAAAAAGAAGGGAAGTCTGGGAGGAAAGGAGAAAATGAGGGGAGGGAGGGAAGAAAGGAGAACAGCAGAGGAGTGAAGAGGAATAGAAAGCAAGGGGAAAATAATTTTTAAAAAATTTTTTAGTTGACAAATTATATATATTAATGGTATACAACGTGATGTTTTGATATATGCATATATAAAAGATTACCTCTTCAGGAGTTCAGTTTCAATACCTTCTTCTTGTTTTATCTTTGCCCCTGAAAGCCAAGTAGAATGTGTTAATTCTAGAGCTTCCTGCCTTCTAACTTATCAAGATTTGCTTAGTATTGTAACTTGAAATTGGTAGAACTCAGTAGTCACTGAGGAACTTATGACCTTGCAGTCATGAAAGTCTTCTGTGTTCTTTTCCCAATGCCTGATCAGTAATTTGTTATTAAAATAGTCTGGAGAAGTGATGTCCCGGATGTGAGGAACTAAATCTAATTTGATTGATTGGAACATAGACTCAGAATTTGGTGACAGAAGGCACACTTAAGTCTAAAAAGGAATGTAAGAGAAGCTTATGATAAAAAAAAAAAAGTACAGTAGTCCCCCACTAATCTGCAAGTTTGCTTTCTGTGGTTTCAGTTATCCACAGTCAACCATTGTCAAAAATATTACAGTATTTTCAGAGACCACATTCACATAACTTTTATTACAGTATATTGTTACAAGTGTTCTAATTTATTATTAGTCATTGTTAATCTCTTACTGTGCCTGATTTATCAATTAAACTATATCATAGGTATATATATCTAGGAAAAAATATAGAGACTTTGGTATTGTCCTCAGTTTCAGGAATGCACTGGGGGTCTTGAAACATATACCCCACGGATAAGGGGGGACTACTGTACTCAGGTAGATCATTAAAAGAGGAAAATAATACAAAACTCTAAAGAAGAGATTTCTTCTTGCATGTGTAACACCTTGTATATCAAATAGGCAATACCAAAAATAAAGTCCAGATTTGTTTTGTTTTTTTCCTTTTTACTCCTGAATGCCCTGTCTATTCCATTTAGTCTATCAGAATATATTTGTTGTGTATGTACCTTGTACATGCTGTTCCTTCTAGTTAGAATGACTCTCCCTTACTGTTCTTATGGCTCATTCATTCTGTTCTTCAGATACTGGATCAGATGTTACCTCATCTAGAGACCCTTCCTGACTGCCCTATTTAAAGTTATGCCCCATGTCTCAACCTATTCTTTGCTTCCCCCAGAACTGTGTAAGCTCCTAGCATGGAAAGGCCAGGATCTTATGGGTCTTGTTCATCACAGTATCTACAGAAGCTTATATAATACCCTGGTACATGATAGACACTCAATATTAAATGAGTGATCAACCTGGAGGTAGATATATTATTGCTGTTTGCCTTTCTCCTTAACCCAGTTACTCAATTGGACAAAGAGGAGGGAGGTAAGTACTATTCTTTCTTCCTCCTCCTCCTTGCCCCAGGTCTATGTTAGAGAGTTATGCTTTACATTATCAGTATTTTATAATGTTGGGCTAATTTAAAGGTCAGCACTCATCATCTTGTTAAGTGTATTGCTTGACAGTTTGTGAATAAAGAACTTTCAGTAATGGAAATATATTGTTAACATAACTCTTTAATTTGTATTTCAATTAGGTGGTTCATAGAGACTTGAAACCTAGCAACATTCTTTATGTGGATGAATCTGGTAATCCAGAATCTATTCGAATTTGTGATTTTGGCTTTGCAAAACAGCTGAGAGCGGAAAATGGTCTTCTCATGACTCCTTGTTATACTGCAAATTTTGTTGCACCAGAGGTAATTGTGAGAGAGTTTGCTTGCAGTATTAGTGTGTTTTAAAACTCATTCACTATGTTTAGTACAGAATTATTAATAATAATTCAATCGAAGACTTACTGAAGAAATAATTAGGATAAAATGCCAGCCTTTCATTTCCCTGTTTAATGTTTCAATGACATCTGATTGCCTACAGAAGAATCTAAATTTCTTAACAAGCTATTATAAAAGCCCTTGAGGCAGGGCATGGTGGCTCATGCCTGTAATCCCAGCACTTTGGGAGGCCAAGGCAGGAGGACTGTTTGAGGCCAGGAGTTTGAGACCAGCCTGGGCAACATAGTGAGACCCCATCTCTACAAAAAAATTTAAAATTAGCTGGGCATGGTGGCGTGCCTGTAGTCTCAGCTACTCAGGAGGCTGAGGTAGGAGGATCACTTGACTCCAAGAGTTTGAGGTTGCAGTGACCCAAGGATCACACCACTGCACTCCAGCCTGGGTCACAAAGCAAGAACCCCTCTATTAACAAAAAAAAAAAAGCCCTTCAGTCTCTCTGGTATTCCCTACCTGAAGTTCTAGACACACTGAACTTCTGGCCTATCACTAAACCCGCTCTGCTCTCTTACTTATAGGTCCAATATAAGCAGGCCACCCTCTAGCCTTCCTTCTCTCCCCATGTCAAGAATAAATTGCTTCCTCATCTTCATACCTATAACATTTAAGACATAATTTGGGGTTTTTGTTTGTTTAGGGACAAGGTCTCCCTCTGTTGCCTAGGCCAGAATACAGTGGTGCAATCATAGCTCACTGCAGCCTTGAACTCCTCAGCTCAAGCAGTCCTCCTGCCTCAGCCTCCCAGGTAGCTGGAACTACAGGAGAACACCACCGTACCTGGCTTATTTTTTATTTTTATTTTTTAAACATGAGATCTTGGCCAGATGCCGTGGTTCATGCCTGTAATCCCAGCACCTTGGGAGGCCAAGGCGGGTGGATTGCTTGAACTCAGGGGTTTGCGATCAGCCTGGGCAACATGGTGAAACCCCATCTCTACTAAAAATACAAAAGTAAGCTAAGCTTGGTGGCACACGCCTGTAATCCCAGCTGCTCGGGAGGCTGAGGCAGGAGAATTGCTTGAACTCGTGAGGCGGATGCTGCAGTGAGCCAAGATCGTGCCGCTGCATTACAGCCTGGGCGACAGAGTGAGACCCTGTCTCAATAATAATAATAATAAGGTCTTGCTGTGTTGCCCGGGTTCTCAAAACTCCTGGCTTCAAGTGATCCTCCCACCTTGGCCTCCCAAAGTGCTGGACTGCAGGCATGAGCCACCATACCCTACCCAGACTTGATTTTATTATAATATTTATCAGGTTGAGTTGTTAACTATTTGTATGTTTATTTCCCATCAGATTTTTTTTTTTTTTTTAAGGAAATCAGGGATTTTTTGTATTTGTCATAGTTCATGCCTGATAAAAGTTGGTGATTTTTGTGCTAGGTTATGTGTGTTCTTTATGTGCTTGTGTGTGTATGTGTTCTTAAAAGCATTGTTTTTTGTAAATATTTCTGTAGCCCCAAACAAAATATAAATTCATTAAAATAAGAAAGTTATCTTCAGTTTGTTTTATATTCCTGTGTACCTACAATACTCAATATTAATTTGAATACCAAAATTAAATTTATATATGAATTATTAGTAGTAGAATGTTCTAGAATAGGACTAATGTATTGCCTTATTTGGTAACCATGTTCTGTTGAAATTTTCCTTATAGTTGTTGATTTGGGATATATAATTCAGTTCCTAGCCTATACAAATATATATACAAAATGGTGGTATAGTAATACTAATTTTGCACTTCTTCTAGGTTTTAAAACGACAAGGCTATGATGCTGCTTGTGATATATGGAGTCTTGGTGTCCTACTCTATACAATGCTTACCGGGTGAGTGTATACCATACGTTCTAAGCACCATTTTGCTTAAGTTATCTAGGTTTTTGTTTTGTTTAAGGTTTGTTTGTTTGTTTGTTTGCTTTTTCTTTAGAGACAGGGTGTCACTCTGTGGCCCAGGCTGGAGTACAGTGACACAGTCATAGTTCACTGTAGCCCCAAACTCCTGGGCTCAAGCAATCCTCTCACCTCAGCCTCCCGAATAGGAGTAGCTAGGACTACAGGGGTGCACCACCACACCTGCCTAATTTCTTTATTTTTTTGTAGAAACAGGGTCTTGCCGTGCTGCCCAGGCTGGTTTCAAACTCCTGGGCTCAAGTGATCCTCCTGCTCTGGCCTCCCAAAGTGCTGGGATTACAGGCATGAGCCACTGTACCTGTCCTATGTAGGTTTTTTTTTTTTTTAATTCAGATGTTGTCATATCTTTCCATGTTTTCTCATGTTATCTAATATATACAATTCTGTAACAATTCCACATTTATGGCTATATCATTACTGATTTTTTGTAATGTACTATTTATTAATGTCTCGAGGTCCTAAATTGATTTTTTCCATACTTTTTTGTACTCTTGTCATGTCAGAAACATAGAGGGTTTTTTTTTGTTTTTTTTTTTTTGGTTTTTTTTTTGAGGCGGAGTCTTGCTTCCAGGTTCAAGCAATTCTCCTGCCTCAGCCTCCCGAGTAGCTGGGACTACAGGCAGGCACTACCACGCCCAGCTAATTTTTGTATTTTTAGTAGAGACAATGTTTCACCATATTGGCCAGGCTGGTCTCGAACTCCTGACCTCGTGATCCACCCACCTTGGCCTCCCAAAGTGCTGAGATTACAGGCATGAGCCACGTTGCCTGGCCTACACTATTTCTTAATATTTTATTCTATAATGTGTCATGTCTTAAAATATTTATATTATTGTATATTAAATATGATTAATATTTTATAACCCATGCTTTACCTGGTGCCTTATGGAGCTTCATTTTGTTGATTTTTTTCACTTTGGTAGATTTTAATAAAATATTACGTTAACTGAATTAGAATACTTTTGAGATTACCAACCAAGTAAGAAATTTTATTCATTAATATTTTAATTTTATTATAAATTAGTTACACTCCATTTGCAAATGGTCCTGATGATACACCAGAGGAAATATTGGCACGAATAGGTAGCGGAAAATTCTCACTCAGTGGTGGTTACTGGAATTCTGTTTCAGACACAGCAAAGGTAAGTATAGCTTCCTATTATAAGCTTTTGAGAAAATAATTTTTTATGATCCATAGTGAGAAGAAATACTACCAGTTAGAAACCTTTGTTTATAAATTAGTATGTTAAAGTGATGTTATCAAATAATTTGAACTCAAAAATGGACCCATTATTTTGTTTCTTTCCCAGCTGACATTGGTTTGGCCTTATTATTTATACTTTTAAAACTGTTTCTCACTGAAGAACATGATAAATAATAACTAATTCAGATTATGAAGAAAGGGGTTTCAGTTTTTTCACAATAAACAGAGGTATGGTTTTATAGCATCTGCATGAAATAATTTGAAGAGCCCTTCTCACTGGAAGATCAGCCATCCCCTGAATAGCACTGACTTGCTTTCCAACTCTGCTCTGTTTTCACTTTTTTCATAGAGAATTCTTTAAAAAGAAGTTTTTTACTTCAAAATAAGAAAAACAGAGTAGATAAAGAGGATACATATTGGTAAAAGTGCATATTCTTTTTTCTTAGGGGTGAAAGCTTGAGTTGAGGTGATCGTATAAGTAAATAGAACACATCAAAAGTATGTAGATTCTATTGGCATAGGGCCTGAAGACTCAGTTGACCAATTTAATGTCTGTATAGATACTATTTGGTTTTATATCTGCATTTAAAATGAAATGTTGGCCAGGCACGGTGGCTCACGCCTGTAATTCTAATGCTTTGGGAGGCCAAGATGGGCAGATCACTTGAGGTCAGGAGTTCAAAACCAGCCTGGCCAACATGGTGAAACCCCATCTCTACTGAAAATACAAAAAAAATAGACAGGTGTGGTAGCAGATGCCTGTAATCCCAGCTACTCGGGAGGCTGAGGCAGGAAAATCGCTTGAACTGGGGAGGCAGAAGTTGCAGTGACCCAAGAGTGCACCACTGCACTCCAGCCTGGGCAACAGAGCAAGACTCTGTCTCAAAAAAATAAATAAAAAATAAATAAATAAAATGAAATGTCAGCCTTTATCTTTTTCTAACAATAAAATGTCTTAAACCAGATAATTCATTTCTCTGGGTACCTGTTTCCTTTGTAGTTCCCTTATTGAGTGCCTACAATGTGCTTAATAAATGAAGGCCTTAGAGATAAAAGATGTGACAAAGATGGAATTCCCGATCTCAGGTTGCTTACGGTCTAGTTGGGAGACAGTCAGAAATACACAGTACAGTGTCACATGTGCTGTAAAAGTGGTACAGTTTCTGTGCTAGAGAAGTTCACAGATGATGCTTAGTCAGAAGGATTTTAAGGAAAGCTTTCCAAAAGCAGCGAAGGAGTTTGCCAGGCAGATTTGGGGAGCAGAAAGATGTAGTCCTGGCTGGGCGCGGTGGCTCAAGCCTGTAATCCCAGCACTTTGGGAGGCCGAGACGGGTGGATCACAAGGTCAGGAGATCGAGACCATCCTGGCTAACATGGTGAAACCCCATCTCTACTAAAAAATACAAAAAACTAGCCGGGCGAGGTGATGGGCGCCTGTAGTCCCAGCTACTCGGGAGGCTGAGGCAGGAGAATGGCGTGAACCTGGGAGGCGGGGCTTGCAGTGAGCTGAGATCCGGCCACTGCACTCCAGCCTGGGCGACAGAGCAAGACTCCGTCTCAAAAAAAAAAGAAAGATGTAGTCCTAAGCTGAGGGATCAGCACATGCAGATAGGTGGTGATGATAGCATGAGAATAGCAGAATGCCTCCAGGCTAGTCATTCCATGTGAGTAGTGCAGGGTTGCATGGGAAAAGATAGCTGATGAACCGATTGTGAAAGGCTTTGTGGCTCATGCTGAGGATTGTGGGCTTAACTCTGGGTATTGTGGAGCTGTTAAAACACATATTAAGCAGTGCAGTGATCAGATTTTCCTTTTTAAAGTGCATTCTGTGGAGCAGTAATTCTTAGCTATGGAGTCCACCACAAACTTTGTCATGATAGGTTGTGAGGTATATTAAGTAATGTTACCAATAATAAAATATCAGAGCTTACACATTAATTGATTTTTTAGTAAGTTAAAGCAAGTTGAGGTGTAAGTTAAAGCAAGTTGAGGTTATTGTGATTTTCTTTATTCACTTATATCCTGGTATGCTTTTTTTGGTGAGAGAGGAAGGGCAGGTGAGAATGGAGACACAGAGCACAAAAAATTGTATCCAACTCACAACCTGACATATAGATTCCATGTTATTACTAGTAACTGTTGCTGATATGTACAGTTAAGACTTGTGATTACAAGCATGATATAATTCCATGATTAGCCACAAGATAGAAGGGAGGGCTCTATCAATCTGGGTGTATCCCCTCAAGAGCAAGTTGCATATGTGAATGTTGTCAGTCATGTGGGTCAAACGTGGCTTTGAGAACAAGAAGACCACAGCTGGCATTTACTGAGCATTTATGTGCCAAGGACTATGCTAACACTTTTACCTGTGTTGTTTCATTCAGTCCTCACTGACCTAATATTAGGGACAGTACTTGTAAGGTTTTGCAATATTTCAGGTCATGAATGATGAGGACCTATACTAGAGCAGTTGTGATGGAATTTGAACCAAATGGAAGAGAAATTGAGGAGGCAAAATAGACTTGATGGTTTATTATACATAAGAAATTAGAGAGAAGCAGTTGTAATGTATGTAGTCCCCATTTCTACCTTGGGCAGATGGATGAGGGGTGGTATCCTTCACTGATTTGTAGAATACAAAAGAAGTAGTTTTGAGAGGAGTGGTGGTTGCAGATTTGGACATTATAAATTAAGAGATGTATGTCCATCAGGCAACTGTCTATATGGTTATAGGTCTTAAAAGAGAAGTCTGGGGTGAAACTTAAAAGTTAAGAGTTGTCATCATCCATAGTAGCTAAAGCCATGAATATGAATGAGATTATCTGAGCAGAGTGGTAAGAGAGCCAAGGAAGGAATTCTGGAGAGCATCGCTTAAAGAGAAAGCGTAGGAGGAGTAGCCATTAAAGGGGCTGTAGTAAAAGAAGTAGTTTGAAGTGAGTTTGCCAAAGTTCATTAACTTATAGATTTGATTAAAATTATAATTTGAGTTTTTTGGTACCCCTGGACAGTTTTGCAAGCTTTATGCAATTTTAAGCACTTTTGCCTACTTTCAGAATTGCAAAAGGGAGGTTCCTAATTTTTTTATTTCCAGTTCTATTCAATTGCGTATCCCTGTTCTTAGCAGTTAGTAACTAAAAGTAAGAAACCATAAATGTTTCATAGCAGAGGAGTACCTGGGACAACATCACCCCAATTCCCAAGATCTAGTTAACCACCAGATTCTGTCAGTTCTTTATCCTAAATACCTCCATTTTTCTCTCCTTTTTAACTTTTTCTTTTCTTTTTTTTTTTTTTTTTTTTTTTTTTTGAGACAGAGTCTCACTGTGTTGCCCAGGCTAGAGTTGCAGTGGTACAATCACAGCTCACTGCAACCTCAAACTTCTGGACTCTCGCTATCCTCCCACCTCAGCCTCCTGAACAACTGGGACTACAGGCATGCGCCACCACTCCCAGCTAATTTTTAAATTTTTTGTAGAGATGGAATCCCACTACATTGCCCAGGCTGGTCTTGAACTCCTGGGCTCAAGTAATCCTCCCACTTTGGCCTCCCAAAGTGCTGGGATTACAGGCATGAGCCACCACGCCCAGCCCAATTCTCTCTGTTTCATACACCTCCCTGAAGTTGTCATCTTTCACCAATCCATTTTCCTCCACACTCAGTGAGTGCGATCTTTCTACTTAACCACATCACTCCCTAACTTTAAACACTCTATTACCAGCAAGTAAGTTCACATTTGCAAATATGGCTTACAGGGACTTTCCTGGTCTGGTCCCTTCTCACCTCTCCCACTTTATCCACTGCCACATTCTCCTTCACAGTAAATTTATGCTGTAGCCACATTGTACTGCTGCCAGTTCCTTAACTGTGACATCTCTTTCACCTGAGAGTGTTCCTCCAAACTCACTCTCCATTCTTTACTCTATCTGAGGCAGTGTTTCCCCCTTTCTCTAATCTAGCTCCTGCTTATCCTACAGGTCTTATCTTCCTCTTAAAAAGTCCCTTTTAAGCCACCTCGCACAGTACAGGTCCCTCTAGCTGCACCTGGTGTCTATTCATCCTGTCAAATAACTTACTTGCTTTGTGGTTATTGATTCTTTATCTCTCTTTCACTGAACTGAAAACTTCATGAAGTCAGAGTTCATTTTGTCTTTTTTTTTTTTTTTTTTTGAGACAGGGTCTCGCGTTGTTGCCCAGGCTAGAGTACAGTGGTTCAATCATGGCTCACTGCAGCCGTGACCTCCTGGGCTCAAATGATCCTCCCGCCTCAGCCTCCCAAATAGCTGGGACCTCAGGCATATGCCACCACACTCAGCTTTAAAAAAAAAAAAAAAAAAAAAATTGTAGAGACAGGGCCTCACTATGTTGCCTAGACTTCATTTCCGTGTTGTTCACTGCTAACTACCCAGTGCCTAGCAGAATGCCTGGACTTTAATGGATACTTAACAAATGTATTTTGAATGAAAAATTTAAGAAATGGTGGCTTTTATAAATGACAGTGGTGTTATTTTGAAAAGTGTAAAACCCATGTAGCAATTATATGCATCTACATTCCATGCATAGGAATGGCATTTAGATAGCTATGCAGTGCTAACAGTGACTGTGTCTGGAAGAGTGGTACTGTGGAACTGTTCCTCATGTGCTTTCACTTTCCAGTATTTTCTGATTATTCTCTAATGCGCATGAGTTGCTTTTGAAGTAGGAAAAAAAATACTATAATCTTTTCAGGGGGCATTTAGAGCCCTCCAATTAAATTCCTATTAGTGGACATTCATGTTGTTTTTCGGTATTACCAGCTGCACAAAAAAAAAAAAAAAAAATCAAAGTAACTGAATAGTACTTAAAAATAAACTGGCCAGGCATGGTGGTTCACATCTGTAATCCTAGCACCTTGAGAGGCTGAAGCGGGAGTAACACTTGCATCCAGGAGTTGGAGACCAACCTGGGCAACATGGTGAAACCCCGTCTCTACTAAAAACATAAAAGTTAGCCAGGCATGGTGGCACACACCTGTAGTCCCAGCTCCTTGGGAGGCTGAGGTGGGAGGATCACTTGAGCCCAGGAGACAGAGGTTGCAGTGAGCCGATTTCATGCCACTGCACTCCAGCCTGGGTGACAGAACGAGACCCTGTTTCAATAAATAAATAAACCTACAAAAATGTAGGAAACTCAGAAAATCTGAAGGAAAAAAGAGCCAGAGTATTAAAGATACATAAAACATGCTAAATTGACCGTTTGTGATGTACCAAATTACTGTTATTTAGCAGGGAAAAAACGGAGACTGATTTTTTTTTCCCCAAATTACCATGTTGACCAAAGGGCTGCTACCAGAAAAAGCAGTATCATAGAAGCTAAGGAAGAATGTTCATTAGTATCAAGAGCCATAGAAAAAGAAGCAAAACAAAAGGTTTAAGCTTGTTTTATTATTATTCCCATTACAGGACCTGGTGTCAAAGATGCTTCATGTAGACCCTCATCAGAGACTGACTGCTGCTCTTGTGCTCAGACATCCTTGGATCGTCCACTGGGACCAACTGCCACAATACCAACTAAACAGACAGGATGCACCACATCTAGTAAAGGTGAGCAGCCCCATATAGTCACTGTTTTCCACATGTCCTCCAGGAGATACTTCAAGAAGCCCTGTCCATGCCCCCAGCAGCTTTCTCTTTCATCCTACATCCAGTTCTGTTGTGAGATTCTCTTACAGTGGGTGACTTAGAAAAGCTCAAGGCATGTCAATATATTAGTAATAAAACTAGTTTAAGAGCGACTTTTGAGTTCCTCTCAGTCTACATAAGTAGGTATTCACTATCAGTAAGGACAGATTAAGCTTATGGATTTCCCAACTTAAAGAGCATGCCTTCCTGTCTCTTTAGTGCCTTTATGCATTAAAGGAATGCAAAGGGAAAAAATGTTGAATAGTCTTGAAGACTACCTGTTATGAGGCTATCTTTGTTCTCTCTCATACATAATTTTAACCTCCACGTTGGCCTCTACAGTTTTGGTTAAATCAGTGGATTTGACCAATGTGGTTATTTTCATTATGAACCAAATAAAATCTGTATACATTTGCATATGAAAAAACTTCATTTTGTATTTGTGTACGTGTGACTATCCATTGTCATTTTTGTTATTACCTTTATTTCCTTTGTTCAGGGTGCCATGGCAGCTACATATTCTGCTTTGAACCGTAATCAGTCACCAGTTTTGGAACCAGTAGGCCGCTCTACTCTTGCTCAGCGGAGAGGTATTAAAAAAATCACCTCAACAGCCCTGTGAAGTGACCTCAGTGAGATATTTGGTACCATGGTGTAAGCTGATAGCACAAGTTCTGGCGACAGGTAGCACATATCTGAGAGACACCTGCAAGCACACACTGTCCCAGCTGGTACCCATAATGCTGCTGTTCCTGCTGCTGCTCCTGCTTTCGTCTCTTCTCGCTTTAAATGATTGTTAGCAAGTTAGATTTTCCTGGAGCTTCGGAAGAAATGAAAATGGAAACATGATGAAGATACAGTCACTGAATCAATGAGAAAAATGATGAACATATGAATACCACCTAAAAATACACTGAATAAAGTACACCATATAGCATTATTTTTATAGGAAATATTTCATGTCCCTTAAATATTCTTTGTTAGTTATAGGGATGGACAGTTTATGTTAAGCACTTAGCTTAAACAATCCGTTTATATTAGCACTGTATCCCTTGTGCCATCCAACATTTTGTATGTTTTTGTAAACAGTTCATATACAGTACATTTCTGTACTGCTTTCTTTAATGTATACATGCCTTGTTTAACTTGGAATCTATTATTAATCAATTGACTATTAAATCTGGTTAAATAGTTCACCTGGATTAACAGTATTGTTGGACAGCCCTAAAAATGGCCAGATTGTGGAACAGCTGTTGAATGTAATACTTCCAAAATGTACATATCTTTCCCCATGTCTGTTTCACTGGTTCATTCATTTGTTTGTTTCTTAAAGTCAGGTGCTCTGTCAGACTAACCTAGAGAGCTGTTATGGTAGAGAAAGTTATATGTGTGTGGCATGAAATCAAGAATACACCTATGAAGTTAGTCCATATACTTTGCAACTCCTTAGAGTTCTTTTTTCCTTAATTAAGGAAGTAGTCCTTGTACTTCTAATCTTACATAGCATCCATACTTAGAATTTGGCATATCATCTGAGATTTTGCCAATATACGTCAAAGCCCTTTAAGAGTCATGGTAAGGAGATTGGTGAAGGAAAATTTAGCAACAGGTAATTGAAGTCCTATTGGATATTTCATGTTTAAATAGATATTCTATATTAAACACTAATTTAAATGTAATAAAGGCCAAAGGCCTCTATATGAAATTGGATTTAAACTTTCTTATTTTAGGGAATAAAACATTATTGATCAAACAGTATCTGTTATAACCTAAAATTATAGGTAGGGCAGGCTAAGTGAACAGCATTAAGTATTTTCTGAATCCCTCATGATAATTTATAGCCACATACCATTTCCTTTGACTTCAGGAATGATCAGTTTTCATAATGGCCACTGGGCCTGCTTAGATTGCAGTATTCATTATCTGCATCTAATTTGGTAGTTTCCACAATTGTATTTGACGAAAGAAACTTCAGTCCCCATTATTACCTGTGTCTTTGCCAAGCTGCTTAGCATACATCAGTATGTAATGTAAAAGACATATGAGCAAGAAAAAAGTGATTTGACTTACCTCATAAAGAATGTACCCATACGGGCCAGGTGCATTGACTCATGCCTGTAATCCCAGTACTTTGGGAGGCCGAGGCAGGTGGATCACCTGAGGTCAGGAGTTCGAGACCAGCCAGCCAACATGGCAAAACCCCATCTCTACTAAAAAATACAAAAATTAGCTGGGCATGGTGGCATGTGCCTGTAATCCTAGCTACTCAGGAGGCTGATGCAGGAGAATCACTTGAACCTGGGAAGTGGTGGTTGCAGTGAGCTAAGATCACGCCATTGCACTCCAGCCTGGGCGACAGAGTGAGAGTCTGTCTCAAGAAGAAGAAAAAAAAAAGAAAAGAATGTACTCATGGATTTTTCTTGTCATCATGTAATAAGCCGTTTATATCAGAAGCCTTTTTTCCTGCCACAGAAGCTTTAAATTTTCCCCTAAGAGTACAAAGCCAAGAGAGTGTGGTTTATCTAAATGTCCTGAAATCCACTTGTCATTCCTTGATTTCTCCTCTATGCAATTAAAGAGAAAGGGGAAATCTATAACATTTATTTTGCCCAAGTGACACAAAAAAGATTACTGCATAGAAATCAAATGTAAGTTTAGCTTCTAAATGAAATAATGTATAGGAGGGATATCAGAATATCTACATAGAGAAAGTATTTTCAAGTTCTTGAATATACGGATGCTAATATTAAAAGCTGCTTTCCATTGCCTGGAAAGGGAGCTTTTTTCCCCTCCTCTATTCAGTGTTTCAAACTATGGTCATCTCAAATTATTGTCACTTTTAATATGTTAATGTCATTCTGAGCAGAAAAAGAGATATTTTCAGATTTTTTACACTGATGCTACTCCATAATTGCTTAGGAGTATTGTCCATCATAGTCTTTTAGAATTAGAAGTAAACACATAATCCTTACAAATTACCCGATCCAACTTTCTCATATTGCATGTAGAGAACCTAAGACACATATCAAAGTCTAGAATCCTTAACTTCTCCCCATTTTGATTTTTTCCCCCCTCATAACACCATGCTGCCTTTCCTTCATATGATCACCAACCAGTAGCTGAGTTCAATAACTACATATTTCTTGGGCAGTCCTCTACTGGTATATGATGCCAATTTTTATTTCTTTCGAAGATAATTGCCTTCTTTGCCTAGTCAAGCAGCCAATTTTATTGGAGAAAAGCAAGTTATATGTTCACAAAATGGAAGGCTTTCTACCTAAATTTATTTCATCTGTGGTCCTGTTAGTCCCTTCCATTGCTTTTGACATACAGTGGAAAAACTTGGCCAACAATGTGCTCTAAATATAGTGCTTGTATTGGGTTAACTTTTCCATTAATTTCTCAACGTCAATTCTTCAGGCCCCTACAGGTGTGGTATTGAGGCCCTTAAAGGCTTCTGCCTTTCACCAATTAGTGCTGCCAATTACTGAGGCTTCTCCCAGAAGGTATCAGTCCAGTCTTAAAGATATTTCATTGTGAAAGAAGAAACTAAACTATCAGGCCTCTTTTACAAAATGAGAGATTGAATTTAAGCTTGTCAAGCACATACTGGAAAGTATGAATTACACTACCATGTGTTTTGTATCTTCCCTTTGAAGTGATGATGTTAAATGAAGGTAAGTTTTTCATCCTTTTTTGTTTTTTATAAATCATTTCAGCTTTTTCTGGTTTATAGAGATGTCTTATTTCTAATGCAACAGACCCCCAACTTGAACAGATCTGATATGGATGCATTGATTCACAAGCAACCCCAAAAGTCCAAAAATGTAATAATTTTGACAAGGCCCGAAGTTGAGATGCTATGAAGCTTGTGTGTGTGAAAAGTCAGTTATGATTGTCTGGAGAGAAGGTGTGGTGTGTATGCTGTAGAGTTGCCACATTTCATATGCAGTGCACTCCAAAAAGCGGGTTTGGGTCAACCATTTCCCATCTCTTTTCAAGAAGTGACTGCTATTGGGGCCAGGGGACATCATGGGAGGTGGGGCTGTCTCATTAACTGTGCCCTGCACCTTCAGCCCAGGAAGGATTTGAACAGAGGGTAGGTGGGTGCAAAGGCTTCAAGAGAGGGCAGAATGTATTCAGCAGAAAAGGGACTCAGGTAAGCCCAACCTAGGATGAGAGCAGAAAAGCATTCAAGATTTGCAGCCCTTGCTATGGATGCGCTTAATCACCATGGAGGCCAGCAATACACATCTCAACATGGCTTTGATATTCTCTACTTCCTGGCCTTTAAAAATGACCTATAATTTTTCAGTTTGCTTTACTATATTTTATAAAGAAAATTTTATCTTATGATTGATGGAGCATTGAAACTTATTAAGGCATTAGGATAGATAGCTCAGGAATGTAAAGGTTCAGAAAAGGTCTGTTTTCTCAGATTAACGAATATGATGGATTCCATGGCTGACCTTGGTGCTTAAACCAGGAGGTTTCAACCTAGTCCTAGAGTTGTGTCCCTCTGAAAGGCCCAATGCCGTGTAACTAATTTTAAACTGGATATATACTTTGAGCCTTACTTAATTCACAGATAACTTGACTTAACTCAGTATTTTTTTTTTCAATTAATGAAAATAGTCCTCTTTTCAACCCCAGGTTGCTTACATTTTGCTGGTCTCCCCAAGTGACCATTGGTGGAGACCAATTAATGAAGGAATGAAATTCACTTTCTTGGGACTGTGGTATTCAACAGAGCCACATTTAACTACTTTTTCCAATGAAGAATCTCCAGAATGATAATGCCCAAATATGGATGGCCAAGAAGAATTTGTATCTACAGTGTGCTTTATGTGTTTTTGACACTGCTGTATTCTGTGTGATCAAGTGATTTGCAACTGGTTCCAATGTGACTGAGTGTTCTCAAAGAATTCTAGTAACTAAGTCAACTTAATTTTCTAAAGCTTGGTATTACTATCAGCCTCACATTTACCACTTTGATTCTAGTTTTTTAACTTCATAACAGGGCATACCAAGGGTTGGGATGAGAGCCTACTTCCTACCTCTTAAGGCACTTTCCTCATTATTTTGCCATATAATCTTGAACTGCATGATAAGCTGTTTAAGTGTCCATGACTTCTCCCAGAGCAACTAGCAAAGTATATGACATTTTGAATAGAGATTAGTGGAAAGGAAAATGTAGAGATTTAAGTTCAGAGGTACAAACCTCAATAAAACCTCTTTAGAGCACATACCATGAGTAGAGTATATATAAACATATATGAGAAGAGAGTTGCTATAATAGTCCTCTCTAAGTAGATTAGTTCATTGTCCAATGGAAGTGAACATCTTTACTCCTATTATCACCATAGTACTGAATGAACTGTATACTGAGTTTTTCAAAGAAGTATTTAAAATAGAACTTTCACCTACAAAGCAAGGGCATAAAGATTTTGGTTTGTGTTTCTGTAAGTGTAGTTTACCATCTAAAGCTTTGTTTTTTAATTTTAAAAAAAGCTTCAAGGTATTGCCTTCCTTAGCATCCTTACTGATTATGGGTGATGAGTTTTTAACTCTTAAAAATCATATACATATATTAGTTTATCTTAACTATTGCCCTAAGCAAAAGGGAAGGTATACACCTAAGGGTTGTACTTATTTTGCATTTTTGGTCATGGGTGGGAATGGGGTGGGTGCCTACTTAAATAGTTTTTAAAAAAGAAAAAAATCACAAATATTTTTCTACTATTATATATGATCTTCCTTTATACTAGTTTCTCTCTAGTAAGGCATGCCAGAAGCCCAGATACCATATCATGGATTCTTATGTATTGTACCTTTTGTTGGTGGTTAAATCGCATCAGATGCTTGGCATTGCTGCCATAATTATAAAATGCTTGTAAAGGATCAAATATCACTAAATACTTTAAATTGTTTTACTTAAGAGTCTAATCTGGGAGGTTTTCAAATCATACTATTAATGTGTAATCTAAGCTCTTCAGATGTATCCATGAATAATCCTGGAACAATATTGCTTGTATTCCTGTCATAGAACAGGTTTTGTAATCTTTAAAAGAAATGAAAATTTATATAATAAAGTTTCAAATCAATGCGTGTTTGTCCCTTTTATCAGATTATTTTGATCATATAACTCTTTATAATGTGAAATTCTATCCAAAGGATATTTTTGAAACTAGGTTGATAGAACTTAAAACAGGAATATTTGAGTTAAGAAGTACAAAACAATTTTTCCATGCATAATCTTGTTTCATTCAAAGGGTTTGTCAAGTCAAACACATAAATCATAGTTCTTACCCAATACCAAACTTTAATGAATCAGAGGATATGGGATGATCACCAGACACAGATGAGATACTCTTTTTAGAGAAGTTCAAAATGTTACAGAGTCTAGCTCCAAAAATGGCCCTTTTCTCTCTCGGTGCACTTTGGATTCAAAATGGACAAGTTTTCTGAGCGTTGTATGTGGAGACCTTGTTCAAACAAAGGGAGTCATTTGATTTTGCAACATCTCCTTTTTATACTTCATTATGCAGTTTAAATGAGCCCTCATTCTCCAGCCAGTCATGCCTCATGAATCCACAATTCCCAAGTTTTACAATAAACCATCTATAAAGACCAAGTATATCTTGCTAAAAGCATCTTAGAGATAAGGACTTTACATTTTCTCTCTGGTAATAAATATCAGCATATTTTAGAGGAAATTTGATTGAGTTCATTGATTCCTGCTAAAGAGGGAATGGGTTATATAGGCCTGAAGTTAGCCTTTTCTTGCCCAGTTGACATTTCTTAGTAGTTCCATATTATGAAATACCACACATTGAGTGACTTACTCAAAATTTATTTTCTCATAGTTCTGGAGGCTGGAAATCCAAGACCAGGGTGCTTATAGGGTTGGGTTCTTCAGAGACCTCTCTCTGGCTTACAGTTGGGTGCCCTCTTGCTGCCTCTTCACATGGTTGGTCCTCTGTGCATGTGCAGCCTTGGTGTTCCTTTTTTTATAAGGACACCAGTCACGTTGCATTAGAGCCCCACTCTAACAGCCTCATTTTAATTCAATCACCTCTTTAAAGACCTTATCTTCAAATACTGTTACTTTCTCACGTACTGGGGGTTGGGACTTCGACATAAGGATTTGGGGAAGATACAACAATTCAGCCCGTAACAGCTGGTTTCGGGCCTATCCACCTGGATTTAGGTACTTGAGATAAGATGGCAACCTTCAAGGTCTACTTGGCATTATGCTGAGGCAAGGTAGGAATGTTAACTGTATTTGCTTTCTACCATTTTTGTAACAAATTACCACAATTTAGTGGCTTAACACGAATTTGTTATCATACAGTTCTGGAGATCAGGTCTCACTGAGCTAAAATCAAGGTGTCAGCAGGGCTGCTGCGTTCCTTTCCAGAGGCCGTAGGGAAGAATTGTTTCCTTGCCTCTTCCAGTTTCTAAAGGCTGCCTCCATTCCTTGACTTATGGCCCATTCCTTCATCTTCAAAACCAGCAACAGTGGGTCAAGTCCTCTCCACATGCATCTTTCTGCCTCTCCTCTTCTGCCTCTTCCACTTTTAAGGACTCATGTGATGAGATTTCACCTACGCAGGGAATCTAGGATAATCTCTCCATCTCAAGGTCAACTGATTAGCAACATTGATTGCATCTGCAACTTTTGTTCCCTGTTGCCACGTGAGATAACATATTCACAGATTCCAGGGATTTGGACATGGACATCTTTGAAGTTCATTAGTCTGCCTACCATGATTATAGAAACACCTGGCTCCTCAGACAGACTGACACAGAGTAGCAGTATTTGGCCATGGTCAGGCTTCTGCAGCTTTATATTAATGTACCCTGAATTCATAGAATTGACACACTAAAAAAGCTAGGTAAAGGACGTGCAGGATGCTGTAGGAATATGTAGCAGGGTTGCCTAGGGATTAGAGCAGACCTTCTAAGGAAACAAGCATTAATCTGAGACCTAAAAGGGCAAGGGAGAAGGGTAGAATAGAATGTATAGAAATTCGGAATTAGAAGCACTCAAAATTAAAGGTTCTGTATGACTAGAACTTAAAATGTAAGAGAAGAAGCAAGATGTGAGGCTCAAGAGATAAGCAGGAGCCAGATCATCAAAGGCATAATAAATCATATTAAGGAATTTGAATTTTATCCCTTTGGGGTTTTCCCCCACAGTCCCCAGTCTTTATTTCCTTTTCTATCAAGACTGAACCTCATGGCCCCATAGTTGATAATCTGAACTTCTCTTTCAGAAGCACCCACAACTTCCTTATATCTTTCCCTTATTCTGCACCCACTGAGCAAAAAAAAAGAAAAAAACCTCCAATCCTGGATCATTTTGGTTAATGATTGTATGCAGTGAGCTATTGTATGGAAGAAATGTAACCACCCAATGGGTTCACCTTGCTCTGACTAGACAGAGCCAATTTATCAAGACAGGAGAATTGCAATAGAGAAAGAGTAATTCACGCAGAGCCACCTGTACAGGTGACTAGAGTTTTATTATTACTCCAATCAGTTTCCCTGTGCATTCAGGAATCAGAGTTTTAAAGGATAATTTGGTGGGTTGGGGTGGGGTGGGGGGCAGTGAGTCAAGAGTGCAGATTGGCCAGGTCAGAGATGAAATCATAGGGGACTGAAGCTGTCCTCTTGCAATGAGTCAGTTCCTGGATGGGGGCCACAAGCTCATATTAGCCAGTTTATTGATCTGGGTGGTGCCAACTGATCCATCAAGTGCAGGGTCTGCAAAATATATCAAGCACTGATCTTAGGCTTTATGATAGCGATGTTGTCCCCAGGAGCAATTTGGGGAGAGTCCAAATCTTGTAGCCCCCAGCTGCATGACTCCTAAACCATAATTTCTAATCTTTTGGGTAATTTGTTAGTCCTACAAAGGCAGTCTAGTCCCCAGGCAAGAAGGAGATTCATTTTGGGAAAGGGCTGTTATCATTTTCATTTTAAACTGTAAACTAAGTTTCTCCCAAAGTTAGTCCAGCCTACACCCAGGAATGAACAAGGACAGCGTGGAGGTTAGAAACAAGATGGAGTTGGCCGGGCACGGTGGCTCACGCCTGTAATCCCAGCACTTTGGGAGGCTGAGGCGGGTGGATCACAAGGTCAGGAGATCGAGACTATCCTGGCTAACGCGGTGAAACCTCGTCTCTAATAAAACTACAAAAAAGTAGCCGGGAGAGGTGGCGGGCGCCTGTAGTCCCAGCTACTCGGGAGGCTGAGGGAGGAGAATGGCGTGAACCCGGGAGGCAGAGGTTGCAGTGAGCCAAGATCTCGCCACTGCACTCCAGCCTGGGCGACAGAGCGAGACTCCGTCTCAAAAACAAAAAGAAAAAGAAAAAAAGAGAAACAAGATGGAGATGGAGTTGGTTAGGTCAGATCTCATTGTCTCAGTTACAATTTTGCAATGGCGGTTTTGAAAACCATATAATTATGCAAACTGATACCACTGTAAATTTATATTTTCTAATCTCAGCTAAACCCTCAGTACCATTTGTCAATTCTTTTGTCATTTGATCCATCTCCTATTTCTTTTTTTTAACAGTTTTATTGAGACATAGTTTATATGCCATACAGTTTACCATTTAAAGTGTACAATCTAGGCCAGGTACGGTGGCTCACGCCTGTAATCTCAGCACTTCGGGAGGCCGAGGCAGGTGGATCACCTGAGCTCAGGAGTTCAAGACCAGCCTGGCCAACATGGCGAAACCCCATCTCTACTAAAAATACAAAAATTAGCTGGGCATGGTGGCAGGAGCCTATAATCCCAGCTACTCATGAGACTGAGGCAGGAGAATCCCTGGAATCTGGGAGGCGGAGGTTGCAGTGAGCTGAGATTGAGCCATTGCACTCTTGCCTAGGAGACAAGAGTGAAACTCTGTCTCAAAAAAACAAAAAAAAAAAGTGTACAATTTAATGTGTTGTTTTGTTTTTCTTTTTTTTGAGACAGCATTGAACTCTTGCCCAGCCTGGAATGCAGTGGCACGATCGCAGCTCATGGGTTCCAGCGATACAGGTGCACGCCACCACACCCGCCTAATTTTTGTATTTTTTAGTAGAGACGGGGTTTCACCATATTGGCAAAGCTGGTCTCAAACTCCTGACCTTGCGATCCGCCAGCCTGGGCCTTCCAAAATGCTGGGATTACAGGCGTGAGCCACCGTGCCCGCAATTTAATGTCTTTTAGTATAGTACTTACAGAGTTGTACAACCATTAGTAATTTTAGAACATTCTCAACATCCCAAAAAGTAACTTTATACCGTAATCCAAGCCACAACTCTCTTTCGTTCGGACTATTACAGTAGCCTCCTGTGTGGTTTCCATTTCCACCCTTGCCCCCTACAGTCTGTTCTTAACACAGAAACCAAAATGATCTATTTAAAAACCTACTGAAAGGCCGGGCACAGTGGCTCACACCTGTAATCCCATCCCTTTGTCAGGCCGAGGCAGGTGGATCACTTGAGGTCAGGAGTTCGAGAACAGCCTGGCCAACATGGCAAAATCCCATCTCTATAAAAATACAAAAATTAGCCAGGCGTGGTAGTGCACACCTGTAATCCCAGTTACTTAGGAAGGCTGAGGCAGGAGAATCACTTGAACCTAGGGGGCAGAGGTTGCAGTGAGCCAAGATCGTGCCACTGCACTCCAGCCTGGGCCCTGGGCGACAGAGCAAGACTCTGTCTCCAAAAAAAAAAAAAAAAAAAACCTACTGAAGATTACAAGTGATCTGGCCTCCTTACTTCTCCAATCTCATCTCTTCAAATTCTTCCCTTGGTTCAATGCATTCTAGCCACACTGATCTTCTTTCTTTCTTTTCTTCCTTCCTTCCTTCTTTCCTTTCCTTCATTTATGTCCTTCCCTTCTTCCTCCTTTCCTTCCTTCTTTCATGGGGTCTCCCTCTGTTGCCCAGGCTGAAATGCAGTGGCACGATCACAGCTCATTGCATCCTCAAACTCCTGGGCTCTAAGGATCCTCCTGCCTCAGCCTCTCAAGTAGCTGGGACTATAGATGTGAACCACCATGCCTGGCTTTTTTTATTTTCATGTGTTTATTTTTTTAGAGATGGGGAGTGGGTCTCGCTATGTTGCCCGGGCTGGTCTCGAACTCCTGGCATCAAGCTCAATCCTCCCACCTCAGCCTCCTGAGTCACTGGGATTACAGGTGGAAGCCACTGCACCTGGCTTCTTGCTATTTCCTGAATATGCCAAGCATGCTCCCACTCAGGGCCTTTGCCCTTGCTGTTCTCTCTACCTAGAACACATTTCCCCCAGATGTCCACACGACTCACTTCCTTCCAAGTGATTAAGATGATCAGTCAGATGGGGGAACTATCCTACAGTAGAGAAATGAAGCCTGAGCTGTTTTTTTTTTTTTTCTCCTTTGAGGTTTTATACTGGGTAATTGACAGAAACTTTTGATTTTTAAACATTTAGAGTTCAAGACTCTTAGAGTCTAACTACTATCATGTACTAGGCACAATTGCTAATTGAATGCATTATATCAATGTAATTCCTGCAACAATCTAATGTGGTGAGTACTGTTCTTTTTGTTTGTTTGTTTGTTTGTTTGAGATGGAGTTTCACTCTTGTTGCCCAGGCTGGAATGCAGTGGCGCGATCTCGGCTCACTGCAACCTCCACCTCCCGGGTTCAAGTGATTCTCCTGCCTCGGTCTCCCAAGTGGCTGGGACTATAGGTGCCTGCCACCATGCCTGGCTAATTTTTGGATTTTTGAGCAGAGATGGGGTTTCACCATGTTGGCCAGGCTGGTCTCGAACTCCTGACCTCAGGTGATTCGCCCACTTTGGCCTCCCAAAGTGCTGGTATTACATGCGTGAGCCGCTGCGCCTGATTGGTTAGTACTATTCCTACATCCAATTTACACATGAGAAAACAGAGGCTTGTAAAGATATTAAAACTTGCCCAAGCACATAGAGTAATAAGTTACTGCAGAGCCTGAATTTGAACCCAGATCCCTCTAACTCCAAAGCTCAAGTTCATCATTATTTGACCTTGAAGCAAAATTTAAATAAATTTCACAAAAATCCTTTCATCCTCAATTATGTAAATTGAAAAATATTGCGAATAGAAAGAGAAACCCAGAACTTTGAGTCCCCCATTATCTTTCAATTTCCCTCTAAGAAGTGTATCTGTCATTGGGTTTCTCAACATCAGCTTTGCCCCCCTCCTCAAGTTGTGACAACCAGAAACATTTCTGGTTGACACTGCCAAATGTTCCCAGAAGAGAACCACTGTATTAGATGATGATACTTTATTTCTGTCTTCTAAGTATGTCCAAACCCTGGTGTTTGTGGGAAGGTGATTTATTTAAAATAAGTTTACTCAGTTTAAGTTTACTTAGAAATAAAGCTTGTAGAGTACAGCCCAGCATTAGCCAGTTGTATTAGTTTGCTAGGACTGTCATAACAAAGTACCACGTACTGAGTGGCTTAAACAACAGAAATTTATTTTCTCATTGTTCTGGAGACTGAAAGTCTAAAATCAAGCGTCAACAGGGTTGGCCTCTCTCCTGGACTTATAGATGGCTACCTTCTTGTTCACGTGGTGTTCTCCCTTGATGCCTGTGACCTAATAATATCTTCTTGTAAGGACACCAGTCAGATAAGGGTCCACACTAATGACCTCATTTCAATTTAATCACGTCTTTGAAGACCGCATGTCCAAATACAGTCACATTGAGCTACTGGGGATTAGAACGTGAACATACGAATTTTGGGTGGGGGGAACACAATTCAGCCCATTAACATTGAACTTAAGTCTTTTCTCCCCTCCCTCCCTTCCTTTCTGTGTGTATTGAACACCTATTATGTGCCAGACATTCAGCTAAGTGGGGGTAATGGTAAGCAACTGACATGGTCTCTGCCCGGTAAGGTTTACAGTGAGGTAAGACAGTAATTACCAAAGCATAATATTTGCTTTAGAGTATTAATAATATTACTCTTTAGAGTAATAACAAGTGCCATGCAAATATTATGCTTTGGTAATGGATGACAGGAAAGCCTTGCCCTTCCCATCAGGCTCCCAACCCGGCTGGGCGAGTGAAAAGGTTGCGTTATGAGCCAACCGGCTGGGCGCGGTGGCTCACGCCTGTAATCCCAGCACTCTGGGAGGCCGAGGCAGGCGCGAGTTGAGGTCACTAGTTCGAGACCAGCCTGGCCAACACGGCGAAACCCCGTCTCAACTAAAAGTACTAAAATTAGCTGGGCATGGTGGCATATGCCTGTAATCCCAGCTACTCGGCAGGCTGAGGCAGGAGAATCGCTTGAGCCCGGGAGGTGGCGGTGGATCACGCCACTGCACTCCAGCCTGGGCGATAGAGCAAGACTCCGTCTTAATAAAAAAATTAAAACATTGGCCGGGCGCGGTGGCTTTGGGAGGCCACTTTGGGAGGCCGAGACGGGTGGATCACGAGGTCAGCAGTTCAAGACCAGCCTAGCCAAGATGCTGAAACCCCGTCTCTACTAAAAACACAAAAATTAGCCGGGCGTGATGGCACGTGCCTGTAATCCCAGCTACTCCGGAGGCTGAGGCAGGAAATCGCTTGAACCCGGGCGGCAGAGGTTGCAGTGAGCCAAGATCGCGCCACTGCACTCCAGCCTGGGCGACTCCAGAGCAAGACTCCGTCTCAAAAAATAAAATTAAAATTAAAAAAATATATATTTTAAAAACTGAGCTAACCATGAGGTTAACAAGTCAACCACTTGTCAAACTGGGAGACCCGCGTTTGCTACAAAGCAGCAGAGGTCTGGCTTTAACCAGCAGCGAGCGCCACCTCAAACCGCCCTTTTCTATGACGCAGAGGTTCTCCCCCGCCCTCCCTGACTCCGCCTTTTCCCTGCTTGCGGCCCTGCCCCTCGCGTCCTCTCCGGCTTGCTGCGCACCCTCCCAGAACGCGTCTGCCTCGGCCCTAACAATGGGGGTCAGTCGGCCACGCCTGCGCCATAAAGCCTAGGGGGCGGGCCCAGCCGGCGACGGGAGGCGGGGAAAAGCGACGCAAGCAGTCGCGACGCCATTTGCTGCCGCCGAGCGTGGACGCTGGCGGATCTCTGAAGAGCTCGGTTGCGATCCTCTCTCGCGCACGCTGCCTAGCCTCCAGCACCTCCTTGGTCCCGCGCGCTCCCTCGTGTCGCCCCTCGGAGCAGCAACCGCCTCGGTCGCCGTTACCCGGAAAGAAGTCAGAGACCCCGCGAGGTCGCCGCCACCGCCATGCCCAAGAATAAAGGTAATGCCGCCCGGACCCCCGGACCACGGCCCTCCTCGGCTGAGTTTCCCAGGTCCTGCCCGTAGATTGCAGGTCACCCAGGTCGCAGTGACCCTTTTTCCTTCCCACCCTACCTGCCCGCGGCTGGGCGTCCCACACGCGACTCTGAGCTCGGGAGAGGAGCTGGGAAGTAAACTCCTGTTGCCCAGTTTGGCCACATTGGGGTGGAGCCGACGCCATTTTTGTAGGGCCTCCTGCGGGAGAATGGGCTTTTGCTCCTGATTCGCGCCAGACTGACCGCGGCTCGGTGGCGATGGTGGCGGGAACCCTACACCGGGCGGCCTAGGCTTAGTAGATAGGCCCATCTGGCCTTCCCGGGCATGAGGGGTTAATCCCTGGAAGCCGTTCTGAACTTTAAAAGAGTGCTGTCCGCGTTCGTGAGCACCAGGTACTCCTGCATGGGTCTCTTTATGGACAGTTCAGTATTGTTGAGGCTACTCGTTGTCCCTTGTGAACAGTGGGTGAAACCTTGATGCATTTCTAAGGCTCACTTCTAGAGATTTACTCTCTCCATCCCTTTACAGGATATAGCTTATGTTTGTTTGCTGAAGACTTATTCCATATTTAGCCAAGTTTTCTACTTTTGCTTCAGATCATGCATATGTTGTGAGAATAAAGACCTAATTTAAGTTTTCTCCATTCTGAGGCTAAGGATTCACAAATGATCAGACTTGAGGATAACTTTATTTGGGATTTCCAAAACGAAAGGCCTAATCTTAAAAAAAAAAAAAAAAAAAAAGGCGTAACACTTCTAAATAAATTACTTTTATAGATTTACAGTGTTCCTGTCATTTTTAATAGCCTTATAACTTGTTGAAGAAAATTGTGCAAGTAAATATAGGGAAAATATTGTATTTTCCTACAGGAGAGGAGCATACTTCATAGTCCATAAGTAGTCTCCTTTGATTATTCATTCTTAGGAAATCTTTCCCTGACACAGGCCTACTTCTGCTCTCTTTTCTACTTGACAGCTGGCTCCAGGAATTCTACCACATTTCGTCTTTGTAGCTGTCACTTGTTACTTTATCCCTTAGGGTACTTGGTCAGGGTGTTCTGTGCACAAGTTGGTGCAGTCCTCTCGGGGGCTCTCCACCTTGCTGCCCTCAGAGATCAAACTTTTTGTAGCAAGGATTTTCACTGCTCATTATTTTGGAAAAGATCGAGTTATAAACAAAAAATTTTTTAAGTCTTAGGTTTTCTTCTGTATAATCCTTTATTCTCTCTGAGATGGTAAGGGGATCACTTCCATCTTATTCTCATCTTTATTTCTAGTAATAAGATTTTCAATTCTTCCACCAGGCTGTAAGCTCTAAAAGGCAGGAATAGTATCTGTCTTAATCACATTCGATTGCTAGCACTTGCCACTTAGTAGATGCTCAATAAATATTTGTTGGTTTAAGTCACCTTCCTCCTGTCAACTCCACCCTTAGGTGAATAATAGGTTCTGCTTTGGTTCCAAGGGGATAGGACTTCTACACTAAATCACATCTAGTTCCCTAGCCTCATGTCTTAAGAAAGAGCCTCTCTGGGAATTTCTCCAAAACAACTCTGGTTTAAAGAATGTTGATGTCACTTTAATTGTTGTACACTCAGACCTAGTCTCATTCATTCAACAGAGAATTTAAAGAACATCCCATTACATGGCAATAAAATACAAAGGGGAATGATCAGGGTATGGTTAATTCTGGTAAGTTGACAAGTAATGAATGGTTTCTTAAATAATATTTGAGGCATACAAAAAATACAGCTAACATAATGGACCTGGGAACCCAGGGGTTTCTCAGAACCTGGAAACTCTGAATTTAAGAATTACAACGCAAATTGAGGTAAAGCCCTAATCACCTTTTACTCTCTTTTTGGAGGTTATCACCAGGCTGAGTTTGGTGTTTATCATTCCTGTACTGTCTTGAAACCAATCAGTTCTTAGTTATCTTACTTAGAGGAATGGTACTTTTCATGACCCCTGAATTTTTTGAGATAGGTTTTACTAATGTAGAAATAAAGTCATTTATTGTTCTGTTTTTCTGCATTGGAAAATCCAGAAGCCCTGTGAATATAAGCTGTGGTTACACAAGTAAGGGTAAAATTTGCCACATACTATGTGTTAAGTGACTTTTGCTTTGGATTGATTCATATCAACTTATTCTAGAAATTCTTAGAAACCCATCCTCAAATCAGGAAAAGGGGTATCATTTGGCCCACTCATAAGCATTTAGGGTATAGTGCTCCCACACTTTGAAGAAGTTACTGCCTATGATTTTTAACTCACCACTCCGTTAGGAATGTATGGACTATTCTTGACCAATTCATTTGAAGAATTAGTGAACTCAGGTATATAACTCAGGAAACAGAGCAGGTATGATCTTGCCCTAAAGGAGCTTGCACTCTGTTTTGCAGATCTGGCATGATTAATGGCTTCATACTTTTCTCTTTCTAGGAAATTAGTTTCAGTGTTCCCTAAGAATGCCTCAGATACTGAATTCTAAGGACTCTGAGCGGGTCAGGAAATTGTAGAGGCCCCCCTAAAATAGCACAGAGCAATGTGAGACTGCCCCAGGAGAGAGTAAGTGGACTTGATTCAAGAAGTTAGAGGTCTTTGCAGTGATCAGGTGCACATTAACGATTCCATTTGGGGCCGGGTGCGGTGGCTCAAGCCTGTAATCCCAGCACTTTGGGAGGCCGAGGCGGGTGGATCACGAGGTCAGGAGATCGAGACTATCCTGGCTAACATGGTGAAACCCCGTCTCTACTAAAAATACAAAAAACTAGCCGGGCGTGGTGGCGGGCGCCTGTAGTCTCAGCTACTTGGGAGGCTGAGGCGGGAGAATGGCGTGAACCCGGAAGGCGGAGCTTGCAGTGAGCCGAGATCATGCCACTGCACTCCAGCCTGGGAGACACAGCGAGACTCCGTCTTAAAAAAAAAAAAAAAGATTCCATTTGGGTTATGAACTTTTGGCTGCTTCCAAGCTCTTCCCATGAGTCTCTTAGTGTCATTACCACTTACAGCCTTTTTCCTGCCTTTTGGAAATGGCTGCCAATGTGGTTTCCTTTCTGGAATGGGAGCAAAATGCTGTGGACAGGTAACCTAATGTGGCGGCTAGGGACAAAAAAACATTGTGACTCTGGTCACCCCAGCTTACTGACTGCCATCAGTGAGCTGATTCACTCACTGAAGCCAGGTGAGTTACTGAACTTCTCTGAGCTTCAGGGAACTCATGGGTAAACTGGGAATAAATGAATGTTATGACCTCATCGGGTGATTGTGACAAGTAAATGGGCAGAATTATTGCATAGTGGTTAAGAGCATGCTCACTGGGGTTATATAATAGAAACAGGGATGTTGAGTAGGGACCAGCATTATAAAAAAAAATTGGGTACCGAACGGATATTTTTTAAGAGACAGTGTCTCTCTATGTTGCCCAGGCTAGCCTGGAACCTCCTGGGCTTGCTCAAGTGATCCTCCCACCTGAGCCCCCTGAGTAGCTGAGACCCTAGGCGCACACCACTGCACCCAGTGAGATTTCGATGTTTATGGTCCTCTGCTACTAAAAGTTTGAAAACCATAGTTCTCTGTCCAGACACTGTCTTCACTTAATTTTCAAAGTATCGTGTTCCAGGCCGGGCGCGGTGGCTCAAGCCTGTAATCCCAGCACTTTGGGAGGCCGAGGCGGGCGGATCACGAGGTCAGGAGATCGAGACCATCCTGGCTAACACGGTGAAACCCCGTCTCTACTAAAAATACAAAAAACTAGCCGGGCGAGGTGGCGGGCACCTGTAGTCCCAGCTACTCGGGAGGCTGAGGCAGGAGAATGGCGTAAACCCAGGAGGCGGAGCTTGCAGTGAGCCCAGATCGCACCACTGCACTCCAGCCTGGGCGACAGAGTGAGACTCCGTCTCAAAAAAAAAAAAAAAAAAAAAAAAAAAACCACAAAGTATTGGGTTCCTTGCATAGGGCCTGGCTTTAGAAGGCATCCAAGATTTCCGCTTAGAAGAATATATATAGAATTGCATTTTTATTTCAAAAGGATGGATGCCAAAGTGAAATGTTTTTCTATATTTTTTAGTATAATATCTGCTATTTATGTGTATTTTATGTCAGAAAAATCCCCAAAGGAAATTCCAAGAAGGGTAGGGAGGTGATAATGTGTTAATGTTGGGATTGGAGATTGTAAATTTAATATGATTGAGTAGCTGAAATAGGTGAATTTTTAAATTTAAGTGATCTTTTAAAAAATGGTTTTATAAGCCTTAATTTCATTTTATTTCATATGTTTTATGGATAATTAATGTCATTTACGTCCTTTTTTTTAAACCATCAGGTAAAGGAGGTAAAAATAGACGCAGAGGTAAGAATGAGAATGAATCTGAAAAAAGAGAACTGGTGTTCAAAGAGGATGGTCAGGGTAAGTGTTTTCATAAATTACGCTTTTTAAAATAACATCCTTTCTTTTTTAGCTGGGGACTTTACTTTTTTGAGACAGGGTCTTGCCCGTTGCCCAGGGTGAAGTGCGGTGGCACGATTACAGCTCACTGCAGCCATGACCCTGAGCCGAAGCAGTGCTTTCATTCAGCCTCCCGAGTATTCGGAACTACAGGCACATACCACCATGTCTGGCTAATTTAAAAAATTTTTTTAGGCTGGGCGCGGTGGTTCGTGCCTGTAATCCCAGCACTTTGGGAGGCCGAGGCGGGCAGATCACGAGGTCAGGAGTTCGCGACCAGCCTGACCAACATGATGAAACCCCGTCTCTACTAAAAATACAAAATTAACTGGGCGTGGTGGTGCATGCCTGTAATCCCAGCTACTCAGGATTCTGAGGCAGGAGAATTGTTTGAACCTGGGAGGCGGAGGTTGCAGTGAGCCAAGATCGCACCACTGCACTCCAGCCTGGGTGCCAGAGGGAGACTCCGTCTCAACAAAAAAAAAATTTTTTTTTTTTAATAGAGAGGAGGTCTTCATATGTCACCCAGGCTGTTCTCGAACTCCTGGGCTCAAGTGATTCTCCCACCATGACCTCCCAAAGTACTGGGAACTAAGAATGTGTCGTATAGTTCAGAGGGAATTGAGCCTCAAAAGCTATGGTTGACAGTTCTATGATTTAGTTGACAGTTCTATGATTAGCATTTTTGATAGTGAATGGTGTGCATAATATGTTGAGTAGACCATGGACATTTGAAGGATGAGCCTGAGGCCCTTATAGACCTCTCCATTCTCCGGTGCCATTAGCATGTAACTTCATAAACTACAATAAAATGAAACTGAACAGTTAACTGACCTTATTAGACTGAAGAATTTTGTAAGTGCCAGACCAGGATACATAGCACCAGTCAAATAAACCCTAACTGGATCGTTTGCCCTTTCCTGTTACTTTTATTTCGAGTCATTTCAAACCTACAGAAAGTTGCAGTATTAGTGCAACAAACTCCCTTAAATCCCTCATATGTACGCACACATATAAAGAAATATATATGTACATATATATGTAGGATTCCTTTTTTTTTTTTTTTTTTTTTTTTTTTTGAGGTGTAGTCTCGCTCTGTCACCCAGGCTGGAGTGCAGTGGTGCGATCTTGGCTCACTACAAGCTCCGCCTCCCGGGTTCACGCCATTCTCCTGCCTCAGCCTCCCGAGTAGCTGAGACTACAGGCGCCCGCTGCCATGCCCAGCTATTTTTTTTGTATTTTTAGTAAAGACGGAGTTTCACTGTGTTAGCCAGGATGGTCTTGATCTCCTGACCTCATGATCCACCTGTCTTGGTCTCCCAAAGTGCTGGGATTACAGGCGTGAGCCACCGTACCCAGCCCCATATGTAGGATTTCTTGAGGACCTTTTGAAATTTAGAGACATCATGTTACTTTTCCTTTACTTGATCATGTATCTCCTGAGAGCAAATATATTTTCTTATATAACTAGAAGAGAATTATCACACTCAGGTAATTTGACATTGATATAATATCTAGTATATACTCCAAATTCATATTTTGTCAGGTATTCCAATCATTTCCAGTACTTTAGCTTTTAATAGAACTTTGGGTGGATTTATTATGCCATACATATAAACCAGTAAACACGAGATACATTTTCTGGCTAAAAATCCTTTTGTTTCTTAGCCTTGGTCATCCTTGCCTCTAAAATAGCAGCTGACTTGACTTGGGCAGACACTGTTTTATTACTACAACTTCTCTCACTTCGGAAGAAAGGCTGCCTTTGAGTTGACCAACCATGTTGAGGTGGTAGGTGGGTGCTGGGCTCACTGTAGTCTGAGTAATTCACTTCCACAAGTCAACCCCACTACTGAGCCTTTCAAAGTGAAGTCTCAGTATATTTACAAATTAATGGACATCCTCTCTGGGGGTTAGTCATATTCTAATTCAAAAAAGACATTGTTTGAAGTTTGTTTTTGTTTGCTAAATGAACTAAAAATTATATGAGAATTGCTCCTAAAGGTACTGACGTAAAGGAGAGCTAAAAGTGGGGTAGTTAATCTACTTATTCAGAATGAGTTGATAATTAAAACATGTCTAATAGCAGAGACCGTATGTTATAGAAATGCATTACATTCTCTGAGATCTGCTTTTACTGAAGTGGATCAGTGATGAAACTAGCCAAATCTGAACTTCAGAAGGTTTTCTAGTCTACCTGATGCATGATCTCTACAGTTCTGAGAAGCAAAACTAGAAAACAATGTAAAACAATAAGGGCATATGTCTGGTGTGTGTGTGTGCACCCACATGTGTTTATAAAGGTAGCAGTTGTAGGAATGAATGAGATTGGGGGTGAGGGGGTGCGTATGTATGTCCATGAAAGCCTAATCATTTCTGGGCAATGATGTAAAGGTTTTACTACTGACCTTTGTAACTGTGAAGGTTTCTACACTTGACCTGAGCTCAGGAAAAAGAAGAAAGAAAGAAATGGCATTATAGAGTCTTGGTTCTAGCTCTGCCATTAACTAACTTGATATTTATCACTCCCTTATGTTTGTTTATATTTTTAATATATGTATTTATTCCCAACTGGTGCAACTTTATTCTCTTGACAGTTTTATGTGGACTTTAAGTTGCTGTTATCAAAAGTTGAACAATATTCCATACCCTTTTCCTTTCTCCCCGCTAGAGTATGCTCAGGTAATCAAAATGTTGGGAAATGGACGGCTAGAAGCAATGTGTTTTGATGGTGTAAAGAGGTTATGTCACATCAGAGGAAAATTGAGAAAAAAGGTAGGTGTGATTTGTTTTACTTTAATATAAAATTGGTTAAGGGGGAAAATCCCTCTAACAGTTTTTAACTGTCCATGGACTTCATTTTTGGAAATTCCCAAAAGACTTACCTAGGTAAACAGTGATTTACCTATAAGGCAAATAACAAGGTCTGTAATGGTAATTTTATACAGATTCTAATGTTAAAGAATCATTTGTATCACTTACGTTGTATTCCTGCCCAAAAAGTCCAAATTGAGAGACATTCTGCAGAAACAAAAGGCCCAGCTTTTTTTCTCCTTGTCTTTTTTTTTTTTTTGACACAGGGTCTTACTTTATCACCCAGCCTGTAGTGTAGTGGCATGATCTGGGCTCACTGTAGCTTCACCCTCCTTGGTTCAAGTGATCCTCCCACTTCAGCCTCCCATGTAGCAGGGACTACAGGCCTGTGCCACCATGCCTGGCGAATTTCTGTATTTTTTGTAGAGATGGGGTTTCTCCATGTTGCTTAGGCTGGTTTCGAACTCCTGAGCTCAAGCAGTCAGCCCGTCTTGGCCTCCCAAAATGCTGGGATTATAGGCATGAGCCACTGTACCTAGCCAGATGGCCCAGCTCTTAATGAAATGTTACTGTCATGAAAGTTTAAAAAAAAAAAAGTTGGGGCACTATTCTAGTTTCAAGGAGACTTAAAGAGACCTGACAGTTAAATGTAGTAGGTGGCCCTTGTTTGGATTCTGGTTTAGGAATTGGACATATAGCTGTGAAATGTACATTAAGAAAATTTGAATATGAGTTATATTACATAAGCATTGTATTAATGTTGCATTTCCTGAATGTCATCGTGAATGGACTGCCTTGGAAAGTAATGATTAATTCACCATCACAGTAGTTATTCAGGCAGATTTATTAATCAGGTTGACTAAAAGTCCCAACTCTGATTTTGTATTTTTTTAAATTTGATATGGGGGTCTTTCTTTTTTTTTTTTTTTTGAGACAGAGTCTCGCTCTGTCATCCAGACTGAAGTACAGTGGCGTAATCTTGGCTCAGTGCAACCTCCGCCTCCCAGGTTCAAGTGTTTCTCTGGCCTCAGCCTCCTGAGTAGCTGGGATTATAGGCATGCACCACCACGCCTGGCTAATTTTTGTATTTTTAGTAAAGACAAGGTTTTACCATTTTGGCCAGGCTGGTCTTGAACTCCTGACCTCAAGTGATCTGCCAGATTCAGCCTCCCAAGGTGCTGGGATTATAGGTGTGAGCTAGCCCAAACTAAAATCTTTTAATTTCCTTTTTTTTTTTTTTTCTTTTAAAGAAGTTTATTTTTTTGAAACGGAGTCTCACTGTGTTGCCCAGGCTGGAATGCAGTGGTGCAGTCTTGGCTCCCTGCAACCTCCGTCTCCCGGGTTCAAGCGATTCTCCAGCCTCAGCCTCCCGAGTAGCTGGGATTACAGGTGCCTGCCACCACGCCCAGCTAATTTTTGTAGTTTTTAATAGAGATGGGTTTTTGCCATGTTGGCCAGGCTGGTCTCGAACTCCTGACCTCAGGTGATCCGCCCACCTTGGCCTCCCAGAATCCTGGGATTACAGGCGTGAGCCACCACTCCCGGCCTAAAATCTTTTAATTTCTAAACTAATTGATTGTTACTCTGGAATTTCTTGATTCTTCGTTATTTGAAATATGACGGGCAGTGACTTTTCTTTTGTAGGTTTGGATAAATACCTCGGACATTATATTGGTCGGTCTCCGAGACTACCAGGTAAAAATTACATGTAAATTTTTCATATTTTACTGGCTTGAATTTGATGAGCCATTTCTTAAGAGCCAGTTTCATTTTAGGCATTGTGCTAGGTATCCCAGGGATTATGTTTAAATCAAAATCTGGGAGCCATTATTCTAGAGGATACAGCTGAATGAGTTAAGTTCCCATCCCACAAAAGGCTCATAGCCTGGTAGTGGAGAGAATTAAGCACACAAGTAATTATAATACACATCACGACATAGGTATGTGCTATAAATATAGAGGAGCACTTGGGAAAGAAAGAAAATGGTGATTGCCTTTCATGATCGTAACCCTTGACTCTGTAGACTCATTGTGGGTCTGTGAAATCCATTTGACATCCACCTATTGGAAATCATCCCTGTGTGATACTGTCTCTATTTGTATAGCCTTGAGCATGCTTTGATTTTTTTTTTTTAATCCAGAATAAATAATTTAAATCTTCACTTTAAACCATTGTTTCTCAACCGTGGGCAATTTTGCCCTCCAGGGGACATTGGCAGTGTCTGGAGACTTCTGGTTGTCACAACTGGGGGATGGGTGCAGTGCTGCTAGCGTGTAGTAAATAGAGGCTGAGGTGGGCACAGGACAGCATCCCATAACAGAGAACAGTCCACCTCACAATAATCCGTAGCGCTGAGGTGAGAAAGCTTGCTTTAAATTCATACCATTTTAATGTCCCTTTTTTTCTTATGATCTAACAATAACCCCAGGAATAGGAATAAGTAATTTCCTGTTCGATAGATAAGGACACCAAGGGTCCGAAATGAGTAACATTTTAACTGTAAAGTAACAGCCAGGACCAACTTCTGATTTGAAATTTTTCGTGATCCTTCCGTGCCCCTCCCACTTACGGCGTGGTCTTTGGCTCAATAGCATCTTCTGGAAGCTTGTTAGAAATACACATTCTTTGACTCTTCAGTCAGAGCATGCATTTTAATAAGATCTCCATGGGCTTCTATACACTTTACATTTTAAGAAGTACTGATCTGAATCACACTGTCCTTGAAGTTGAAGCAATCAATTTTCTCCCTTAACTGAGTTAAATTATTTTCAAATAGGGAAGTAGAACATTCTAAGACAGTATTTCTCAGTGGGACTTTTGCATCAGAAATAGCAAAGAACTTCTCACAATACTAAATCTTGGGCTTCTCTTCACATCTGCTAATCTATCTTCAGAAGATACAAAAACTCCACAGGAGATTGTGATGATACATAGCCAAAGAAGCACAGATAATGCAGAAAGGTATAATTTGCTTAGGTCATTGTACCAGTCTCAGTTCAGTCTCAGTTTTGGAATTGCAGTGTTTGATCACCCTGCAAATTATTGTCCCAGGGACCTTTTGTACTTCAAAAGACTTCTAATCAAAGGGTAATATTAAATAATCTAAAATATGGGGTCTTCACAGTTCTGCTCTTATTAAGTGAGATCTTTAAATATATTTCCCAAGCCTGTTAATAATCATTCAGCCATGTACATAAACTTCCTCCTGGGTTAAACCCAAGGATCTTTTTCAGAGGGTATGAGAAAGCTTTAAAATTTAAAAGGAGATTTATAATAAAATGGTGAGATTTGATTGTTTATTCAATATGAGAATTTATGAAATAACTGATAATATTTCGTCATGATCAGTTTTTAAAGTTATTTGTCTCTATTTAAGGATAACAAAGCTGATGTGATTTTAAAATACAATGCAGATGAAGCTAGAAGTCTGAAGGCATACGGCGAGCTTCCAGAGCATGGTAATGTCTGAGTTACTGTATTAACTTGTCATATGGTATTTAGGTTATCTGTTGCTGTTTAGGTGAAGGAACTGTGGATTTTGCTTATTTACTTTAGTGCTTACATTTTTAGTTTTAAGTATGCCTGCTTATGCTTCATAATACTAGATATTTTAAGAAAGAAATTACTGGAATTCTGTTCCCAATAAATATAGTGAGGAGTTATATTCTGTAAGCTTTGGAGTTCCACATAATGCTAACTAAAGGAATAATTTTGTTATAGTATCTATTTTAAAATTCCTTTCTTGAGAGACTGTCAGTGCTCATATGGGTTAAACATGAAGTGCACGTCAGCCAGGCGTGGTGGCACATGCCTGTAAGTCTCAGCTACTTGGGAGGCCAAGACGGGAGGACTGCTTGAGTCCAGGAGTTCGAGGATGCAGTGACCTGTGATCATGCCACTGTACTCGAGCCTCAGTGACAAAGCAAGACCTTGTCTGAAAAAAAATTAAAAACAAAAACAAAAACATGAAGCAAGGGCACATAATTAGGTACTATTACTGATTTTGTTTGTTTGTTTGTTTATTTGTTTGTTTTGAAATGGAGTCTCACTCGGTTGCCCAGGCTGGAGTGCAGTGGTGCAATCTTGGCTCACTGCAACCTCTGCCTCCCCGGTTCAAGCAATTCTCAGCCTCCGAAGCAGCTGGGATTACAGGCATGCACCACCATGCCCAGCTAATTTTGTATTTTTAGTAGAGACGGGGTAAAAAGTTCTATTTTCATTTTATCGTTGTGTAACAGTATCCCGTAGGATTTTTTAAAAGCAGCATTCTTGGTTTTCACCCTTCCAAATACAAAAGTAATGAATTCTTAAAGCAGAAAACCTAAAAATAAGTCCCTTACAACCTCATCAAACAAGAAATGTACTTGACATACTATTTTGTAGGCCTGCATTTTCACTTGGCAGTTACTGTTTTTGGCTCTGTTGTATCTTATTATGAAAAAACTTAATTTTATTATGTTTTACTTAAGCACGAAAGTATTAATTTTACTTAAGCATGAAAGTCCTGCTGAAATTACTTAGCATTTCTGATCTAATAAATGTTAATGTATCTAGGAATAAGACTAGCGCTTACTGGTTCATTTTCATTTCTTTAGGGATAATCATGATTTGACCAGATCTTTCTCATTGATGAGTCTATCTGATGATTAGTGAACCAGCTATTCTTAAGGAAATACGTTGTTACCATGTGCTCAAACCTTTTGAGAAGTATACCTGGAAGTTATAATAGCTTCAGAATTAGTGTAATTAGAGCCTTCCTTACTGAAAATACCTTTGCAAACAAAAGAAAATGGTAACACAGATACTCCCATCTTGACATAGCAGTGACACTACAGGGAATTTTGCTTCATATAATATTCTTCATAGTAATTGTGTTATATAAAAGTTAGGAATGCTTTTCTTATGATGAAACTTTGATTAAATTACAGTGCTGACTTACCAGTGTATTTCTTACTGTGTCCTTAGCTAAAATCAATGAAACTGATACATTTGGTCCTGGAGATGATGATGAAATTCAGTTCGATGACATCGGAGATGATGATGAAGATATTGATGATGTAAGTAGATGTACCTTGTGTTTTCCAATTTTTGTTATTATCCATGGAGAAACCAACTTTCCCCTAACATAAATAAGGGTATATTTTGAGAATTGTCTGAATTAAATAGTATTATGTAGAAGACACCTAGTCAAACTGTTTATTTTGAGAATTCTTTTTTTTTTTTTGAGATGGAGTTTCATTCTGTCACCCAGGCTGGAGTGCAGTGGTACAATCTCAGCTCACTGCAACCTCTGCCTTCTGGGTTCAAGCCATTCTCCTGCCTCAGCCTCCCGAATAGCTGGGACTACAGGCGCGTGCCACCACACCTGGCTAATATTTGTACTTTTAGTAGAGATGAGGTTTCACCATGTTGGCCAGACTGGTCTCGAACTCCTGACCTCAGGAGATCTGCCCTCCTTGGCCTCCCAAAGTGCTGGGATTACAGGCGTGAGCCACCACGCCTGGCCCTATTTTGAGAATTCTTACAACCCTCTTCAATTTCTCTTCCTAAAAAGGTCGGTGTTTGCATTGGCAATATTGACGCCAGCCACTGTAAGCATGATTTGTCTAATTATGAGTCTCTAAAGAGATAGCTATTAAAAAATTTAGTGGACAGTTGAAAAATAGATCTTATCAAAGGAACATACATGCCTTTTTAATTGAAATATTAGTGTGTTGAAAGAATCTTGTTTGAATCAGCTTGATATGAAGATTGGAATTACAACATACACTGAAAGCCTTGTCAAAATGGAAGCCTATTGCCAATTATGGTATTTTTAGCTGTTGGATGTGTACTGTTGGCAAACTCTTGGGCAGTTGGTATGTTTATTTTGAGGAAAATGGATTGTCTATCCTAATAATAAAGTAGTAATGCCCATAAGTGTAAATGCTTTACTACACTTCTGCTGTTACTGTATTTGAATGAAATTCAAACTTATTCTTTTGGCAGTATAAATTTATTTAGTGATTGGGGTGTTACTCTTAAATCTGTTTTGGGCTCTTTTCAGACCTCTTTAACTAAAATGTGGTTCAGAAACCACCTGTGTATTTCAACCCAAAAACAATAATAAGTCAGATGTGGTGGTATGCACCCATAGTCCCATCTACTCAGGAGGCTGATGGGAGGATCACCTGAGCCCAGGAGCTCAAGACTAGCCTGGGCAACATAGCCAGACCTTGTCTCTAAATAAATAACATAATAACGTTAAATTTGATGCAAAGATGGAATTTCAGAATATCTAGAGCAGTTGTTCCTGACCAAGAATACTCACACCTGAGTTAAATTACTAATGTTACAGACATTTTAACACATACACAAAAATAGGAAGTGAGAAATAAACATATTGTTCTGTTATTTTCTTAATTTTGGAGACCCTGAGCCAAGAGGAGTCTTGTGACTAAACTGTTACTAATATTTTGACAATAGAATTAATTCTATTTTTGGTAAGAACTTGCAGCTGACGTGTGGATTAAGTGCCAACCCAAACATTTTGACATCTGAGCAGGGGTAGAAGGCCTCTTTAAAAAAAAAAAAAAATTAAGGAACCTAACCAGAGAACATGCATGAATATAAAGCCGCATGCACCAAGATAATGGGTTGAGAATCTAGGCATGGTCAAGATTTTCTCAGTAAAAATTTCTGGATCTGGGCCAACACCTCCTCAGAACTGGACCCAGCTGGCTGGCTGGAAAAGAGACAGTAAGGACAGTGATTATTAAAGAGTTCTCTTGAACATTTTGTAAAAGTTGACTCTGTCACCTGAGAACCCTACTTCTTTGAGAGATTTCTCCAGGTGGTTTATAGATGTTTTAACTGTAGCCAGATTGACTCAGGAGAATTAGGTCAGTATCACACTGGTCCTGTTCTTGAAGAGATGGTATCATGCTTCCCGTGTCTCCTCCCATCCACAAGATACAAAAATCTCAAATTACTAGCATTAAAGGAAAGGAAGGAGACAGTAAACTTTATTAAGAATATTTTGCATAACATGTAACATTACAAAGGAGATCAAAACGATTTACTTATAGCAGGCCAGAATTATAGAAATTTCTTCTTCAAACTATTTGTTTCTCAGGTAGCCTAAGGAGGTGAAAGTCTCCCTTATATATGGAGTAGACTGTTGGAATAGAAGAATTCTTTTTCCTTTCATCTGATGTTCTTTTCCCTTCCAGATCTAAATTGAACTCAACATTTTACATTCCATCTTTTCTGGATTGTCCTACAATTTGGATTTTGACCATGACAAAGAAGATTAAAATTTCATTAGCATGAATGCAATTTGTTAAAGCAGACTGATTTGTTTCTAAGGTATTTCTTGTTTTTTAAAAAACTGATAATGCTGAATTATCTTAAGTGAGATGTTAAGCCCACTTTGTTCTTTTAATGTAATGGAGCTTATGGATAGAAGACCATGTCTACTAATTAAAAAAAAAATGCATTGCTGCTTTTCCTACCACTTCCAATAAGAAAATGGGTGTTTTGAAGAAATCATTTGCCTTGTCCTCACAGAATATGATTAAGCCCTGGCCTCTTGATTGTATAGAGTCATTGTGTATATTTCAATTACCTAGATATTCCCTTGAGATTTTGATAAAATTTGAGGGAGGCAGAAATCTGCATTTGAAGAAAAAAATTAAGTCTGTTTGTCATATTTAAGTAGCCTGTGGCTATTTTTATACTGATTTTGATATCATGTGTTCTTTTCATAGTCGTATTTTGCCACCATAAACATAAAAAAAAAAAGTATCTCCAAAATGCAGTTTCAGAACCTGGGTTTTAATAGCAATTTTGAATTTGTAAGCTTAGTAGTTGCAGAAATTGAACACTAGGTGGCACTCAGTTATCGTAACAGTGGAAGTACTGATATAATTGTTGACTTTTCTTTTACTATGTGTAAGAAATACGCCAAACATGAAAAGAATTGTTTTGATCATATGCATGTATGTAGAATATTTTTACAGAGCAGAAAGATTATGTTAGAAGTGTGATTTTTATTTTCAGAAGTCATGTACATGTAAGTAAGCTACAATTTTGAGTGCTTTATAAACACTTAAGATATATATAAATTAATTTCATAGCAACTTGTAAAAAAAAAAAACTTGTTGAAAAGCCTTTTTCAACATATCCCTAAACTAAGGGAAGAGGAGGGAATAACAACTCAATGAAAAGACGGTCTCCAATTTCTGAATGGAAAAGCTACAGCTGAGAAATAAAATAAAATGTCGTGCTGCAGAATATGTTATACCCTTATTTTGTGTTAAGGATATATTTTATTATGTGAATGGTTTTGGTTTTGTTTTCTGTTTTTGTTTTTTGCTTGTATTGGGAGCTAGCTTTACTGGTAACTTCCTTATTTAGTTTTTAGTGGTCAACTCAAAATGAAACTAGGGCTGAGCTAGTTAACCCTCACTAGCCAAACTGAAATTGTATGCAACATTAAAAGAAGAGATCCATCATGTAGCTTGTGACACTTTTATTTTATTAGTCACCGGGGAACTTTTCAGTGATGAAAATACACAGGGCAATAAACCTTCACATGGCTTCAAAAGGAAAACAAACAAATCTTCTCTAATCTGCTCTTACTATAATTTCCTAAGTGTACACCAAACTCTGGATTTAAAGATCTGAGGTACTATAGAACATTAAGTTGAGGAATAGAAATTAAGAGTACATATTCATGGTTTATATTTCTTATTCTGTGGAGTTCCTGAACACATCTAGGTGGAATGCATCTGAGACTAAGGGCTGGTTTTTAATCCTCATCCTCATAAGAAACCAGCCTTGAAGAATTAACAATTGTCTTCATCGGTATTCTAAACCTCCTAAGATATTTAGGCTTCTGTACATAAAAGTGTTTTTGCTAAATTTACAGTATGTATAGGTCCTTTCATATTATTTTACTAAGAATGTTTGAACTTGGCATATTTGATATAGTTCCTCGTAGGAATAGCACAGCTCAAACATTAGTTTTTCTACTTACCTCCTCTAACACATGTGGTTTGTCTGGAGAGTTTCTAAAAATTCACCTATAACCCCAGTTCATGTATGTGCTGGTGATTGTTCTTGCTGAGGTAAATCTCGAATCAGTGATTAAAATAGTTGGGGTAAAGTTGTAGCTTATATGCAATACTACTTGGAGGAATTCTAATTTGTATTTAATGTGGAAATTGTATCGTTTCATTGATTTAATCATAAATAATGGAAATGGTCTTCAAGCAGTTTTATTTTTGATTTTTTTTTGCTTATACACTGATTCCTATAATACAGTGCTATAAGCTATGCACAGAAAGAAAATAAAACGTTTGAAATCCAAGAATAATGGTTCTTACTGCTAAGAGGGAGTAATAGTTATTACTAATGATTTTGATGGGGTTGCATTTTTGATGCAATGTTTATTCCACTTGCAGTTAGAATATGAATATGTTTTATCACTAATGCGGCTGAATAACCAAACCAAACATTTGTGTAAAAAAAAAAAAAAGCCAAGATTTCATTGTTTGTTGAATATTTCTTAAGCATCTAGCCCCTAAAGAGACCGCTTCTTACTGAGCCTGTAAACTCTGCATGATGGAAATTCTTGTATTTTATTGAGGAATGACTGTTGGTTTACTCACCACATCTGTGGAATCATGGCTATAAATGTTTGCTTACAAACTCTTCGTGACTTGTAATTTAACTTAATCTCATCTAATGTAAATATTAGATTATGATGTTCAGTAACATCTTTCATAGGTATAAACTGCTGTCATTATTGATTTCAGAGTAACTCTGAGTAATCAAATAGGTAAAAGCATGTTTTGAGTAAAATAGCTAGATTTATACTTTACTTGTATTGTATAAAGACTTAACAACAACCGGAATTGACTGGATTGACAGTTAAAGTGTCAGAATGAAAGCGAGGTTTTTTTAATGTTACCTGACTGTCCTAAAGATGAAAATGATTTGTATTGGTATGAAATGCTTATTTTTATTCTACTTAGTAAGGGTAAGTTTTATTTATACTCTTTGGACTCCCATAAACTTTTGCACACTGCTTTGTGTTTTTGGTTTACCCTAAACTACCATCCTTTTTATCTTTGCTTTTTTTCTTCCTATTCAGAAAAGAGCAAAATGTGAAAAGACGCTAGACTCTCAGGTATAGAGTGAACTGAGCAATTTGGAGGATGTATTGGACTTTGTCCTCTCTTATTCCACCCTCCCAGCCCTGAAAGTTGCTAGGTACTTGTGAGGCAATGTACTGGAGAGGGGAGAGCATGGATCCTGGGGTCAAAGGGACTTTGCCCCCACCCTTACTTGGCCTTCTACCTGCAGGTGACCACTGGCACATTCTCCTGCTTGTCTCAGCTTCAGGTTCTTCACCTCTAATATGGGGATGATGAAAACAGTACCTGTCATGCAGAGTTATTGGGAGGATTGATAATTTAGATGTTTATACATGTAATGTACTTAGAGCAGTGTCGGCCTCTTTTCACTTGATATCCAGTACTATGTAAGATAGAGGATGCATGTCTTCTATATTCTGTATTTCCCATTTCTTTTGCGTGCAGTCTTTGATTCGTACAATAGAAGGAACACGTGGAATGTATATTTGTACATTCATATCAACAGAGTATTTAAAATTGCTACCAACCTCATTTAATTCGGTATAAGACTAACAGATGAAGTCTCTCATTTGCTTGAAGATATTTTACAAAATACCAACTGCTCTATATTTCTTTAGAGAAAGATTATAGTTACTAATATTGATACCTCTGATAATATTTTATTCTTAAATCTTCAGTGATCCCTTTTACTATAGATTCATGACAGCTAATAAGTACTAACTGACTTAGAGGTGTCCTTTCCCATCATATGGAATGATGTAAAGAAATCAGATACAAACTACTGAAATTAGAAAATAAAATATGAACAACTTTCAACAATGTATACAATTGATTCTTTTCGAACTGTTTATAACATTTTTAACTATTCATGTGATTCTCTTCCAAAAATTTGCTATTTTTAAAAGTTAATTGTGATATATAAGGAAAAGGTATACCTTGTTTTTATTTTTGTCTGTTTTTGGTTGTTTGATCTAAATGAATCCACTTAGCCATATTCCAGATATGGGGTTGCATTTCCTCAGCAAATGAATTTGTCACAAATCTGTGCTGAAGAAGGCATTTTCTAACGGTAAGTCAATTCAGCAGAGTGACTTCAGATTGCCAAAGTCACATTCAACAGACCTTACTTTATACGATGCAGAGACCTATAGGTGAAGTAAATACTTACACTTCTGGTCAACTTACCCACTTTTAAAAGCCCAGTCTGTACTGCCATTCCAATCCATTGTTTTGTTCAGTTCACAACTTGATGTTGGTAGATCAGAAAGTAGGGACAAAATCTGAGTCAAGTCCCATTGCTGATTTCTGTGCTGTCTGATACAAAATTAACTGGACTTGGCAGATTTGACAACATTTAATACATATTTATGATTTTAAACCTGTCTTAGGAATCTAACAATGGGATTTTTTTGTTGTTTTTTTCTTGAGACGGAGTCTGTCGCCCAGGCTGGAGTGCAGTGGTGCAATCTCAGTTCACTGCAACCTCTGCCTCCCAGATTTGAGAGATTCTCCCTCTTCAGCCTCCTGAGTAGCTGGGATTATAGGCGCCTGCCACCACACCCGGATAATTTTTGTATTTTTGGTAAAGACAGGGTTTCACAATGTTGGCAAGGCTGGTTTCCAACTCCTGACCTCAAGTGATCTGCCTGCCTCGGCCTCCAAAAGTGCTAGGATTACAGATGTAAGCTACTGCACTCAGCCATTCTTTCATTCATTCATTTAGAGACAGGGTCTTGCTGTGTTGCCCAGGGTGAACGCAATGACACCATATCACAGCTCACTGCAACATCAACCTCCCTGGCTCAAGTGATCCTCCTACCTCAGCCTCCCAAGCAATGGGGACTACAGGTGTGCACCACCATGCCGGAATGTTTTGTTTTTATTTTTTAGAGATGGGGTCTCACAATTTTGTCGAGGCTGGTCTCCAACACCTGGATGCAAGTGCTTCTCCCACCTTGGCCTCCCAAAGTGCTGATATTACAGGTGTAAGACACTATGCCCGGCCAAAAACCTCTTTTTTGAGACGGAGTTTTGCTCTTGTTGCCCAGGTTGGAGTGCAATGGCGTGATCTCAGCTCTCTGCAATCTCCGCCTCCCGGGTTCAAGTGATTCTCCTGCCTCAGCCTCCCAAGTAGCTATGATTACAGGCATGCGCTAGCATGCCCAGCTAACTGTATTTTTAGTAGAGACGGGGTTTCCCCATGTTGGTCAGGCTGGTCTCAACTCCCGACCACAGGTGATCTCCCCTCCTTGGCCTCTCAAAGTGCTGGAACTACAGGGGTGAGCCACCACGCCCGGCCATACTAAAGATTTTTGTAGGAAGTTAGTGTAGTGGGAAAAGCGTGGGAAACTCGAAAGTCATTTTCTTTCAAAGCTTAAATATAAATTACATTATTGGACAGTCTGTCATAATGTTATGAAAATGTCAATTTTCTCCAAATTAACCTCTGACTTCAATATAATTACATGTAGTATTACGGCAGGCCTTGGTGGGAGATTGCAAAAACATCCTAAAGTATATTCATTTGGAAATACTGAATTTCAAAGAATTCTGAAAACACTGCCAAGAGGGAATTCAACAGATAAGTTGCACCCTAAGCCATAGTAGTAAATAATAGATGGAGTAACAGAAGGATCAGAATAGATAGCTCAGAATCTAGCTCACCTACTATGGGAATTAGATACTTGATTTTTTTTAAAGTGGCTTCAAAAATTACTGGGGAAAGGATAGGTAAGCAGGTAGTGCTGACCAAACCACTTCGGAGAGAAAAGTGGATTTGGATCTTTACCTCACGCTAGTACGGAAAAATTGCTTGAGAGTAAAGCATTTTTTACGTTTTTTTTTTTTTTTTACTATAAGCCTGAGAGCAATGGGGAGCATCTTGGGACTAGGGAAGTTTGTATTAAGACTTCTTAAAATGCAAACCATAAGGTGAAAAATTTATGGATTTTATCACTTCGTAACCGTCATGACATCGGATCAAGCAAGAACCATCAATGGATGCTAAATCTAGAGAGAATTTTTGTTTGTTTGTTTGTTTGTTTTTTTTTTTTGAGACAGAATTTCGCTCTGTCACCCAGGCTGGGGTGCAGTGGCCGGATCTCGGCTCACTGCAAGCTCCGCCTCCCGGGTTTAGGCCATTCTCCTGCCTCAGACTCCCGAGTAGCTGGGACTACAGGCGCCCGCCACCTCACCCGGCTAGTTTTTTGTATTTTTTAGTAGAGACGGGGTTTCACCGTGTTAGCCAGGATGGTCTCGATCTCCTGACCTCATGATCCGCCCGTCTCGGCCTCCCAAAGTGCTGGGATTACAGGCTTGAGCCACCGCGCCCGGCCTAGAGAGAATTTTTGACGAAGAGTAAGTACCTGCATAACCTTAAAGTGCCTCCCCACAGAGTGCTTATTGCAAGAGGAAAACTACCTCTACGTTGGAGGAACAGCCAATGGAGAGAAAATTATTGTATCCATGTTAAACTTACTTAAATTGGTAATTAACTCTAGTATGTGTAATAGAACATAATCTTAGGAAACACACATGGAAGTACTTGTAACTTACTCTCAAAACAATTGATTAAAAAATAGGGCAATATTATAAATGGAGTAAACATGTTAATAGGATTTTGTCATAAAAATTAAGGAAAATTGTACCAATCTTAAAAAGCTTAGTTGGCTAGGATAAAATATTTGCAACATTTAAACCGGAAATTATCTAGAATACAAGAAACGAAATCAACCAGAGTAGCCCAGTGGAAAGGTGGGCAAGGATTCAACAGGCAATTTACAGAAGGGTAAACCAGATAGAATGGCTAATCGTTTTGTGCAGATCTTGAGAACAGTGCCAAGCGAGGAAAAACAAATGGAATGATAGCTTTTATGCCATATCATTTATATACATTTAAAATACATGCATATCTTCACAACAGTATTTCAACATTGCAGCTGCAAAGATATCAGAGGAGGTGTTTATAATTAGGGAGAGGAATGGAAAGTAGAAAGACCCCAAAAATAGAATAAAAGTAGAGAGGGATGCTACACACACGTGTCCATGAGCTCAAGAGTTGGATGAATTAAACTCACCAAAGGTCCCTAAGATAAAGGAGAAAGTGACAGCTCCCACGCTCTTATTTGGCTTAATCTCTGTGTTCAGTTTTCATGACAGCTCGGTACCAGCCCCAACCTGCTCACTCTCCTACTCATTTATGTTTAAACTTTGCTGGCTTTCTCACCACACTCAAACCCTACTCCCGGCACACGTTTGGGCGTGTCAGGAACACGTTCATCAGTAATTTTTTTTGTGCCACAAAGGGACTGTTAGCCAGCTTTGGCCAAGAGTAAAGGTGCCCATTCCTGAGAGTTTCAGCTTCACATTAAAAAAAAATTAGGTATAATTAAGAGACCATAAAATTCACCCGCTTAAAATGTACGATTCAATAGTTTTTAGTATACTTAGTTATGCACTCACCATAATCCTAGAACATTTTCATCCAGAAAAGAAAACCTGTACCCATTATTCAGCTTCATTTTTAATCGTGTGTATCTCCCCCCAGGGGTGGTAATAAAACGTTCAGGCTCGTCACCTTCCAACAAGAAAAACGTGCAGCCTGGGGCTCCATGGGAACGGGTTATCACTTGGCAGACCTGGGTAAACAGGAGGCTTGAGCTGGCCCTTCCAAGATGTCTTCTTCAATGTTTTTGAAAAGATAGTAAATGTGCATGGCAGTGGTAAAAGTGCCTACTTGGGAGGCAACACGTTTAGCAGTTTCTTGTGTGTCTTCTCGGAGAGAGCCTCCCCACAGAGGTTTTTTGTTTTGTTTTGCTTTTGAGACAAGGTCTCTGTTGCCCAGGCTGGAGTGCAGTGGCGTGATCATGGCTCACTGCAGCCTCAACCTCCCAGGCTCAAGCGATCCTCCCGCCTCAGCCTCCCGAGTAGCTGGGACCACAGAAGCGTCGCCATGCCCAGCTAATTTTTAAATTTTTTTTGTAGAGACAGGGGTCTCGAACTCTTTAGCTCAATCCGCCCGCATCAGCCTCCCAAAGTGTTGGGATTACAGGCGTGAGCCACCACGCCCGGCCTCATGGAGGTTTCAGTCAGCATTATTTACGCCTCAGAAGAGGAAACAAATTGGCTGCGGAGTGGGGTGTGGTTGAAAGGCCTAGGTCGGCCTACGGCGCGTGCAGCTGCCTTTTCGTTGAAGGTCGACTCCAGTAACCTGCTGCTGTCCCTCTCTGGGTGACCGCACGCTGAGGGTGGGGCGTCACTAAACACTGATTACCCGTGCGCCTCGAAAACTGGAACCTAACTGTGCTTGGAGGGCGGGTCCTCCGGCGTCTGCACGGGTGGCACTGGCCCAACTGGCACCCACCTGTGGGCCTAGCCAGAAATTGTTTCCAAGGCTGCATTGCTGAGTTTGCATGCAGACACCCAGTGTGTGTAAACGTGTGCGTACTGAGCATGTATGTGCGCGTTGTGTGCTCTGTGTTCACACATTGTGTTAGGATGTGTGCATGGTGAGAAACTGCACCCCACATCTATACATGCTTTGAGTGTATCTGCACTGTGTGAGAAAGTGCATTTATGCTGAGTGTGCACGTTGTGTGTGCATGTTGCATGTAAGCATCGTATGAAGAATTGTGTGCGTACGCACGCCTTCTGTGTGTGCACTGTGTACAGCAGTGTGTAAGGACGCGTGCACGCCCGTACGCGCTGTGTGAGGACTGTTGTGCACATTCCATGCACACGCTATGCGCGCTCGACGTGTGAGAACCGGTGAGCATGTCGCACAAGCACGCCCTGCGTGCGCCGTGCGTGAGAACCGGTGTGCCTTTCGCACGTGCACGCCCTGCGTGCGCCGTGCGTGGAACCGGTGCGCCTATCGCACGTGCACGCCCTGCGTGCGCTCTGCGTGGGAACCGGTGCGCTTATCGCACGTGCCCGCCCTGCGCGCGCCCTGCGTGAGGACGCGTGCGCATGCGGACGCGCGCGGGTTCGGTGCGGCGCGGCGGGCTTGGCAGTGCGCCTGTGCGGCCGGCGCATCCCGATGGAGCGCGGCGGCGGCTTCGGGACGGGATCCCGGCCTGAGGGGACTGCGCGGGGAACCTCTCTCCCAGGGAAGATCGCAGAACCGGGAGCGGTGCGGACCTCTCAGCCCAACTACAGGCCTCAAGGTATCCTCCCCAGAGTGTGGCGGGCGCCCGAGGGCTTCGGGTTCCTGTGGAGGGGGGGTGGGGGGGGCGGGCCCGACGGCCCAGGGCAACGGTCCTCGAGCGTGGGGGGAAGGGGCATGGCGCAGAGCTGAGATAAATGCCCTTTCACCGGCCCGGGATCGTCTGGACGTGCATCCAAGGGCCGCACCCCTCTCTGTGCGAGTGGCGGGGTTCTTTCTTGGGGTGACCTGGGTGAGTGGGTACACATGGGGGGTGGCTTAGGGTGGGCGGCAGGTGTATTTGGGATGGAGGTGCCTGAGGGGGGGCTGGGGGTCCAGTCCTCGTCCTCGAGGAGCAGTCGGCATGGGGGTCGTTAGGGTAAACCGAGCGGGCTTCTGGGGTTGCCCCGGCCTCCGCGCGCGCCCTGCGTTCTGGGAAACGCGCGCGAGCGCCACTGCAGCCCGCGGGGAAGGTGGCCCAGCTTCGCGCCTCTTGGCGTTCCCAGGGGGCAAAATCGGCGTGTCACCCGTTGGCAGAAGCAGATTAGCCTGGGCGGCCAGGCGTCTGCCCAGGACCGGGTGCTCCTCCCGCCCGGATGCGCTCCCTGTGGTCTCGGGTATGCTGCTCAGGTGACCCGGCCGCGGCCCCCTCTCGAGGCAGCGGGGCAAACAAGGTTCTCAGTCCTCCAGGCTGCAGATGTTGGAAGCCATGGAGGGCTGGTCCCTGGCTGCCCAGAAGCCAGCGAGGCAGTGGGGGAGACTGTGAGGACATTTGACAGGATTTTAGATAAGCGGGTCTGATGCTAACGTTCTGTAAAGTGGTTGCAGGTAGTGCGGGGGTGTACGCAGCATGGAAACCGATTTCATGCTGTTTTTCCTGACATCTTTTTTCTTTATTTTTAGTTAATAATGCAGGCTATTTTTAAAACATTTTTTACTGCAGTCTAACATGCATTAAAAAAACCGCACAAAACTTTGATTCGATGAATTATCACATAGTGAAGATGGGAGTATTTTATATATGATAGGCCAAGAAAAGGAAAGAAATCAAAAGAAATGTTCTTAAAATATGCTTTTTCACGGGGTTGTGGGGGCGAGGGGTATTTTCTGATTGGGCCTTCAGTTGCATCATTCATAGAAGGAGGAGATAGCTTAAATCATTTCCAGTTCGTGTTTTTCATTATGCTTTTTTAAAGGCAGAATTCATTAACTGTCACAGGATAACGTTATAACTACCTTTGAAATGTGTGCTTTTGTTTTTATCCTTTTTGCTTGAAACACTCAAGCTGCATCTGCTAGGGAAGAACCTGGAAACTACTCACCAGAACGACCCTCCCTGGCAGAGGCGACCTTGTATAATAAAACATTGAAAAGGAGAGGTTGTTTCAGTTTGCATTTTTATTTGGTTGAGAGCTTAAATAATAGTTTATTTCAATGTTTTGTTGTACTCATGAGAGGTGGGGAGGGGCGGTACGATTGGGCCTTCATTGTATCTTGGATTTTATTCGAATAAAGGGGAGATTTTTTTTTTTTTTTATGGAAACAAAATTAGGGGAAGGGGAGGAGGTACTTTTGCGGGGGAGATTCTTAATAAGTTCTGTTTGGAAACTACTGTAGAATCATTTAATGCACTCTTCTGATATTAAGATTAGCTTAAGACTATCTTCCTTCGTTTGAAATTGGAAATGTAGAAAAACATGTTGTGTGAAGGTTTAAAATGTGAAATAAACACCTATGTGCATTAAGGTTGGTATGGTAAAATTGGAATTTTCAATTTAGGTGCCAGGTGATACCACGATTTGTTCTTTGGGGGATTTAGCAAGGCCGGGTACTTAAATAAAGTCTCCTTAGAAAAATTATGATTTTGAGGTCTTATAATAATCTGTCCTGGATACTGATCATTCTTGGTTACCCAGGCCCTTAGCATTTGGGACCCATTCCTAATGAGACTTAACCTGCTTTTCTAGAGAGTCAGCCATTATTCCTAAGCTTGGGCTGGGTGCTGTGAAGGCTGCAAGACAGAAGGACCTGAGATGTTTAGGCTGTTCAACAATTTTGTGTTGCACAGTTGGGCGATATGAGTTGGCAAGTGGTTTTCCTGGGAGCTGTTGTAAAAGACAGCAGGGAAATACCGCTGGTGGTTTCGTCTAGCAACAGGTTCTTCCGATATTGAAATCCTGTGCATGTTGCCATTACCCCCCAGTGATGCCTTCTTTCTTTCCTTTTAATTACCTCTGAATAGAAATTACCAAATCTGTTCATTTTAGTGCTTGTCTGATACACATAGTATAACAAATGAGCAAGTGCTTGTTTCAGTCTGCTTAAAAACCTTTAACCAGCAGATAGAATCACCAGATCTCTACCATAACGTCGGACAGCATTACTGTCACACAGATCCTGTGTCCCCCTCAGACTGAAATACTCCCTTCTCCCATTTTTCCTTCAGGAATTCACTTCCTCTAGGTTCTCTCAGTCAGAATTAATGAACTTCCTCCTGTCTGTGCCTGCAGTACCTCCAGCCAAGCACTCTTTCTCTGCCTGTATTATATTAACCTTCATGCTCCTCTAGGCAGATGCTCATTGGGTATCTACTGTATGCCGGACTCTGCTGGCCATGCTGTTACTAAAGCTGAGTAGATTGAGGTCCAGACTGCCTGGGTATGAATGTCAGCACTCTCTTCTTACTGTGTAATTTTGGGGAAGTTATTTGACATCTGTGAGCTTCAGTTTTCTCCCATTTAAAATGGGCTTTAGAAGCAGTTGTGAAGTATATCACACTTGCTGGATGCAGTGGCTCACCTGTAATCCCAGCATTTTGGGAGGCTGAGGCAGAAGGATCAATTGAGCCTAGGAGTTCAAGACCAGCCGGGGCAACAAAATGAGACCCTATCTCTAGGAAAAAAAAAAAAAAAAACAGTTGGGTGTTTACATGAGTAGCCTGTACACATGTACACATGCCTGTAATCCCAGCTACTCAGGAGACTGAGGTGGGAGGATCACTTGAGCCCTGGAGGTTGAGGCTGCAGTGAGCCATGATGGCCAATGCACACCAGCCTGGGCAAAAGAGTGAGACTCTTGTTTCACACACACACACACACATACAAATAAGGGGGCGGGAGTTGCTGAAGAACAATGCTGGGAGACAGAGTACTGTCTTGAGGATGAAGGAATTAATGTCTGTAAAGCAGGCCTGACACACAAGTGCTCAAGCTGGTGCATTTCCTCTATTGGATCATTAGCTTGAGAGCAAGGCCTGGGTCCAGGTTATGGGTACCTCTCTCAGTGCTGCCTGGTGCAGGAGGTGACTGTATCGTCATCCTACCCCTCCTTAGGGTTTTTGTGTACAGTAGGTCTCTGACCATTGTTTCCCAATCGCATCATGCTGGGAGCAGATACGCTGGGTTGAGTGCTCATAAATCACTGATGAGTTGTATTAAAGAAATGTGTTGGTGGAGAAGTTTGAGATAATGGAACTGTAAAGCATGTTTCCTGAGGCCCATTGAGTTTTCCAGTGCATTCTACAGATACATACTGTTATTTAAATTTTTTTATTTTTTGTTTTAATAGCTTTTGGGGTACAAGTGGTTTTGGGTTACATGGATGAATTGTATAGTGGTGAAATCTCAGTTTATCGTGTCCCAGTCACCTGAGTAGTATACATTATTTACTGAATTAAACTCCTTTGCCCCTTGTTCCCTAGGAAGGAGGGAATTGCTTTGCCATAAGATGGCATTTCTTCATGTCCTTCCATCTGCATATCTTCATCCCCTGCCCTGGAGCATGAGAATGTAGAGGTACAAACTGGAAGTTCAGGATAACCTCCCTCAGGGGTTCACAGTAGGGTGAGGGGCCGGACATGATGGCTCATGCCTGTAATCACAGCACTTTGATTTTTCTTTTTCTTTCTTTCAAATCCTTTCTTTTCTTTCTTTCTTTTTAAATGAAGTCTCACTCTGTTGTCCAGGCTGGAGTGCAGTGGCGCAGTCTCGGCTCACTGCAACTTCTGCGCCACCGTGCCCAGGATCCCAGCACTTTGGGAGGCCAAGGCAGGTGGATCACTTGAGGTCAGGAGTTTGAGACCAGTCTGGCCAACATGGTGAAACCCTATCTCTACTAAAAATGCAAACATTAGCTGGGCCCAGTGGCACACGCTTATAATCCTAGCTACTTGGGAGGCTGAGGCATGGTATCGCTTGAACCCAGGAAGCGGAGGGTACAGTGAGCTGACATCGTGCCACTGTACTCCAGCCTGGGTGACAGAGCGGGACTCTGTCTCGAAAGAAAAACAAAATAGGGTGGGGCCCAGAGACAGAGAGTAGATGGTTATTGGAGGCTGGGAAGGGTAGTAGGGGGTGGGAGGGAGGTAGGGATGGTTAATGGGTATAAAAAAATAGAATGAATTAATAAGACCTAGTATTTGATAGCACAACAGGGTAATTATAGTCAATAATAACTTAATTGTACATTTAAAAATAACTAATAGTATGATTGGATTGTTTGTAACACAAAGGATAAATGCTTGAGGGGGATGGCTAACCCATTTTGCATGATGTGATTATTTCACATTGCATGCCTGTACCAAAACATCTCTTGTACCCCGGAAATATATGCACCTGCTACCTACTATGTAGCCACAAAAATTAAAAATTGTAAAATAGAAAAGAAAAGTAGGGTGGGCCCGAGTAGCAAAGGCGTTGGGTCCCCAAGAAATCGGAGTTCTTCATCCTTTTTCAAAGTTGTGTTTAAAACCATTTTTGAATGCTTTAATCCTAAAATTGTTCAGATCACCGGGCGCGGTGGCTCACACCTGTAATTCCAGCACTTTGGGAGGCTGAGGCAGGTGGATCACGAGGTCGGGAGTTCAAGACCAGGCTGGCCAAGATGGTGAAACCCCGTCTCTACTAAAAATACAAAAATTAGCCAGGTGTGGTGGCAGGCGCCTGTAATCCCAGCTACTCGGGAGGCCGAGGCAGGGACTTGCTTGAACCCGGGAGGCAGAGGTTGCAGTGAGCCAAGATTGCGCCACTGCACTCCAGCCCAGGAGACAGAGTAAGACTCCCATCTAAAAACAAAGCAAAACAAAACAAAAAACCAAAAAGCTTTTCAGATAAGGAAGAACAAGAGAACAAGTTGAGTTTGTGTCTCTAGAGTCTCTGGTAGTGGGAAGGACCACAAACTTCCTACAAAGTTGTATTTGGGTTTATGGCTCCTGGCTTTATTTACTGATAGCGGCATAGGACTTGGACTTAGCAGGACCTTCAGGGCAAACTGCTGAAAGTCTTTGTGATTTCCCTTCTGATATCCTAGCCATGGTGACATAGCTGCTCAGAGTCTGTCATGTCTAACCCTGCTTCTTCTCCAACGTGAAAGGATGTTTTCCTCTCTTTCAGGTGCCCCATCTTCTGCAGTGGCTAGTGTTTTGAAAGAACACTTTGTCTTCTTGTAGTAATTACATTGATTGACTTACAAAACAGAAGGATTCACAAGGTTGATTTGGGCAGGGGAGAGATGGAGATTTCTGGGGGTTGTTGGTAAATATCCTGGTGGGTCTTGTTGAGAAGATTTAATGAGATATATTGGCTGGTGATACAATGATACTGCCTGGTGTTAGGGGGCTGTTCATGTGCTAAGTTGGCTCTGGCAGCAGTTCCAGGATTTGAAAACTTCCCATGGCCCTGCCCTCCGGCCTCTTTTGAAAGGAATTTCACCAGAAGGATGAGGGGGTGGTAGAGGGCAGCCGCCCTTAGGGAGGGAGTATCCACTGTCCACCTCACATCTGAGTTGGCCACATTTAAATGTGGAGTTTACTGTCTTGGCATCTGAGGCTCTGGGACTGACTAGGCCTTGGGATCCCGCCTCATCTGCCTCTGAGGTCAGTCTGAATGCAAGCCCTGATCTGCTTTTCTGTTGGGAGGCATTTGTTTTCTTCTTGCCTAGGAACTTTTTCTGTTTTTAAAAGCCTCGTGATTAGCAGAGTTTGGGTTGTCATTTAAGCGAAAGGAAAACAGGTATGAGTGAGCCACATGCATGCAAAGCATTTGAGGGAACAGCAATCATGCCAAATGCCTGAGATCCTTGGAATGACAGGGTCTGTCCCCAGGGCTCCTAGCTTCTGACCGGTGCTGGGTTCGTTCACCACCTAAAAAGACTTGCTTTTCCTCTCAGTGCCAAATAGGTTGGTGCCTTGCAGCCCCCAGGCAACCCTTTGGAATGTTCCTTGCTCCTTTGTCATCTCACCCTCTTCATCCCTCCCACCCTCTGTGTTTCTGTAATAACAGCTTTATGGCTGGTCGCGGTGGTTCACACCTGTAATCCTAGCACTTCAGGAGGCCGAGGCCCACAGATAGCTTGCACTCAGGAGTTCAAGAGCAGCCTGGACAACTTGGCAAAACACTGTCTCCATAAAAAAATACAAAAAATTAGCTGGGCGTGGTGGCACATACCTATAGTCTCAACTGCTTTGGGGCTGAGGTGGGAAGATTGCTTGAGCCCATGAGGTCGAGGCTGCAGTGAGCTGAGATTATGCCACTTCACTCCAGCCTGGGTGACAAAGTGAGAGCCTGACTCAAAAATAAAAATAAACAGCTTTATCATCTCTATAAAATTCATATGCCATATATTCTACCCATATAAAATGCACAAATCAATGGTTTTTAGTATATTCACAGAGTTGTGCAGCCATCACCACAATCAATTTTAGAACATGTTCACCATCCCACAAAGAATCCCCATATTCATTAACATTCTTCGTTCCCCCTGGCCTCACAACCACCGATCTGTCTATATAGAGACCTCGAGACTTCTGCCGGGACAGTCTTCAGCCTTTGGTGCAGACGCGCGTTGCAATTGCCTAGAAGTCTGTGGGTGGGTCTTCATGCATTAGAGGTTTAGAAACCAGTGTTCTGCATACTCTGTCCTTCAGGTCCAAGACGCGCTTTTACCCTGAAGCCTTGCCTTTTCACCTCCTGTGCATTCCCACTCCGCAGGGCCTGCAAAGCACTCAGAACCTGAATGTAACATACATAGCAGTCTGCAGTTATAATATACTGCACATGTCCATTTTAGCTTCCCAGACAGTAATGGCCGCTAATTGTTGAGCACTTGTGTGCCAAGTATCAGTATAAGCACTTATACATTATTTTACTTTCATCCTCACAATCACTTTATATTCTTTTTGTCATTTCAGAGACGTTTCAGTTATCTATTATTGTGTAACAAACCACTCAAAAACTTATTTCTCATAGTTCTGGGGGTTACCTTGGCTCACTGGAGAAGTTCTGCTGCTCCATTTGGGGTCACCTGGAGTGACTCATGCTGGTACAGTCTACTGGTCTGCTGGGAGCTCAGTTGGACTTGAAATGTCCAAGATGGTCTCTCATTGTCCAGGTACCTAATCACAGGGAGTCTGTCCTGGACTTTCTAACAGTGTGGCTGCTGTGCTTTGAATGAGGAAGCAGAAGTTGCCAGTTCTCTTAAGGCCTGCATTTAGAAGTCCCAGAATGTCATTTTTGCTGTGTTCAGTGGTCAAAGCTAGTCCCAAGGCCAGCCTAGATTCAAGGGGAGAGGAAATAGACTCCACCTCTTGATGTGAGGACAGCATGCACCTACTGGGAAAGGAGAAATTGTTAGTGGCCCTTTTGGAGAATATCTTCTGTAATAGGTAAGTACAGTCGTTCCTTGGTATCCGTTGGGGATTGGTTCCAGCACCTTTCCAGGACACCAAAAATCAAGGATACCCAAGTCCCTGATATAAAATGGTATAGTATTTGCATGTAACCTATGCACATCCTCCCTTTTACTTTTTTTTTTTTTTTTTTTTTTTTTGAGACAGAGTCTCACTTTGTCACCCAGGCTGGAGTACCGTGGCACGATCTCAGCTCACTGCAGCCTTGACCTCCCAGGTTCAAGCAACCCTCCCACCTCAGCCCCTCCAAGGAGCTGGGACTATAGGCATACACCGCTATGTATGGCTCATTTTTGTTTTGGTTTTGGTTTTTTTGAGACAGAGTCTCGCTCTTGTCACCCAGGCTGGAGTGCAGTGGCATGATCTCTGCTCTCTGCAACCTCTTGCTTCCTGGGTTCAAGCGATTCTCCTGCTTCAGCCTCCCAAGTAGCTGGGACTACAGGCACAGACTACCACACTTGGCTAATTTTTTTGTATTTTTAGTAGAGATCGGGTTTCACCATGTTGGCCAGGCTGGTCTTGAACTCCTGACCTCAAGTGATCTGCCCACCTTGGCCTCCCAAAGTGCTGGGATTACAGGCGTGAACCACCACGCCCCTCCCTCCCTTACACTTTAAATCGTCTCTGGGTTACTGATAATACCTAATAAATGTAAATGCTATGTAAATAGTTGCTATACTGTGTTGTTTTGGGAATAATGACCAAAAAAAAAAAAAAAAAGTCTGTACATGTTCAGTTCAGGTGCAACCATCCATTTTATTTTATCTGAATATTTCTTTCTTTCTTTTTTCTTTTTAAGATGGAGTCTCACTCTGTTGCCCAGGCTGGAGTGCAGTGGCACAATCTCGGCTCACCGCAACCCGCTGCCTCCTGGGTTCAAGTGATTCTCCTGCCTTTGCCTCCCGAGTAGCTGAAATTACAGGCGCCTGCCACCACAACCGGCTAATTTTTGTAATTTTAGTAGAGACGGGGTTTCACCATGTTGGCCAGGCTGGTCTCAAACTCCTGACCTCAGGTGATCCACCTCCCAAAGTGCTGGGATTACAGGCATGAGCCACCACGCCCAGCCTTAATCTGAATATTTTTAGTCTGTGGTTGGTTGAATCCTTGGATATGGAACCATTGAATACAGAGGATTGATTATATGTTTTAATTAAGAAAGGTTATGTATTCAGCCAGAGGTGAGAGATTAAAAAAAGAAGAAACGTTAAGATATTTGCCCAAGGGCACACAGTAAGTGGCAAACCAGGCCTCACACCCAAGTGTGTTTGACTTCAGAGCTGAGGAAATTTTTTTTTTTTTTTTTGAGATGGAGTCTCGCTCTGTTGCCCAGGCTGGAGTACAGTGGCATGATCTTGGCTCACTGCAACCTCCGCCTCCCGGGTTCAAGCGATTCTTCTGCCTCAGCCTCTTGAGTAGCTGGGACTACAGGTGTGTACCACCATGCCTGGCTAATTTTTGTGTTTTTAGTAAAGATGGGGTTTTACCATGTTGGCCAGGCTGGTCTCGAACTCCTGGCCTTGTGGTCCACCTGCCTTGGCCTCCTAAAGTGCTGGGATTACAGGCGTGAGCCACCATGACTGGCCCAGAGCTGAGAATTTTTAACTTCCTGTGCCACTGTGCCTCCACGGATGGATAATAAACTCCTTTTGCACGTGAGCTGTGTCTCCCACATCTGCTATACCCCTCTCAGGATCTAGCTCAGTACTGTCTAGCCACATATTACAAAGATCTTGTATGTCTTTTACTTAGTACACAGTTGTTTTTCTCCCCAAAGGCGATGGGGATCTCATTTCTTAGAATTTACAGCAAAAATATTATTAAAATGCTTAGAGGAGGAGAAGTTCCATTTAATGGAATTTCCTAGTTTACGAGGAACGAACCCCCCATCCTCCCTGTGCCCACCATTATTGTTAAGGATCTGAAGATATCCTTAATTGGCTTCCTGCCTTAGGACACTGTGTTGGGTATGCTTGAGGCTCTTGCTGTAACTCCGGTCATTGCTCTAGAAGGACCCTGGAAGATTCTCTGATACTCTAGGCTAGTGTGTCTCAAACTAACTCTGGTACAGGAGCAGTTTTTTTGTTTGTTTGTTTTTGTTGTTGTTGTTTTGTGTTTTTTTTTGTTTTTTTTTTTTTTTTTGGTAAATTTCCAATCTGTTGTTGACCAATACCTTGGTAAAACACAGTAAAGAAAATTATATGAAAGACATGGAAAATACAAGTCCCAATTTTTAAATAGCAGGTTAGGTTAAATATTAGATTTAAAGAGCTCATTAAGTAACAGAATACTCTGTCCAGTTGCTGTAAATGTTTCTAAATGCATGCTCTCAGCGAGGTGCGGTGGCTCACACCTGTAATCTCAGCACTTTGGGAGGCTAAGGCAGGCAGATGACTTGAGGTCAGGAGTTCAAGACCAGCCTGGGCAATATGGCGAAACCCTGTCTCTACTAAAAATACAAAAATTAGCCGGGTGTGGTGGCGCGTGCCTGTAGTCCCAGCTACTTGGGAAGTGGAGGCACGAGAATCGCTTGAACCAGGGAGGCGGAGGTTGCAGTGAGCTGAGATGGTGCCACAGTACTCCAGCCTGGGTGACAGAGTAAGACTCTGTCTCAAAAAAAAAAAAAGAAGAAGCATGCTCTCAATGTATGCCTTTATTCTTTATTGCAGACTGATAATGAATAATAAAGAGATTGTGCTCCCTCCCCACAGCCCATCAGGGTTAGGCTGCTCAGGGTTTCCTGAAAAAAAAAAAACAAAAAACAAAAACCTAAAAAGGAGAGACTGGCACCTGTCCACAGGACACACTTTGAATAGCTCTGCTCTGGACCAGCATTTCCCAAAGGGTATAGTACATAAGAGGGTTTTAGATTACATGTGGACAAACTTATCTTTTTAACTTTAGGTTAATAGTTCTGTTGATTCTTCAATTTATTTTAAAACTACAACTAGTACATCACACTATAGTTTCTGAATATTTTCGGAATGAGTAAAAAGTCAAAAAAATACAGAAACTAAGCAAAAATAAGTCAATTTAAAGAAAAAGACTATCCACTGGGCCTGGTGTCTAGGAAAAAAATTTTAAAAAGAAAAAGAGCAAATAATAGAAGTCAGTGGTGGCTAATACAAATAGGATGCTAGCCACATATGTAATCTTAATTTTTCTAGTGGACACATTAAAAAAAAGAAAAACAGGCAAAATTAATATAATACAGCTTATTTAGCCTAGTATATTCCAAAATATTTCAGCATGTAATTAATTAATTAATTTGGGGGGGGGCGGGAAACAGAGTCTCTCTGTATCCCCCAGGCTGGAGTGCAGTGGCATGATCTCGGCTCACTGCAAAACGGTTCTTATGCCTTAGCCTCCCAAGTAGGTGGGATTATAGGCACGTGACACCATGCCTAGCTAATTTTTGTATTTTTGGTAGAGACAGGGTTTCACCATGTTGGCCAGGCTGGTCTCGAACTCCTGACCTCAAGTGATCCACCTGCCTTGGCCTCCCAAAGTGCTGGGATTACAGGTTTGAGCCACCGCGCCCAGTCCTTCATCCTCTTATATACCAAGTTCTCTACCTCAACCACACTTTGCTTCCCCAAAGTAGGTAAAAAACCAAACAAACAAAAAAACCCTGGCTTCCCCTGTGTGAAACCATGTTCCTCACAATCCTCTCCAAGGAAGAGCATTCCTTCTCTCTCTGCTCAAAGAACCAGACAGCACATTAGATTTCATCATTTTCCCCACCGCCCTCTGCTCTGGGCTACCCCGAGCTTACTGCCCTTGCTGTCATTACTAAACCTCCAAAGTTCATCAGCTCTGTGTGTAGTCCTTTTTTTTGCTTTGTAGAGGCAGGGTTTCGCTCTGTTGCCCAGGTTGGAGTGCAGTGCTGCCATCACAGCTCACTGCAGCCCCAACCTCTCAGGCTCAAGCGATCCTCCCACCTCAGCTCCCAAGTAGCCAGGACCACAGGTGAGTGCCACCATGCCTGGATCATTTTTGAATTTTTTTTTTTTTAATAGAGACAGGTCTCATGCTGGGATTGCAGCCATGAGCCATCTCACCTAGCCTCAGCATATAATTAATATTAAACATTATTAATGAGATATCTGGCATTCTTTGCATCAAGTCTTTGAAATTCCGTGTGTATTTTACACTTCTAGTGTGTCTCCATTTGGACTGTTTGCGTTTCACGTGCTCAATAGCCAGCTGTGGCTGGTGGCTACTGTATTGGACTGCATTGACCTAGAACATTTCCATCGCGCAGGGAGTTTTGTGGTCTACATTGAGTCTTACGGTGACTAAGTATTCAGTGTGATGACTATGCTGTCAAGTATGGTGTGAAGCACAGTATGTGTGCTGTGGTAGTGAGTCCAGCTTGGATCTCTTCTGCATGGATGTAGAGGAAATGGAAACACACTTTGATGAAATGGGCTCCCCCATATGAGGCAAAGCAGGCCTGGACCCCCAGGCTTTCGAAGGGATAACCTGATTTTGCTTTTCCCAGCCTGGGTGAAGGGAGTGCACCGAGGCTGTGACTAGTGGGTCCTCACACAGATCATTGTCTTGGGGACCTGATAGACTGTGGAAAGGGGATGGACTTGGCTTTATGGGAATTATTAAGCTGTTATCGAGGAAAAGTGCTAAGGTTTGAATGTCCATTCCAAAACTCGTGTCAAAATCGCCATTGTAATGGCATTAAGAGATGGGACCTTTAAGAAGTGAGTAGGCTATGGGGCTCTGCCCTCATGAATGGATTATTGTTGAAAGTGGGTTCGGTTTGGCCCCCATTTGCCTTCTCTGTGTCGTGGGCTTGCTTGCCCTTCTGCCATGTTTTGATGCAGAAAGAAGGCCCTTACCAGATGCCAAGCAGATGCTGACACCACCAGCATCCAGAATTGTAAGCCAAGTAAATTTCTGTTTGTTATAAGTTACCCAGTCTGTGGTATTCTGTTATAGCCACTGAAAACAGATTAAGACAGAAAGCATAGTATTGAAAGACATGGAACCATAACTTTGGGAGGAGAGAGCTGTATTAGCCAGCTTAGGAACTCCTGGGTTTGGTGTTGGGGTCGGAGTAAGGAATCCCTGCTGCTGGGTAGGGTCTGCTGAGTTGGGATTCTATGGACTCTGTGAGGTTGGATCTGGTCATCTCCCCTAGCTGGTGTCATGTCTTCCTAGTGCCTTGTCCACAGAAGCCACTTGCTGATTCTGACCAACAGGTACTGATTGACTGGTAGGACAGATGCCCTAACTCTGGGACCCCACACTGTTAAACAGGAAAGTTCCAGTGTATATGGGCTGGTTCTACCTCCATCTTTCTAGATTTGATGTGAAAGAGCTACCATTAGTTACAGATGGCTTTAGTGGACTGATTACCCAGCACCTGCTTCAGGGCCTGCAGGATGAGCCCCTTCCCAGACCAGCCTGTCTCCTTCCTAAGCAGTTGGTCTGTCTTCACCATTGGACACTGATACCTTCAGAGTTGACTCTTGGTTTAGCAACTCAACCAGTGTGGTACTCTGGTTGCTATGGTAGATGTATGGGATTAACTTCCTTTTCAGCTCCATTTTTTATCCCTACCCTTGTTTTTCTCTTTCTCTCCTACTTTCTGTATTTATTTCTACTGTATTTTATATAAGCAGTCTTAATCCTTTCTGGAAGGAGGGAGGGAGGACAGGAAATGTCTTTGCAACTGGAGTCTCACCAGGCACCTGCAGCCCTTTATTAAGCAGTGCTCTATGTCCCTGTTTCAGAACAACACCTTAAAATGTGCTGTTAACTTGAAGTAACCATCTGAATCGGAAACTGGGCAAGACCGAATTCTCCTGCTGTGCTTATTCTTAAAGACAGCCCCCCATGGGGTTCCTGTATGTTCTCTTCCTTCAATACCTAGCACATTTTCAGCACTACACTTACCAGAGGGAAAGTGTATTGCTCATGGGGATAGCATCACCTCTTAGCAGGTTTTGCTCTTTTCTACTCTATTAATTGTATTTGTTTAGTTTTCTTGATCACCAGTCAGGGGTGACAGTGGGTAGTGAAATATTGTGACAGCCTTCAGTGGAAGCTCTCCTTGTACCTGGGTAATTTTTTCCCCCAGTGGAGATATGTGTTATGAATAAAATTTAGCATTGATCATTTTCATTAGCTGGGTAATAAATATTTTTAAGCAGTTGTAGTTATGTCTACAGACCAAAAGCTCTTTTTAAAAAATCACTAATTCTAGGCCGGGCATGGTGGCTCATGCCGGTAATCCCAGCACTTTGGGAGGCCAAGGCGGGTGGATCACCTGAGGTCAGGAGTTCGAGACCAGCCTGGCCAACATGGTGAAACCCCCCTCTCTACTAAAAATACAAAAATTAGCCAGGTGTGGTAGTGCATGCCTGTAATCCCAGCTACTCGGGAGGCTGAAGCAGGAGAATCACTTGAACGTGGGAGACGGAGGTTGCAGTGAGCTGAGATTGCGCCACTGTACTCCAGCCTGGGTGACATAGTGAGATTCCATCTCAAAAAAATAATAAATAAAAAATTAAAAATTATGAATTTTAATTGCCATTTTCTTACTGCAAAACATGTTCCTGCTCTCCCTTTTTCCTCTCCTCAGCCACCTAGATTTCCACTTCACTTGATTTTACTTTTGTCAGTCACAAATTTTTTTCTGAAGAATAATTGCTGCTGCTTTTTTTTTTTTTTTTTTTTGAGACGGAGTCTCGCTCTGTTGCCCAGGCTGGAGTGCAGTGGCTGGATCTCAGCTCACTGCAAGCTTCGCCTCTCGGGTTCACGCCATTCTCCTGCCTCAGCCTCCCGAGTAGCTGGGAGTACAGGCGCACACCACCACGCCCGGCTAATGTTTTGTAAATTTTAGTAGAGACAGGGTTTCACCGTGTTAGCCAGGATGGTCTCGATCTCCTGACCTCGTGATCCGCCTGTCTCAGCCTCCTCCCAAAGTGCTGGGATTATAGGCTTGAGCCACCGTGCCCCGCCTGCTTCTTCTTAATAGTCCATTGAGCTTCACATATCCCTAATCTTCTGGGATGAGATCAACCCTTTTTATAGAAGAACAATTAAGTGAGAAAAATGGACTGTTTCACTATACCTTGTTCAACTTTAATTTCTCTTAGTTGTGTTTTAGTTTCTCTGTTTCAACCGAGGGGCCCAAGGGTTCTCAGTGCCTTTCTACTTGGGAGTGTTGAATGTCCTTTGTGGTACATGGTTTTATCTTTACCGCTTAAAAATCAAAAGGATTATTTACACTTTGGCATGTAAAGATTATATTAGAGCAAACAGCTCTTAATTCAAGCAGAGATAAGACATGTAAGGTACAACACTGTCCAATAGAACTTTCTGTGATGTTGGAAATGTTCTAGGTCTGAACTGTTCCATATGATGGCCACTAGCCACATGTGGCTGTTGAGCGCTGAGGAACTGAGTTTTTAATTGTTTCTAAATTTTAAAAAATTAAATTTCTATCAGCACATATAGTAGTAGCTTCTGTATTGGACTGTACAATTAACTAGATGTTGACTAACATCGACAGATTAGGATCAGGAATGAGGAATGAGTTTCAGATTTCAAACAAGTTACTTCAAAGCCATCTATTCTTGGTTTCTCCTGTACAGGCTTTGGTATTTGGCACTTGTCATTCAACCACTCTCAGATGCTGGTAGGCCACCAAGAACAGAACCAGCAGTTAGCTCCTTGACACTGTATCAGGTCTGTAGGACAATGATAGAACTCATAGACAAGACTTGTTCCTGGCTCTGTGGTGGCCCTGGAGTGCCCACAGTCAGCCAACCCTCTCTGTCCCTGTCTCAACTTTTCAACCTGGCACAACTGAAGAGTAAAAACTGGAGCCAGGGTCTTTGGTTTCACAACTTGATTGGAGAAACCAGATTGACTTAAAAGCCATTACCAAACCATTAGATAAAACCAGTAGCTAGCTATACAGGATTTGGGTGAGCTGTGGGCAGAGCTTTTCCGGCAAAAGGTTGGCAGGGACCTCAACCACACCCTAGGCCAGAGAACCCCATGGCAGGAAGTGAGGTTGGTGGGGGCATTGGATGCCTCTGCTGAGTTAATCATGTTCCTTATTCTCTAGCAAGTACTCGGTAAAATGGGTAAGTCTAAGCTCTTTCATTCTAGCTTGCTCCTTACAAACTGTGTCCTCAGACATTGGCCCCTAGAACTCAGTTGCTTGTCTGTACAATGAGATTGTACACAAGGTGATCTTACTGGTGCATTCCAACTCTGAGATGCTGTGATCCTCCACAGCTGGCCTAGGAAGCAGAGGGAAGTGTATAGCTGCTATCCACCCTTCTTGTTAGTGGGATCACCAGCCACATAGCTTAGAATGACCCCCCTATTACAGCCAAACCTGAGGGTTTTGCCTCCTTTATCTCTCATGACCGCATCCTCATGGCCAGTGCTTTGGATCAGACTCTGTCATCTAGAGCCTCACCAGTATCAGAAGAACCTTAGGGATCTCTGTCCCTCTGTCCAGGTCACCCTCCCTGTCATGGATCCATCATGTCATTCTCTTGCTTTAATCTCCTCTGACACTTGCCCAGCACTTCTTGAAGAGTGTATTCTAAACTGCTGTTGGAGTTTTCAGGCATGTTGGAATGGGGCTCCCATTTACCCCTCTACCCCCATCTCTCTGGCCTGTGACCACTCCTGCTCAGAATGTTCAGCACACTTTTCACCTGACTGCTAGTGTACGTGCTGTTCTCTTTGCCTGGAATTATTTTCCTCTCTGCATCTGCCATCTTCATTCCTGTCTACCCTGTTCATCTTTCAGTACCTGGCCCACACCTCACCTCCTCCCTGAAGCCTTCCCCAACCACACACACTTTTGGTGATTTTTTTCCCTTCTTATTCATTTTCCATTACAGAATTGATTATGAAAATGCAGATAAATCATGTGCAAATAAAACTGGGATTGGCACTTGGAAACTAAAGTACACGAATCTTAAGTGCACAGTCTGATGAATTTTTATGTATACAACCATGTAACCCACACCCAGATCAAGATGTTAAATATTTCCAGTACCCAGAAAGCTCCTTCATGCCTCCTCTTAGTCAATACTTCTCTCAAAGGTAACCACTATTCTCACCTCTTTTCACTATAGATTTGCTTCGCTTGTTTTTAAATTGTATTAAAATAGATTCATTTCGGAGATACTTTTTTATTGTGATAAAATATATGTAACATAAAATTTACCATTTTAGCAATTTTTAAGTGTACAGTTCCTTGGCATTAAGTACATTCCTGTTGTGCAGCCACCACCACCATCCATCTCCAGAACTTTTTCATCAAGTATATCCTTTTTTGTGTCTGTTTTTTTTTTTTTTTTTCCCCACTTGACATTCTGTCTGCAAGATTCACCTATGTTATTACAGGTACCAGTGGTTCATTTCTTTTTATTTCTGAGTAGTAGTACTTTGTGTGACTATACCACAATTTGTTTTATCAATTCTCTTGTGGATGGACATTGTTTTTCTTTTTTTTTCTCCAGTTTTTTATTCTTTTGACTAAAACTGCTGTGAACATTATGCTTATGCAGATACCTTGATGCCCATACATTTCTATTGGGTACATACCTAGAAGTGGAATGGGATCTGAAATGTCACTTCATAGATTCTATATAAAGAGTGTTTGTAACCTCCTGAATCAAAACATAAGTTCCATTCTGTGAGATAAAATGACACATCACAAAGCATTTTCACAGATAGCTTGTTTCTAGTTTTTATCGCTTGATATTTGATTTTTTTCTTATAGGCCTCAATGGGCTCAGAAATGTCACCTCGTAGATTCTACAAAAAGAGTGTTTCCAACATGGTAAATCAAAACACAGGTTCCATTCTGTGATAGGATAGGCATGTGTTCAGCATTAGCGGATATTGCCAAACCATTTTCCAAAGTGGCTTATATTCATTTCTTATTGCTGCTATAACAGATTATCACAAACTTTAGTGGCTTAAAGCAAAATAAATTTATTATCTCATAATTCCGAAGGTCAGAAGTCTTAAAATCAAGGTGTCAGCAGAGCCTTTCAGGAGGCTTAAAGGGAGAATCTGTTTCCTTGTCCTTTCCAACTTCTTTTTTTTTTTTTTTTTTTGAGACGGAGTTTCGCTCTTGTTGCCCAGGCTGGAGTGCAATGACGCGATCTTGGCTCACTGCAACCTCCGCCTCCTGGGATCAAGCGATTCTCCTGCCTCAGCCTCTCCTGAGTGGTTGGAATTATAGGCATTCACCACCACACCCAGCTAATTTTATATTTTTAGTAGAGACAGGGTTTCTCCATGTTGGTCAGGCTGGTTTTGAACTCCCGAACTCAGGTAATCTGCCCGCCTCAGCCTCCCAAAGTGCTGGGATTACAGACTTGAGCCACCGCGCCCGGTTGTCCTTTCCAGCTTCTGAAGGCTGCCTGCATTCCTTGGCTCATGGCCCCTTCCTCCATCTTCAAAGCCAGCATCATAGCATCTTGCAATCTCTTTCTCTCTTGCCCCTTCCTCTCCCTCCCCCCAGCTCTACTTCCATTGTTACGTCTCTTCTCTCTAACTCACCTACCTCTGTTGTGATTACCTTGGGCCTACTTGGAAAATCCTGGATAATCTCCCCATCTCAAGAGCCTTAACTTGATCACATCTACAAAGGCCTTTTTGTTATATGGGATAGCATATTCACAGGTTCTGGGAACTAGAACAGCGACAGCTTGGGGCCATTCTTTTGCCAGCCACATGGCTGTACCATTTTGCATTCCCACCACAGTGCCTGAGAGTTCTAGTTCCTCCCCATCTTTGTCAGTACTTGATATGGTCAGTCTTTTGAATTGTAGCTATGCTGGTGGAGATGTAGGGGCATGTCCAAGGCTGCCACCCCAGACAGTGCATCCTCCTTTGCTCCAGTGATAGCTTTATTGCAACTTAGAAGCATTATATTATGAATATTTGTTTACATTCCTCTGTCTTGGCCAAACTAAGCACCACTTCATGAGCAGGCTATATAGTAGCTGATTTAATAAATGGTCCTTGGATGTGAAGAACTGACTGAGGGCAGTTTTCAGCAGAGTGGGGAAGCAGAGCTAAAGATATAAACAAAGGCCCATGCTTCCAGTCTCAACTCTGCTCAGCCCCCCTGGATCTGAGGGAGGTAGGATTTCCCTCAAATAAAAATAGGAGTAGAGCAAAGAACCTGACTTCCATCTTCTGCACACTTTTGTCTTTCCCAAGATAGTTAATCTATAAGTGAGTAATGCCCTGGAAGGAAATTTGGGCCTTGACTCCTATGGGTGTTGGTTGGAAATGACTTCATTGTATATGTAAAGGAGAGGAAAATACAGTTCCAGCTGGCTACTGGGGAGTCTGATCTTGGACCCTTTGCAGGGACTCAGGTTTTCCTTTTCCTTGGACTCTGCTCATGTAGCAACATACTGCAGCTTCTTACTTACAGAAGGAAAGACTCCAAGGTAATTAATGTTTTCTTGATCTCAGGGAATGTCATGTGTGTAGACTTAAACCTGCCTTGGAAACTTGAGGTTGGAACGTCTGCAGAAAGTGAAGCCAGAGTAGAGATGAATTTTCAATGCCCCTGGACACAAGATGGTGGGCACAGATGTCTTCGTACTAGAGAAAGAATCTCAGAAGGTGGGATCGGTATTAGACATAAGGCAGACAGGATCATGGCTTCTTTCGGGAGCATCCTGATCCAAGTAAGCACTTTCTGTGTTCTGTTTCATTCCCTAGTTTACTCTGCTGGGCGCACACCTGGTTTCATGAGGGCTGTAAGGTTTCCAGGCCTTGTTCTTATCTTTCTAGGCTGCCGAGGTGTTGGCAGCATTTCTGCAGCTTGGCATTGCTGCGACCTGAGTGAGAAAGAGAGAGAGAGAGAGAGAGAGAGTGTGTGTGTGTGTGTGTGTGTGTAAACTTGCAGTGTGGCAGAGAACTTCCTTGGCCCTCACAAGGTCAACCAAAACCTGGCTGGTTGGTATTTGGATCAAAAGGGAGTCGGTCTTTGAAGAAAAACATGATCTCAGGATAGGAAGTACTGCGACAGGCCTATGCCAGAGTTATCGGTCCCTGTTTAAAAATGTACTGACAGTGAGTGTCACAGCTTTAGTAATTTAGTAAGTACACGTGTGTGGTTCACAGGCTGATCTGAAACAAGCTGTCTGTGCCAGAGTGGGGCACACCTGGGCCTTGAGTAGTGTGGGTGGCACACGCACCATGAGGGTTGGGATAGCCTGAACCAAACTGTGGCCATGTGTTTATGGAGTGCTGCTGACTTCTTGGACATCCACTTATCTCTGCCTGCTGTGTTTGAGATGTGGAAAATGTCAGGTGGCAGCATTCATGCTGAGAACTGTCCCTCTGGGATTTGTACTCCCTCTTTACTCCCTGCCATCCAGGTCTGGAGGTGATCTCAAGAAAGAATATGGGGTGAGCTCTCCTCTGTAATCAGGTGGGTGTTCACTTTCTCCAGGACAGGCACTGGATCTCTGCTCAACGTTCTCTGGGGCTGGAGGGGCACCCTTCTCCTCCTGGGTCAGGAAGCTCTTTGTGTTGATACAAATATGTCTCCTCTTGCTACCCACCCTATGGAGAGACCAGACAACCCCTTAGCATCCTTTTCACAAAACCTCTAAGTCTCCTTAAATGTGGGGACTAAGAGCCTTTCTGTGGCCTACACCACTTCCAGTTGTTTAAACCCTCCTGGTGTAACTTTTTATTTGGAGTTTACTCCTGCGACATTGGTGTCTCCCTTCTCTAACTGTTTGCACAAATCGTCCATAATGTAGCCCTTTCATCTCGGTTAAGAATTTACCACTTAATACCTTAATCTGATCACTTACTGGCTTGGCCACTAACTAGCTATAGGACCCGGCCACAGGTTAGTTTCTTGACCTCTTCTTTGTCTGTGAAATGGGAACATATCTGAAGTACTTCATGGGGTTGAAGGAGGATTATGAAGTGATGCATGGAAAGTGTTTGTAGTGCAGTGTCTTGCACAGAGGTAGTACTCTGTGAAGTAGGAGGGGTACTTATTATCATCCATGTAGCCAGTACAAGGACCCAGGCTGGATGTCTGTGGACATAAAAAAGATTTTTTTTGTTATAGTAGACACTTATATCAATATAGTTATATTAATATATTTATATATGGTCTTTGCCTTCCAGAGAGCTAGTAACCTAGTGAGATAGGTTGTCTCTAACTTATTGTAATCCAAGTTGAGCATTGGTAAGCACCATAAATGAAAATAGAAAAATGGACCATAAAGCTATAGATGAACAGTTCATTCTGGCTGAGAGCTGGGGTCAGTTTTTGTGCATTTATGAGTCCCCAAGGCAAGTGATTTCTTTGGGAGGGACAGTCATTTATACTTTGGTGGCCCACGGTTAGCAGGACAGCACTTTCCACCTGGAAGTGGCCTCTATCTTTGACCACGTTCTTCAGTTTCTGCATAGAAATGACATTTCTTTTTCTCCCACCTAGAGCTTAATTTATGATTGAAATTCTTGAAGTATACAGTGATGCCCTATTCAGGAGGCTGTCTAGCCAGTAGCATTCCTGTTTATTCCTCGCCTAATGCAACACTGACAGTAGCATTCAGTTTTCTTTTCCTATGTCAAAGTCTCTTATCCTAGGTCCTAGTTCTCACTGTCCTAGGTGAACTTTCTCTTCCCACTTTGTGCCGTTAGTATTTTTCCACAGACATAGAAGAAGAAAAGAACACTCTTATTTTTTGGCCCCACCCCTCTTTGGCACACATTACTTAGGTGCTTCACCCCACGCATTGACCCAGAGCTTAAGAGAAGGTCCTCTGACTGTCTGGAGCTGTGGAAACTGCACATGGCTTTTGACAAGAGAATTGCGTGGTGTGCTTTAAGTTTTTAAGTTTAAGAGTTTATACTCTGTACTGGACAATATGGTAACTAATTCCATGTGTGGCTACTTAATTAAAATTAAATAAAAGTAACAATTGAGTTTCTTGATTGCACTAAGCCACGTTTCAAGTGCTCAGTAGCCCAATTGGATGGCACAGATGTAGAACATTCCTGTCATTGCAAAAAATTCCATCTGACAGTGCTGGTCTAGGGGGTTGCCTTACAGTTGTAGGCTACTAATAGGAAAGACTGATGTTCATTCAGGCTTCAGTGGTTTGTATTTTCCTCCCGAATGACCCAAGTTGAATGTCTAAGCTTTAAATCTCATCAACTAATGCAATTAAAATATTTTAACCTCCTTAAATTTGAATACAAAAAGGGTCCTCATTTTCTGAAGTCTTTTTTGTGCTGCCTAATTACCCTGAAGCAGATATCAAGTTGGATTCTTAGAGGTGAGGACCTTAATTTGTTTTTTATTGTGGTAGAATGTGTGTAACATAAACTTCACCACTTTAGCCATTTTAAGTGTACAATTTAGTGGCATTAAATACATTCACAGTGTTGTGTAACCATTATCACTATCTGTTTTCAGAACTTTCTCCGTCATCCCAAATACAACATATACCCACTAAATAATAACTTCCCCTTCCACCTCCCCCCAGTCTACTTTCTGTCTCCCTGCATTTGCCTATTCTAGGTACCTCATATAAGTGGAATCATAAAAAATTTATCCAATGTACTGACTCATTTCACTTAGCATAATATCCTCAAGGTTCATTCGTGTTGTATGTATAAGTAGTATGTGTCAGAATTTTTTTTTTCTTTTCTTTTTTTTTAAGAGACAGAGTCTTGCTCTGTCGCAGAGACTGGAGTGCAGTGATGTGATCATAGTTCACTGTAACCTCAAACTCCTGAGCTCAAGTGATCCTCCCACCTCAGCCTCCCCAGTAGCTAGCACTATTGGTGTACACCACCGTGCCTGACTAATTAAAAAAAAAAAAAAATTGTAGAGACAGGGTCTCCCGATGTTGCCCAGGTTGATCTTAACTCCCGACCTTAAGCAATCCTCTTGTCTTAGCCTCCCAAATTGTTGGGATTACAGGTACGAGCCACTGCACCCAGCCAGAATTTGTTTTCTTTTTGTCTTTCTTTTTTTGGGAAAGAATCTTGCTCTGTCGCCCAGGCTGGAGTGCAATGGCACAATCTCAGCTTACTGCAATCTCCGTCTCCCGGGATCAAGTGATTTTCCTGCCTCAGCTTCCTGAGTAGCTGGGATTACAGGTGCCCACCACCATGCCCAGCTAATTTTTTGTATTTTTAGTAGAGATGGGGCTTTGCCATGTTGGCCAGGCTGGTCTCAAACTCCTGACCTCAGGTGATCCACCTGCCTCAGCCTCCCAAAGTGCTCAGATTATAGGCGTGAACCTCTGCGCCCAGCCTTCTTTTCTTTTTAAGGCCAAATAATCTTTCTTTGCATAGATATACCACATTTTGTTTATCCATTCGTTTGTTAGGAGACATTGGGGTTGCTTCCCCCTTTTGGCTACTGTGAATAATGCTGCTATGAACATAGGTGTGCACATATCTATTTGAGTCCCTGCTTTCAATTCTTTTGGATATATACCCAAAAGTGGAATTACTGGATCATATGGAAATGCTATTGTTTGACCCTGTTTTGTGCTGGGGGAGAAGCAGGGAGATAGGGTGGGTCTTGCTCTGTTCCCCAGGCTGAAGTTCACTGGTGCAGTCGTAGCTCACTGCAGCCTCAAATTCCTGGGCTTAAGTTATCCTCCTACCTCAGCCTCCAAAGTAGCTGGAAAAACAGTCACTTGTCACCATACTCAGCTAATTTTTAAATTTTTTGTAGAGATATGGTCTCACTATGTTGCCAAGGCTGGTGTCGAATTCCTGGCCTCAAATGATCTTCCCGCCTCCGCCTCCGCCTCCCAAATTAATTACGCCTCTGCTGTAATTACAGACGTGAGCCACTGTGTGTGGCCTTGGCCCTGATTTTAAAAAAACAAAAAAACTTAAAATTGTTGAGATATAATTCACAGTAACATAAATTTCATCCTTGTGAAATGTACGTACAGCTCAGTCATTTTTAGTATATTCATGAGGTCATGCAATCATCTCCACTAGTCACTGATTTTTTATTTTTTTTTTAGACGGAGTCTCACTTTGTTGCCCAGGCTAGAATGCAGTGGTACGATCTTGGCTTACTGCACTGCCTGGGATTACAGGTGTGAGCTACCGCGCCCGGCCTAGTCACTGATTTTTATAGCCTCTTAGGAACTAAAGGGAGAGAGAGAATCTAGAAAGTGGCTTGGGTGCAAGCAAGGGAGCTTTCAGGATTATATATGATACTCTTAAAACAGGATATTTGTTAATCCCAGCACTTTGCGAGGCCAAGGCGAGCAGATTGGTTGAGGTCAGGAGTTTGAGACCAGCCTGGCCAATGTGGTGAAATCCCATCTCTATTAAAAATAGAAAAATTAGCTGGGTGTGGTGGCGCATGCCTGTAATCTCAGCTACTTGGGAGGTTGAGGCAGGAGAATTGCTTGAATCCGGGAGGTGGAGAATATTTGTACCGATTCCATGAAATGCCTCATAATCTTTAGCAACAATCCTCTGCCCACTGTGAGGCTTTCCAACCTGAAGGTTATAGAAAGGCTCCCCTGCTACCTGACATATTTTTGACTACTTGTGAGGCCTTGTTTTATGGAACGGGATGTTGAAGAACCTCACAAATGGGTCAGACTTCCCAGCAATGCTCTGGAAGCCTGCTAATATAGGAGCAGACAGGTGTTCATGTGCTATAAGCTTTGTCATATGGCCTTCCCTAGCAGGGAACTGCTTCTGTTCTTTCTCTGGTTCTGGCCCTAAATTCTAAAGCTACTTGCATTTCCAAACATAAAGCAAGTTGTTTATAATAAATGCCTTAAATATTTGATTTTCAGATTCATATTGCTCTGCTTTAGAGCAAGGATACAACTCCTCTGCTTTTGTTATTACAAGCCATTTATACATATACCAGGGTGGTCTTGTTTTCACTTGTTCTCATCTTTTAGTTGTGGTTTTAATATTTTATGCTTTGGACATGGGTTTATTGTGGTTTTCAGATACATGGCCAGCTTTCTTTTCTTTCTTTTTTTAATACATCATACAATTCACCCCTTTAAAGTGTTCAGTTCAGTGGATTTTAGCATATTAAGTCATGCAACCATCACCACAATCAATTCCAGAATATTTTCATCACCCCAGAAAGAAATTCCTCACTTGTTTTCCCCCAAACCCCTGCCCTAGGCTACCCAACCACTAATCTCAGTCTCTGTAGATTTTTGACCAGCGTTCTTGCATTCTTGTTTAATGGTGATTTTTTTTTTTTTTTTTTTTGAGATGGAGTCTCGCTGTGTCGCCCAGGCTGGAGTGCAGTGGCGCGATCACAGCTCTCTGCAACCTCCACCTCCCGGGTTCAAGCGATTCTCCTGCCTCAGCCTCCCAAGTAGCTAGGACTACAGGTGCGTGCCACCATGCCAAACTAATTTTTGTATTTTTCGTAGAGATGGGGTTTCACCATGTTGACCAGGCTGGTCTTGGACTCCTGACCTCAGGTAATCCTTCTGCCTCAGCCTCCCAAAGTACTGGGATTACAGGCGTGAGCCACCGCGCCCAGGCTAATGGTGACTTTCTTCCTCTCTAGATTATAATATAAGCCACCACTTTTTTTTCCATCTCTTCCATTTTTGTCTTTTCCCCTTTCCTCCCTCCCCTCTTCTGATATTAGCAGGTTAGCTCTAAATTCTCCTTAATTAACTCCCAGACTGGATGAATTGGTGGATGTGGCACAACTGCAAGAATTCATCCAACAAACCAGGGATGGACAAATAGTGTGTTTGAGCCCTCAAACACCCTTCTAAGTCATCTGCCTTCATTCTGTCACTATGAGGCCAGCCTTCTTTTCACTGGCTGGGAGGCTGCAGGGACTGAGAGCTAGGCCAGCAAGAGAGAACTGGGTGGAAGCTGCTCTCAGATTGGTCAGTCACATGGCCTGGGGAGCAATGAACTGAGATTTCAGTGTGTGGCCCATGTGAGTGAGTGCTGGGACAGAAATCAAATGCTTGCCTTACAAATGTAGTGTCCAGATGTATAAATTCAGCCACTGGATTCTCCTCTTAACAGAAACATTTAATAGTCAAATTACAGTTTCAAAATCAGTTTATAAATTACAGTCTGAAAATACCAGTATTTAACTTGAGAAGCACTGTTACTGGTACCTGGTACAGAGTAAGAACTCAATGATGTTAGCTGTTGTAAGGGCCAGGGGAAACTTCCCTTTTGCCCTCTGAAGGTTTGCTGAAAAGTGAACTCACAAAAGCAGATTAATTAGAGAAAAGGCATACACATTTTATTAACGTGTACACAGGGAGAACCATGAATGACTACCTATCCCCAACAGGGTTCAGAGGCTTTACCATCCTGGCAAAATAAGTTATGAGAGGGAGGAAGAAGAGGAATTCTGTTGAGAGGATCACTAGGGAGAATAAATGGGTCAGGGGACAAGATAACTTGTACACTATCTTGTGAAAGGGTCTTTCAGGTGTGGTTACATTCCTGGTCTTACAAGGAGGGGAAGAAAAAAATAAATGTTCCTTTTGGTGGGTCTGGACCTTAGGCAGATAAAGGAACTTCAGCTTCATCCTGCTTTGAGAGAGACATTGGTAGGGGAAGGCGGGGGAAGGTCAGAGAGACCTTGAGGCTTCTTCAGTTCAGTATGTCAAAGTGCCATATTTTGGGATATCTACTTCCGAGCCCCAACACGGTTATTAAGAGGCCATATTTTATTGTATGCCTACTATATACAAGGCACAGGTTAGGTTTTGTGGAAAATGAGCCAAAGCTTCTTGAATGGAATTCAAGCCTTATTTATGTTATAATGTGCAGGAGTTTAGCAGGTTAATGCTGGGGAAGCAGAGACTTGGTAGCATCCACGTTTTGCTTATTTCTTTAGAACCATATATTTTATTAAATAAATTTTTATAAAACAATGTGTTGACTGTAGATATCAACACAGGAAAGGTTTGGTTAAGCTTAGATTCTTGCTGAGAATTGTAGATATTATAATTTCTTGTGGATAATTTAAAAAATTTATCATTTGCTATTAGCCACTGGTAGCTTTAATCAAGGCAAACCATCTTGCTCAAAACAAATAACCTTGACCAAAAAGGGTAGCCAGGGTCCTATTTAGTCTATCTACAGATTGTTTTTGGTTGAAAAGACATCAGTGTTTGTTCCATGCTATACATGTATCTCCTGTTTCATTACATCTCTGTATTGCTGGGAATGAAACAAGTACCAGCAGGCCCTTGCTGTGGAATTTTCTGAGCCAGATCAGAGAGAAGCACAGTGTACTCTTAGAACAAGATCTGTCCTGCCTTTTTTTGTATTCTGGAGTACACTTGGGGAGAAATAGAGTAAGCTGCTCTTTGGGGAGGAAGTTTGGGCTTTTGATTTATTTTGAAGGAGTTTAAGAAATGCTACCACCACGCCTGCCTAATTTTTGTATTTTTAGTAGAGAAGAGGTTTCACCATGTTGGCCAGGCTGGTCTTGAACTCCTGACCTCAGGTGGTCCCCCTCATCTCAACCTCCCAAAGTGCTGGGATTACAGGTGTGAGCCACCACACCCAGCCAGTACTAGTTTTTTTTATTGCTAAAGAGTGTTCTGGGCCGGGCATGGTGGCTCACTCCTGTAATCCCAGCACTTTGGGAGGCAGAGACGGGCAGATCACCTGAGGTCAGGAGTTTGAGACCAGCCTGGCCAACGTGGTGAAACCCCATCTCTACTAAAAATACAAAAATCAGCCGGGCATGGTGGTGGGCGCCTATAATCCCAGCTACTCTGGAGGCTGAGGCAGGAGAATCGCTTGAACCTGGGAGGTGGAGGTTGCAGTGAGCTATAACCACGCCACTGCTCTCCAGCCTGGGCAACAAGAGCAAGACTCCATTTCCAAAAAAAAAAAAAAAAAAAAGACTGTTCCACTCACAGTGAATATACTACAGTGTTTTTGCTCCGTTGCTGTTTTATCCATTCTCTCTTTTTTTTTTTTGTCTGAGATGAGGTCTCATTCTGTCACCCATGCTGGAGTGCCGTGGCGCCACCTGGGCTCATTGTAATCTTCGCCTCCCAGGCTCAAGCAGTCCCACCTCAGCCTTCTGAGGAGCTGGGACCACAGTCACGTGCCACCATACCTGGCTAAGTTTTATTCATTTTCTCTCTGATGGATAGTTGGCCTATTTCCGGCTTTGGGCAATAATGAATAAAGATGCTGTGAACATGCATGTGCAAACCACCTTGTGGTCCTGTGTTTGCTTTATTTCTCTTGGGTAAATCCCTCAGGGCGGGATTGCTGGGTCATATGTATGTTTTAACTGTGGAAAGAACTGCCAAATCTTTTCCCAAGTGGTTGTATTCTTTTACACCCTCACCTGAAGTGTATGAAAGTTCTGACTCCTTTGCACCTTTGCTAGTACTTGCTATAGTCAATTTTTTGTGGGATTTAAATTTTTTTTTTTTGCCATTCCAATATGTGTATAATGGTATGGGTTTCTCATTGGTTTTACCTTGCATTTCCCTAATGATTAAAGATGTTGAATGTTTTTTCATGTGTTGATTACCATGTGAAGTGTTTGTTCACTTTTTTTTTTTTTTTTGATCTGTCTCCCAGGCTGGAGTGCAGACAGGGTTTCACTGTGTTGGCCAGGCTGGTCTCGAACTCCTAACCTCGTGATCTTCCCAAAAGTTCTGGGATTACAGGCGTGAGCCACCACACCCAGCCGGATTCAGCAACTAATTTCTACATCTTAAAGCTCCTACAACTTTATGACACATTATTATGTGACAGAAATAGACTAAAAATAACTTTCTGTGCAAAAATAGTTCTGGAAGTCATGTCACAGGGCTCTTGGCCCAGCAGGGAGCCACTTTTAGCTGGAGCTAAAAGCCAGCATTGTAAATAGCATAGAATTGACTGTAAAGGGGCAAAAGGGAATGTTTTGGGATGATGGAAGTATTCTAAAACTTGATTATGGGGGTAGCTGCAAGACTGTATAAATTCACAGTGGTCACTTAAAATGGTTGAACTTTACAGTATGTAAGTTACACCTCAAAAAAACTATAGTAGGAAGAAAGGGAGAAGAGGGGAACAAGAGAGGAGAGGAAAGGAAAAGGAATAGAAAAGCACAAATATAGGAGGGAATTGTTGTGTAAAAACCCATTTCAGCTACAGAAATATGTACATTGTAGATATGTATTTCTAATTGTGGAGTTATTAATGATCTAAAACGTTGGAAAGCTCCTGCTCCAGGGGAATGACATCTAGGGCAGTGCTTTGCAAACTTGATGGGAATTCCCTGGGGATCTTCTTATAATGCATTTCATATTCAATAGGTGGGCAGGGACTAAGAGTCCACATTTTGAACAAGTTTCAGCTCATGCTGACATTGCTGGTCTGTGGACCTCACTTCTGAGTAGCAAGGACTAAGGCATAAATTGAGGCTGAGCTATTGAGAATACACAAACTTAAGACTGTCATTATTGGAAGGGTCTTTAGAAAAATCTAGTACAGTATTTCCCAAATGGACATTATCATGAGAACCTTCTGCAGGTACTTATTAAAGCATAGATTCCTATTATCAAGATAATATGATACTGGCATAAGGGTAGACAAACATGTCAGTAGAAGAGAATGCAGAATCCATGTATGAGTAATTGAATATTTGACAAAGACATCAAGATAATTTAATGGAAAAAGAACAGTCTTTTCAGCAAATGGTGCTGGAACAACTGAATATCCATATGCAAAACATGACCTGTGACTGATACCTTGCATCATATATAAAAATTAACTCCAAAATAGACCTAAACCTAAAGCCATAAAACTTCTAGAAGAAAATACAGGAGAGGCCGGGTACGGTGGCTCACACCTGTAATCCTAGCACTGGGAGACCAAGGCGGGCAGATCACTTGAGGTCAGGAGTTTGAGACCAGCCTGGCCAACATGGTGAAACCCTGTCTCTACTAAAAATACAAAAATTAGCCAGAAATTGCTTGAACCCAGGAGGTGGAGGTTGCAATGAGCTGAGATCATGCCACTGCACTCCAGCCTGGGCAACAGAGCGAGACTCTGTCTCAAAAAGAAAAAAAAAAAAAAAAAAACCACAGGAGAAAACCTTCATGACCTTGGGGTAGGCAAGGACTTCTTAGAACACAAGAAGCTCAAATTATAAAAGAAAAAAATTGATAAATCAAACTTCATCAAAAATTAAATCTTTTCTTCAAAAGTCACCATTAAAATTAAAAGGCAAATAAGATGAGGAGAAAATATCCACAATAAAAATGTCAGACAAAGAATTATGTCCAGGCTGGGTGTGGTGACTCATGCCTGTAATCCCAACACTTTGGGAGGCTGAGGTGGGAGGATTTCTTGAGCCCAGGAGTTCGAGACCAGCCAGAGCAAGATGATGGGACCCTGTCTCTGCAAAAAAAAAAAAAAAAAAAAAAATTAGCTGGGTGTGGTAGGATGCACCTGTAGTCCCAGTCACCAGGGAGGCTGAGCCAGTAGGATCCCTTGAGCCCAGGAATTTGAGGTGACAGTGAGCTATGATGATGTCATGGCACACTCTAGCCTGGGACACAGAGCGAGACTCCATCTCAAAAAAAAAAAAAAAAAACAAAAAAAAAAAAACTATTGACCAACCTTCTTGTGAATAAAATATAAGCAAACAAAAACATCTTGCAGCTCAATAAGTAACCCAAAAAATGTGCAGATGTGAACAGAGGCTGGGCACAGCTCACACCTGTAATCCCAGCACTTTGGGAGGCCGAGGCAGGCAGATCACTTAAGGTCAGGAGTTCGAGGCCAGTCTGGCCAACATGGTGGAAACCCTGTCTCTACTAAAAATAAAATATAAAATAAAATAAAAATTAGCCAGGCATGGTGGTGTGCACCTGCAATCCCAGCTACTCAGGAAGCTGAGGCAGGAGAATCACATGAACCTGGGAGGCAGAGGTTGCAGTGACCCGAGATAGCGCCATTGCACTCCAGCCCAGTGGCAGTGTGAGACTCTGTCTCAAAAAATTAAATAAATAAATAAATAAATAAATGAAATTAGTTGCTGGATCCATAAGTTAAAATAATTTTGACCTTCTTAAACTCTCCCGTTGACTTGTGACATATTTTTGAGCCTGGACTTGCTATTTGCTTGTGAGTTAGACCATGATGGTTAGCAGAGAGGTAAAATGATTTTAAATATTTTACTAAGTAATAGTCACATGTGTCTGAAATACTGTAATTTCTGAAAATAGGGCTAGATTTGTGAAGTTTTATTGCCTGAGACAGGCTCTGAAAGTCTTTTCCTTAAATGAATTAGAAGCCCAGAGTTGAATATGTTGTCTTAGTCTGTTTGTGTTGCTATAAAATAATGCCTGAAGCTGGGTAATTTTTAAAGAGAAGAGGTTTATTTGGCTCATGATTCTGCAGACTGTGCAAGAAGCATCTGCTTCTAGTGAGGGCCTCAGGCTGCTTCCACTCATGGCGGAAGGGGAAGGGGAGTCAGCATGTGCACAGACCACATGCAGAGATAGAGGAAGAGAGAGGGAGGAAAGGCATGTGCTGGGCTCTTTTTTACATCCAGCTCTGGAGGGACTCTCATGGGAACTAACAGAGCAAGAACTCTCGTTACCACGAGGATAGCACCAAACCCTCATGACCCAAACTCCTCCCGCCTGGCTTTACCACCAATATTGGGGATGAAATGTCAACATCAGTTATCCAGACTATAACATATGTGTTACAGGTTTCTGTTGTGAAGTGAAATATATTTTCCTTTGCAAACCATGCCTTTAAGGCAAGGCCTTGCCTTTCACCTCTAGGCAACTGTCACCCTCCCCACCAATGTGTTATTCTGGAGTCAGACTGCCTGAGTTTGCAACACATCTCTGCCACTTACCGGTTCTGTGACCTCAGGAAAGTGTCTTAAGTCTCAGTTTCCCCACCTGGAAAATGGGGACAATAATAGTACTTACTGTATAGATTTGTTAGGGTAATCAAATAAGTATAGACATGTAAAGCATTTAGGGAGGCTGAGGCAGCAGAATTGCTTGAACCCAAGAGGTGGAGGTTGCAGTGAGCCGAGATCACACCTCTGCACTCCAATCTGGGCAACAGAGTGAGACTGTCTCAAAAAAAAAAAAAAAAAAAAAAGTATTTAGGACTGTGCCTGACATGATCAATGTTGGTTATTATCGTCATCATTGTTATTGTTATCCTCATTATCATTATTTCTCTAAACTGGCTATTGTTGAAATCTCTCATTAAGCTATTTTCCATGCCTCCCAAATTATTTAACAACTAAACTTATCACTTTTCCCCCAAGTCTCCCAAGGCTACTTCCTATTTCTGCACATTTCTGCATACGATGCTAACCACTGTTCTCCTGGCTTCCCAGGCCCAAAACTTCAGATCTCCTTTGACTCTCTCCTCCCCACCTCCATTCAGTTGCCTATATGTGTAGCGTCTACCTTTTCATACTAGAATTATCCTTTCCTTTCCATTCAGATTCTAATCACCTCTCATCTGGATTATTCATTATCGTGTAGCTGAAATGGGAGAACAAGGTTCCCGTGGGCCCAGCCCTGGATCCACCTGTGGGGGCTAGGGGACAGGAACAACTGGGAAGACAGGATTGGGTGCGGGGCATGTACATCAGCAGTGTGAGGGACAGGATAAGGAAAGGACAGTGAGAAGAAGGCTCTGAGAAGGACCGGCCACACCTTAGAGCCTGCCTGTATTTGAAATGCCTTTATTAGCTTTTGCGTATTCCTCACGGACATCTCTGCATACAATGAAGGTCTTAGGGTAAATTGGACGAAATGGCTTGTTACCAGCTTGAATGATCACTTAGAAAAAAACTGTGCAGGCCTGTGCGGTGGCTCACATCTGTAATCCCAGCACTTTGGGAGGCTGAGGCGGGTGGATCACTTGAGGTCAGGAGTTTGAGACCATCCTGGCCAACATGGTGAAACCCCATCTCTACTAAAAATACAAAAATTAGCTGGGCGTGGTGGCAGATGCCTGTAATCCCAGCTACTTGGGAGGCTGAGGCAGGAGAATCGCTTGAACCCGGGAGGTGGAGGTTGCAGTGAGCCAAGATTGTGCCACTGCACTCCAGCCTGGGCAACAGAGTGAGACTTCATCACAAAAAAAAAAGAAAAAAGAAAAAAAGAAAAAAACTTGAGAAAGCATTTTACCCCGTTCCTGCTCTTTATCTTTGTTTCTTACATTTGGTGACCATATTGGCTATGTATTGTATGCATACAACCATCACGTCCTGTCCTTAGCAGAGAACTCCAATTTTGAAACCTCAGAAGGTGGATATTGTGCTCGATGAAAGTACTCAGTGCCATATTGATGAGCAGAATGTTGGGTTACCTTGGGAACACAGACGTACTTCCTTGTTACTATAAAAAGGGACACAGTGGCTGTGGTTGTAAGGCAACCTACATTTTACTGATTCTTTATGGTAAAAACGACGTGCCTGTAGGGAAATGCTGTATTTTTTAAGAACTTTGATCAGATGCATCAGACATCCTTTTAGTGCTGATCAAATCAGGTAAACCCAGTTTTCAGTACTTAAGGGTTTTTACAGGTATCAAAGCTGTTTCCATCCATTCCTCTTCTCCTCTTTCCTGTGCCCACAGTAAATAGGCAGGATATTTGTTGTAAGACTCAGTATGAATTGTTTTCACCAACATGGATTATGACTAAGAGTATAATTTATACTAACGTCCTTAGGAGGGGACTTATTTGCCTGGTGGGGCCTGTATAGGTCATATGAAGGCAGATGGTGTGTGTTTGACCTCCTCAGGGTGGCCTATTGAGCAGGGTTGCCTGGCCAAGTAAGCCTTCCCACTCCAGATTGTGAGGCAGCTCAATGTATTTGCCTCGCTTGCAGGTTCCTACTATGGTTTCACTGCACTGCCATCTGGGAAAGGAAGGTTGGTGCAGTTTATTCCATAATAATTAAAAGCCTTGCCACTACTAATAGGGTGTTTAGATACAGCCTTACTGGCAGGGTGTGGTAACTCACACCTGTAATCCCAGCACTTTGAGAGGCTGAGACAGGTAGATCATTTGAGGCCAGGAGTTCGAGACCAACCTGGCCAACATGTCAAAACCCCATCTCTACTAAAAATATAAAAATTAGCCGGGCGTGGTGGTGCGCACCTGTAATCCCAGCTACTTGAGAGGCTGAGGCAGGAGAATTGCTTGAACCAGGGAGGCAGAGGTTGCAGTGAGCCGAGATTGTGCCACTGAACTCCAGCCTGGGCGATAGAGTGAGACTTTGTCTCAAAAAGAAAGAGAGAGAGAGAGAGAGAGAGAGAGAGAGAGAGAGAACGGGAAGGAAGGAAGGGCGGAAGGGAGGGAGGGTACAGTCCTACCTAGGGGAACAAATTATGCCCATTGATGCTGTTGAACACCTATCAGAAGTTTACTAATTCTCTTTGTTTGAAGAATTATTTTATTATTGCTCCAAATTTCTATCATTTTTAACAAAGCCACCCAAATAGGAATTGTGTTTATTTTCTTTACCATTTTCTGACGTTTTATATTACTACTGTATATTGATGTGGCATGAACCGAGGTGTATACACTGTGAAGAAGGTTTTTCTATTTGTCACATGCAGTGTAGCTTACTACAGCAGGCTTCCTTACCCTTGGCACTACTGACTTTTGGGGCTGGATGATTCTTTTTTTTTTTTTTTTTTTTTGAGACGGAGTCTCGCTCTGTCGCCCAGGCTGGAGTAGTGCAGTGGCCGGATCTCAGCTCACTGCAAACTCTGCCTCCCGGGTTTACACCATTTTCCTACCTCAGCCTCCGGAGTAGCTGGGACTACAGGCGCCCGCCACCTCGCCCGGCTAGTTTTTTGTATTTTTTAGTAGAGACGGGGTTTCACCGTGTTAGCCAGGATAGTCTCGATCTCCTGACCTCGTGATCTGCCTGTCTCGGCCTCCCAAAGTGCTGGGATTACAGGCGTGAGCCAAGGGCTGGATGATTCTTGTTTGAGGCTGAGGGTTGTCCTGTGCACTGTATAATGTTTAGCAGCATCCCTGACCTATACCCACTAGATGCCAGTAGCACCTCCCCTGGAGATATTTTGGAATCTCAAAATATCTCCAGACTTTGCCAAGTACCGGGGTACACAATCTCCCCTGGTTGAGAACCATAGTATTAGAGTGTAAGGATTGTGTAGCTTGCTATTTTTAAAGGCAGTGGTCATCTGAAGCATTAGTTTTCAGTCAGCTATAATAGAAATGTATGTATTGACCTTTAAGTATGACAGTTTGGCTAACTTAAAATAATGTAAATCCAAAACCCGATTGCTGTGCTGTGCTAGCATGCTTAAATAGAAACAGCATATCGCTGTTCTTTGATGATCGTTTTTGTGGGTGAATGGCAACACACAGGATTTGAAAATGCATACGTCATTTATTTTTATCTTCCTAAAATGAAAGGGGAAGAAATAGTGACAGCCACAACAGCCTAGGTACCATCCATACTCAGGCATACCTGTAGTGCATATGGGAAAAGCACTTTTCCTATGTGTTATTTTGGAATGGCAGTGGACTTTTCTGTGGAGCAGCCAAAAGAAAAGCTTGTACGTGTCCATAAATCTTGGGAATTCTCCCCTGAAGGCCTCGTTGTTTTACTTTTCACAGATCTTTCCCAGAACCAAATACTCAGTTCCATGATTTACCTTTTCTTTTGTATCATAATCTGTAGTTTTATTATTTTCAAAATAAACTTTTAACTACTGGCAGTAATAAATTGAACTTGAAGATTCATGGTTCTTTTGTTTTCCAAAGAGGGTTTTAGCAGGGATGCAGTTAGAGGCTGGAGGTGGGTGAGATAGAGGTAAATTTAATTGACAAGCTAGAGATAACTGTGAGGCTGTTTAAAAGGCCAACCAGACTGCCCTGAACAATGTTGAATGGTGGTACACATTGTACTCTGCTTTTGTGGTTTAAAAATAATCTATTTGTGGCCGGGCGCAGTGGCTCATGCCTGTAATCCCAGCACTTTGGGAGGCTGAGGCGGGCAGATCACAAGGTCAGGAGTTCGAGACCAGTCTGGTCAATATAGTGAAACCCCGTCTCTACTAAAAATACAAAAAATTAGCTGAGTGTGGTGGTCTGCACCTGTAATCCCAGCTACTTGGGAGGCTGAGGCAGGATAATGGCGTGAACCCGGGAGGCGGAGGTTGCAGTGAGCCAAGATCGCGCCATTGCACTCCAGCCCAGACAACAGTGCGAGATTCTGTCTCAAAAAAAGTAAAAAAATAATAATCTATTTGTGCCCAGAAGCTGTTTCCTCAAGGCCTCAAAGTGCCCTTGAAGATTGTCCTTGTTTAAGAATTATGTTGTGGCTGGGCTGAGGATGCCAGATGCACAGATCTGTAAGCTTAGGATGGGGGTAACTCTGCTGGGCATGTTTTTCAGAGACAAATGGAAATGGAACAGGGGTTCTAACTTTCAAAGTCATTCTTAACATGTCTCCCAATTGTTGTAATACCAATAGTTTTTCTCTCTAATTTTTAAAATTTTTTTTGTAGAGACAGGGTCTTGGTATGTTGCCCAGTCTGGTCTTGAACTCCTGGCCTCAAACAATCCTCCCACTTTCTTCCTAAGCACTGGGAATACAGGCATGAGCCACCGCTCCCAGGCCAAAATAGTGATTTTTTTTTTCCTAGCCCCTTTATTTCTCCTTTGTATTTTGTTTTACAACTAAGGAATCCTCTTGAAACAGAAGCCAACTGGTGGTAGGAGCAGGCCTAAGCACTGCCCTAATGACTTGCATTGCCCTTCAGTAGCCTTGTCAGTGGCCTCTGGACTCAGTGGCATAACTGGGACCATCTCTTCTATGGGCTGGAATTGCCATGAGCTGAATTGGAATAGCAGGGCTAGGAGAGCAAGGAGTTCACATTGGATGGTTTGTACTCAGCAGTGATTAAAGTTCAGATCTGGGCCGGGCACGGTGGGTTATGCCTGTAATCCCGGTACTTTGGGACTTTGAGGCGGGCCGATCACCTAAGGTCAGAAGTTCGAGACCAGCCTGGATAACGTGGTGAAACTTCGTCTCTACTAAAAATACAAAAAAACTGAGCGTGGTGGCGCACACCTGTAATCCCAGCTACTCAGGAGGCTGAGGCGCAAGAATCCCTTGATCCCAGGAGGCAGAGGTTACAGTGAGCTAGGATTGTGCCACTGCATTCCAGCCTAGGCAACTGAGTGAGACTGTCTCAAAAAAAAAAAAAAAAAAAAAATCAGATCTGATGCCCAGTGAGATGGCCAAGGAAGAGTTGTCATCCTAGGAAGAAGGGGCTGTCTTCAGGGAAGGGTTCTGAAGGATCCTGTTAACCCTGTAACATTGAGGATGGAGGGACCCCAAACAACCACATACATGTCATTGTGCAGAAGCAGAAACAAGGAATGAGGACAAAATAATCAGCTTGAGACAAAGAGCTTGCAGTTGGCTTACTCATACTCAAGAGTGCAGCCTGTCCTGTGGTAGGGACTTGGGACCTTATGGGCATCTGGGCGAGGAGTGCCATGGAGATTGACTGGAAAGGTCTCTGGTGAGCCTTTGGGATCTATCTTTCTTTCTTTCTCTCTCTCTCTCTTTCTCTCTCTCTCTCTTTCTCTCTCTCTCTCTCTCTCTCTGTCTTTCTTTCTTTCTTTCTTTCTTTCTTTCTTCTTCCTTTTCCTTCCTTTTCCTTCTCCTTCCTTCCTTCCTTCCTTCCTTCCTTCCTTCCTCCCTTCCTTCCTTCCTTCCTTCCATCCATCCCTTCTTTTGTTCTTTATAGCTATCTCCTATAGGAAGGATGAGACTCTTTTACACTTTTTACTTTCATGTTATTAAACACACATACACATCACCATGAATAGAAATCAAATGACATTGCTAATACTGGAAACTCCACAGGTAATTTCTCTTTATCAGTCGTTACCTGCTGGGTTCTGTCCACAGTTTAAAAGAGATATTTGTATGTTTCTTGTGCTTTGTTGCTGAGAAAAAGCAAATAAGTAATTTATCCCCGTGTCTTGGCCCTCTTTCCAGAAGCTCAAGGCCTTTCTGAGTCTTGTCTTGGATTGGTGAGTTGGGAGCTTGTATTTTCACATGACACAACCCTCATTGAGCAACCACTTCTCCTTATGTGTAACCTGACAGCCAGCCTCTGCCCCACCATTACAGGAAAATACTGGCTGGGTTAGGCTGAGGAATAATGATGCCTGACATTTATTGAGCAGTGCTTGTGTAGCACATAGTGTACTGAGCAGTTCCCTCTTTCCTTCCCCCTGTTTGCATCCTTTCCCTCTCAATTAATGCTCCTAGTGATCCAGTGAGTGGGCGTGATCTCCATGGGATTAGAACCTAGGCTACCTGGCTCTGGAGCCCCTGCTCCCAGGCACTGTACTCAGCTGCCCTCTCTGTACTTGCTGGGGGATGTGGGGCTGCTCTTCAAGGGTTATTTTGTCTGTGTGATTGGAGCCCTGTATCAGGTGAGACTCCAGAAGCTCACACAAAAGCCCTGTGTGTCAGAGCCTCCCCATCTCTAAAGGACCTGAGGCCAAGTTCAGATGTCCAGACCTACTCACCCTGTCTATGGTAGAAAACTCTGCCCTTGCTGCCCTGTCCATGTTTACTCCCTTATCTCATTCTAGCCCCATTTGCTTGTTGGTTTTTTGGGATCACCTTGTATAGGATGGGCAGAATCCACATTCTTGTTGTTGAAGAACAGGCATGCACAAAAAACTGTGATGACCAGAATTACACAGAAAGGAGAGCATGAAGGTAGAGGAGACATGATCTTGCAACCACCACACAGGGAAGAAGGCTGGGAGGACAGACCTCAGCATAGAGACACCCGTATTACCTTAGGGAGCCCTGAGCTTAGCTGTATAGGTTTCTTTTAACTAGCAAATCATGCTGTGAATAGAGTATGCTGTGCATATTGGCTTATTTTGAAATTACACATAATTGTAGAAACATAGGAAGCTAGGTAATTCCTGCCTCCCAGATGAGGATCCAGGGTGGGAGCTAACCTTTGTGTCATGGTGCTCAGTAGATAATCAGTTGAGTTTAATTTTTCTAGCCTATGTTTTCCTTCACTACCTTTTGAGTTTGCTCATCTTAGCTTCTAAGCAAACTATCAGCTTGGCAGAGAAAGCCTTACAATGAAAACTGCGACCTCTTAGGAAGTTGTGGGGGGTTTCCTGGAGGAGTTTTATGGGGTTCTTGGGAAGACTGAAATGATTCCAGGATTTGGGGCCCAGTGATCATCTGCCCCAACTTGTTTTGTCTGTGTTCTCTTCTGTCATCAGTGGAAAGGAGCCAACTGTGAATACTGCATGCCAAGCATTTTCACAGGGTCTTGTCTCTACCCCATAACCTTGGGATGTAGGCAGTAATGTTCCTGTTTTACAGAAGAGGAACTTAAGCCTGTGAGATGTTAAGGAATTTACCCAGTCTCTTGACTGGGATACAGTTGGGCAGGCCACATGGATGGAGCCAAGAAGAAGCTCTCAGGGCCGAGGGGGCTGAGCTTTATCTATGAATGGGGAGACGATCCAATGGAGGCAGTTTTACTGGTAGCTGTAGAAAGAACCAGGACTTTGGGACATTTGTAACTGGGATCTGATGTAGACTGGAGACAGTTAAAGGCATGAGAAAGTCAGGTTAACAGGTACCCTGGAAGATAACAGCTGTCAAGGAAGAGTTCAGGACCAAGGAACCAGCTTCTTAGATTTCCTTATCTTCGGTAGCCAGCAGGGTTAGGGCTTTTTGCCATGCTCTTTCAGAGCCCTGACTTCAGCCACTCCCTGGGCCTTTGCAGGTGACTTCGGTTCCCATGCTGGCCCTGGCATGGGGCATACCTCCTATTTCCCATGCTGCCCTTGGAGTCCAAGTACACCCAACTTCTTCACAGGGCCACAGTGAGGATGTGGTTACCTGGGAGTTTGTGGGTTTTTCTTCATAGCTTTGGGCACTAATAACATATGGCAGGTGGTCAGCACTGAATTTTGCCTTTTCTGTTTGTTGCTGTAGTTGTTACAGCTTTTAAAATAGGTATAAATTACATACACTACAATACACAAATTTTAAGTCTACTGTTTGATGAGTTTTGGCAAATGTGTACACTTCTGGGGCCCAGCCTATCCGATGGGTCCCCCACTGGAGGCTTGGGGCAAGCTGAAGACATTGCTGATATGAAAGCAAGGATTAAAGATCAGGGAGGGTCAGGGGCTGGTTCTAGACCGTGGTAGTAGACATGGTGGTGGTCAGGTAATGAGATGAAGGAACACTTATGCTTTCTGGATACTCAGGACATATCTCATTTAAGGGCCATATCTAAACCAGTAATAATGATGATAATACTGTTAGCTAATATTTATTAGGCATTTAATATGTGCTAAGAGCTTTGCATATATTGTTCTTTAAGCTCCATATTACTCTTTGACACAGGCACTGTTTAACAGATGAGAAAAGTGAGGCTAAGAAACTTCCCCAGAAGTCACACTTAGTGTGTGCTGAGCAGGGATTTGACTGAGCTGGGCAGAGCCCACTCCTCTGTCTTAGCATCATCCTTCGAGCTTCCCAGTAGGAATAGCTACCATTTTCTAGATATCTAGATCCCTAGGTCAGTGCTCCTTCCCTTTAGGCCCTCTCATTATTGAGAGTCAACCAGATTGGCCTCAAATTCATGCTTTGCTACTTAATAGCTGTGTGAGTTTGGACAAATTTCTTAACCTCTCTTGAGTCTCAATTTCCTCATCTATAAAATGGGGGTGCTTCCCACCTCCTAGGATTATTGTGAGCATTAAATAATATTTGTAGAGCATAATGCCTGGCCAGAAGTAGGTGCTTAGGAACTCGTGTTTTTAGAAAAAGACAGTCTAGGCCGGGCGCGGTGGCTCAAGCCTGTAATCCCAGCACTTTGGGAGGCCGAGGCGGGTGGATCACAAGGTCAGGAGATCGAGACCACAGTGAAACCCCGTCTCTACTAAAAATACAAAAAATTAGCCGGGCGCGGTGGCGGGCGCCTGTAGTCCCAGCTACTCAGGAGGCTGAGGCAGGAGAATGGCGTGAACCCGGGCCGCGGAGCTTGCAGTGAGCCGAGATCGCGCCACTGCACTCCAGCCTGGGCAACAGCGTGAGACTCCGTCTCAAAAAAAAAAAAAAAAGAAAAGAAAAAGACAGTCTAGTCCACAAATATGTGTACAGTCCTCAAAACCAGGTACAGTTGAAATTTATAACTTGGCATGTTGTCTTTTGGTTCTGGGGAGCTTATTTACTAGATTGAGTTACTGGCACAGGAGTTCCTGGGGCGGCTGAGTACATGTGTATGAATATAGAAGAATAGCATCATCATATACCACCTTCATAATTAGTGTTTGTGAGATGTCATCTCTGTGCACTTTTTAAATAAAAAATTACTTACCTTGCTGAAGACAGGATCTCTCATTTCTACTATAAAGAGCATGTGTCTACATGTATAGACAAAAACAAGCAAACAGTGATTGATAACTGTTATACTGTTTGCAGAAGATGAGAAGTCAAGAGGACATATACATGTTTCTAGTATAATTTTTGTTGGAAAAGAATGCTCGCCCTAGTTTTACGCTGGCAGTGTTGTAATGCACTCTATCTTATCACCCCCATTAGGAAAGGTAGCCTGGTTGAGGTTTCCAGGTGTGTGTGCAGAGGACCTCCATAGTGGAAGGTGGAGAGCAATAAATAGGAACATGTGCATTAGAATAGCCAACGCAGAATAGCTGGATTTGTTGAGCTCCTGTCGTGTGCTGGATACAGTTAAGCAGTGCCTATATCTCATTTAATCGTCACTCTAAGATAGGTTCTACTCTTATCTCCATTTTATAGAAGAGGAAGCTTAGAGCTGTTAGTGCAGAACTTTCCTGTTTTATTTTGTTGGGTTTTTTTGTTTGTTTGTTTTTTGACAGAGTGTTATTCTGATGCCCAGGGTGGAGTGCAGTGGCGCAACTTTGGCTCACGGCAACCTCCACCTCCCGGGTTCAAGCAATTCTCATGCCTCAGCCTCTCTCGAGTAGCTGGAACTACAGGTGTGTGCCACCACACCTCGCTAATTTTTATATTTTTAGTAGAGACGGGGTTTTGCCATGTTGGCCAGGCTGGTCTCAAAACTCCTGACCTCAGGTGATCCGCCCACCTCGGCCTCCCAAAGTTCTGGGATTACAGGTGTGAGCCACTGAGCTCAGCTAGTACTCCTGTTGTGCCTTCTTCCAATAACCTTGTGTAGAGGATTTTGTGGCAGAATGGTGATGGTTACATGCCAGGTTACATGCCAGGTTTTGGTTACATGCCAGGTTTTGGAGTGGGGGGTAGAGGGTAACCAAGTTACATGCCAGGTTACATGCCAGGTGATGGTTACATGCCAGGTTTTGGAGTGGGGGGTAGGGGGCATTCATTCTCATTATTATTCATTTCAAATTATTATTATTTGACCTTGACATCAAAGTGCTATGCACTTTGTATTGTTTGGGCTTCACCCAGTTCTACATTTGGTGGGGAAAATGTCTCTTCTCTTAGCTGTGCAATTGTGATTTAAGAAAATCATTTAGGAATCATTTGAATTGTTTAGTAATAATCTTACATGTCTGCGTTTTTCTGGAAAATGTAATTCAATTAGCTGTTTTAAAAGGAAACCTGTGGGAATTTAGTGGGCATATTTTATAAAAATATACACATACATTCTCCGTCTGTATAATGAAAGCCCAATAACTGATTCATATTGGATGGGTAGAATGGAGAAAGCCAAGAACATAAAGACAGAGTTCTCTTTCTGGTGGAGAGAGAGATGGAGCAGTCTCATCTCTAGTTGAATGGGGCCTCAGAGCTGTTCCACCTGAAATTTCATGATTTGGGAATTTGAAAGTGCCAATCATACATTAAATTGACGTTTTAGGGTTTTCTTTTTTTGCACATTGTGTGCTGGTATGATTAAGCCTTCATTTTAACACTGTTTTTGTTTGTTTGTTTGTTTTGAGATGGAGTCTCACTCTGTCACCCAGGCTGGAGTACAGTGGCACGATCTTGGCTCACTGCAACCTCCATCTCCCAGGTTCAAGTGATTCTTCTGCCTCAGCCTCCTGAGTAGCAGGGACTACAAGCACATGCCATCATGCCCAGCTAATTTTTTGTATTTTTTGTGGAGACGGGGTTTCACCATGTTGGCCAGGCTGGTCTTGAACTCCTGACCTCAGGTGATCCGCCTGTCTCAGCCTCCCAAAGTGCTGGGATTACAGGAGTAAGCCACCACGCCCGGCCTCATTTTAACCCTGTTAAGGGTTGTTTTGTTGATGTTCTTAGAGTGTCTTTTTTAATGGTTATGAATTTCATTTTGAAGAAAAATTAGGTTACTACACAATTTTGCTGTTGGTTTTCATCAAAAAGTCTGTTGCATTAAAGTAGTCATCCTGAGTTATGGAGAGAATTGAGATTTAGCCCTACACTGAAACAAATGTAAATGGAAAGTTTAGTGACCTTATGGGATTGTAATTGGTTTTGAGGTTTTAAATGAAAAATATGAGGCGGAAGTATGTGATGCTTTCTGAACAAAAACAATATACCCTCCTGCAATGATGAAAAAGGTTCTAGATTCTGTCAGTTGATTTTCAGTTCCCACTTGGAAGATTGAAAAGTTCAATTGGATTTCAGGCTTTATTATTTTCTAGCATATTTTTGCATAAATCTTTACCCTTGCCTAGAATTTCCAACTCCTGCCGTTTCACTGATCTGAATCTGACCCCACCTCCCCTCTCCCAGGAGAGCAGCAGAGTCCAGAAGAAATCACACTGGATTAAAAGTCAGAGAGATAATTAGACTCCTCCTACTTAATAGGACATTGGATGGGTGGGTCTCTTGATGTTTTGAAGTCTCCATTTTTTTTTTTTTTTTTTTTTTTTGTGAGACAGAGTTTCACTCTTGTTGCCCAGGCTGGAGTGCAATGGCGCAGTCTCGGCTCACCACAACCTCTGCCTTGCAGATTCAAGTGATTCTCCTGCCTCAGTCTCCTGAGTAGCTGGGATTACAGGCATGCACCACCACGCCCAGCTAATTGTTCTTTTTTTTTTTTTTTTTTTTTGAGACGGAGTCTCGCTCTGTTGCCCAGACTGGAGTGCAGTGGCCAGATCTCAGCTCACTGCAAGCTCCGCCTCCCAGGTTTACGCCATTCTCCTGCCTCAGCCTCCCGAGTAGCTGGGACTACAGGCGCCCGCCTCTTCGCCCGGCTAGTTTTTGTATTTTTTTTAGTAGAGACGGGGTTTCACCGTGTTAGCCAGGATGGTCTCGATCTCCTGACCTCGTGATCTGCCTGTCTTGGCCTCCCGAAGTGCTGGAATTACAGGCTTGAGCCACTGCACCTGGCCCCAGCTAATTTTTCTATTTTTAGTAGAGATGGGGTTTCTCCATGTTGGTCAGATTGGTCTCAAACTCCCAACCTCAGGTGATCTGCCTGCCCCGGCCTCTCAAAGTGCTGGGATTACAGGTCTGAGCCACTGCACCCGGCCCATTTCTTTAATCTAGAAAAGAACCCCGTCTCTACTAAAAATACAAAAAATTAGCTGGGCTTGGTGGCAGGCGCCTGTAGTCCCAGCTACTTGGGAGGCTGAGGCAGGAGAATGGCCTGAACCCGGGAGGCAGAGCTTGCAGTGAGCCGAGATCGTATCAGTGCACTCCAGCCTGGGCGACAGAGCGAGACTCCGTCTCAAAAGAAAAGAAAAGAACCCCCCTAAAAATAATGGCCAGCACCATTTAATGAGCATTTATTATATGGGAAGTTCTTCCCACACATTTCATGTAACTATCACGCAACTGTTTATCACAACACATTTATCATTTATTGGCGGTTTTTTTCATCCACTTTTAAAAATAAACACTCATTTTTCTTCCAACTTGCCAACATTTATTTTTGCTTCCCAGTTTTACAAACTATAATTAATAACAAAACTGTTGGGATTGTGTGACAAAGACACTTTATAGAAATATATCTGATTTTTACATACTCAAATGTGCCACATACGTTTGCCTTTGGAACCGGATAGATCATCTGGATATTTGGGATGGAAAGGAAAATCAGTTAACCTAGGAGATTTGGGAGAAGGCCACATATAGGATCAACTAGGCTCTGGATTTTAAGCCTTGTTGTGGAACACTCCCTGATGTGGCTTTTGGTATTTTGCTTTTTTTCGTGGTGGTGGGGGACACACTTTTTTTTATTGCAATATAATTTACTAACAATAACATTAATCATTTTGAAGTGTAATCTGGTGGCATTTTGTACATTCACAATGTTGTGAAACTGTCACCACTGCCTAAAATACCATCACATTTTCATCACTCCCAAAAGAAATCTTGAACCCGTTGGTAGTCTTTCACAATGTCTCCCATCCCCTTTGTTCCTTTTTTATGGCTGAACAGTATTTCATTGTATGGATGTATAATGCCATATTATATTTATCCAGTGTGATGGTTAATTTTTTAGTGTCAACTTGACTGGATTGGGGAATACCTAGAGAACTGGTAAAGCGTTATTTTTGAGTGTGTCTGTGAGGGTGTTTCCAGAGGAAATTGGTGTGTGAGTCTGAGTGGACTAGGTGGGGGAAGATCTACCCTCAACGTGGGTGGGATCCTCCAATCTCCTGGAGGCCAAGACAGAACAAAAACTGAGGTGCTGAGTATATGTTACTGCTTCCCTTCATGAACTTGACATTTCTTGAGTGCTTACTGTGCACAAAACACTGTGCTAGGCCCTTTGGGGGCTACAAGAAGACATGGGACATAGCTCTGCCCTTAAGAAGCTTGTATCCTGATGGATGGATTGGAAAGGGAGGGTTGGTGAGAGAGGGCTTTGGGAGGATAGAGTTTCCTGTGCCTGAGGGTGGCGAATGAGAGAGGGAAGGACCCGAATGTGAAGTAAAGAGGAAAAAGGTCTGTGAGAATCAGAGCACTGATGGAATTCAATGGAAAGATTAATCTGTGTGTGTGTTGGGGGTGGGGTTATGGGGAGCAGCTCATGCAGCGCCTTCCTTTCTTTACCCTTGTATTCCTTCCACAACTCTAGCAGAATAATGGGTACAAAGATGCCTTAAAATGTTGGTTGTTTTTATAGACACTTCCGGTGTGAGGTTAAAATATTCTGCAAATGGGGAGGTTTCCATCAATGGGACATAATATTCGTGGCCCTTTGATTCAGCAACTTTTTGAGTCCCTCCCAATCTTTAGGGTGCCAGAGATTCAGAGATAAGACAAGAGCTTAGAGGACAAGGGTCAAATGAAAAGACCCAAAGCCTGGCCAGGTGGTGCACACCTGTAATCACAGCGACTAGAGAGGCTAAGGCAGGAGGATTGCTTGAGGCCAGGAGTTAAAGATCAACCACGGGCAGCATAGCAAGACCCAGTCTCCCTGCCCCTGCCTTCCACCCCCATGGGGGAAAAAAAAAAAAAAAAAACCTAGACAATAGCATGTAGGGCAGTAACAACCTTGGTAAAGGTGTAAACACTGTGGAGGAATGTGGCAGGTGATCAGTCATTCCTTCTGCAGACTGTTTTGGGGCCCACTCTGCTGAGCTCTGTCATACAGAGAGTAGCCACAGGGAGGGCCCTGCCCTGTAGAATCACCATAATCTAGAACACCGGTTCTCAAGGTGTGGGCCCTGGACCAGGAGTGTCAGCCTCACCTGAAAGCTTGTTAGAAAGGCAGATTCTCTGGCTCACCCCAGACTTACTCCATCAGAAGCTCTGGAGGTGATGTCCAGCAGTCCATTTTCACAAGCCCTCCAGGTAGTTCTGATGCATGCTCAAGTGTGGCAAGCAGTGGGCTAGGACAGTTGTCAGGCCTGGATGCACATTAGAATCACATGCGGAGCTTTTAAAGCAACAGTGCCTAACCACACCTAAGACTGACTAGATCAGAATCTGAAAGGAGACCCAGGCATCTGTAGTTTTGAAAGCTCTCCAGGTGATTCCATTGTATAGCCAAAGTTGAGAAGCAGTGGTCTCCACGTGCTTAAACAGATCATCACAGTGCAATCAAGAGTGACCACTAAGGTGGGAAACAGTGCCTGTGAGTCCACAGAGCAGAGGATGCCTGGCAACCCCTTGAAGGGATCAGGATGGCTCCCCAGAGGAGGTGACGATCCTTCGTTGTATTTCCTATTGGATGAGCTCTTCATTCCTCCTTCCCTTTTTTTTCTGGACATTGCAGTTGCACAAATCTGAGTGTGATTGGAAAGGTTATTTTAAAATTCGTTTAATGTGATTAATTTTTCAAAGTTGAACACAGCTGGCTTTCCTTTAAAACTTTGTATTTTGATAATGGTTCTTAACGGTACCATGAATAATTGACTAATATCAGGTCATTAATATTCTATAGGAGAGTCAAGCTAATAAAATTCATTTTAAAATTCGTTTTTAAAAATGTGTTCCTGCAGCCCAGGGATAATAGGATCTCAGTCAAGTATGAGATTTTATGCTTTTCTTTTAACATAAAATAGTTGTTTGGCTGCTCAATATCCCTGTTTTATTCCAATTTTTTTGTAGGACTTAATTGCCCAGGAAAAGACCTGTTTCAGAGTTGCAAGTTTGCCTGAATTCTTTTGCCCTGGGAAGCATTACTGCATCAACAGTGGGGAACGGGTGGCTCTGACATAGGTGCTCTTTGTCCTTCTCCTGGGTAGGGTATCTCTGAGAGAGTATCCCCTTTAGGTCCTTCCCAGGGCTTCACATTTGGGCCAGATTTTTTAAAAAAATAATTAAACTTTTCTATTTTGAGGTCGTTGTCAATCCACATGCAGTTATAAGAAATAGTACAGGCTGGGTGCAGTGGCTCATGCCTGTAATCCCAACATTTTGGGAGGCTGAGGCAGGAGGACCGCTTGAGGCCAGGAGTTCAAGATCAGCCTGGGGAACATAGTGAGACTGCAGCTCTACAAATAAATAAATAAATAAATAAGAAAAAAATAGCCGAGGCCAGGCACAGTGGCTCACGCCTTTAATCCCAGCAGTTTGGGAGGCCGAGACGGGCAGATTACGAGGTCAGGAGTTTGAGACCAGCATGACCAACATGGTGAAACCCCGTCTCTACTAAAAATACAAAAGTTAACCAGAAGTGGTGGCGCATGCCTGTAATCCCAGCTCCTCAGGAGGCTGAGGCAGGAGAATTGCTTGAACCTGGGAGGCAGAGGTTGCAGTGAGTTGAGATCACACCACTGCACTCCAGCCTGGATGACAGAGCGAGACTCTGTCTCAAAAAAAAAAAAAGGAAAAGAAAAAGCCGAGCATGGTGACACACGCCTGTAGTCCCAGCTACATGGGAGGCTGAGGTGAGAGGATTGCTTGGGCCCAGGAGTTTGAGGCTGCAGTGAGCTGATTGTGCCACTACACTCCAGTCTGGGTGACAGAGTGAAACCCTGTCTCAAAAAAAAAAAAAAAAAAAAAATTTCGGAGAGAGCCCATGTCCCCTTTATCTGGTTTCCCCCAATGGTAATATCTTACAAAACTATAGAACAGTATCACAACTAAGATGTTACCACTGATACAATCAAGATAGAGTGCATTTCATGATACCTTTTACAGACATCCACTTCCCTCCCACCCCTACCCTCTCAACCCCTGGCAAGCATGCAGGCATGGATCTGTTCTCCAGTTCTTATGGAGGTCAAAGGTAAAATTGGGTCCCTGGTTTAAAAAAAGAAAGAGATGGCTATAGACTGTGGCTTATGCCTGTAATCTCAGCACTTTAAGAGGCTGAGGCAGGAGGATTGCTTTAGCCTAGGAGTTCCAACATCAGCCTGGGCAACATAGGGAAACCTTGTCTCTACTGAAAAATAAAAAAATTAGCCAGGCATGGTGGTACATACCTGTGGTTCCAGCTACATGGGAGGCTGAGGTGGGAGGATCACTGAAGCCCAGGAGTTGGAGGCTGTAGTGAACCATGATCGTGCCACTGTACTCCAGTTTGGGCAACCAACAGAGTGATACCCTGTCTCAAAAATATTTTTAAAAATTATGATAAATGCACACAAATAGGGCACATGGACAAAGGATGATTGGGTGGGAAAGTTAGACATTTTAGGATTTCAGGCCATACAGAAAGACTTCCTTTTGGAACTGAATTCAGCGCTGTATTAGTCTGTTTTCATGCTGCTGATAAAGACATATCCAAGACTAGGAAGAAAAGGAGGTTTAATTGGACTTACAGTTGCAAATGGCTGGGGAGGCCTCAGAATCATGGAGGGAGGCGAAAGGCATTTCTTACATGGCGGCGGCAAGAGAAAATGAGGAAGATGCAAAAGCGGAAATAAAACCATCAGATCTCATGAGACTTATTCACTACCATGAGAACAGTATGGGGGAAACTGCCCGCATGATTCAGATTATCTCCCACCAGGTCCCTCCCACAACACCTGGGAATTATGGGAATACAATTCAAGATGAGATTTGGGTGGGGACACAGAGCCAAACCATATCAAGCATTACTTCTTGGATACACTGTGCCTTTAGAGGGCGTCTCCTGGTGTTAGTGTTCACAGTAATCTACCTCAGTTCCTCTGATTTAAATCTGGCTGTGTTTTGGTAATAACTGGTTTATTTGTTAGAGGCTGTGGTTTGTGCTCCAGCCCTCCTTACCTCGGAATGAGCTCAAGGGCTTTTCGACAGCCTTTGGGAAAAACATAGAGTCGGAAGGTGGAAGCTGGAGATGAGTTATTTGGCTTCTTTTGGAATGGATATTCTCAAAATGTTTGCTCAGCAATTAAGCAGAAGAAGCAAATGCTGTGTGGAAGAAACCTTACTCATCCAGTAAATCTCAATTCCGACTGAACTTAGACCTCCTTATCCACATGTGCCCCAGAGCAGTTAGATGTGCAGAGAGAGAATCACAGGAGGGAGCTGCCAGGCTTCTGCAGGGTAGTAACCGCCAGCCACATGTGGCTATTAAGTGCCTGAAGTGTGCCCAGTGTGACTAAAGAACTGAACTGTAACTACTTAATTTTGATATGAAATTTAAATAGCCATGTATAGCTCATGGCTACCGAATGGACAATACAGAGATTCCACATTGCCCATGTTGGGCTGTTTGAGTCACTCCACCCCTTTCAGTGGGACAAAGCTGAATTTAAAAAAGAAAGAGATGGCCATGCATTGTGGCACGAGCAAGGAGAGACCTTACAGCTTCCCCCAAGGTGCTCTGTAACCCCTTCCCCACCCAGCATCAGCCCTAAAACATTGCTGAGCAAACATTTTCAAACCACTAGTGTGAGGAGGAAGCTGCTAATTAGCCTGCCTGGATAGTGGCCACATCTGTGTCCAGCTGGGCCAGCACTTGGCTCACAGTACTGCTTACTTCATACTTCTCTAATGAGTCACACTCGACTTCTCTTTAGATTTGCAGGCTCATTCTTGGGGCCAGGTTAGGATTTGTTCTCTGCATGCATCACTGGGTTACAGCACTAAGACCAAGGTGTTACATTTCTTCCTGTGCCAGGGAAGCAGCACAGAAAAGCGGTAACTAAGAATGTGGGTCCTTTCAGCCAGATGTGAGAGATTAGAAAAAAAAAATTAATGTTTTTTAAAGTGGGTCCTGAAGTCAGTTTCTTGCATTGGAATCTGGCTTCAAGTGCCTCTGTTTCTACACCTGTAAGACAAGGATCATTACAGCGCCTCTGTCGTCATAGGGTGGTTGGGCTGAGAAAGTCTGAGCAGTGCACTTTGTCCTTGGTAGCTGCTCAATTATTACCTCTTATTATGATGATGCTGGTGATGATGACTGTGAACATGGTAATAAAGATTTTCTGGAAAGGTGATTTGAAGGTGTGACTCTCATGTGTGTCCATGAGAGGGCAGCCTAAAATCATGGATGTCTGTGGAACAAGCAGCCTCTGTAAAGCCTCAAGGTAATGTGGGCAGTTTCAGGTGTGTTTGGCCCTTTTTCTTCTCTGTTTTTCTTTTTTCCCTCTGTTTGAAGAGCGCTTTCAGCCATTTTCAGGCTTACTTTAGATATGGAGCAGGCCCATGAACACCTAGAGGGCAGCATGGGTGGTACAGAGCTAGGTTCAAGCCCTGCGTGGGTGGGTGAGTTTGTGTAGGTGCCGATGAGAGCATCTGTCTAGGCTTTTCTTTATAACTTTTCACACAGAACTAATTCTTATTAATCAGACTCTTGAGGTAGACACTAGAACCTGACTGTGTTTAGAGAAAAAAGAAACCTGACTTTCTATGTTGTTCCCCTTCCACAACTTCACACCTGCCTCTGAGCATTGTGTGCATGTGTTGGGGCCACCATGTAAGGGGACAGTGGCCGGAGCTGTATAGACCCAGAGTTGCATCAGCCACACATGGCTCTGGAACACACCAGGGGAGACTGAGTTACAGAGAGAGCAGAATAAGAGTCCTCAAACCATGTGGGAGCACAGAGCATCACAGGGCTGGGGGACTGTGGGGGTCTTGAAGATGGGCAGGGTTTAAACAGGTGGAGCAAGGTAGAATAAGGGATGGCATGAGCTAGAAGGTGCATGGGAGAAAGGGCAGTGCTGAGGTGAAGTTGGGAAAAGAGTTTGGGGTCAGATTGGGGGGTGGCTGGAATGAGCTGAGGAGTTGGCCTTTAAATTTTTCATGACATTTATATTGTTGATAGTGTCATAATGATTAAGAGATGACTAAAACCAAAATGGAGAATGGCACTTGGATTTTTCTAGTACTTATCTCATTTTAATATCCCTGATATGTAATCTAGGCTGCAAAACCAGATGTAAGTGGGGAATCATGACAATCCAGTGTTTGTCACGCCATCCCCCTTCCTCATTCCCACTGCCTACACTGTGGGCGAGGCCTTCAGGCCTCCCTCCTGAACAGCATCAGGAACCTCCTTAGAAGAAGCACAGGTTGCTGTGGCAGCAAGGCACACTATGATGCCAGCTTGTGATACTCCCAGAGAGGAAGGCACAGATGCTGGTGAAGTGAACCTGGTTATATTAACATGAAAACTGACTTATACAGAATGGTGTGCTTGAATATTATATAGATAATACACTGGGTCCAGTTGTAACAGAGTACAGTTATTTCTAATCCTAAAATGACCATGAAGATCCATTTAATCTTTAGAAAGCCCTTTAGGGTTCTGCAGGGGTTGTTGGTTGGAGATGAAAAGCTTCCGGGATATTTCTCAGACATTTTGGGGGAAGTTGTCATTTGTTCCATCTTATTTGTTGTAGATATTTGGATGATTCTAAGATACTAAGATTGACATTGGCACAAACTTGGCAGAACCAAAATTGAACTTGAGTGTTGTCTTTCATGGTGCTCACCCAAGGAGTTCATATGTTGGCTCCTTTCAGAAAGTAGGCCGGGCACGGTGGCTCACGCCTGTAATCCCAGCACTTTGGGAGGCCAAGGTGGGTGGATCACCTGAGGTCAGGAGTTTGAGACCAGCCCGGCCAACATGATGAAACCCTGTCTCTACTAAAAATACAAAAGCCATGCGTGGTTGCACGCACCTGTAATCCCAGCTACTCGAGAGGCTGAGGCAGAAGAATCGCTTGAACCTGGGAGGCAGAGGCTGCAGTGAGCTGAGGTTGCTCCACTGCATTCTAACCTGGGCGACAGAGTGAGACTTTGTCTCAAAAAAAAAAAAAAAAAAAAAATATATATATATATATATATATAGTAAAATGTTCAGTGTCTGTGTAATGAACAGTATTCAAAATTTTGTCCATTTTTGTGCTTCTCCTCTCTCCCAGGTGGTCCTGCTTCAGGCCTGGGAGCCTGACTAGACGAGGCCTAGTGGGCTTCTCTGCACACTGCCAGGCCTCTCTGTCACTTACTGTACTTTCTGACCCCTTGTCTGCCTAGGGGCAAAGGATTAGGAAAGGGGCTTTGTCCTCTGGGGCTGATGTTGGCCCAACTACAGGACAGCTTGGCAGGTGCATGCGAAAGTGGTAGCTGCTGCCCCTTGGCTGTGTGTGTCATGGAGAGTGACAGATTGGACCTCCTTTGGTTGAAATAATGGGGATGGATGATATGTGCATGCAGTCAGACTCAGGTGCTGTGCCCAGTTGCTTATAGTACTTAGCAGATAGGGAAAGAGTGAAGAACTGAAACATCATCTGGTTTTCTCCTTTGTAGGCATGGAGGGATTTTTGAAATCAGATGAGAGGCAGAGATTGGCCAAAGAAAGACGAGAAGAAAGAGAAAAATGTCTGGGTAAGTTATGTACTTTAGCTATTTCGGTCCAAGGGAGTGGAGATATGGCGGTGTCTCTTCTGTAGAGTCTTAGAAATTTGTGAATGAATGGGAAGAGAACTAGGACAATTGCTGGGTGAACCTACTCTGCAACTGGCATGTTCACAAATAGGTAATTCTCAGAACAGTTCACTCGGCAAACATTGAACCTCTGCTGTGTTCTAGCCACTGTGTTAGGGTCTGCAGATATGATATTGAAGAAAGAGAAACAGTCGCTGTCCCTGACCTAAGGAAGTCCTAACACCTTCAAGTGTCAACTGTGTACACTCCCTCAGGTTCTCTCTTGGGAATCTAAAAGGGCCATCCTCAGCAGAACTGAGAAAATCAGCACTTGAGTCATTCTGTATTTTAGGACAGAAGCCCTGGTTGAGAAAGGCTGTCTTGCCTCTTGCAGGTTGTAGACAGATTAGTGCAGAGTGTTCTTCACAGGATGCTGAGGGAGATAGCGTTTCCCCACTGCATTGAGACAAATGAGGAGCTTTCAGGTTCTTCTCTTCTTCACTGCCCGCTGCTGGTCGGTACAAGCATTGCCTCCTCCAGGGAACCCTTCCCTGTCTTGGCTAGGTGGAATTAAGGGCCCCTTAGTAAATGCCTTGAGGGTAAGGCAAATTTTATTCATGTGTTTTACCCCCGACCTAGCTCAATGTCTGGTGCTTGGTGCACACACAGTTAACCTGCTTTTGAATGAGCATACCCTTATAAGCATCATTGCTCAACCTAGCATATAGTTTAGCCATTGTGCACAAGTTTGACTTAATGATAGCCATCATAGTCATAGCTCCCACGTCGGGAGGCACTTACTGTGTACTTCACGGTCATCATCTTGTTCGATCTTCACAACACTGTGATGTGGCAAACATGACTGTCCCCACATTGTAGAGGAGGAAACCGAGGCAGAGGTATGATCTAGCTAACATGCTTAGGGTTACCCAGCTAGTGGCGGAGGTACCAGAACCCTTTATCTCAATCAGTGCATCCTAGGATCCTACCAGGCTCTTTTTAGGGCTCTGCTCTTGCTTCCATGTTTTTGGTCTTAATGCAAACTGCATGGGGTGCTCTGGTAATGACATCTCTCTTCTGCTTTCCTTCCCCAGCTGCTCGGGAGCAACAGATCCTGGAGAAACAGAAAAGAGCCAAGCTCCAGTACGAAAAGCAAATGGAGGAGCGATGGCGAAAACTGGAAGAGCAGCGGCAGCGGGAGGACCAGAAGAGGGCTGCTGTGGAAGAGAAAAGGAAACAGAAGCTCCGGGAGGAGGAGGTAAGGCCCAGGTGCACCCTCCGCCACCTCCCAGCCCCCTCAGCAGGGTGCTCAGAGTGCCTGGGCATCCTGCCCAGCTCTGGGGTAGGAAAGAGACCTGCCGTGCACCTTCTCCTTGGTGGCTCCCATGCCTTCTTTCAGCAGCATGACATGAAACTGGAAGCAGCACCAACATAGAACCACAGAGACTTACCCATTCAACTCAGGTGTTAATTTGCTGTGTGATCTTGGGCAAACTGGTTGGCTTCTCTGGGCCTTGATTTGTGTGTCTGTGAAGTGAGAGGGTTGGATTTGGCAGTCTCCAATGCCTCTTCTAGTCATAACCTTTTCTGATTCTAAGACTCAAAGGGTCCCTGGTGGTCTAGTAGATGGGGGAATAAAAAAAGACTCAGAGGAGATTGTGGATAGCAGCTGGGTGGTGTGAATCTGAGGGTTACAGATGGGAGTTCATGCCTCCAGGGCAGACACAAGGCCAGAACAAGAGCTGTGAGGTTGAGAACATTGTGATCCTGTCAGTTGCTACTGGCAAATTAGTCTACCCTCAAATACCAAGATGCTAGTATATTTAAATTTCAATGTAGTTCTTTACTTTAATTGCTCTTTCCAGTTACCTTTTAAAAAAGAGATGGCACATAATTACCCCTACAGAGTTCTTTATTACTAAATTTTGAAAATATATTTAGAAAGCATATTTGGATTATAGATTTTCTTCACGATTATATTTTTAGGATGTAATAAAAACCTTATGTCAGTTGATGATAATTTTTTATTCATAAGGTATAATGATTCATCTTTTAGTATGAACAATATAGAGGTTCGGTAATCTCCAACACTATAGTATATAAAGATGTTTGTACAAATTTAGTATTTTTTAAAATCTCTGAACGGTTGTTTATCACTATATATATTTACCCCTTCCTTTTTTTTTTTTTTTTTTAAAAAGAACACATACGAAAACACACAGAATCAGATCCGTCTTGCCCAAGAAGCACCCTTTCGTGGTGATTTCTTTCCTCCTCTTAGGAAATGAGGTCTAAGCCAGTGTCTTAGCTATGGTTCACCGTTACTGGCTGCAGTCTGATTGCTGTGCCTTCATCTACTCCCAGTTCAAATGTCAGCTCAAATGCCAGCTCTACCACTGAGCAACTGGTGGCCAGGGGCAAGTCACATGCCCCTCTAACTCTGTCTCCTTAGCCCAAAACAGAGGTAGTTACAGGAATTAAAAGAGGTGACTTTTGTAAAAGTGCCAGCAAAGCACCTAGCACAGAGTAATCACTCAGGAATGTTACATTCTGTTTAGTTACTTCAGCTGAGCCTAGCTAAAGCAAGGTCAAGAGGGAGCTACTCACAAAAGCTTATGAAACAGAGTCAGTAGATGGGAAAAAGCCACAGTGTATATAATAGGCTGTTTTGGTAACTTGGGACAGATTTCTCCTTTCCTCCCTTGTGTGTTTGTCAAGAGTTGCTGGACTCACCCATTTTCTTCCTATCCTCCATTCCTTGATGACTTAGAGCTTGTCCTCTTCCTCCATGATGTCTCCATTTTGAAAGCTTGTCACTGCTGCTTCAAGGAAGGGGTACTGTGAAGTCACATAAGATACTTCCCATGCTCTGACATATGCAATGTCACTGGGGCTGCTTTTGAGGCAATTTCTGTTTATAATTTTTCTCTACAGAACATTAGTACTAGAGGCATGTTAAATTAAGTAGTCCAGCTCCCCCTTCTTGGAGGTGAGAGAGTTTTATGCCATATGATGCAGCTGAATCTTTTGTGGTTTCCCTTCTGGGTAATTTTCTATTTGTGTGCTTCCTTGCACCCCGAATGTGGTGGAGGGAGGCAGGAGGCTGCCCGATTGACCCTTGTCAGCCCAAGCTGAGCTTGGTTCCCTCTTCTCCCTAGGCACAACAGGGCAGGGCTGAGGGCTGGGCCCCCTGTGGTTGTGTAGCAACCCAAGGAAACAGCAGCCTCCCTCTGCCACCTGCTCCTGCCCTCAGGTTCCCAGGGGACCCAGGTGTAGCTTAGGGACTTGCCATACACAAGCTGGCTCGTTAGTTACATTGGGTCTCTAGCTGGTTGGAAAGTGTTTGTGTTGCCCACCAAATCCTGCCTCTCTGGGTCTGATACTTAGAAGCTCATGAGAGGCCTGTTGACCCCATCCCAGCCCTGTCCTGGCTCTGTATCTCTGTGGTTGCTGTGATGTCACTCTTGATAACCCCTCATGTCTATGCCAGGGCAGAAGTGGGTACCACCAATGGCCTGACTCTCAGAGGTCTCCAGAGTTGGCAGAGGTAGAAACTAGTCAGGCCTGTCCCAGGGAGGGGATGGGGTGGTTCTACTGTCCACTTGACACCCTGACCTTAAACTCATTATCTTGCTGGAGGCCACCTACCCGTAAGGTGAGTTCTTAGAACCTTCACGTGCCACACAACTCCCAGGAACCGAGCTACCAGAACAAGTTCCTGTCACCTGTGTTTGGGCTGACAACACAGTATGCCCACCCATTCCCAGGGCAGTATATCTTCCTGACCAGTGGCCCTGGAAAATTTGATTTGGAAAAGCCATCTTCATGTTCCTTATGCTAAACAGAAAAGAGAAAGGCCTCTTTCTTTCTTTCTCTCTCTCTTTCTTTCTTTATGTCTTTTCTTTTCTTTTCTTTTCTTTCTTTCTTTGTCTCTGTCTGTCTCTCTCTGTATCTCTCTCTCTCGTCTGTCTGTCTTCACACATCCCTGCTGAGGACCACTTGGGGTGTGTCCCTGCAGTGTCATCCCCAGAACACATGTAATGGGCCGGGCACGGTGGCTTATGCCTGTAATCCCAGCACTTTGGGAAGCCGAGGCAGGTGGATCACCTGAGGTCAGGAGTTCAAGACCAGCCTGGCCAACATGGTGAAACCCCATCTCTGCTAAAAATAAAAAAATTACACAGGCATGGTGGTGCTCGCCTGTAATCCTAGCTACTTAGGAGGCTGCGGTGAGAGAATCACTTGAACCCAGGAGGTGGAGCTTGCAGTTAGCAGAGATCGCACCACTGCACTCCAGCCTGGGTGACAAAGCAAGACTCCATCTCAAACAAACAAAAAAGCATATAATGGCAGTTGAAGAGGCCCAGCCACCCCTACCACCCATTCCTGCCAGAGACTGCTGTCTGAGTAACAGTATCTGGAATGTGCCCTGCTGGCGACCTTTAATACTGTTCAGCCAGTTCAGGGGGGTCACCTTGGTGGTGATTCTCCAAATTCATCCAGACAGATCTAAAGCCAGAGCTCAAGACATCAAGTGTGAGGCTGGCTGGCTTCCTTCCTTCCTTCCTATCTCCTCTCCCCTTTCCCTTCCCCTTCCTCTCCCCCTTTCCCTTCCCCTTTCCCTTCCCCTTCCTCTCCCCCTTCCCCTTCCCCTTCCCCTTCCCCTTCCCCTTCCCCTTCCCCTTCCCCTTCCCCTTCCCCTTCCCCTTCCCCTTCCCTTCCCTTCCTTCTTTCCGTCTTTCCTTCCACTAAGCCCTACCTAATAGAGGAGATTCTAGGGACAAGGATTTGCCTTGCCCTTTCCCCATCCTCTGCTGATCATCAGATGATACTCAGGAGAACCAGAACTTGGCAGGAATTGCAGTATGCAGTTCTGATATTTATTTATACTGTTTTTCTAATGTGATGGAACTTTCTCATGCTCACTTTCTCATGCTCAGCCTTTCCTCTAACCAGTGGCTCTTGCTTGGGCGTCCCATGACCAGCAGCACCTGGAAACTTGTTAGAAATGCAGATTCTCAGCAGACTCCACCCCAGACCTATTGACTCAGAAACTCTGGGGATAAACCCCAGGGTTTTAACAATTTCTCCAGGGGATTCTCCTACCTGATCTCTCAGATTTGAGAACTATTGCTGTAAATGGTCCTGATAAGAATCTTCCTCTTAAATTCAGATTCACTTAGCTTTTTTAACGATTTACTGCATACTAGTCATTATCCCATAGACTTAGAGTGACCTGGTGATGTAGGTAAGCTCATCCCCATTTTACAGGCAAGGAAACTGAAGCCCAGGACTGAAATGATTAGCTCAAGTTCACAGGGATAAAAAGCGGCAGGCAGAGGTGGGATTTGAATCCTTACCTCCTGACTCCATATCTGGGATATGGAGTCCCATATGAAGGAACAAAAAGATACACACAGACATGAGGCAATACTGACCTATACAGGACTAACATTAAATAAGACTTGTGCACTGGACAACTTTCGTTTTCTGTATGTGTGAATCACCCCATTCTGACTTTTTGGGGTTCCATAAATCCTCTTCTCTAAGAACTTGGTTATTATCTATTTCTCATCAGCTCTCCAAAAGTGGGTGATACAAAGTGAGTGTGTTTTTCTCTCAGGGACAGCTGTGTTTTCATCAGCTACCTCAAGGTCTGAAGGAATGAATCTCCAGTGGTGGGATTTGGAGCAGCTCAGTCGGCTGGGGATGGATGGCAGGGGTAGTTTTTCTAGAGGCCACTGAAAAGTCCAGGGGCAGGTCTGGCTTTCAGTGAGCACTCATTCCCTTACAACGATGCCTCCCAGATAGCTGATCAGTGGTCAGGCTGGTTCAGTGAAGCTCACTGTTCTTTGTTCTCATCGGTCCTCTAGTAGAGAAGGGACCACATTTTGAGGTCCTTCTGGCATGTAGGAAATCTACCGTAACCCACCCAGTACTTAATTCACTCTAGGATGAAAGGTTTCAACACTTCAGTTAGGTCATTGGTTAAACACTTTATGTTAAAACCATATAATGAAATACTATTCAGCCCCATTCTCGAGTGGCTGTACTTCAGGCATCACATGGCAGAGTTCTCTTCCCTCCAAGCCCCAGCTTTTATCAGGCAGACTGTCAGAGTTGGCCATCATCATTTAATGGGCCAGGGTCGTGAGGACTGGACTCTGCCAAGGCATGCATACTCATGATTGTAGAGTCTCAGGCCAAAAACAAGAGCACAGTTAATAGCTAATACAAATCTAAGACTTACAGGAGGTAAAAATCCCCCTTTCTGCTCACAGGTCCCTGGAGAGGCAGTCCCTTAGCAAAGTGCTATTCAGAGAAAAATTATGCAGAGGAGGCTGAGATGTGAAGAAGCCAGATCCTGATCTCATCCCTCTGGTATAGAGAGAAGGGATAAATCCAGATACCTATTAAATGGCCTTTATATGTTTCTAGTAAGTGTGACATAAAGGAGCCTTTTCCTCATCTTTAAGTCATGGTTACTCAGTTGATACTGTCCTAACTTAATTTTGCTTCTGGGTGTGTTTCTTTAAGCCATGAGACAATTGTATCTTTTTGTTTTGGAGTCAGGCTACAATTAACCTAATTCCTGGAGCATCTCAGGGTTGGGCTTTATGAGGGCAAAAGGGTGTCATTATAACTGCTAGCTCAGGCCTTCTCCAGTGGAGATAGGGAGAGGAGTTGGTATTTGCAGTATCATGGAGGTGGTGGGGAGTGCAGAATTGGAGCACCTTCACTGCAGCACCAAGGACAACTTTATGAAAGTAACAATTTGGGTAATACAGGAGAGTGTTTTTGATAAATACTGTTACAAGAGAAGCCAAAGCCTAATGGTTGTTTTTCTCTTCCGGTTAAAAATTATTGGGTTCTGCCTCCCTGCCTCCTCTACATACGTAACTGTGAATGCATGGATGCTTTATTTTGTGGCCAGAAGGTTCTTTACTCTTGCCTCTTGAAAATTATGAAATATGCAATATTATCCCAGATTACTATATAGCAGAAAATTGTCACACTATGTAAAACAGTTGGTTCCCCTTTAAGAAGTTCTAAGATGAAAATGCAGCTTTGCAAAATAGATCTCAGTGTCATGTATCACCCCAAAAACTCAAATTATATTTCCATTAAAATTTTCTCAAAGCAAAATGTTTTATACTTTTAACTAGAAAGGATGATCTTGGTTCTGGAGCAGAATTCCAGCCCTCCTGGATAGGGCAAAGTGGCTTGAGATAGGCCTCAAGGAGTTAATGCTTATTGGGCATTATTCCTAGGGCAGCTTCTCCCCGGAGAGGGGAGGGGACAGGACGTGCAGTGTTCGGGTTGAGAACCAGTGCTAGCCTAGCCGCATTGTTTACTCTTCACCTACCCAGAACACGCTGGTGTGGCAGAGAGAGCACGTATGCCTGGATTTTGGATGCTGAGCACAGAAAGCCCCATTTGGTGACTCACACCATGCACTGAGGCAGCAGGCAGTGTGGTGGGGCCAGCTAGTTAATCTTGTTAACACTTGCGTTACATGAACTGTGTAGGAACGGCTGGAGGCGATGATGCGCCGGTCCCTGGAGCGCACACAGCAGCTGGAGCTGAAAAAGAAGTATTCGTGGGGAGCACCACTGGCCATTGGACCTGGAGGACATGATGGTGAGTGTAGGGTTGCCCCTGTATTTCAGGTCCCGGGTGGGAAATAATGGAGCAGGCAGGGGATCATGGGCACCGCTGGGTGTCTCCAGGATCTGGGGGATGCTTTGTACAGCTTTTCAGAGGCACCACGTTCAGATGTGATGTTTAAAACTGCCAAGATTCCTATGCATGCGTTTGTTACGAAGGGGATCTATGCATTCTTCTTGATAGCAAACAGCAGTTGACACAAAAACTGGGCTTTGAGGGAGAGCAAAAGAAAAGACTTTGAACGCAGAGCCCAGTGAGCTGGGCCCAGCTGGCAAGCCCAGGGCTGGTCTGACTTCAGGGGAGGGAAACGACAGGAGACTCTGTTACTGTTCCAGATGTGATCAGGAAAAGCAGAGTGGCAGTTACCCTCCAAAAAGGGCTGGACTATTTCCTGCTTCATTTTAAATTTTTGTTGCTTTTTCGACTTTGTTTGAAGGTGACTTATTTCATTACCAGTTCATACTCATCTTTAAATTTTCAAATCTATAATTTAATGTATGGATTGTTACTAGTCTCTGGATGGCTTTTCCTTCTTTTCAGTGTCTCACTACATTTCAGCGATCTTAGCATTCTATTATGCGGGAGGTGTGTACTAGCTCTATCTGAGAGCAAATGCATTTGAGTTTACAGGACAGTTCTTGACTTTGCTGTATTGTGCTTTTAACCTTTGGGCAGTAAATATACTTTATTTTTTCTTTTTTGAAAAGCCAACAACGCATTTCAGTTACTTTTTCTAATTTCCTAATTAGAAACTAAGAAGCAACAAGAAATTGGGACTTTTTTCTTTTACCTCTCTTTGCTCTGATTTTTTGCTGTGTAGGTGAATCAGAAAATACCCCACCCCCTCCTCTAGGTTTAGCAGCCAGCACCCTCCCTCCGGATGCAGGGACCACTGCCGCAGCTGCCGAGTCCACCAACGGTATATCCGAGCATCACTGTGCCATAGCATTTTGTGATAACTGTTCTGATCACCCTCCTCCATCACCACGTCTGTGTCAAGCACTTTTACAACTGATTTCTTAGTCTGGCCTGTTACAATTTTTCTTTTTTTTTCTAGCAACGTGAATGACATACCCATATTTTTTTGTTCCTCTGTCATTATAGAGTGGTGCATGCCTTACATCTTAGTGCCCTGGAGACATTTTATCCTCAACTCACTAATGTCTGCCTTGAAAATCTTGTCAGTGTTGGATTTTTGCACATTCAGATCTTTTAACAATCTCTTCATCATCTGTTGTAGACATTAAGTAGCAGGGCATTCTGATTACTTCTGGTTACCAAAACCTGTATTCACCCAGAGTTCTGAATGGAAAACTTGGGCTTAGTGTTAAAGTGATAGATTCCTGGAGAGGTGTTTGAGAGGGAGTGGTAGGGAGTTTATCAGTGCTAATACTGGGAATCCAAATAATTAGATAATTTGGCTTTGTGCTTGATTTTATCTCTCTGTCTAATAGGCTGTTTTATATACAGGCCTGGGAAACTCCTGTGGTCTAGATCAAGGACAGAACTAGCCAAACTTTGTTCCCATTTAATAATGACTTTAGAAATTCAATCCATCTGTAACTGGGAAAAAAAAAAAGATGTAAAAGGGATGCAGTATTTACCAGCAATGCAGAAGGTCATATTAGCAGCAGGAATCAATATCCTTGGTTTCTGACATTCCTTTGACAATTAATAATCCTTACTGGGGGTGCTTCGTAACAGCAATTTTGCTGCACAAGCAGAGTTACCTCTAGCATGGGCACTGGCATTCCCCCTAAGAAAGGTGCAGGAGGGCCAGGCGTGGTGGCTCGTGCCTGTAATCCCAGCACTTTGGGAGGCCGAGGCAGGCAGATCAGTTGAGATCAAGAGTTCACCTGGCCAACATGGTGAAACCCCGCCTCTACTAAAAATACAAAAATTAGTCAAGTGTGGTGGCGATTGCCTGTAGCCCCAGCTACTCAGGAGGCTGAGGCAAGAGAATTGCTTGAACCCGGGAGGCAGAGGTTGCAGTGAGATCAGTGCACTCCAGCCTGGGTGATGGAGCAAGACTCCGTCTTAAAAAGAAAAGAAAGTTGCAGAGAGATGGAGTAATCACCCACTGGGAATCACCACCCAAGGCCCGGGCCAGGGTGAAATGAGTATAGTACTTGACTAGAGCACACAGTTTAAGGGAGTGCCAAAAATCTCAGTAATAAAGATAAAATAATATCTTAATGTGATATTTTTAAAATCAAAATTAATGCAAAACAATCCATAATAAACAACACATTTCTAAAGGCCAGTGCCATGCTGAGCATATCAGAGCCTGAAGCAAAAGGGAAAATGTGCACCTCTATATACATGATTTTATGTAATTTCTAATGTTTAATTTTTTCAAAACGCTAAAGTAGTTTAAAATATGGAAAAATGGAAAAGTAGGAGTATTAAAACTCACATTTCAACTTTAAATACTTTATTTCTATGCAAATCAAATTTATTGTAGTTTTACTTCAGCTTTAGTTAATTAAAAATTTTGGGGCCAGGTGCAGTGGCTCACGCCTGTAATCCCAGCACTTTGGGAGGCTGAGGCCGATCACAAGGTCAAGAGATCAAGACCATCCTGGCCAACATGGTGAAATACCGTCTCTACTAACAATACAAAAATTAGCTGGGCATGGTGGCGAGTGCCTGTAGTCCCAGCTACTCAGGAGGCTGAGGCAGGAGAATCACTTGAACCCGGGAGGCGGAGGTTGCAGTGAGCTGAGATCGTGCCACTGCACTGTAGCCTGGGAGACAGAGTGAGACTCCATCTCAAAAAAAAAAAAAAAAAAAAGAAGAAGAAAAAATTATATAAGATTGTCATTTGGTCAGCAGAAATTATAGAACATGGCAGTTCTCATAGCAGTTCTCATGTGAAAACAAGATGAGCAGAGGAGTAGATTTTGAAAATATTATTGATGACTTTGCTTTTTCTACAACCAAGAGCACACATTTTTCTTTTGGCCTCAGGCTTTAACATAGCTCGACAGGGCACTGTCAGCATCTCTTTGTTTGCTATAATGGTTTAATTTAGAGACCAGTCTGAAATAATGACTGAAATAACGACCTTGAGAACACCAAACTCAAGGTCGCCTGTTAAAATCCTAACCTCAAACAGTTAAAGCATTTGCGAAAGGGCCATTTTGATCTGTCTCTTACTAAGTAAGAAAAGGAAAACCAACTGCTAAAGAGGCTGTTCTGCTTTAAATACAACTCCGAGAGGACGGATTTCCTCTCTCTCCAACCTGAGCTATAGATAACCTTCATAAAAGAATCAGTTTCAGCAAGCAGTGACAGTCAGACCATAAGGCGTTTTCCAGTGGTTGGTGATTTGTCTCTGGGTCCAAGTTGGTTTTGTTTTTGTGTGATGTGAGCATGCTCAAAAATTCCTAGACAAAAGAAAATGATTTGTTGGTGGGATTAACATGGCTTTAGTTGAACAGTTGAGTAAGGTTGAACATTTGAAATTGAAGATGACAACACAGTGAAGAAATTGCAGAGATCTTGCTGCAGACCAAGGGCTGCTGTAGCCTGGGCATTTCCAGATTAGGATAATGAGATGCCAGGATGATGAAAGCAGAGCATGCTGTGCCACAGCATTTAGGAGGTGTGTGGATGAGGACAGGAAGGACACTACGGGATATGTGTTTCTCGGTTCTACAGTAGTGTGATGAATACCAATGTCTTTAATGCATTTCTCTGCAGCATGTGACAAACTTTCAACATCAACTATGAATTTGCCAAAGCCGACGGAGCCTCCCATGAGTAAACGCCTGTCTTCATCCACCGTGGCAATATCCTATTCCCCAGACCGAGGCAAGTGAATGTGTAGACTTGGTCTCTCCAGTTTGTTTCTTTTCTGGTGTGAGCATCTTAACTTTGGTCTTTGTGAGAGCCTCCTCTTGAGCCTTCTGCAGATACCATCATTGTCCTAGTCTTGTGGTCTGAATGTGGGAGCCCTAGGGCCTTGTCGATGGGACTTTGGAACGTGGCATGGCTCTTTAGAGCCAGGTCGTTGTTGAATAGAGGCAAGAATTAATGCAGCCTCCCAGTCTGAAAGAGACTGTTCTGTTTTCCACATTGCATGTAGGAGTTAGCCCGCCCAGGAATTAATTAACCAGTGGGCAGATGTGACCATTAAAGTAACTGCCTGGTCAATGATGGAATACAGTTGATTAACCAGAAAGAGCAGAATTGATAAGTTATAGTTACATAGGAGGCTTAGATATGTGAAAAAAATGGGGTTCTGCCATCATCTGTGGTTTATAGGCCTGCCCATTTTGTAGATGAAAAGAGAAGCACAGAACTAATGAGGCCTCTAAAAGAGGAAAAGAATGGGTGGCACTCTGTTTTGAGTTGGGAGATGATGTGTATGGGACGTGTGCCAGTTCCAGAACCTGAGGAGATTTAACACGGTCTGCATTCTCACAAAGGCTCAGATAAGTCACTGAAAGTCTGTTTATACCTTTCAGAGTATATAGGTTAAGGAAATAAGGGAAGCTCTCCATGCACTAAATGTTTATTCTAAAGCAACACTGAAGAAGTATCAGGTGCCAGTGGAGTGTTTAGCACAAGTTATCACCAAGGGCAGAGCAAGAGGCTGGTTGCGACTTGGCAGAGGCTGGTGTGCCTTCCTGGTTGTTTCCACTGACACTGACCTTGTACCTCTATCCCAGAGGCATGTTATGTGTGTCAGAGACCCTATAAGGTTTATAATGCTACTGATCTGTGATGCAGTTCATGGTAAGCACCAGGAACCTGGAAGTGATGAAGAGCCGAATACAGAGTGAGGGAAAAGTTAATTCATTGCCATATATAATACATTCTAAACTGATATAAATATTTTGGTCATTGACTTCTAGATTATGAATACTACTATCTTTCATTACAGCTGATAATCAGTTGGCTGTTTGTATTTTTGTGCCTCTCACTTAATTTTTACCCTTATTGACATGTAAAAAGTATGAAAATATATATTTTTATACTATTACAGGATGACATTTTATTTAAAAATCAGTGTGTTATGAAATGTTTCTTAGCACAGGACCTAAAACAAGTGTTTTATAGGCATAATTTTTTTCTACTTGGAGTAAAGGGATTTTTTTTTTTTTTTTTTTTTTGAAACAGGCTCTCTGTTGCACAGGCTGGAGTGCAGTGATACAATCTTGGCTCACTGCAAACTCTGCCTCCTGGGCTCAAGCCATCCTCTCACTTCAGCCTCAAGTAGCTGGGACTACAGGTGCACATCACCATGCCCAGCTAATTTTTTTGTATTTTTTGTAGAGACGAGGTTTCGCCATGTTGCCCGGGCTGGTCTCAAATTCTTGAGTTCAAGTGACCCAACTGCCTTGACCTCCCAAAGTGTTGGGATAACAAGCATGAGCCACCATGCCTGGCCATAAATGATTTCCTGAGTCCATATTACATCTGGGAGGTGGGCTAATTCTCTGAGTGATACAGGTCACTGTACTGCAATAGCATATTGAATGGATTCTGGTACCTCGTGACAATTAATGCACTTTCCCAAACTCTAAAGGACACATTATTTGTTTTATTTTACTATGACAAATTCCAAATCCATCCTTTGTTCAAATATTTTTATTTTCCATGTTCTGCCACCCAAAAGTTAATTTGCACCATGCATTGTGTTATTTAAACGTTTTATTTTGTTTTGTTTTAATTTTGCTTTTTAAAATTTTCATTTGATTCCATCCCTCAGCTCATCGCATGCACCTTAGTCCAATGGAAGCCATTCTTGTTTCGCGACTGTTGACACCCACACAGTCTTCTTTAGCCAGAAGCAGAGCTTCAGTCATGCTCTCTGGGCAGGCCAGTGATTCAGGTAAAAGAGGCTAAGCTGGTAACACCAGGGAAAATGCCCAAAGAGGTTTTGGTCAGCCTAGGATTTACTCCTGAATTTTTGGATTTTGCTTCCTATTTGCTGGCTTTGTGAAATGTCTTCATTGGTTAATAACGTCTTCTACCAGTGTTTTACTGTTTTATGTTTCTTTTGAGTGTCACAGAGGTGAGTAAATTATTTTATGAGTGAGAGCATATACTTTAGGGGAAGAGAAACCCACTTGATGAACTCTGCAGGTTAGTAGACTTCAGAGATGATGTGGCAAAATAGCCTGTAGACCAGTCTGGGGAGTCCCATAGCCAGCTCTGCCATTCACTAGCTCTCACCATTGGGGGTAAGTTAATTAACTTCTTTAAGCCTCAGTTTTCTCATCTATAAGATGGAGCTATTTAAAATTATTGTGAGGATTAAATGAGAGAGTGCACGCAAATGAGATAGCACAATGATTAGCACAGAGTAAAAGCTCAACAGAAGTTTAGAGCTTCACTACTGAAAAAGTGATCCATCGACCAGCAACGGCAGCAGCATCTAGGAGCTTGGTTGGAAGGCCCCACCCAACCTGCACATTGAAGTCTGAGAAACACTGGACCAGACCATCAAAGCTCTGCCTTTATCAAAGCAGATCAAGTCATCATGTCAGGATTCGTGGGGGCTGGGATTCTCTTTGTTTCCAGATGAGCAGCACTGTGTCCACCTAAGGTCAGGTCTACTCTCTATTCTCAAGATAGTGTACTCAGTGTGATGATACATAAATGACATAAAACTTCTGCCTAGTTGTAGCTGCTTCCAAACAGTTATACTGTTTCTGCAAAGAAGTTGTACAGATAGCTAATAAGTTCATAAGATGCTCAACATCATTAATCATTAGGGAAATGCAAATCAAAACCATAGTGGGTTGCCACTTTACACCCACTAGGATGACTACAATTTTTTTAAAAGGGGAAATAACCACATGTTGGTGGAGGTGTGGAGACACTCTTCCCTCACACACTGCTGGTGGGAATGTGCAGCTGCTGTAGAACATGGTCTGACAGTTCCTCAAAAACTTAAGCATGGAGTTGCCTTACGACCCAGCAATTCCACTTCTAGGTATACAGCCAAGGAAATTAAAAACATATGTTTGCACAAAAACTTACAATAGCCACAAAGTGGAAACAAAATGTGATATACCCATAAAGTAGAATATTATTCAGCTATAAAAAGAAATACAGGCCAGACATGGTGGCTCATGCCTGTAATCCCAGCACTTTGGGAGGCTGATGCGGGCGGTTCACTTGAGGTGGGGAGTTCGAGACCAGTATGGCCAACATAGTGAAACCCCATCTCTACTAAAAATACTAAAAATACAAAAATTAGGTGGGTGTGGTGGTGCACACCTGTAATCCCAGCTACTTGGGAGGCTAAGACAGGAGAATCACTTGAGCCCAGGAAGTGGAGACTGTAGTGAGCCCAGATTGCACCACTGTACTCCAGCTTGGGTGATAGAGTGAGACTCCATCTCAAAAAAAAAAAAAAAAAAAAAAAAAAAAAAAAAAAAAAAAGATACATACCGCAAGATAGATGAACCTTGAAAATATTATACTAAGTGAAAGAAACCAGTTGCAAAAGGCCACAAATTGTACGCTTCTATTTACGTGAAATGTCTGAAATAGGAAAATCCGTGAAGATGGACAATAGATGGTGGTTATCAGAGATCGGAGGAGGGAAGGAAGGGGAGTGACTGCTTAACGGACAAAGAGTTTATTTGGGGAATCTTGAAAATGTTTTAGAAGTAGACTGTGGTTATGGTTCCACAACCTTGTGAAT